>NC_135268.1:30850988-32050988 GCF_051311805.1 Agelaius phoeniceus | reverse complement strand
TTAAGCTGTTAAATAAAATCTTTCAACCCTTTCTTTCTTATTTTAAGCTGGTTCCAGAATGAAATTTCTGTAATTTCAATTCTAAGTGAGAGCAGTAAGAGAGCCTTAAAAAAACCTCAAAACCTAACAAAAACATGCAAATAAATTAATGCAACAATAATATGAAAAATTAGTATGTGCTGAAAAAGTTGGTATCTTGATATTATGATATGAAATACAGATTTACTCCATTTCTTCTAATATCATTTACCTTCCTGCAGCTAGCAAGTCATAGTCATCCCTATTCCAGCCAAACTAGAAGAAAAAACACAAATATTTTAAATGCACAGAAGTCTCATACAGTACAAAAAACTGCACACAGTATGCTCATTGCTTTGAATAACAATGCATTGGATATATTTTAAATCTAAATAACAATAACTGGCAGGCACTGTACATGAATTTGAGTTCCTATACAGCAAATCAGTAAAAAAAAACCTCTGACACATTTCAGTTTTCCTCCTATTGATACAGCCCAACAAATTTAAACTCTGAAAGTCATACCCTCTTTAAAAAACTGAAAGCGCAACATCCGTATTACTTAAAACTGCACAATTTACAGGTTTACAAGTATAATACCTATCTTGTGTCACCTGGACAAACCACTGTGTGTCTTCAACCTTTGAAAATTATCAGTTCCCAGAGTACTACCAGTCACCCTCAAAAACTGGAAGCATGCTTTCTGTTTAACTAGAAATTTTAACTAGAATCTTTTCCCTGAGCTCTACTTGCAAGCAAGTAGATAAATGTAATTGATACAGTAATTGTTTCTTATTAAGCACTTTGCAGAAATCTTCCTAAAACCTTTCCTACATAAATTAGATAAGGTCTCTCTGGAGTAGGTAATACACACTGACAGTTGTTATTTTGAGAACGTAAACAATTAGGAATAAAGTAAGAAGTCATAACGGAATTTATAAATGGAAAATTAATTAGGCAATGTTTGACATGCATGAAGTCAAAAGAGTATGATGTCTTAGAAAGTATGTTTTTAACTAGACACATACTCTATTTTTTTAAATATGCACCAAAAGAAAGCTTCTATATTTGACCATGTATGATCCTTCACACAAGTTCATTAAAATCTATTAAAAATACTCCAGAAAACAACCATGCTTGTATAATTTTTTGAATTTCAAGGAATTTCAGAAATGCTGCATTGAAACTTGACTACTTTAAACAAAACTTCTTATGCACTTAACAAAAAAACCCAGTGTTTTAAACCACCTCACAAGCTACCTCCCAGCCAGAGTGAGCTCTACTATCAACACTTTGTGGTAAAGAAAAATATACTTGCACACGGAACTTAGCAGAAAGGCAAGGGAAAAAAAATCCAAAACAAATGGTAAGAGTGAAATACTGGTCAAAGAGGCTAAGACTTCCTGAACTTCACCCATGCTTTCTAGCTCAATGGTATGCCAGCTATCAATTTAGGAGAAGTGGAAGCTGACAACCTTTCACATACCTAAGGAAAAAATTACAGATGCTCATTATTTTTAATTTAGCATCTACATTTTCATAACGAACAAAAATTGTCTGACAATGACTGCTGAATATTCACTCCCATATATTCATTAGCATTTGGAAATTAACTTGTACTTACAGAATGAATGAGTGGTCCCAATACGATTCCGCTGTCAACACATCTGCCCGTCACAACAATATCAGCTCCAAGGTCAAGAGCTCTGCTTATTGGCCTTGCTCTAAAAAAGACAACACAGCAGTAAGTACTTTCATCTTTTAAAGCATCATTTAAAAAGCAGTTCCCTGACATACACAGAAGCTAAAAAACACTTAAAAATTGCGTAAAAAATCAGTAAAATCTACTTCAACAACCAACCTGTGGTTAGGCATGTACATCAAGAGTATTTTAAAGAGCAGTCATCAGGGCACTATCAAATTCAGGTACCTAAATAACACAACTGGAACACTTCTCTTAATGTCCATAGAAACTTTCTTGAATAAAGCACAGAGGGACATTTCTATCATCAATTACAGAAAAGAGTGTTTTTCAAAGATTCATTAGCCATTTAAGTTTTAGATGAGTGTATAAAGATGAACATTCTTCAGGGACAAAGCCTGGTGACTTAGCCCTCCAATTTTAAACCTTTCAGGTCAATTGCCTAAGTAATTTAAGAACTCTCAGTATTGTCCAACTTCAAGAGCACTGTGCAAGAATGGGATCACCAGGATCACCAAATAGAAGAGATGCATGATACCATTGTCTCACTTCTTGGTCGTCTCCCTGTACTAGACCTGATTCACATTCATTCATCTGAAGTGGATGGTGACAATGAAAATGTGCTTTCACAAAGAGGTAGCTAGAACACCTGCATTCACAGACTTATGGAAACCCTAAACATGATAAAGGAGAGAAGGGAGATCTTTCAAAACAAGTGACCATCCTGAAAAACTGGTTTCCAAAATTTCAAGGGTACAAAGCCTGACAGAGTTCAGCACAACACAACAGAACCTCCTACAGCACTGACCACATCCCAGTACTTGAATTCCTCGTTTGCACTTCTCTAGTGACAGCACAGTAAATTACTCCATTCTGCAACAGAATACTCAGCATATGAAAAAGCATTTTTGCAATTGTTGTAATTGAAGTAACACTGTTTTGACTTCAACTAAAATCTGATAATTCACAGATGGTGTATTGCTAAGAAATCATAACTTACAAGGTTATAACTAAAACTTACAAGTTATAAATAATTTTTTTTTCTGGTTGCCTGAATAATTCAAAGGTGAACCTCATCTACTAAGTGGTTCTAACTGCAAAGCAAAAAAATTCCTGTATTCAATGTGTTAAAATTAGTTGTTCATAATAAATACCCCCTGCTAAAATAACTCACCCAAGATACACATTCATGCTGTGAATATTCTCTGGAAATTGTTTGCCACTCTCTAAATCAGTGATACCAGCTCCTTTTAAGTTCTCTTTCTGTTAGAAAACAAACAGAACACACAAGCTGTGAGTATTTTGAAGTTTGTACTGTTGCCTCTCATTAGTATCAAACAACAGATCCACTTCATAGCAATTCTAAGCCAAGTATAATTATTAAAACTATTAACAATACCAATCAGTTGAATCAGGCTAAAAGCCTTAGATACACTTTTAACCACAACTTTTCCAGCATGCAGAAAATTAAGGTAGTCTTTAAAGAATGTAATGTTCATTTATATATGACCAACAACAATGATCTGGTGTATTTCCTAAGCTTTAAATAGCCTTTAATTGCTGTAGGACTAAATAAATCAAACCCTGCAATCAGAAATGTATCTGCCACATCTGCAATGGTGTCATGGCCAGAGAACAAGGTTAATCCTGCAGCTTCATATGGTACTTGGAATAAGCTGTGTTTCCAGAAAAGTAGGGGAAAGGGGAGGGTGTGGTTTTGACCATGAATTAGGCATTAGCTAGGCAATCCAGTGGATTGAGGGGACAGTGAATGCATAGACACAACATCCATGTAAACTGTAAATACTAATTTACAGGTGGGATCTCTAGTGTGGGGGAAAAAAACCCAAACTTCCACTCTGAATTAATTTGCTATTCTAAATGATTGAAATCCTCCAAACCACAAGTAACATTTACCATGTTTCATGTATCAACAGTAGAAGTTGTCTGTAGACCGTAAAAGCTGTGTCTTTTTGTTCCTGTAGGTTATGTACTGGCAACAGCACAGAAAACAATGCATTTCAGATCGGACATGCCCGTAACAAGCTCAAATAACAACCACTGGTGTACCAGTAATGAAATTCTGGCCCACAGACAGTAATTTCAGCAGGGCAGAAGTTTCTTAAAAGGAAGTCCAAGCACCACACATCACTTGCAAATAAAGGATCTTACTTGATGATCTTCCACATTCAAGAGCATGCAAGAGGTAACAGATCCTATGCAGATAAATAATTTTCCAAGTTACAGGCAGAGATTTAACCACAGTGCAAACCTCTCCTCTCAACTACTATTGTGTACAAACTCTTTTCCCAGTAGCTTTTCAGGTATGGCCAACATTTTTTTGCAGATTTCATAGATAAAGTTAATTCTCTAAATAAAAAAAAAAAAAATCCCATGTATTTAACCTTTCATTTTTTTTTTTTTAATTTGAACTTCAATCCTCTCACTTAACATTACCTTACTGGCTGTAAACTAATTACTTAAAACCAGAAAACCAAATATCTATAAACAAAGTACCATCAGGAAATGCCTGTAAACCACTAAAAAAGCTAGAAGGGATAAACATTTGAATGTGTGGTAGCTACACCACATTCAGAAGAATTAACTAGCATGATTACCTAGTTTAGACAGAAGCAGTAAATAACTGCATGCAATAGCTTCTCCTTGAGCTATTGCATGCAGAGCAGGCAGACCTTACAGCAGATCCACATTTTGCTTCAAAAAGCTAAACAGAAGATGCAGAACCTTATAAAATTCACCCCCGCTGTATACCAAACAGCAGATGTGCCAAGAATTATATTTATGCACTAAAAGAACCCAAAAGACTATGAAGAACAATGCTTCTGATAGCAGAAGTCTAGTGAGTGCATAGAGACACACAAGGTTCCTAAGGGACAGTAAATGCCATCTTCATGCTATACAGACTTGAGCTCCTAAGGCTTAAAACAAAGTGAAATACCTCACTCATCAGATCATCTCCAGCAACAACAGCTATTTTCATATCAACATCTGCTTTCTTTGCCACCTCCTGAAGGGCAGCTGCACAAGCAAGTGGATTAATTCCACCAGCATTACTGATGACACGAACACCTAACAGAAAAAAAAAAAGGCAAATAAAGTTCAGCAACATCAATAATCAATCACCTGTACTTTAAAAAGTGTGCTGGAGCACAAGCAAGGTATCATCTTCGCAAGGTAACAGACATTTAGTCAAGCAAAATATGAAAACCACATTAAAATAAAACCACATTTAACCTGCGAAAGGATCAGAATAAGCCAGTACAAAATTGTTCAGAGAAAAATAACTGCTATAGATACTTCTCATCTATCCTTTATGAATGGAAAGTGACCAGAAAGACACACATAATGAGGCAGACACCATCAAACACCTCTGACAGGAACAGTAATAGACACTGTGAAGTTTTACTAATGTAAACAAACAAACAAAAAAAAAATCAGTGGAAAATCATATTGTAGAACTATGTAAACATATTGTAGAACTATGTGGGAATTTTGAAAAACTTAAATTACCTTGAAAACATCTAGCTCTCACGTTTTAAAAAAGATCTGTAAAGCAATCTACCATTCACAGATTGAAGCTATAGTAAGAAATACATGGAAATATATGTATGTATTTGCAATTGTAACAAATACCTTAAATCAACCCAATTTCACCATCAGACCTGTACCCCACATCAATTACAATAGGATTTTTCACAGAATTCTAGAATAGTTTGAATTAGAAGGACCTTAGAGATCACCAAGGTCCAAGTCCCCTGTTATGGGCAAGGTTATTCAGGGCTCCATCCATCTCGGCCTTAAACATTTCCAGGGATGGGGCACTCACAACTTCTCCGGACAACCTGCTCCAGTGCCTCACCATCCTCACAGTAAAGAACTTCTTGCTAGCATCCAATCTAAATCTACCCCAGCTTATGGCTATTCCCCCTTCTTCTATCACTACATATCCTTGTAAAAAGTCCAACTCTCTTGCAAGCCCCCTTTAGGTACTGAAAGATGCTGCAAGATCTTCCCAGAGCCTTCTCTTCTCGAGACTGAACAGCCCCAACTCTGTCAGCCTGCTTTCCTAAGCAGGTGTACTGAATTAACACAGAAACTCGTGCAAGGAGTAGCATACCTTTCCTGTGAATATCGTTTATATAGGGAGCCATGGCAGTGGAGACAAAATCCGGAGTGTAACCTAAAACCTGAAATAATTAAGAACTGTAACCATTTCTTACAGGTAGGTCAACCCAACCCCTCTCCTTGGTTAACACAGAAAACAGGGAAGAAGCCCTACCTCTCAAATAATACCATCATTTGGGTAACGATGGGAAACGACACAAACACTTTCACCAGATGAAATTGAACAGATGCAAATAAATACATGCGAATAAAAAGTACATTTAAGAAACCGTGTCCCTGTGACCAGGTATGTCTTAAACAGATTTCGGGCGCGATTTGTGCTGAAGGAGAGCTCGGGAGGTCGCAAAGTACCGGAGCGCACCCGCCCCGGCCGAGCCCAGCACGCTGGGGCCGGACACCGGCTCTACTTACGGGAGAGCGGGCCTTGGCAGCCGTCAGCAGCGACATGGTGATCTCGGAGAGGTAATCGAAGACGAGGAAATCCAGCTTCCCTCCGTACAGCAGCTGCGGCACTGCCGGGGCAGGCAAGAAGGCACCATCAGCTCGGTACACCCCGGTGCCCGGCCCTAGCCCCGGAGCCGGCCCCGCCCGGGCGTGCGGCGGCGGCCCCGGCCCGGCCGCTTGCGCAACGGGGCTCTCTATGGCGCTAGGGCCGCCGTCCGCCGGGCTGACCCCGGTCCCCGCCGCCCCGCCGGGTCTCCCGGCCGCCCCCCAAGCAGCCGCTGCCGCCCCACCGCCCACCTGCGACCGCCGTGTCCCCCCAGAAGCCCGAGGCGCAGCCGATGCGCACCGCGGCGCCCGCCGGGGGCTCGCAGCCCGCGCTGCGCCGGCGGCTCCAGGGGGGCGGGCGGGCGGCGGCCCCCAGGAGCCGCGGACCCCGCAGCGCCAGCAGCGCAGCGCAGCTCATGGTGAGGGCAGCGGGAACAGCGGGAGCGCGGGCACCGCCCCGGCTGAGGCTGCCTAACACAGGCTGGGGAGGAGCTGGGGCCTGCGGAGGCGATTGGGAAAAGGGGCGGGAGAAAGTTTATAAACCCCGGGTGCGCGGGGGAGAGCCCTTAGAGCAGTGCGGCCGCAGGGTGGGGTTCTCATAGTGCTAGTAAACTGTGGGGCAGTGATGGACAATACTCATACAGTGGTGTACTTTTAGCGCTAGTCAGCTGTAGGGCAGTGTCCGAAGGGGCCCTCTCCGGCTCGGGCTGTGCCCGGCCCCGTGCTGGACAGGGTCGGTGGCGGGGCTGTCGCATCCCCGAGGAGCTGCGGGCCTGGCGAGCGCAGCCGTGCCGCTCCGAAGCGTGTGGCGGAGTGTCGGGGAAAGCCTCGGCAGTGGAAACCCCCTCATGAGGCTCGGGATAACGCCAGAAGCGTGTCAGATAGTCCGGTTATGGAGTCCTTATGAAACCTTTTCCTCCTGGCCTAAATAGAAAATATGTTTATTAAAGAATAAGGCTTTCTGTGTGGCTGTGCACGTCTCTGTTCTGACATACAGCGTTTCTCGGGTGCTGGACTGAATTTCTAGTCTGTGGACGTGAGGAAAGTGTCACCAAGGCAGGAAATTCCCTCGTGTATAAGGAGGAACGATTTCCTGGTGTCTGAGCTGGAGGCTGTCTCTGGGTATCTGCATAGAGGGCTAATCGTGTACAGGTGCTGCAGAGCCAATCCTCCGTGTCTGGCATCAACGAGGCTGTGCCTGAACCAGAGTCTTACCTGCTACTCTGGCACAGTAACAGCTTGGCCTTCCTTAACAAGTGCACTTCTGTTCCAAGTGGGTTTGAATTATATCTTGCAAATGATACAACACTAAAACTGGGAGTCTGCAAGAGTGATGGACAACAAAATGTTTGGTGTAACACTGACAATGCTAAGTACGTGTTGATGATGAGAGGGGGTTTTACTGATGTAAACAATAGCCATGTTAAAAATAAATAAGTACTTCTGGAAATTGTCTATAAGACTTCCAGTTAGACTATTTTCAAATTGTGATTAGAAATAATGCAGTTGAAAGAAGATAGGCAATAATCATGCTGTGATCTCAGAACTTGGTTCCTTATTTAGCAAGGTACAATGTTTTCCTATGGCAAAGAGGGCTGTAAAGCACCATTTTATGTTCTCAGTGCCTGAGTGATGAACAACTCCTGTCCTAATCTATTAAAGAGGCAGACTGAAGGAGTTCATAAAGAAAGAAAATTTGCTTCCCTATACAGATTTTTATTATTACACTATGAAAGTATTTCATTATTATGTTGAAAATTTGCAGGTTTTGAGTCCCTATAAACTAGTAAACATGTTAATAATCACAGTAGGGGAGGAAAACCACCAGGTGGTTTATGCATATTCACCTCCAGGTAATCTATATTCGACTCTAGAGAGCTTTGTCCTAAATATATATTTATTGTGGCTCCTGAAAGTCAACTTTGAAGCGAGAATCAGAAAGAGCACTGTCTGGTACAAAATACATAGCTAGCCATAAAGACAGATGCTTTCTGTAAATAAACTTTAAAGTGTCTTCCACGTGTGTTTTGATGCAGAATGCATTGCAGTCACATGCCAACATATTGCAGCATGGCAGGAGACGGTGCTAATCCTCTGCAAGTCATGCAATCCTCTCAAATCCTGGGGTGAAATTCAGGTGTGGTTTGCCTTGGCTGGGACCCTATTACCAACATGCTGCAGTCCTGCCTTCTGTGCTTGAACCCATCCAGAATAAATGCCGGTCCCTGATAAAGAGAATCACTGGTAACCCATGGATGTAAGTCAAAGTTCTGCCGGAATGTGCTGGGCCACGTTTTCGTGCTGCAAAGCTGAACTCGCGGGTGTGAGCAGAGCTGGCTGCTGAGGCCAAGGACCCGGAGGCCAGTAGGTGGCTGTGTGTGACCACTGTCCGCACCTCCTCGCCTAAAAAACAATCCCTGGCCCCAGAAACAGCCACCTGCTCCCTGCAGCCAGCATCCTCTGTGCCTTTCTGCCTCTCTGGATGAGACAGGCATTTTGTCTACGTTAAGAAATAAATATTCACACATGCGTGTGTGTACCTTGGTGAAACCACCTTGGAATCTAGAAGATGCTTTGTTCTTTTATCTTCTCTCAGGTATTGTCAGAGCATGGATTTTGACAGCCACTGCTCATGGTTCAGGGGAAGAACTGGATCTTGCCTTGTCAGAAACCATTTCAAGGTCCTTATGGAACCTTAAATACAATTTTAGCAAATTTGTATATGGATGTTGACAGCTGTGTGAGACAATTAATATCCAACATATATTTAATACTAAGACACACCCATTAGTTAATATCCCAAAAACACAAGGAAAGGATTTAGGATCGTTTCCATTATTTGCAATGGTGCAGTGAAGTGATAAAGAGATCAAAGCTTGTATTCTCTTGATTCCCCCAGTATGGAGGGGTTTGACAGCTGGCTTGCAAGCAAAGCTGAGTCAATAGAAGAAATAACAATTTATGATTTTTGAATATATCTATAGTAAAGAAGAAGACAAGGCTGTTAGCATAGAAACACATTAGAAAAAATACATGAAAAAATACATGAAAAGTTTTGTAAACTAAATTATGTGTGTAAGTAAATGTGTATACGTGCCTTATTAAATTTCTGTAAAACTTTTGCCAATTATATTAACGCTAATTGCTTTGCACCAATAAATATAAGTTACTATAATAAATGACTTAAAATCACACTTTTGTTAAAAGTATATAAGCTAGAAAACATGCAAAATAAAAACTTTTTTCTTCTTAAACCCTAATCACGTGTGTGTATGTCATGTCCAACCTAATAATAACACCCCAGCGAAAGTGTTTCTTACTCAACTTATACTTGTCCTTAAATAAGTAGACTGCTTAATAAGCTTATTGAGATTCTAGAAAAATCATGCATTTTTCTTAGAGAGTAATTTATTCACTACCTCTATCCCCCCATTTCAGAAATTATTTTCTTAAAATATACTGAATTTTCATTACCATCATCATTCCATCCTGAGCAGTAATGATTAGCTCAGAGCCCATTATTTTATACCTGAGGTTAGGATTGTTTGAATGAAAACACAGGCAAATTATATAGTGGTTCTTTTCCAGGTAGGCTTGGGAAGCAATGCTCTGTGATGGTCAAGTCTTTATTTTGAGATTTGTTTGAGATGACTTAAGAGATTTTAGGAACAGTTTATTGCTCTTTGAGGACACCAGATGGCACTGTGTGGTTGTCGGCGAGGCCCAAAAGAAACCACAACGAGTAACAAGCCTGTGTGGAATTCATAGGCAGGAGGTGCTAGTAAAGAGACTGTATTTGTGACCTGTGTAGGGGATTTGGGTCAACAATAAAAGCTGTCACAACTCGCTCACGTGATAGGAACCCATTGCTTAATGTAAAATTTTTAAGAATAAGCCAGAATTCCTCTCATAATTTGTGAGAAAAAAGCAAGAGAAAGAAAAATCTTCTGGCTTTACTTTTTATGCCAGAGAAAGAAAAAGGCTACAGATTAAAACAAGAAGAATAAAGAAGACTTTTTTTTTCTGCTTATGATTTACATGTAGAAAAATCTGAGATTTTTCTGATAAATATTCTGATAAATACTTATATTTACATTTAATCTGCTAGTGCTATTAATGTTTCAAATATAAGCCTGTACTTCTCTTCCTGTAAACAGACTGAGGCACCAGCATGGAGCACAGGTAATGTGTAAGAGAACTGTGGAATTCATTCTTCTGCTTCCATCATCCTGAATTAATGGCATTCAAGCCTAATCCTGGAAGTCAGGGAGGACAACACAGAGTGGATTTTTTCAAAACAAATACACTTTCCATTATATTTCTAGGATTTCTCTGACAGTCAGGCTTTCTCTGATTGCTTAAAAAGTACAAGCAAACTATTTTCCAGAGGTTTATTGTGAAATACTTTGCATTTTTGCTGTATTTTCTTTAATGTTATTGTCAATAAATTCCTGTCCAAGCTAATAATATCAGCCTATATATTTGATTATTGAAGTAGACTCTGTTTAGTTTATTGAGGCTCTGTTCTCTCAACTAATTACAAAATACTCAGCAAATATTTGAATTTGCTACTTATCTTATTCCCTCAAATTAGTGCATCTCTCTGTTTAACAAATAAGTTCACTGTTCTTGCCCTCAAGGTAAAGCATACACTGCAATCTCTCTTCTGCAGACAGTCTGAATACCAACCTTTTCTAAGTGAATCAACAGTTGAAAATGGTTTCTGTAGATCAGTAAAGGCAGAGAATTTACTATATTGCATCAAATACCCTTAAATAAGCTCAAAAATTATGTTTCACTGAACATGGTTTAGGGCTTTGTAGGAGATTTTTAGAATTTCGAGGTATAACATCATGTACTACAGGACTCAGAAAAACCTCAGTTATGACAAAACAACAGAATGAGTTATCTTCTGAATCATCCTGACTCCATTCCTTTATATCACATTCTTTTTTTTCAGACATAAGATCACTCTTAATACCTTAAGATTTGAAAGAAGTTAATTTTATTTAAAATTAAATAAAATTTAATCAACTTGCATCAAATTAGGCAAGCAGAACTAACGAAACAGAAACACAATAGGATTTTTCAAAAATAAGATACTAGCTCATTCAAACCATCAAATATCTGACTTATAGATATGAGGTGTCTTCAGAACTATTATGATGATTAGGTGTCTTGATTTTTGGCCCTGTAATTTTAACATATTTGTTTAAATTTGTTTGTAGTGATATTTAAGTCAAAATAAAAACTATGTATTAAAGCAATAACCCTTGGTTATTCTTTGCAAAAAAACAAAGTATCTTTTATGTTATTAAAAGTGCTGATATGAACAGTCATGAATCACTGTAACTTCCATGTTTTGATTTAAGAAAATACATTAGCCTATAAGTATTAAAGAATACACTCTAAAGTGCATATTCCCGGTGTGGAGGCAGCAAAATACCCCATAATTTCTTTTCAAAATGAAAGGTTCTGCCTGACATGAAGTACATACATTTCTTACTGTTCTTCACTCAGTTTTCAAAGAAACAACTATTTCCAGTGAGTATTTGAGCAAAGTACCTGTATGGTGTCACAAGTGTAAAAAAATTAAAGGCTTTCCCTTACACAGCAACTGATTTTGTTGACTCATTTTACTTCAGGAAGGGTGAGGAAGAAATGTGCTGCACAGAGTGGACTATGCAATTGGAAAAAAAATATTGTTATTTACCTTTCGCCCACATTTTGAAAATTGAAAGAGAAAGATAAGTTACAAAACTTTTTTTTCATTTTCTCTTTAGTGCACTTGGCTTTCTCACCCACCATTGGTATAGATTTGCTATGAGGCAGCTTTTTGTTGTCTCTAGTTGTCATCCTAATTATCACACTTATTGATTGACCTAGAAAAGGGGATTTTGCCCACTAATCAGTTTAGTAATGCAAGCAGGGTGATACATGTTGGTGATAAATAGCAAAGCGTTGCAGGGATTTTTTTTTTTCATAATTTAGTATTTGGTATTTTTCAATATTTATTTATTTTTAAATAGGAAAAATATCTTCTGGAGCATCTAAAAAAATGCAATTTCATTTCAATTCCACTGAACACTTTCAATTAAATAGTAATAAAAGCCCACTGGAAATCTTAAAACTCATCACTAAACATTTCTAAAATGTTGTAGACTGATTTCTCAGGTTAGATGCTCAAGGCAAGTAAGTATAAGCTTAAAAAACAGATGTTTTTCCAAGTCAGACATAAGGGTATTCTGATATTCAGGAGCTAATTTACAGACTCAAACGTGTTTGTTTTTCTGAGGAAAGGTTTTCTATGAATGATGGGCAGGTGTTGGCTAGTGTCCCAGTGGCTGACAAAAAATACTAATCAATATTGAGTTGAAGAAAGCTTTTTCAAACAAATAATGAATTTTACTCTCTCCTCAAAAATAAATTGCAGGAAAAGAGTACACTGAGTTTGAGAACTCTTCCTTCCATCTGTGCTACCAGGAATTGTTCCTCATCTGTTACCAAACCAGCAATCAGACTTACTGGAAAGAAAACACTGACCAGAAAATCAACTTGGCTAAATTAGGCTGGACATATCTGAGGGTACAATTAGGTCTCTAGCACACTGGTTTGGTAAGTGGGTAAGTGGGTCAGCTGTTTTGCAACCAGGACTCACCAAGACAAAATAGTATGTAGGAGAGGAAAAATACCACATAGTCATTCCACTAAGATATGTATTGCTTTCAACTTAATTAAAAGTAGGACTAAGATCTTTCTAAGAAATGAAAGGTGTAACAACAGAAGAAAAGAAAAAAGAAGCAAATGTATGAAATGATTAATTATTCATGACCACGTAATCAGTAAAGCAAACAAAAATTTCCTGAGGTTTAAATATTTACATCTTCTGTTGAGAAGTACCACAGTTGTAACCACAAATACAGCTGAGCAACACTTATAATTGCAGTGTGCAAATATTTGGTAATCATTGAGGCAATGTTGAAAATTGACTCCTTCATGAATGTAAATATGATAATTTTGTGTAACATAAGCATCTGACTGAAAATTCAGTTTTCCTATTCCGAACCCATTTGTAAGAATAATGATCCTTTTGTTTTTCCCACCAATTAGACATTTACCTTGAACATTGAAACTCTATTTATACATTGTTATGATGTTATTATAGCCATTCTCATGCTGTAACTATAAAATCTTTGGGTTTTTAACTCAAGATGAACTAGGCTTTTACTGCCAGAGTTCACTTTTGTCATCTTCTCTGAAATTCTTGCCTAGGAACACAAGACAGTTTTTTTCATTTTCTGTTGCCAAATAGTCTTCTGATAGAGTTTCAAGCCCATATGTGCTACTTCTAACGACAAAAGGGAACGATGTGTTCTTTATTCTGTCAGAGGATGAGGGATGCCTGAATTGTGCTACGTGGTTCACCTATTGCATCACGAACAGTACGTGCCCATCTGTACTCTGCAGTGTATATCCAGTGTACATCTGTGTACATCAAGCTGTTACTTAACAAAGCTCCTACCAGCAGCCCACTCATGTCATATCTAAGGGAGTCCTGCTGGTGCACAGCCTCTGGAATGGTATCTCTAGGACCCTGTGGACCCTTGTGTCATGAGCTGCAAAGATGAAGCAAAGCAAGCTCCGTGTATGAGCAGCAGTGACAAGGAGGTTCAGCCATGGTTTCCTCAATCCATGTTAACAACACCAGTGAAGCAACAGTAAAAAACACAACAGCAGATTGACTTCTACCCAGCCTATTTACTTTATTTTCACACTTTAGGAAACAGAAGTAACTCTGTAAAAGGTGGAAATATCCTATTTGTATCAGTAAGGTCAACAAGAGCACATTCTGCACATAGCTCTTGAAGGGAATTAATATCAGATTTGGAAAGACAAACCTTTAGCATCGATCATCCTTTGGAAAAGACTTTTGGCAGCCTGGCAACTAACTCACTGGTCAGCAGTACAGTTACTGGAAAGCTGACACTCTCAGGCACAATGCTTCAGCCTCACTTGAGTCACATCAGATTGATTTTTAGCATCCTAAACACTCACATTTCCTTCTGGCAATATGTGGATGGATGTCTGAACATGATGGGAGCCTTCTGTTTGATCCGATTTGACCAGATTAAAAGAGAATATACAGGTCAGGAACTCTCCATGTTTCAGGGCATAATCATATCTAATTTTCTAATAATCTGGTTCCTATAGAATGCTTTTCCCCCCTTTTTAAAATCCCTATTAAGCCAAGTTGAAGAATTGATCCTGCTGTACAGAGACAAAGTCATTTGCCTGAAATCACAAAGCTGACCCCAGTAACAACAGATCTATCCCTGACCCCCATTCTCACCATTCTTCTCATCATCCGGTCAAACGTGTAACAGAGTCAAAAGCCTCATTCAACACTGCCTTATCACACATTGTGCTGTACAGGCACAAAATCAGACTTTCTCTGCAGAAGCCATAGTTCAGACATCAGGTCTGGGTCATGAGTGGAAAGGTTTTAATGCTCCCAATACAGAGAGCATGCCAAAGGACATACTAAAGTAATTTGCTGGAACAAAGCCCATGGCAGAAGACAAGGCTTGTCAGCACTCTTGTAGCAGTATTGAAGAAGGCAGATACCAACAACATTAGCTCTCCAGCAAGGAAGCATTGACCAAATTCATAGGAATGGACTCACTGTGTTGAAGGATAGGGAACATTCATTGCCTGTGAGAAATACCACAGACTTCTTTTCCGGATATGCCACTGCCCAATGACTTCACACCTTTCTCTGCCTCAGTTTTGTCATCTACAGAACTGGGAAAATGGTGTTGAGTCTCTTTGCAAAACATGTAGAGATCTGTGGTGGGAAAGACCTACTTAATCCCAAAATATCATTTGTTGTTAGGCAATTGATAGTTGGTACAGATAATTCAGATTGCTACTGTGCCTTTTACCTGTGCTGTTAGAGTGAAACTTCTGCCAGCCCCTGTTACAATGCAATGTGTGAGTTTGATGATGTTTGTGATGAGGTGTAGCATTTCCATGCCTTGTCTCACCTTCCTGCCTCCCCTGAGACCTGGCTGGAGCAGAGATCAGGCGACTAAGTGCAAAGCGGGTTCTGAAAATGGGAGGAGTGTATGTGCAAATTCTGGGAATCAACCTCAGATCCCTACCCCACCTCTTCCCACCACCTCCCAGTGCCCGCCCCCAGCTTCAGCCTGCTGCCTTAAACTGCTGCCACCCTGCGCTGGGTTGAACATTCTCGGCTGCTGACTGCACAAGTGCCCCTGGTGGGACAGACACGATGGGGCTGAGGTTGTGCCGCTGGGCTCCCCTGGGGTCTCTCCTCGCCCTGCTCGTTTCCAGCAGCATGGCGGTAAGTGAAGAGACAGCCTTTAGGAACTGTGTGCTAGCGCAGAAAGGGGTCTCGGAGAAAATCCACTAAAACCAGCCCTCTTTTCTTCTCTTCAGTACATTGCTACCAGAGAAAACTGCTGCATACTGGATGACAGATTTGTAAGTACCTGAAACATTTTCTTTTATCTTAAGAATGTAACTAAAGCTTTTCTATGCTGATTATTAACCAGTGTTATCACTTGAACCCCATCATTGTTTTCAGTACTTATTAAATGTGCTTTGCTTAAACCTGTCATTTACTGATAGCAGTATATGCTTGGTAAAAGTGGATGAAAGCACATATCCAGCAGATGCTACAATAATGGCATGCACTGTTCTCTTGCTGCATGCATGTAGTGCCTCTGAAAATTCAAATACAAAGTCTGCTGCGAATGCCTGCCCTTTTTTATCCTTTATCATTTGTGTCAGCAGTGACTGAAAGTTCCTCTGCCCACACATTCTGCTCTACTTGCTTTGCCCCTGAAACATTGACAACTGTCTCTCTTTACTCCTTAGGGTAGCTTCTGCCCAACAACTTGTGGCATTGCAGATTTCTTTGCTAAATACCATTCCATTGTGGATAATGACCTGCTGGAAATGGAGAGACTTTTGCAGCGTATTTCTAATGCCACAGTAACAGCAGGCCATCTGATCCAACACATCCAAGGCCTCTATCCTTCAGAAAAGCAGACGTTACCAAGTGAGCATATAAAAATAAGTACACAACTGAAAAACATTATTTATGTGGTTTTATTTTTTAAATTTTCCTAACTACAATTATTTTGTATCTTTTCTGTTTTACAGATTCAATTGATGATTTCACTCAAAAGTCCAGGAAAATAATTGAAGAAATTATCAGATATGAAAACACTATATTGTCTCATGAAACTACTATCCAGTAGGTATCTTCCACTTCTTTTATCAGTGACAATACAAATTGTTTTCTTTCTGTTCTTTTGTCAAGTGCCAAAAAGCCTCTCTCAGAAAGGTTTTTTGTGCTCTTGAGGACAGTTCTGCCCACACTGGCATTAGTAGCTACCTAGCAAGACACGGAAGGATCATGAGGATCTGATACTGAATTCTCTGCTCACCTGGACAAACTATTAATTGTGCAAGAAGTAGAAGATAAGAATTGCCATGAAGCCTGGCAATATTTTTATTTATGTTTCTCCTGCTGTGCCAGCTATCCCTAAATTTTTTTCATGACCTTTGGAGGTCATGAGTTTTTGCAGTAAAGCAGAGCATGTGGAATGTTTGTGCAATCATTTACTCTGGCCAATTTTGTTGCATACATCCATGAAAATTAGCTCAGTTACCTAGTTCTAAATCATAAGTAACCATAAACTTAGTGATAGTCTTTTATAAGTTGACATTGGAAATAGAATTGAAAACATCATTAATCTTACTAAATCTTAAGGATATATTTTTTGACAGATCTCTGCTTCTATGACATTATGTCAAAGATTTTTTAGGCATTCTGACACTTGCAGCAGTTTATTTAGAGCACTTAAGTTTTACAAGTACATCCATAATTGAAGAGGAGTTTATCCTTTCCATCAGGAGAGGAAAGTAAAACTTTCCGTAGAGTTATATTAATACATTAATTACTGGTGAGAGTTTTGCTGGTTAGAGTCAAGTTTTGCATATGGTTCAGTTTTGCATGAGGTTAAGCCTGTGCTTTCCCATTTTGCCTGTCCTTAACTCTGAATACCAGTGCTGAGAGAGGCACCCCATTTTACAGGGATGCATGTAGCAGCACATTAGATCCATGAGGCATGTGTACAGGGAAATGAAGGAGAGTTACACATTCCCAAACAGCAGGGAACAACAACCCATTTTTGTGTCTCTCTGTCCAGACAGTTGACAGACACACATATAATGAACGGCAACAGGATCACAGAGCTGAAACAGAAGATTGCCCAGCTTGAGTCACTCTGTCAGGAGCCGTGCAAGGACCGGGCTGAAATTCATGAGACAACTGGAAGAGGTGTGCAGAATATTTCCTGTATGGTTGAGGGTTAATTCAGCTACGAGTGCTGCTGCTTGGCATCACAGCAATGATTTACTTGGAATCTTATGGGTCATAGACTTCTGCAAAGATACATAAAATTGCACATTATAAAACCAGTCAGTACAAATTAGATGATCTGCAGGCAAGGATTCAAATGGAACTTAGTTCTTGCTTGGCCTTTTTGGCCAAAATATGATTATCCCAAAATGTGTGCTAAACACAAGGGACATGACTAGCATTTCCATGGACCTGGGACTAAGAGAAGATAACTCATCAGATTTCTACTAAGCCATGCCCAAAAAAATTTAATTATTCCATTAGGTCCAGAATTATCTTTCTTTGTTGCTGTAGTAATCAATGCAATGACTATGTTTTACATTGCTTAAAGTCTACATGAGACTAAATTCATCTTCACCTTACACAAGTCCTGTGACCCTCAGTAGGGTTTTTTATGGCAATTACATTGAACTATGTGGACTAAGTAGCTTAATATGCAGCAATGCTATTTAGGTAAGTTGCATTTCTTGCACTAAAAAAGTTAAAATATAAAATAAATGTAAGGATAGAATTGTAGCTAGATTGAAAATGATCTTTGGAATGTCTTTACTTCAGATTGTCAAGACATTGCAAATAAGGGTGCAAGGAAAAGTGGACTGTACTTTATCAAGCCTCAGAAAGCCAAGCAGTCATTCCTAGTCTACTGTGAGATTGACTCATATGGCAATGGCTGGACAGTACTACAAAGGGTATGTCACTTATGTATTACTGCTGTAAACAAACTTTTTGCATGAGTACTGTTTTTATTTACCTACATATGATACATATCTTTTTGACTGAGGTTTTTATTTTTGTTTTTGGTATTCTTGGTTTATTTCTCCAGAGACTGGATGGGAGCGAAGACTTCAGTAGAAATTGGGTTCAGTACAAGGAAGGATTTGGACATCTGTCTCCAGATGACACCACTGAGTTCTGGCTGGGCAATGAAAAGATGCATTTAATAACTACACAGTCCACTCTGCCATATACCTTACGAATAGAGCTGGAGGACTGGAGTGGCAAAAAAAGGTATTTGCTTATTATGCTTCTGAGAATGACAGCTTACAACCTCCTGCTCCCACTGCTGCATCAGTTTGTACTGACAAAAGGTTGCTCCTAAAAATTTATGAACTCTTAGACCAGATAACATGTGCATGGAACTGCTTTGGCTCCCGAGCTTACAGCTGTGACAGCAGTCACTGGGTGTTGCAGTCACATGGGCCTGTCAGAAGGCCACATGCTGTCAGCACTCATTTATTAGGCAGAAAGAATCTGTTTCTTCTCTCCAAGTTTCTTTGTCTTACATATCTTATGGACTACGTGATTATTATAGGTCTGGTCTACACTGTTCTTTTATTTTATTTTTTATTTCTTTTTCTATTACGAACCTGGGAGATTATATATACATTTATATATATGTGTGTGTCTGTGTGTGTGTTGATAATGTAGATATTTCATACATCACTAAAGGCTAGTAGTCAGAAAATATGTTGGGTACTGGAGCACAAATGTTGATTGGATGTGTGTCACTGAACTGAGGCCCACAGTCACATGAAAACAATTCGTTCTGAAATGCTAGGATGCAATAAATGCCTTTCCTGCAGTTTTAGTGCTGATGCATTTTTCACTTGTGCGTGTGCTGGGAGTGCAGCATGCCCATGTTCAGCCCTGCCCTCTGTTCCCAGCACTGCTGACTACGCTGTGTTCAGAGTGGGGAGTGAAGAGGACAAGTACCGACTGACCTACGCCTACTTCATCGGCGGTGACGCCGGGGATGCCTTTGATGGATTCAATTTTGGGGATGACCCAAGTGATAAATCCTACACCTACCACAATGGCATGAGGTTCAGTACCCACGACAATGACAACGATAACTATGAAGGCAACTGTGCTGAGCAGGATGGATCTGGGTGGTGGATGAATAGATGTCATGCTGGCCACCTCAATGGCAAATATTACGTAGGTAAGGTGTCTTCTGAGTGCTTATATCCAGGACACCACATTTCAGTGATAAAGGAAAATGAGTCACGTTTGTAGAATACACATTGCCTTCTGGATACTCCAAAGCTGGCATAGTCTGTTCTTTGCAATAATTGTTAACACCAGTAGTAGGAATTTGTTACTGCTCTCCATTCCAAAGTGGGATAATCAGTCCTGAGAGAAACAAAATAAGGGGAGAAAGAGGGTGAACAGAGTCTGTTAGATCACCCAGGGGTGCCATGGAGTGTCAGGACCAGAAAAATGTATGGGCACTATTTTAGAAAGCTACCAACTGTTTTGCTCCAACTGGTGTTGCCTAGGTGGTGTGTACACATCAGAAGATGCTGGTCCATCTGGATTTGACAATGGCATTATCTGGGCAACCTGGCGTGACCGGTGGTACTCCATGAAGAAATCGGCAATGAAAATCATCCCATTCAACAGACTGTCAGTGGATGGACAGCAGCACAACTTAGACAATGTCAAACAGGTTCGACCACAGGGCCAAGGAGATATTTAAAATTAACACAGAACATTTCAATAATAATTGAAACATTTCAGTAATAATTTCAAATAGTGAGCAGGGACAGCTGAAGTTAAGCCCACTGCATCTTAGAGAAGCTGGCTTTTTTATCATTTTGTCACAGTAGTAGTAGTCACATTAGTACTTTAATTTTAGTGCACCTTCTACATTACTGTTTCTTTTAATGGATAGATAAGTGGATAGTCTCATGACCAAGAATAATCCCTTGCCTTTGTGTAATTTAAATGCTGCATTTTTAATTTCCAACTAATATGACTATGTATGGATGCTATCAACATGTCATCATAGCCTTAGGTACTTCTTTCATTAGAAGAACATTAAAATACTCTTTTTTTTCTGTTTTAGGTTGGAGACGCATAAAGAACAATTTGGAAAAGTCTTAACAGGAAAATTTTCCAGTCTGAACAGGAAAAGCAAATCTTTTCTTAAACACTGAACTTAGCAAAACATTACACAGTTTTGACTATAAAGCAACATTGACTGTAAGATACCCAAACCTCTTCCCTGAGCAGTGCATACCTCTGTTGATGGTTGGTTTTTTTTTCTGTACACATTCTCAATAAATTTTTGATTATAACAAAAAAGGCCTGAGTTTGTTATCTGTGATCTACAGCTGGCCAAGCAAGGCAATGAAAACTTTTGATAGGTGGATCAAACCTACTTGATTCAGTCATTCCTGAATTTCACACCAGCAGTTCCTGCTCTTTGTTTAGAGACATGTGTTCAACCTGTTTCTCCAGAAATGTGATAAGTATCCATAAGCTTTCAAGTTTTACAATAAAGTTGTTTGGTGACATAGATCAAAGTACGTAGCAAGTTGAAAGTAGCCTATTTGCCTGCTGAAGATTATTTAACTTTGCTTACCATGAAGTAATGAATACATTTTCAGTTGGGATGTGCTAGGTAGTATCAATGACCAAGAACAAGTATTTTACTTCAGACCATATATATCAACAAGTTTCTCAAATTTTACTCAGAATAAGTTTCATTTACTATATGACACATAGTAGTAAACAAATATTTAAAAATTACTTCAATGTATCCAGTGCCGTGCAACCAAGAAAATTTGCAGCAGAAATTGATTGCATTTTACTTGCATTTTCTTTCTCTGGATCTGGTAATAATTTCCCATGTGATCCACATCAGAAAATCCACAGCACAGGTCACAACCAACAAAGAGTTTGCAATGCTGTCTGAATGTACCTCCTCGAAATCTGATGAGTGCATTTGAGGGATGTGTTAGCAAACCAAATTAGGTTTGTGGGCAAATTGCTCAACAAAAGATACACCCAGAGCTAGAAACTATAACTATCTCAAGCTGATGCATTAAGTAAAATAGGAAGTGTATCCTGGTCTTAATATTTTTAGCTACTTATGAAAAACCAGAAGTTTGCCTGGTACCTCTAAATGGCACATCAAGTGCTTTATTATAGAGACAGGAGGACATTGGGGTGATAAAAGAGACCTTACAGTTCATGCTGCCTCAGCTGTTTTCCAGTTTTGATGCCCAGATGCCTCCTGAGGCTGGTGCTGAGCATCTTCCCTGGATCTGAGTCTCCACATCACAATAAACTGCCAACTCTCTCTCATTTTTATTAGGATTTTGACATAGTTGAATTTTTACTCTTGGGCCAAAATCTAAGAGGAAAACAGGTTTCTCAGGAGAGAAGAAGGCCTCATTAGCTAGGGTCAAGTGAGGTTAACAATGGCTTGAGAGGAGGGATGACCTCTCCACACCACTGGACTGGTATATTTCAACAACTTTGTTGCACTCCTGCAACCAGCCATGATGCACAGCTCCCTGCCAGCCCTGACACTCAATTCCTCACTAAGCAAAGCAGTTTTCCTGAACATTTTGTGCTGTAAGGCCTCTCCTGTTGCTCCATGGAGCTGAAACAGTATTTGTAGAGAGGCTGGAGAGAAGGATGGAAGAGAAGGGTTGGTAAGCCCAGTCTCCTCCTTGTTCTGCAAACACTACTTGAGTAGCATTGGTTGAGTCCCTTCCACTTTCTATTTTCAATTTATGCCACCTATGGCATGACTTTAGGTTGATATTATTTATATATTTGCAACATGGATTTAAAAAGTATTCTTTTCACCTCTGTTGCTTTGATATCTGTATTTACACTCTGCTAGATAAGAATTGTTATTGCCTCTCCTGGTATAGATTTTGGCTGCAATTTGATGGCCATCTGCTCTAATTACATACATTTCATGGATATGAGCTGGTATTTTATGGATTGCTCACCATTACTAAAATCAGCTTATTCTTCCAGTTGGTTTGCTGATGGGTGTATTTAAGTTTTCAAAAATCATTTTCATCTCTGGAGAGGAGCATTTGCTCCAGTGGTCAGAAGGGTCAGAATCAGCAAATCCAAGACAGCTGATCTTTCAATGAAGTCCTATGCCAGAGTTAATCAGTGAGTCTTCAGGGTCCCAGCCCACAGTTGTGTTCTCTGGGCCCTGGAAGAAATCTAGCAACACTCGTGCCTCTGGAACCTCCTTGCTAAGGCATCCAATACCATATTTATGATAAAGAGGCTGGAAAAGACCTGTTTTTTCTAACTCTTAAAATAGAATAATGCTCTCAGTATTATTTTTTGCAAGTAAGTACATTGCAATTGAACTTACTGCCCCTATTTTGTATGCTGAGAGCTGAGCATATTTCTCTTTTCTAAATAATTTCTTATCATACATGACCCTCAGACTGTAGCCTATAGTAAAAGTTACCTGTATTTAGAAAAGTCTGTACCTCTCACTTCATAAAAGTTTATTAAAGGATTTGGTGGCCTTGGTTTCACACCTTGAGCTTTCAGTGACTCTTCCAAAGACCACTGGAGAACAAAAAAGAAGAATCTCACTCCAAAGGCAAAGGAAAAAAAAAATGAATGAGGAAGATGTAGAGGAAGAAAGAATCAAATAAAGTGGATTGACTGCAGGACTTCTGGGTTCCTCAGTTCTGGGATATTGCATTGGGAAAATGTGGGACAAAGTGCTGGGACTGACTAGTAATGACTTCAGAAGGGTTAGGTAGTCTGAGGAGCATATGAAAAGAAAGTGAAGATGAGAGCTGAGTCTGAAGGAGAATGAAGTCTAAGGCAAAGCATCCAAAGGCAGGTTATGAATGAGCAAGCAGGAGGAGCAGAAGGCACCACTTGGAAGCTGGTGGTGTGGCAGGAGACACAGAGGGTGCTGGGCAAACAAGGTGAGGCTCACATCTAGGGCACACAAACCACCTCTAAATCCCAGACTCCCCGACTGTTACTGTGGCATTTAGCCAAAAGCAGGGCAGATGAAGTAGTGAACTGCACTTCTGTCCTTTGATCCTAAATTAAAGTTAAATCCAAAGTTTATCTAGCTCTTGGCCTGCAACCTTTCAAACAAACACCGACAGAAGTGACTGAATGATTGCAACATGAAAGCAGAGGTACAGACTGAAGGTCAGGCACACAGGTTCAGCCCCTGTTTGTAAAGCCTGAGAAGCTCCTCTTTCACCCCAGCTTCCCCCAGCAGCTGCCTTCGCAGCAAGAAGGGAACCCCTCTTAGCTTACCTAATGTTTATGCCAAGTTTTTTCCAGTCCCTCTAGCCTTGGTGGCTGAGTTTTACTTGGACCAGAGTTAGGTTTGCTGTGTTTGAGTGTCACCAGAGAGCTGTGCCATCCCTCAGGGTCAGAAGAGGTCTGGAACATGCTACTTGCCATGTCCCCTCTTACCCTGGTGACCACTGCCTGGAACATCTCCTAGCAAATCATCACATCCTCTGTCAGCATGGTTGAAAAGGCAGAAATTCTTCTGCTTTATGAGCTCATACTACTATTGATTTTTAAGGCCCATTAAATTACAAATATAATGTTAAGTTATTATTGATGATCACAAAATCAAGCACAGACAAACTGGGAAGAGCTAGAACCCAAGTGACATGTCACATCTGCATTATGAAGGATGAGTTAGTTTTTGCATAGATTCCAACACATATAGTTAGCAGGACAGGGTGGGGCACAGTGGTGCCTTACTTACAGCTGATACCCTGCAGAACTAGGGGCTATTCATGCCCTGATCAGCCAGTTCCTGTGGGACCAGAGGTAAGACACTCATGTGTCTCAGAGCTGGCTGCCAGCTGTTCCCCCTGAGCCCCGTGGTGCTGGCACAGAGAGGCAGCTGCCAGCAATGGGATCTGCACATAGGGTGTGCTCCGAAGGCTTCAGGCTATCAAAATGGATCCCAAAAATTAATAGCTACTTTTGGACTTAACCTTCTCACCTGGTTTCTACAACTGTGAAAAGGCCAGGGAATGAATGTAATGTACCATAGGAAGATGCTTGAAGCTTTAAGCAGTCTGCAGAGCATCACCCTACAATGAAAAGAGCGTCCAGCTCTGGGCAGATGCTTGCCTGTGGAGCACCATCCCCATACTCAGTGTGAGGCAGAAGGGCTTCAGTGGAAGAAATATCATACGTGATCCTGGGGTAAAGCACAGTCCATGACTGTATGCCCAAGGAGAACCCGCAGTGATTGCGCCTGCAATTCCTGTGCTCCTGAGCATGAAGATCACAAGCTTGTGATTTTTCACTAGACTTTTGTGTCTATTTTGGAGTTAAAAATTGAGCTTTTTTGAGTTTGACTGGGACATTCTCCATGGACCTCAGTATATTTTGTTCGACGCCAACATGCAGGCAAAGCAATGACTTCCTTTTTCAAATATCAGCTCTTTGTTTATGCAGCCAAATGCCCATCACACTGAGTGTGTGTTTTCCAGCAGGTAAGCACTGCTGGATCCCACTAGCTCTGACACACATCTTGGTTGATTGTCCAGTTACAAGAAACAGTTATAGACAGAATTTTTTCCTGGAATTCTTGGTGTTGCCCGCATGTTGGTGTTGAACAAACTTATCTGGGGCAAATAACACCAGAAACTTGTGCAAGAGGCCTTAAGTAATCACTGAAGGGGAAGGGGGGCATGTGGTGTGTTTTTTCTACAAACAGAAGGGAGCATAATGATTAATCTCAGCTTCACATTCAGGTTTAAATTGCACCAAAAGACTGGCAAAAAGCATCCTTTCAGTCAGAGTTCTTGCTCTTCTCCTGAAGATGATACCTGTGAGGATCCTCTGTGTGCTCCTGTGCCTCAGCATAGCCTGGGTATGAATTTGCTTACTTGATTCTTTTTGTATCTTTCTGCTTTGAATAGTAAGCATTTATTTAATGTTAATTCATGAGATAGATAAATTCTATCACCTAGCTTGTAAAATTCAGTGCACACACATATGCAGCAGTTTAGTGTAACACTTCACTGATGAAGTTTCATCATTACTTTTGGAGAATCTAGCCCTCTATAGTTTTGCTTAACTCACTTTTGCTGAATCTGCCAGGCTTCAAGAGCAGCAAAGCAAATCCATTTACATTAATTCAAACATTCATAGGTAATGCTCTAAGTCTTAAACATAACTGGCTGGATGCTAGTAGGTCCAGCCATTCAGGAATTTTCATGTTTATTGGGATGAATTGTGCTTTCCTTTGGACAGTATTTCAGTATAGGAACGTGCCCCTTTCATTTCAGCAGGATCTTCTACCTACAAATGACACACAATTCCTTTATTATGAAAGACGTATTTAAAAACAAGGATTCTTGTAGCAGCAACATCAGCTTAAACTACAGCTAAGTAAGAATCAAATCTTTGATAAGGAAGGAGATTAACTTGATTTTCAGCTGTGCTAATATAACCTTTTTTTTCTCCATTGAGGGCTCAGTCCATATTCTTATGTTATATTCTTTACATATTTCTTTGTAACTGTTGGTTTGTTTTTGTTTTGTTTTTTTTTTAAATAAAGTGCCTGTTTTAACAAATGACAGAAATTATATGAAGCAGTTGGGACAAAACAGAAGCAGTCATATTGGAGTTGTCAATGCCTAAAGGGCATTTTTGGATGTATGTGCTACTTTTAGGAGGCACTTGGGCCAGATCAAATCATTAATTAATCAAACTAATGTATTTGAATCTGCTGATTTTAATAAAAACATTCCAGTTCCTCAGAGTAGTTCTGACACTGAAGATTAGAATTAGGATCACTTTCTCAGCTTCAGAATTAATCATCAATCATAATAAGTAGTCATTAATATTTTCACGCATTAATTATAATGTTTGAAAAGCATAAAATGTGCACAGAGGATTCTAGTCAGACCTAAGTACATTTTAAACACGGGTTTCTTTAATGAAAAAAAAAGGGAAAAAAATGGTCTTTTACTAAGTGATAACACTGCAGGAACCTTTATTGTGTTTTGGCCTGGAATTAACTTGTGTATCACTTTTTCTTCTCAGGTTTGAAGAAAACCTCAGTGTATTTATTTTTCTTCTTTCCATTAAGACAGTGAAACCCGTCCATCACTGAAATTGTTTTTTAAATTGTGTTAGTAGCTTTCTTGCTCTTGCTGTCAGGCAAAACCCTGTTACAAGCTTCCAGTTAGCAAATGTGATTAAAACCAGAAACTCTGGTGGAAAAATCATATATCTGTAAGCTACTTTTGTGTAGACAGAAGGTGGTCAAGTGACAATAAGAATTTTAGAGTATTGCAGATAATGGGAATAGTATTTTTAAGGTATTTATTTTTACTTTTCCAGTTTCAGTCTAATTTCAAGTTAATTTTGTATTTACACACAGGACAAACTATTTCTGTGGAATGATATTATCATAATGTATCCTGAGCATCGTGGGCATCACTAAACAAGCAATATAATATCTTACAAGAAACGTTGGAATAAAAACCCTTGCACTGTTGGGTGTGATGCTTACCAGATAGCTGTCCTTGCCACCCACCAGCTGTGTGAGGACATCAGCTTTGTGTTTCTGCTTCCTTGACAGCTGTTCACTGAATCTTGCTTTTACTTCTCCCCTTTTTCCTGCTGGCAGGCACAAGATGGGAAGACTGCCTTTGAGCAGGGGGGTGCAGGAGTGCGTGGTCCCAGGATTGTGGAGCACAAGTCCCCGTCCAGCTGCCAGTCTGAGAAGAACTGGCCCTTCTGTGCAGATGATGACTGGGTGAGCCATTGACACTGGGGGGAAAGGGGGGCCTCAGCTGGATCAGCAGCTGGATCAGCAGCTGGATCAGCAGCTGGATCACTACATCAGGTGCCACAGGCCAGCACGGGTTCAGTGTTAGGGCCCAGGTAACACTTCACTTTGGGGCAGCCTGCACAGGTCTCCTGTGGGAAACAAAGGAAAAAAGGGAAAAATGAAGACAAAATAAACAGGGAGAAGTTTGCAGTGGGGCAGAATGAGAAAAGAAAGTAAGTTTGGAAAAGACAGATTAAATCTAAAAGGCTCACCGTAGAGAAACATAAGAATTGTTTCTTTTCAGAATTTTGGTATTGCCACATTTGGAGTTCATAAAATAAAGGCATCAGAAAGAGAATTGTGAGAAAAAGATAAGAAGTAGCTAGACATCACATACAATCACTCACTAGTTAATTTTTTAGGAAGTCAGATTACAAGCTGCTCGGTAAATGTTTCATAATAATTGACCAGATGTTTTTGTATATAAACTATTAATTTCTCTCTTTCTTGCCTCTTGCATCTCAGGCCTTTTCTATGCTACATTTATTTGATGACTTCTTGGCAAAGAACTTAAGTCTGTCAGAACATAAAAATGCTAGCCTCTAACATCCTCCCTCAAACTGGATGACAGACTTCTTACAGCAGACCTTTAGGAAATATATATGTATCTACAAAAAAATCTCACCCATGAGGAACAGAGGAGAGGGGAAACTAAAGGTTTACTTGTTCCACACCCCACAGTTACAGCAGGTTTCTGAGTATGTGCTTCACAGATTCCATTGTATGAGATGTTTACTCTTGAGGATTTTAGCACAGTTATTTCCCTCTTTCAATTCTAGGGTGCCAAATGTCCATCAGGATGCAGAATGCAAGGACTGATTGAAGAAAAGGACCAGGAGTTCAGTCAAAGAATAGAAAAAATCAAGAAACTGCTCTCAGATAATCAAAACAACTATAAGAAGTCCAATCAGATAATTGTGGAAACTGTAAATGCACTAAAACCAAACCTGGACAGTGCTCAGGGTGAGTATCTTGGGCCCATTTTCATTATCCATTACTGAATTACTACTTTTTTGTGAATAAGCCATATGTAGTGAAAGTACAGGCTGCACTGAATATCATTATCAGGAAACAGAACAATCATATTAACAGACTCTTAACTAGTTAGCAAAAATTAATTTAAACTGCTCAGTACTATGAGAAATATGTTCTCAATTATGTGTTTAATTACATATTTTAAAATATGTAGTATTTTAGGACATATTTAGGAAAGAAAAGCACATGGGCATAGCTGACTGTGAGGCATTTTTGTTTCAGAGCTTGATGAGACTTATGGTCGCCTGTCAGGAGAACTGAGACGGAGAATTATGACATTAAAGCAGAGAGTTGTCACTCAAGTGAACAGAATTAAAGCTCTGCGGAGCAGCATCCAGGAACAAGTGGTGGAGATGAAGCGCTTAGAGGTAGGTGTCTGCCGTGCACTTCCCATTCTCTCCAGTGCTTAGCTAGAGAAAGGGGATCTGTCCATTATGGTGAGCAGTGCTCCTGCTGGGAGAAAACATGGTGCAACTCTCACAGGACCTGACTTGCTGAGAAAAATCCCCAAATGAGTTGCTACCTATCCATCCTGATTTTCTACTTCTGCTCTGTAGGAACCAGCATGAGTTACGTGAGTTTCTAGTCCCATCTGCTGCTTCTCTCCCAGGCCACAAGGATTCTCCCTCTGCTGATAACTACTTCTGTATGAGGTGTTTCTCCTCCTGTAAGGAGCTGCTGAGTAGTTAGAAAGGCGATGTGCTCTGTCCATCCCCAGTGCTGCCACTGCTGCCCACAGCTAGAGTGGGCGTGAGAACCTGTGTTCCCAGGTTGCAGACAGTTCTTCTGATGGTAATGCAAGGAAAAGTCATGGCACAAACAGTGGTTTTTATCAAAGGCTCATTTTGATTCCTAGAGCAGAAATCCATCATTTGGGTCATTTGAGAAAGCAATGGTAACCCCATGACAGAATCTTCCCCTCTCAGCTATAGGTGGGAGGTACTAGGGCAGCTCTCATCTTTCCCCTGTTCAGTAGAAGATATCCTTGCTTGAGAAAGTTGGGAAAGCTCCCTAACTAAATTACTTCTGTCTGGTTATGTAGGTTGACATTGATATTAAGATACGAGCTTGCAAAGGAACCTGTGCTAGAAGTTTTGATTACAAGGTGGACAAAGAAAGCTACGACAACATCCAGAAGCAGCTTCTCCAAGCCAACTCCATCAACTTGCACCCAGAGCTTCAAACAACCACATTAAGCACACTGAAAATGAGGCCGCTTAAGGACTCCAATGTTCCTGATCATTTTAAGCATAAGCCTCTCCCAGAAATGCAAGCTCTGAACATAATTAATGACATCAAGCAGATGGAAGTGGTATTAGAAAGACCAGAAGCAGACAAGAAACCCTCCCGAGGCGACAGCTCGTATGGCACGGCAGAAGCAAGGGGGGATGAATCTTCATACCCCAGCAAATTAGTTATTCCCACTCATGGGAGAGAAACCCTTAGTCTGGAAGACAAAACCTCCTCTGCTGTTCGTAGATGCACCAAAACTACCACCAGAAAAGTCGTCTCTGGGCCTGATGGCCCTAGAGAAGAAGTATTTGAGAAAACAGTCTCTTCTGATGGCTCAGACTGTGCCTATTTACCTGGAACTGTTGGAGGGGAAGGGACCACCTACCATTTTAGTGGTGCAGATGGCTTGCACAAGCTAGAGACTGTATTCCCTGAGCTAGAGTCATTTTTTACCCCTGACTCTCCATCCACTGCTACCAAGCACGTTAGTGGATCTAGCAGCTTCACAACCAGCAGACACACAGGCAGTAGCCACATAGGTACAGGAGCTTATGGGGGAAAAGACAAATTGGGAGACTTAGGAGAGGAGGAGGAAGATGACTTTGGAAGACTTCAGCCATCTGGATTCCCATCTGGCAGTGCAAGTCACTCCAAGACTGTAGCGACCAGCTCTTCTAGTTTCAAGAAGGGAGGCTCTACTTTTGAATCCAAATCAGTAAAGATCCGTGAAGTTAATGAGCAGCTAGGTGGGTTGGAACATGATCAGAGTGCAGAGGATACCCCAGACTTTCAGGCACGCAGCTTCAGATCGTCAGGAGGGAAGCGAAGGACACCCAGCACTGGGAAAGGTAGTTATTGAGGTAATGGAGCCAAACTCCATCCATAACCAAACTGACACATTGATTTTAGATACTGTAGTACAACAGTGTGATGATTTAATGCAAGCACTGTGTCTGTTTGTTACCACTTCAGAAACAAAATGGAAAATATTTCATTAATACTTGGGTATTACATAGACAATTCACAATTTAAGAAATATGTAAAGTTTTCTTTCCTGAATTCTTTCTAATGTTGCCTGTCACTACACCTAGCATAGTCCAAGACGTGTTTAACAATTTTCCTCTGAGCTATTGGTATTTGGATTCCTCTGAACCTTTTATTAAATTTTGCTGATAACTTCTGTCAAACCAGATCAACTTTTTTTTTTAGACTGTGATGATATCCGCCAGAAACACACTTCTGGTGCCAAAAGTGGCATTTTCAAAATCAAGCCAGCGGGATCCAATAAGGTTTTGTCAGTTTATTGCGACCAAGAGACCACTTTGGGAGGATGGCTATTGGTCCAACAAAGAATGGATGGATCAGTGAATTTTAACCGCACCTGGCAAGACTACAAGAAAGGTTTCGGCAGCGTGGATGGCAGGGGGCGAGGAGAGTTTTGGCTGGGCAATGAAAACCTGCACTTGCTGACTCAGAATGATACTGTGCTGCGGGTAGAGTTAGAGGACTGGGATGGGAATGCTGTGTTTGCAGAGTATCTCGTGCAGGTAGGGTCTGAAGCTGAGGGGTACAGCCTGGCCGTGTCCTCCTACGAGGGCACCGCCGGGGACGCGCTGGTGGCTGGCTGGCTGGAAGAGGGCACCGAGTACACCTCCCATGCCCAGATGAAGTTCAGCACCTTTGACCGGGACCAGGACCACTGGGAGGAGAACTGTGCCGAGATGTATGGGGGGGGCTGGTGGTACAACAGCTGCCAGGCTGCCAACCTCAATGGCATTTACTACCCGGGCGGCCACTACGACCCCAGGTACAATGTCCCCTACGAGATTGAAAATGGTGTAGTCTGGCTGCCATTTAAAGCCTCTGATTATTCCCTAAAAACTGTTAGAATGAAAATCAGGCCCATAGAAACCCTGTAAAAAGACAGGCCTTTAATGCATTTTATGACTACAAGTTGAAAAGATTTTTTTATATGTGTATGTGTGATGAACCTTTACCCTGTGAATTTGAAGGCATCTGAGCACATTTGGAGATTAAAAAATAAAAAAAATTATTAATTATCAACAAGACTCTTTTGATTTTATTTTTAACTGACAAGGAAATACTGATTTAAAAACCCTTTTTATATGAACTTTGTCCATGTCTTTGGCAGCTCACACATTGACTTGAGTTAAAAATTTTTAATTTGAGTTATTTACTTTGGTTTAGGAGTATTAAAGAAGTAAAAATATTTAGAAGTATGTTCACAATCCTGCCTCCACTGACATGGACTGTGAAAGTCTAACCAAGTTCAACATTCACACTCATTTCATTTCAAGGGGAGTACAACAGCAGTGGGAGCCAGCTCTCAGACAGAACCAAGGATGGTGTGGGTTCTCCGTTTTGTCACACACCCAACATGGAGTACACTTTGATAAAGAATGCATGCATTTTAGGACTGACTTGTAAGAATCTCCTAAGCTTTGATTTTATAAATATGGACATAGATTGTCCATCCCATTGATGAATCCTAGATAGCTTATCATGCATACTAGTAGCTTCAAAATAAGACAATTCCATGATAACTCATCAAAATGCAACTCCCAAAGCAGGCTATAATTTTCTAGCAACCACTAAAAGGTTATGACTAACCAGACCAAGCAAGATGAGGAACTACCTGAATATTTCTCAGCACATATGCCAAACAAGAATTCTTCTAAGGGTAAGGGGTTTAAATCAGCTTGCTGACAGTGTGTGCTAAGGATCTTCTAGAAAAAAAACTGGCTGCATGGAATATCAGTTATATTGGTCACACAATTACAGAAGACCACATTGTATTTACCTTTATACTTTACAGCATAAATTACACAAGTATTTACACTGAGTAATATTTCTGTGCTTCTGGAAAGAGGCATGAGCAAACTTCCTTACTTCTAATCTCACTGACATGTTGCATACCATTTAACAAGATCATCAAATACTGGTAAAGCAGCTCACTTTTAGCCTTTTTTTCAGTGCTTCTCAAATACAGCCACTGTCTGCTCTTTTCAGAAAGATTGCTGAAGAGCAAAGACATCTTTACACTCATGTGTAAGGAAGGGGTCTGTGCTTTTGGAAAACAGGTTTCCACTGGCACATTAAGTTTTTGTTCCTTAGCCTCAGTGGAAGCCTGCCTGTGTGGATGCTGAACATCCATGTGCTCCTCTAGTGAGAAGCTGCCATTATGTCTCTTTCTTGTCCTCCTGGGCTTCACAGATTAAATAAACACTAAAGGTTTCAGGTGGGATCCATCCACCCCTACTGATCTTGGTCCCTTCCTTTGTGGGGGAAGGCAGACCCCTTTGAGATGTCCATCCTGTCTGCCAGGGTTGGGCAGTCTTGTCTTTGACTGCTCAAGGGAGCAGAGACTACTAGGTTTGATGGAATACTCAACCTCCACTACTCTGTGACTGGAGACAGTAATTACTCCAGTCCCATCATAGGGATTGTATGAAAGCACATATGTGTGAAAGCAAGTACATGACCAGGTCCCAGAAAAGGACATATTTTATCCAGCAACAGGATTTGAGCCAAGGGACCAGTCACCTACTGGTTTGTTCAATACTCTTTCCACTTTTATTCCTTCTCAACTTGTTACACAGGTAGCTACTGTTACTTTTATAATACAAAAGAATAAAACTGCCTCTTATTTAGTGGAATGCATTTCCTTCTCCCCAGATCATGCATGAATACTTGAGAATAATATGAAGAATACTTTAGTTTTAAGATTTCATTAGTTTATAGAAAACACTTAGAAATAATCCTCCCCCTCTTTAAAAAAGATACAAAAGACCTTTGTAAAAGAGTGAAACAAGGTGATTTTATTTTATCAGTGTTATTCTATAATAGTTAATTCTGTCTTATGCACAAATGAAAAATGGGAAAAATACACTGGTGAGTTATTTTCATTGGACAGATTTAGATTTATATTTGACACAGCTTTTCACTTTAGGTCACAATATGGTTGTACATAGAGATTGGGTTCTCAAATGTAAAACTAAGACTGAGCACCATACTAAAAAGACAACCATGTACAAATACTAAAAGAAAACTCCTGATTCTGTACATTTTGATAATGGTTAATGTGGAAAGTATGGCCGGATTTTCATGCTCATCTTCTTCATTGAATACCACGACCCTTTCCAGTTCATCCATACAACACCATCATCTGTCCCGTGTTTTGCCATGTCCCAGCTGTAGGTCCCTCCCCAGTAGTATCTGCCATTGGGGTTGGCTGAGTGGCAGCGGTTGTACCACCATCCACCACCGTCTTGTTTGGAGCACTGTTTCCTTGGATCTTGAGCTAACCTGATGAGGGGAAAAGAATAAAAAGGCATTGAGAGTGACATCTGTAATACAGGATAGCAGATCAACAGAGTACATATACCTGCCTGTGTACTGAAATTTTCAAACCATAATAAACAATTTAAGTCCTCTCTGAACTATCTATAAAGGACTGACCATCACAAGCACTACACAGTGCACTCAGAAGATAAAGCAGCTAAGAAAAATCAAATTTTAATTGCACTTCTTGGGGAATATCATTTTAGTTTACTGATTGATAACTGTGGTTATTTGCAGTTCATAATGATAAGTACAATATCAATGAAATTTAAAGATAGAAAGCAATGAGAAATGCATGTCTTCCCCAACCTAAACAATTCCTTTATTCATGAATATGTAATCAGGTTTTAAGCACAGGTTAGAGATACAGTGCTCTATTATATACTGAGCAAGTTTAGCTGGTAACTTGCAGGGACATAACAAATCTTGACATGCTACAAAATGCTGTGAAAACTAATGGCAGATTACAGAAATATTATATATCCAGCTCTATTTTTATTTTAAATGTCTAGTGCAAGTACATACCATCCATCATTGTCTCTGTCATAAGTACTGAAGTACATGCCATTGTGAATGGTCATTGTCCTGTTTTCTCCATGCAGTTGGGAAGCTCCGTCCATCAGTGCATTGCCTGCAGTGCCTTTGTAGTTACTAACTGAAAGCTGATACTTGTTTCCTTCATTCTGTATGGTGAAACCTCCATAATGAGCTGATACTTTATCACCATTCCAGTCCTCCATTTCAATTAGAACTTCAGTGGGTCCTATTTTGGTAAGCTGGCTGATCTTGTCATTTCCAAGCCAATATTCACCTGAGAAGCAACAAGTGAGAGCTCTGTGAAACAGACTTTGCAATATACTTCAAGGCAACTTTATTATTTGCCTATAGGTCTGCTGGAGCGGATTAGTTAATTTTAAAAATATCTAAGAGCTTCAAAAAATAGAAGAAAATGGTTTCAGTCAGAACAGCTCTTTGCATTTTGTGCTCGGTGCTTTACCTGGTGTATCACAGTAGTTCTTCCCTCCACTCTTTGCAACATTTCCAAATCCTTTTTTATATTGATCCCATACTCTTCCAAAATTAACACTGCCGTCCTGGCGGTTCTGAATCAGAGTCCAGCCTGCAGAAGCAAGAGTATTTAGATTAAATTACCAGTACAAAAGGAGCATCTGACACTAAGATACAGCCCTTTTAACTTCACCTCAGGACCAGAGGAGCATATGGCTTCCTTGCAGCAGGTCCTTTCACTGCTTTTGAGCTCAGCTTTGCCCCTTTTGCTCACACTTAAGTAGAACCTTGCTTCATAAGGAAAGGTGGAAAAAGCGGAACTTGAAGGACAGCCCTGGTCTTTTGTCAAGTGACAGGATAAGAAATGAGCCAGGCTGTCCTTCTCTGCCTACCTATGCACCATCCATGATGGTCATAGTAAGATACATACACAATTTATTTCCAGTTTCAGAATAGAAGTATCCTATTCTGCATCAGCAGATGACCTCAACAAGACTTCTCTGGACAAGTCAATCAGATTTAATTATCGAGTAATTACAAAAGATAAAATTTCATATTTCTTTGTATAAAATAAAAATTACTAATTTTATTTTTTTGTAGCATTGGTAAATCAATATTATAACAACATAGTTATTTCACACTAACCTCCATTGTCTGTTTCCATGTCACAGTACACTCTGTATGGCTTGACAAAAGGATCTGGCTGGATGAGGTACATTTCGGATGTCTCGCCTCCCTTTCTGATGATATCCTCACATTCTGCAAGAATAAAACAGAGACTAGTACTGAAAGATCTGTGAACTTGAACAGTTTTCTTATCTTTTGGTTTGCTGTTATATGGGAACATTTTAAATTATCTATAGATAATATTTTACTTTCATTTTGATTTCTGTAACACATCAAGTGAAAGAATCATGGAAGAAAGAATACTGCCCGATGCAGCTTTTCCAAAGAGGAATTTCTGAAACTTCAAACTAAGTGATGCAACACTGTATACCTTACAATGACTTCTTGAACTAGACAAGCTTTTGAAAGAAGAACCTTTCTTGACTGAAAGAAATCAAGAGTACAGCTATGATAGTCACAAAAGTATCACTTCCACCTTACAAAGGCTCTGAAGCACATATTTCTTTAAAATCCAACTGGTCACTTACGAAGACTGATATTGGGTAAGAGGATCTTTGGTCTGACCAGCATAATCCAGAAATTTTTTTTTTTTTCATCTAGGATTTCCATCTTTCCTAATACCCTAATCAATTGTACAGCTTCAGATGCATCTATCAATTTGCACAGTGACATAAATTGGAGAAAAGATGTCATTAGAGTTGAATGAGTACCTTTGCCTGAAACCACAGGAATATTACAGGAAACAGTACATGGGGAACGGCAGTAGTCCACCTGGGTTGCAATGGCATTTTCCAGTTTCTGTATCTTTTTATGTAAAGAATCCACAACTGCGCGAAGGACCCTGAGGCTAGATGGGATGTTATTGTCCAGATTATCCTTTATATAACTATACTGCAATTCCACTTCTGTGTTGTACTCAGCAAGTAAATCATCATTGTCTAGAAGAGCAAAGAGATGAAAAGCAGATTAGTTTTCAACATATTTCCCTGTTAGGAAACAATGAAGAGCAGTTTATAAGTACAATTTGAGATGCCACTAGGAAGGAAGTCAGGAAGTGCATTTCTTTTGCTTACTTTTCCACAGTGTGCAAAAACTATGCAGATACTCTCAGGGAAGTGGTCCATGTGTACTGTTGTTTCTTTGCTAGCTAATAGGATTATCACTGGTGCTTTACTCTGCCAAAGAGCAGTAATTCCTCTCTTTCTGGAGAGCCATGGTGCCAGTCCAGAGGTTGGTCATAAATGGATTGGATGGACATAGGAAAACAGGTAAGGGGAACACGTGAATGATGTACATTTAAAGGCCTCATAAGAATCTTGCCTTAGCAGGAAATCCATTCCTTCGCCTCTCTCAAAGGATGTTTTTTAAGATTTAAAAGGTCATGGTCACAGAATCCTGCTTTGCTAGATAGTCCATGGTATTTTTAATTTTTTTAAGAAGTCCTACTAAAAAGTAATTGTTGGAATGCCAATAAAACTTCAATACCATTTACACTAGTAGTTCACAGAAGTAGCATACCTTTTCTTTGTTTTTGCCTCTTTACCAATTTATCTTCTAGAACAGTCACATATTCAAAGAAAGTTGAGGAGCTCTCCGAAAGAGAGTTCACTTTAACTTTTAGATCATTAATAACTGGCTTCACTGATTTTTCCTGTTTTAGCAGTAGAGTTCGCAGCTCACATCCAGTCGGACACAGCACTCCCTTAAAAGAAGGAAAAAGGGCTGTGAATAAAAGTAAAGGAGTTCTAGTCCCATCAGTGGCCAGCCATACCTCTGAACACAACAAAGAGTTTGTAATGAGAGAACAGGTATTTAAGCATCTAGATAAGCTTTAACAAACTTCATTTTTTGTTGAGAACCTCCACATTCAAATTTGTGCTCAGTCACTAAGATGCCTCTCAGCATTGCTACAGCTTGCATTTTCCAGCAGGGATCATGGCAAGGCAGCAAGGGGTGTGCTGGGTGTCAAGCATGCTCATATGCAGTATGCAGTAAGAGCTGCAGCAGTGACTGAGGGTAGAGTAGAATTACATTTTGAAATGAATTTTAAGAAAGACATGGGTGGATGGGGTTTTTTTGGTCCCTAGGGTTCCTTAAGATTGTCTGAAACTGAATCCAGCACTTCTGCAGAGGTTTTTCCTGTCCTGAATAGTTACCTATGTAAAACCAGGCAGAAGGCACAAGCTAACCCAGAGATACTTCCTTTCCTGGTTTCCAGTTCAACTCTCATCCCCCCATCTTGTCATTAGTAGGCTGGCTCTGCCGCTAATCCCATGGACTCTGACACATCACCCTTCTGAATGCAGTCCCAGCAAACCTGAGCAGAGTGAAGAAAACCTGGACTGCTTTAAATGAATGGCCGTCCTTTATTTGGCAAGGGAAACTCCCGTGTTGGGTGCACTAGAAGGAAAGGGCAACATGTCACCAGCTGCCTCAGCAGCCAGACACCCACCAGCTCGTCCAGCGCACGCTGGCAGCCTCCGGCATCAGGATAGACAGTCCGCTCCTTCTTCTCCTCCGTCTTCCCCCGCTTCGGCGGCCGGGGCCGGTACCCGGTCCCGCTGATGGGAGGTGCCACGGGCCGGAGCGCCGGCGCCATCTCAACCCTTTTGTCCAGGGGTCGGTGGCCCCGAACGTCAATCACGGGGCTCTCATCCTGCACAGCCAAGGAGAGACAAACTCTCTGAATCCGGGATTGCTACTGCAAAACGGGCTGCACAGGGTGAAGGCATCCATTCAGCACTCTTTAGTATTTTAAACAGCAAGGAAAACCAGGGAATGGAATGAAAAAGCCATAATGGAAATGTTATATGACATTATGTAAAAGTCATTGCCATCCCCTCCCTTGTAAGACTAGTCACACTCTTCATACCTAGACATAGATAAACTAAAAAGTCTTCAAACCAAATTAAACTAATATTTCAATAGCCAATTTTGACCAAGGAATAAATCTTATATAGTTCAGAGCTACTAAGCGCCATGAAACTTGAAGTAGTAGGCTACAAAAAAAAGTAATTAGACATCCGTGGGGCTAAGAAGTGCATTCAGCAGGACATTTTCGGTGTCCCAGTTTTTTACTGGGCTACAGGAATATTTGTAAGGTCTCAGAAAATCATGCTACAGTCAAATACATCATCAGGTCTCAAGCCACATACCAGCTGTTAACTGGTGAAATTAGGAAAACCATTTAATAACATTTCTCAGAGTAGGTTTGTAGAGCTCTCTGATGCATAAATTCCCCATATCTGGCAGAAACAGCAAAGTCTAGGAGGATGAGCAAGGAAAACAGGCCTGGTCCCTAAGCATTTTTTCACACAAAACCATTCAAATTAATAGTTGTTTGAGCTACTGAATCAAAACCTACAGCCGTTTCCAATCCCACTGAGACTTAGCTCCAAATAACAAACATTTGAAAGGATCCAGCATCAGAGGCTTCAAGGAGTTTCAAAAAAAAGCAGCATACAATACACAGAATTGCTGAAAATTATTTAACACATTAGTGTTATAGTAGTCAATGTGCAGACACAAGTGCTCAGATTTTCAGAAAGTCTGACCAATTCAATTTTTACAGGGATTTTCAAATAATAAAAAAGTGCACCAAAATTCTAAATTGTGTTTCCCACTGAAATATTTTACTGAAACAAAAATATATATTAAACCATTATTTTATATTGATTCTCATTGCTTTTCCTTCTGTTTTGCAATTGTTACCTCTTAATTTCCAGTGTTAAGCTGTATAAACTGGTAGCTTGTTTAGTTTCAGTTTTTTAATGTCCACTGACTCTTCAGAAAAGATTTTACTGTCTTTGAGACAGGACATGATTTATTACACACTTGTACTCCTTTATACCAAATACTAATTGTCTGTAACATCATATGTCAACATTGCTAAATTAGTATCCTTAAATGAATTCAGCTAAATAACTAATCTTACCATCAAACATTCTTCATTCCCTACAGAAAAAGAAATAGGAAGAAAATATCTCCCAACTCAGAAAATAGCTATTGTGGGGTTACATATAAAAAGTTAATTTTTTGAACAATTCAATCACAAAAGGAATATGCACTGGATTATCTTCTCCCACAACTTCTAATTTAGCTAACTCACATAAGATGAGGAAGTCATGCATGCAATTAAATTAAATTAATTATTAATAACTAATTATTAATTAATATCAATTAAAATCAAAATCAACCTCTTCGTCATAGTCAAGAGAGTCCTGGGACTGAACGGAGGACACACAGAGCAGGAACAGCAGGATCAGTTTCATGGTGCTGGCTTGCTTGAGCAGCTCAGTGATCTTCTCTTTTCATCAGCTCTGACAGGGAGAGGTCACCTCTGTTCTTTTATATATATGCAGCAGCACTAATTTCCAGCTTCACAGTGATAGGGTCAACCCTTCTGAGCAATCAGAGTCTCTGTTAATATTCAACTCTTCACTCTGTGCCTGAATACAGCAGTTGTTGAGCAATTCCTCTGGAAAACTCTTATCTATATGTCCCAGAGACCTCTGTTGATGCTGGCATCAAATACATGTTCAGATCCCCAAAAGCACCTCCTGCTCAGATTACACAAGGTTATCATTTTCTCAAAAATCACAAGTGTTTTAAAGCAGCTGGAAAAGGGAATGGCCAAAGGAAAAAAATTATTAGATGTCATGTTGTGATGGCTCCTTTTTCTTTACCTGCTGAATGTTTCAGAAATATGCAATTAAATGTGAAGACAACTCACATCATACAGATTTCTGCCTTTTTCTAAATAGTCTCATGGTGCCTGATAGATATGCAAATCTTTGGGTCTTTTAACACAAAAGTGAAAAGAAAAGGTATATTATATTCATTACATTAATAATTTTGCATAAAAGCAATGTTTTGATTTATTAAAGATCAGATGAATAATGTAAGCATAAGCCAATATTATATATATTCCATTAATACAGCCTTGTGATATTGTAACTGAACTAAAATAATTCAATTTTATGTATTAATTTGCTACTTTTCTTTTTTAATACAAAAATTATATCTTTCAAATATTATTTGAATGTTTTAAATAATCTTTTAAGAGAATACAGCATGAAGTTACTTGAAATCCTAGCGAAATACTCAAACATACTTTTTAATGTTTTATAGGAAGTTGCATATCACTGCTCTCATTGTAGCAGAGTTTTAACACTTCAGTGTGTTTATATCCTGTGATTTTTCTCGGGCATTATAAATGACCATAATGTACTGAATTAAATTAAATTAAAGTGGGAGCCAGCACACTTTTCTGAAGTCATTCATATCAATGTCTGAACCAATGAAGAGATGCAAACTGTGGTCTGAGCTTCCATTTCAAAGACTGACTTGATGGAGAGGAGGATTTTACAGTAAGCAAAGCTAAGAACAGCTAAAATTTATTGGTTTAGGCTTTTTCCTGTATTTGTGCTGTTGTCAGAATTCTAGTAAACTATGGAGATTCGCAAAATATGAAAACTGTTTAACCTGACTGGTTTAATTATTAAACAGTTTGGCCTAAATCAGCCATGGCTCAAGGAGCTGAAACTCCACTGAATTGGATCTCCTGCATGAGGACATCACCAACACTATTAGATTTGGAAGAACACAAACTTCTCCCTACAGACATTAAGAAATCTGTCTAAGGCCAAAACTGACATAATTAACAAATTATTACCACTTATGGATGCTAGCCAAGATGTTATCATTGATTTTGGGAATATCCTAACTTTAACTACAGTTTTCCCTCCATTTACCTCTGAGGGAAGTTCAGCCACCCTCATCTTACAGATGGAAGGGATCTAGTCCTTGAACCTTTGCCCAGGGCTTACAAGAACCCTGTGGTACAGTGGAAGTAAAACTAGGTCTCACTATTCCTGAGCTGGAAACACAAATTATCCCAGTTCAGTTCACAAAAATCTTAATTAAATATTAATAATATCAAGCGATATTTGTGGTAAATCTGATTTGAAATGATCAGCATATTCTGCAGTAATTTATGGTGTCTTCCTGCAGGCATTAAGCTCTCTTTAGCTCCTGATGGAGAGCCCTGGTTGTGTTTGTGCAGAGGCTGTCGGAGACTGGATGATGAGGGCTGGTGCAGGAGCCGCCAAGCCAACTGCAGAGCCCCATCGTAGGAAACCCCCAGGCTTGTTCTGCCTTCAGATGGGATTTTCCCTTTGAAACTCAGCCTTTGACCCTCTCAGCTCCAGTATCTTTCATTGTCTTCCCCTGGAGAGCTGGGTGGTGGTGTCTCCATGAGCATTCTTCATGAGCAACACATGCATGTCATACCCCAGCAGGCTGGTGGCTTCACGCTAAATGACCAGACACCTCAGGGCAGGGATTGTGGGACTGTCCATCGGGTGAGCAAGGGCCTTGTCTGCACTGCAGAGGCTGTGCCTGGAGACTTTTATCAGCAAAAACGGTCCAAATTTGGACTGGCATACAGAGGAGTCTATCCTGGCAAACACACACACATGCAGGAAAGCATTTTGGCAGCAGAAGTCAATCTCCATTAGCATCTTGGTTATGAGATGTGATTTTACTCTCATGCTTGCAACCATTACAGTCAGGCTGACACTTTATAAGGATTGAATAAAGCCTTATGAAGAAGCAAAACTATAGCTTAAATTTCTTCTAAAAATGGTATCAAAGAAGCGCTCTCTTCAAAAACAGAACAACCTCTTTTCCTTCATACTCCCTCCTCCAATTCACGTGGTTAATGAGAAGAGCTAATGTGGTGGTGATACCACAGCATGTCTGCTGGAAACTGCAATAATGTGTTCCAAGAGCTGTTGTGGTGGTGATACCACAGCATGTCTGCTGGAAACTGCAATAATACTCCATGGACCTGTTGGTGTTCCAGGACACCCTTGTGTACAGCATTTTTTACTAAAAAGGCACTTACTGGCAGAGGTGTGTGTGTGTTTTGAGGAACTGTTTGCTCGGTGCCCTGTGTTTGTAGTCCTGGCCAGTGATGCAACCCTCTTTACACAAACCCCCGACCCAGGACAGCCACGATCACCAGATCAGGGCTCTTCAGAGCTGGATGGATCCCCAGAAGAGGTCTTGGGGAATAGAACCTTCTTGGCTTACATTGGGCTATAGTGCTTCAATTTAAAAATAGCTGTTGGTTTGGAAATGTCCTTTTAAACCACTAGTGTTGTAACAGTGTCATCCTATGAAAAGAATATTGTGAATTTAAATGTTCACCTCAGCTGAGATGAACATCCATTTTTCTTATTTGCTTTTACTGGTAGCAAATATTACTTCAAAGGTTTCTTGTAAATGATAATGAATGCTATCTCCATGTTCTGGGAGCAACATTAATGACTGGGCTATTCCCTTTGGCTTTGCTATAACACTAGAATTTGCTAGTCGCCTTCTATGAAATAGTGCTTATGAAAAATACATAGCTAGCTATTTCCAAAATTGCAGCTGTAGCTGACATGCAAGAACACATCAAGAAGCCATATGTAACAAAGAAAATTAATGAAGTGCATATTCTTATTAATATTACTGACATGATTTATTGATGCTCCAGGACTAAATTTCACCCTAGACTAAACCTTCTAGGAAAAAAAAAAAAATTGTCCTCTAACTGCATTCTGAAATATCTGAAAAGATTAATTTGTCCTTTGAGTTTCTGAAGCATTACAAGGATAATAGGAAACAAGTTCAGATTATAAATTTCTGAGAGGAATGTTTATGTGTAAAAAAAATTAGAAAACTACAGCAACTCCAGGGCCATGTGAAAACTAATATTAATAGTAACAACAAGCACAGACAAGTTTTCTTGCTAAATATATTTTTTCTTTATTTTTTTACCAGAGTGTGTATTTCAAATTTGGTTTCCCTTTAAAAGGCAGTGGAAATAAATTTATTTATTTCAACAGAAAATAGGAAGGAAACAACTCTACAGACAGCCAGAGACTAGCCTTTAAACCATTTCCACACATCAAATCCTGCTTGATCAAGCAGGGACATGCTACTCTGTATGCAACCTTAAAAAAGAAAGATAAACCTGTTTGAAATTCCTAGCTCTTCCCAAGTTTCCTTTCAAATATTGTGTATCTTCAGTCTAACCTCATCAGCCCAAGAGGATGATAGAGACTTGCCCCATTTTGACACACTGCCCTGTGGAGTTTGCACTCTAGGTTGCACTTTAAGCAAGGACAGCCAATGCCCCCCCTCCACGAGATGCTGTGCTGGTCTTTATGGGAAGCTCTGAAATCCAACAGGGATTGCCAGCCTCACCAGAGGGACTACCAAAATAGGCTGACATGTTACACATGAAACCTGCCTGCCTTGGCTTGAAGCTGAGCGGGCAATAGCTCTCCACCGCTACTGACACCATGTAATTGGCGTATCTTCCCTACCTCAGACCTAGAAGGGGAGCTGGGGCTCAAAGCCACTTCAAGCATGTTTCCATCACTGTATTCTAAATTACTAAATACAAACCACCAGTGCAGCCAGCAGAAGTGACCCATCAACTGCAGAAAAGACACCATATTTATGTCAAGCAGGCAAGCTGTGTGCCAGAAATAATCCCAGGCTAATGCTGTCCTGTAGCTAGTAAAGACAGCAGGTTTGAACCAACTATGTTGCACTGAACTACTTCTAGCTCAGATTGTTTTGTAAACTGTTCACAGCTCAGGCAGGCAGGCAAGCAGACAGAGTGAGGGGTAAAGAAGAGCAGCATGAAGGAGTGGCTGCAAAAGATGAGCGGGCCAAATCCCAGCTACTGCTCAGGAGGACAAGACTTCCTGGAATTAAAAGCAGATAAGTCTATGTGGAGAAAGTAGGTGCCTATTTGAAATTTGCACAGATGCATTTGGTTATCCTGCTCACAAATGGAAGTGAAATGTCAGGTGGAGTACCAGGGTACATTTGGAAGAGATTTACAGCCTCTGCCCTTTCACAGCCAACACTTTGCCATGAAGTGTGGAGGTTGCCAGCTCGTTCACACGCTTCACTCTCCATGGAAATGAGGTCCCGTGGAGCCTAACTAAAGACACTCTTCCCAAAAGATCAGTTGTAATGGCTAATGCCCAATATCACCGCCCTTCAACAGTGTATGGCTTTACCCTTGACAACTCACGAGGAAAGCAATACATGAAACCTGTAGCTCCACAGCCCTAAACATTTGCAAAGTCCCATAGTTTCAGACCCATGCGAGACTGCCCAGCTCAGGCCCGCTCCCTCACCCTGAGGGGGCAGCGCTCGGGCCCCGCTGCAGGCCGGGAGCGGAGCAGCGCCGGCGCCTCTCCTGCAGCGCCACACCGCCCTCTGCCGGCCGCTGCCCGCACCGTGCCGCGCCCGCCGCCGCCGCCGGGAACACCGCACCCGAGGGATGGCTCCGGCTGGAGAGAGCGCAGTGAGTGGGGTCATCGGGTCACACCTGCCGGATCAGGCAGGGCCATCCCAGAGCATGCGGCACATGTTCTTGATTATCTCCAGTGAGGGAGATTCCGCAACCTGTCTGTGCCGCTGCACCATCATCTGCACAGTAAAAGAAGTTTTTCCTCATGCGCAGGTGGAACTTCCTGTGCATCAGATTCTGCCCACTGCGTCTTGTCCTGTTGCTTGGCAGCACCGAGCAGAGCCTGGCTCCATTCTCCTATTACCACCACTTTATATATTTGTACACATTGATGAAGTGACTCGCACCCTCTGCTCCGGCAGCGCCAGCGGGGCTCGAACCCGCGATTCCCGTACGCCGAGCGGAGGGGTTGCCATAAGCCCCGCCCCTCGGCTTTGGCACTCTGTTCATTTCCCTCTTTACCCGTCTCTTCCGGTCCGGCGCGGGAAGGCGCCGGAAGTGGCTCCGTAGCGGCCGCGGCCGGGGGAGTTCGGCGGCGCCATGGCGGAGGTAAGGGACGGGGGAGGGCCCCGCGCATTCACTCTGTCGCTCCCTTGAGGCGCTCTGGGCGAGACCAGGGAGCGGGAGCGGGTCGGGGCCGGGCGGGAGAAGCGCCGCCCCGCACCCGCCACCGCCACCGTCGCTGTTCCCCGGGTGGGAAAGGCCGCTGTGGGGATGGTCCGTGGCGGCGCCTCGATCTGCGGCCCCCGCCCGGCTCGGCCCGGGGACAGCGAGGTGCCTGCAGAACGCAGCGGGTGCGGGCCATTGGAGTGTGCGTGTCTGGGGCGGGAGTGAGCTGCGGGTTTGCTTTGCCAGGCTTGTGCCGAATGCGGAGTTGGTGCTGCGGGGCATCAGGCACAGCATCGCCAGCCCGTCAGGAGAGGGGATTGTCCGCTCCGATCTGCTCTGGGGCGGCCTCACCTCCAGTGCTGGGTATTGGTTTGGGTACCACAGTATCAGAAAAAGGTGTAAAGGATATGGAGATGAATGGTCTAGAGGGAAAACCTTATGAGGAGTGAATGAGGTCATTTGCCATCTTCAGACTGGAGAAGAGGGCGAAGGGAAACCTCGTTTCAGTTTACAGCTTCCTCATGAGAGGGAAGCAGAGGAGCAGGCTCTGATCTGATCTCTGTGGTGACCAGTGACAGAATTCAAGGGAATGGCTTGAAGTTATGTCAGGGGAGGTTTAGGTGGGATATTAGGAAAAGGTTCTTCAACCAAAGGGTATTTGGGTGCTAGAACAGCTCCCCAGGGCAGTGGTCACAGTAACAAGGCTGACAGAGTTCAATGAACATTTGGACAATGCTCTTGGGCACAGGGTGTGACTCTTGGGGTGTCCTGTGCAGGGCCAGGACTCAATGATCCTTGTGAGCCACTTCCAGCTCAGCACATTCTGTGATTGTGGGGAACTGATGCTGGGGCGTTTTACCACCAGAGAGCTACTGACTCTGTTAGCCCATGAGGGAAACCACAAAAAGGGTCTTTTTGTGAGGGTTTGGGAGCACAGCTATGGAGAAGGCCACTGGTTTTATAGGTTGTAGAATCTTTACTGTGGGGTGAATTTCATGCACTTCTGAAGGCACGTGCGGCTCTTAGGGTTATAGAAGGAGGTGCAACAACTGCTGCCAGATGCAACACTGTGAGCTGGTGTTTTACAGAAAAGCATCTGTCAAAAATTACTTGCAGAAATTTCTTCCCTGTTGGGGAGACATTGTGGTACCTACTCCTCTGTTTGTGGTGTCAGCAGCTGCTGTTGTTAGGTGGTAATTAGCCATGTTAACATGAAGTGGTACTGTGCACAGAAATTCATGATTGCTCATGTTCTTTTTACAGTGGTAGCGAGGGAAAATTTACAGGTTTGTTGTTTTTTTTTTTTTCAGAAAGAATTGATTAATTATTGCCTACATATAAAAACAGAATTGGGAAGGACGTGGGATAGAACTTTTATACTCATGGATTTGTCATATAGATACCAGTGCAGAAAGTTTGATAAAAGTTTTCAGCTTGCTTTTCAAAGTCTTGTAAGTTTTCAAGGAATAGAATATAGTTTTGAATAAACAACTGACACAATGAATTAATTTTTTAGTTTCCAAGAAGATTAGTGTCTTCTGTGAACCAAATGGTTGCATGTCATATAACAGAACTGAGAAATTGCTACTCAGTTCAATTTATGTTTCAGTGTTCAGTTTTTCATTTAAATCTGTTCAAACTTACTTAAATGCTCTTTTCTTTATTTTAGGAAGTCCAAAAGCATTCTGTGCACACACTTGTGTTCAGATCTTTGAAGAGAACCCATGACATGTTTGTAGCTGATAATGCCAAGCCTATCCCACTGGATGAAGAAAGGTAAGTGCTGCTGCACTTAGTGAAGTTTAAACTCTGTCAATGATTGTCAATTTCTGACTCAAGTCAGAAATTCAGATGTTTCTGTACTGTCAAGAGTGTAATCTTGAGGGGAGAGAAATATCAGAGTTGTAGAGTAAGTTTTACGACATCCCTGTACAATATTTCAGACCTTGTTAGCGGTTCAGAGACTGGGGTTCAGTGAGGGTTTTGCTTTCCTCTTGCACAGCCACAAGGTGAAGATGGCCGTGAAGCTGCGCACGGAGTACGGCTCAGTGCTGCACATGCCCACGCTCAAGGAGAACCTGAGGGAGAAGGGAGGCCCCAACACCGGGGATCCCTATGGACACAAGCAGTACTCTGGAAATCAAGGTTAGTGTGCCCTCAGTGCTGTATTTGTCTTTCCTTTTGTCACAGTCTCACTGATGTAAAATCTGCAGAATGCAGTCCAGTGTTAATGTACTGGGATAAATACAGATATAAAAAAACCCTTTTTTGATTGGTATTGTTCTTGCTAGTGTCCACAGGAGGTAAGTGATTTAGAAAAAGGGGAAAGCTGCTTTTAACAAAGGAGTTATTGGGTGCTGTGGATTTTTTATTGTGATTAGTTGGTGAAAAGAGTAATTTTTGGTAATATTAGTGTGTAATGTACTTAAGTGTTAGAGTTGAATAATGTATTTCTTATGTTTGCAAGTTCATGATTAAGGACATGCTCTTTTTTTTTACTTTTGTTTGTTTTGGCATTTTTGTGTGTTGTTTTTTGTTTGGGGTGGTTTTTTTTTGTTATTTTAGTTTTGTTTCATAGTATATTTACATATACTATACATTTACTATATGTGTAGTTTTTAAACCAGAAAACACTTTATTTCAAATCTGTAGAGTTTTTTTCAATGTATGTTTTGTGATGTGTAAAACGTGTATGTATTAGTTAGATCTCATATGAAAATTTTTTTCTAAAAATGCTGCCTCGTTTTAGTTGAGGTAGTTGATACTCAGTTGATACTCAGTCTGCCCAAGGTGCTCTATTTGTAAGTATTGTGAAAGTGAAGCACATTGAGAGAGAATGAAAAATCTTTTAAGGAGAATCTGACAGCACAGACAACCAACTGACTAGCTTACATTTCAGACACCCGTGCTCTTTGTAGAATTGATATCTCCTTCAAAGGCAGTATGAAGATTTTTTCTTGAGTCCTCTTGATAGCAGGTAGCTTCACCATTCAAATTAATTATTTTTTACAGTTGAGTTTTCTAAAATAAAGATAACCAGAACAGATTAAATTAATGAAAATGAGAAATGTCTACGTACATTGAAAGTGATTGCTGCTTTCTTCTGCTGTGTATGATCTGCTCTCTTTTCCTCTATTTGTTGTTTGAGTGCATTATAAAATGTAACTATTAATATAACATTCTCTTGCTCTTTAGGGCAAGATGTTGAGTATATGGTAACTGGTACTCACCCATACCCATCTGGGCCTGGTAAGTAAAATTTTGCAAGTGTATGTATGGATTTTTTGTGTTCCTGTGTGAACAAGATATCCTTCATCCTAGCAGGAGCAGGCTTCCTCTTGATGTGAATCCCTACTTAATAGTAGTGAAATGTTGCCTGCTTTTCATCTCCAGAGCAGAAAGGTGCAGGTTTCACCACCTTGCTCTGGGGAAGAGACTTGAGGGTGTAATAATTTTAGTGTCTTTTGCTTGTGCTTGTAAGGGTTATGTTTCTGTGTTGTTACATTGGCCATTGCTCATTGCCACTGTTACTGATGGATCCTTCTGTGTTCTTGGAAGAGCTTAGTTTTAGTTGTTGGTCTTTTATTGTGCTTAAGTTTATTATGAGTATAGTGGAAAATCTGTTGTCTTGTTTTATAACTTAACAGATGTGAGTGTTCAGTGGACCTTCAGCCATTAAAAAGCCAGGCAGAGTTGCTTCTAACTATGGGGACAAGAACTGTTCACAGTGGTTTCCATAAGTTCAGTGTTCTTGTAATAGAATCATTTATATCAGGGTGAAAATCAGATTTTCTTTGCTATTTCCTGTTTTAACCTGAATATTTTGCTTAAATACTGAGTTTGTTGTTAACTGACAGAAGTTTGGTTAGGAAAAGAAATAAAGCAATGAGTTAAATTCATCAGTCTGCACCAAAACTTTACAATGAGTTTTAAATTTTTGTTTTAGATAATATCTGCTGTTCTTGAGATAAGGTTAAAAATTCTGCATATGTAGCCTGAAATTCTCACTTGAGTAGGACTAAACCTTTTGTAGTTCTGGCACCACTGTGTGATGCCAAACACCGCATAGGGATGGATTATAAATTGTACTAAAGGGCCTAAGTTAGCAAATGCTTCACAAGATCATGTTTATTTCTGTGGTGTTTGGATTTCCATAGCAGTTAAAGCTGGATATAAAGATGGATGCTGCTCCTAATTGGACTTTTTTTTTGTTTCCAATGGCATACTGTTTTATATTCTAGAAATTTTGTACTCACACATGTAGTAGATCAAGATGGAAAGGATTTGTGCCAAAATAAAGATTTCAGTAGATTTGAATTGGATGTGAAAATGTTACTGAAGGATGAGAGTTTATATTACAGGTGTGTCAGGCCCTTGTTTGCAGGTATATGTGTATGTATGTTTGTATAATACACTTTTGAGTTCCTGTTTAAAGGAGTTGTCTTTGTTTCTGATATGGTTTTTTTTCAAGGTGTGGCTTTGACAGCAGATACTAAAGTCCAGAGGATGCCAAGTGAATCTGCAGCACAGTCCTTAGCTGTAGCACTTCCTGCTTCCCAGTCCAGGTACTGCTGTGTTACCTCATTGACACTGTTGTCTGTGGGAATTGCAAGGCAAATCAGAAGCTGGGATAAGAGCTACTTGGAGTAATTAGAATATTCCTAAAGGAACTGCTTTTAGTGTGGACAGGCATTGTTTTTCTGTATGCTTTTTATTTTGTATTATCATTAGAGGCAGTGGGTGGAAGCTGGGACAAGAGAAATTTTGTTTAGTTAGAAGAGAAGAATGTGAAGCTTTGTGGTATCTGTACCTTGGGGTGGTCACGTCCTGGACAGGGTGCCAGGAGAGGTTGTGGACTTTCCATCCTGAGAGGTGTACAGCACTCAGCTGGGTGCAGCCCTGTGATGATGCCTTATCACTTGGCAGGAGAAAGTCAATTGCAACTCATGAAGCATTTTCACTCCCCCCAGGCTGGATGCAAACCGGACAGCTGCTGGTGTGGGTGACATTTACAGGCATGCTGGAATGTCTGAGCGTTCCCAACCTCCTGGCATGGCTGTGGTGAGTCTGTTGCACATCTAACTTGAACAGTACGTGATGTTGACCAGATTGCTTCTGGATCTGTGTGTGTGTTGTCTGGAGATCTCCTGACTGACTAAATTTAATCAGTATTGAGAAGGCAGAATGAGAAAGTTTTAGGCTTTGGACAGAGATAAGCTACAAACCAGAAGAGTAACCCTTCTTTTAACTTACAGGCTATGGTGGAAGCTGGTGGAAACAAAAATTCTGCATTAATGCCAAAGAAGGCTCCAACCATGCCCAAACCTCAGTGGCATCCACCTTGGAAGCTGTACAGAGTAAGTTAGAAATTACATGACACGAACATGCATATAAAAGTAAACATACTCTATGTAAGACCTCAAATCATAATTTTTGTTCTCATTCACAAAAATATAATCAAGTATGATTTAAAAATGTAATCAGAAAGTGATCACAACTAAGTTGTGTATCCACACAGTCTCTCTTTGAACCTCTCTTTTACTCTCATAGCTGTGTTATGATAAATTTGGTGGACGGTTTGCTGTATTTCTGCCTAAGAAGCTTCATTGTGTTTTAAATCTTTTGAAATGAGCTGTATGACAATACCTGAAACATGACATCCAGTGAAACTAGTTATGAGGTTTGATTTTAGCTGTCTGACTTGGGAAAAATTAGAGAAATGGGCTGCTGAAAGCAAAGCATATGTTGACAGAGTATTTCTTATGAGATCAGGCTCCATTATTTTATTATTGGAAAGTGTCCAACTCTCATATTACTCCTCTTTTGGGGAAAAGAAGGTGATAGTATGCTTTAAGAGGTTATTATATAGAAATATGATTTAATAGCCAATGTTTTTATAATTGTTCTTTGTATAAGCACTATACAGCAGCAGAAGGAATCTGTGCTCAAATACAGTCTTTCTCTGCAAAGCTTCAAGTGTTCAGCCACACTGTTATGGACTCTCAAAGGATGTGAAAAAGTTGCTTACACAAATAAGGTCTTTACATATTGCAGCTTCCCCAAGTCTGGTGTATGTAAATTTCTAATTTTCTCTAACTGAAGTAGAAATCAGGCTGTCTTCAGATCTGATTTCACATTTGACTTTTCTTGGTAAATACTAGCAAATTTCAGTGTTGGAGAAGGAAAATAGCATCAAAAGTTATTGTATTATTTCTGATATAATTTTTTTGTTTTGTTTTTTCTGAAGGTTATCAGTGGTCATCTGGGCTGGGTGAGATGCATTGCAGTAGAACCAGGAAATCAGTGGTTTGTTACTGGCTCTGCTGATAGAACCATAAAGGTAAGAGGTTGGAAGAAATGACTGACAAAGTTTGCAGGGGGTGGGGTTTTTTGGTGCCCTTTTTATTTAAAAATGTTTCCAGCCCTTGGAAACAATTTCTTGTTTACTGTTTGCAGAATGATGAACTGCAGAACATTTTTTTCTTTTGTGACCTTGTCATAAAGGATTTGTGGAGTAGCTCTAGTTCTTTTCTTGAGATTTCATTTATTACGTGGTAGTATCTGGGGAGCAAGCGTTTATGTGACTGTACTTTTAACTTACATGTCAGCAGGATCAGTTACATCTGGGCTGTTTACCCAGCTTCACTGTGTAGCTTTTTCCTGTCTACCTTAAAATACCTATTTTGGTGCAGATTTGGGACCTTGCTAGTGGCAAATTGAAATTATCTTTGACGGGACACATCAGTACCGTACGCGGGGTGATAGTAAGTGCAAGAAGTCCATACCTCTTTTCCTGTGGAGAAGACAAACAAGTGAAATGCTGGGATCTTGAATACAATAAGGTAAGCTGCAGTTTCTTTAATTGAAGAATTAGCAGTTGCAAATACAAAAATCAAAGTATTTAGAGCATTCTTTCAAATATTGGTTTGTGTGGTTTTTATTCATCTAGGTTATCAGACATTACCATGGTCATCTAAGTGCTGTTTATGGCTTAGACTTGCATCCAACAATAGATGTGCTGGTGACATGCAGCAGGGATTCAACAGCACGAGTAAGTATAGCATTGTTGTCTTTGAACATCTTGATGTGTGTATTTCAATATTTTCATTTGTAAAAATGAGCACTTAACAAAAGTTATCATCATTTTAGATGAAATGCTAAGGTGATTTGTGTTAGCTTTGTCTTACATTGTTGATAAAATTGAAGCCCAAATGCACGAACGTGCCATGTCACTTCAGGATAGTGTTTTATTTCTTAATTTAGTAGGTAGACTACATTGTATATGTAGGATTGCTTGGTATTTAGAAGGTGGTATGGGATTATGGTGGCTTGAATTATCCATATGCCTGGAAGGTCACTGGGGGGTTCCTGCTCCCCTTGAAGTTTGCCAGCTGAGGCGGTTCTGTAATATATAGTTGGGTGAAAAATACCACCTAAATTCCATTTTTTAATCTGTAGGACTATGGCAAGGAAATTATGTAATCAATGACAGTGCCTGAAATACATTGAATATGCACCTGTTACTGACCTCTGACATATTTCCTGTGATTTCATAGATTTGGGATGTAAGGACAAAAGCCAGTGTGCACACACTGTCAGGACACACAAATGCAGTAGCAACTGTGAAGTGCCAAGCTGCAGAACCACAAATTATTACAGGTATAGTAGGTGTAGTTTCATGAGTAACATGATTGAAAAACCTAATGGTGAATGTGTTTGTTCAGTAATTGTGTGATGTTCATAATGTTATCTTGATTAATTTACTCAAGTCTTGTACTAGTTTCTGTTGAAAATGGGCCATGCAATGGTTATTACATACTATTAATGGTATGTTTAAGCAAATATGGCTGTGCATTGTTTGAATGCTTTTTTGCACTTCCTTTTTTTCTGGTGTTTTCATTTGTGTTATAAGATGTATTGAGACTTGCGTTTTCTGTGATATTTCAGTTAAGGAGTCTCCAGTACTGTGGTTAAGTGTTCATCTTCATTCCCATTATGTCAAAATCCAGCTTTGCAGTGTAACTTCTTAGTTCTTGGATTTAAGACTGAGTAAAAATCCAAATCTTTTCTAAACTGCAGATCTTTTGCAATCTGGCATCATCTTCATCTGAGGTGGCATTAGTACAATATTTATGTCTCTCTCACATCATTCTGGCTGCCTTAGCAAAGTAATGATTATGATAAAATCAAGGTGATGGTTTCTACTGTTTTTTTTTAATTTTCTCCTCATTGTAGGCAGTCATGATACTACCATACGGCTCTGGGACTTGGTGGCAGGAAAAACTCGTGTTACTTTAACAAATCACAAGAAATCTGTAAGAGCAGTAGTGCTACATCCAAGACAGTAAGTTTTTGTTATTCTGATACACTTTTACAGTTTATTGACAATTGAAGAGAGCCAATGTGAATGATGATCTAGAATGGTAGACCATAATAATGTGAGAAACTAAGGCACTTAGGATGATGCAAAAATGTCCATATCAATTATCAGATACATTTTACTGCATTGATTGTGCTTCCCTAGTATTGGTGCTGGTGTACATTAGCAATCCTGAGAATGCCTTATATCCCACGGAGTTGCTTATGTGTGTGCCTTTCATTCAGTCCTTAAAATTCAGTGATACAGTGTTCGTAAGGCTAATAATAAATATGTAACTGAATGGTTGTGAGCAGGAATTGCAGTAGTTTTGTAATGGGCCAATGCACACATGTGATTAATGCTAAAGGAGACGGTGATTAATAGAGTGGTCTTTCTTTTGAATATGTGGTTCACTGCACAAGACATTTCAATCTAACTGGCCTTAAAAAAAACTTAGTGTGAGAATTGGAGCTTTGAAGCCAATGTTCTTGGAATTGCTCTGAATTTAGATGCTGTATTTTGAGGCACAACAGTTGCCTGTTTGGATCCCCGTTAAAATAGTGGACATTACTTCTGTGCCTTTAATATTTTAAAATTACATTCTGTAATTTCTATCAGAAATTCAGCATCTTTGATATGAATAAACTCTGTTCCAGTGTGTGTCTGAAAAATTGTGTAGCCTGTTAGCTAAAGAAAAAGCCTCTATTTTACTTACATTCTGAAAAAAAAGTAATTCAGGGTTCAACTTCATTGATAATACCTTTCGGAAAATAAACTTGAAGTGTTCTTGTCAAATGGTAGCAACTGTCAGTCTACAGTTCAGTATTACTATTTTTTTTAATGTTGTGGTATTTTCTCATAATACTCAACTTTTTTATTTGTGGTATCTTTTAAATAGACAGCAAATTCTCTGGATATTGTGGCAAATGAAAGTATTTCTGCAGGCTTTTGTATGTGCTACCCAAATAACCATGTAACTGCTTGCACATGTTAAAATGAAGGAAATTTTTATTTTGGGGTGACTCAGTGGAAGAAATTATCTTTCTTAGTTACATTTTTTCAGGGCTTTTTCCTTGCTCATGTAGTTTTGGAAGACTAGGCATTAGCCTATGCTTGGGGTTTGTTGCCTTTTTATCCTGTTACCTTTGCTGGTGATGCCCTGATACCTGAAAATTTGCCAGAATAACAACTGAAGAGAACTTAATGTGCTTTTTAAATATTTGTTTGCATATTAAATCCTACGGCATACAGGATGTTATAAAATTTAGTTTATGAAGAGGAAAGAAAACAGTAGGAGTAGGTAATTCATGACTTCATAAAATTGCTTAATTTCATGTGAAGTAAACATGTCAGAAAAGCAGTTTTAATATTAAGTAATTTTGCAACTAGCATTTAGCAGTAGTTTTAATGAAGGACATTTGCTCTCACTATAAAGCTATTTTGAGCTTTAATATACTGTGTTTATTTTCTTTCAGTTACACATTTGCATCTGGTTCTCCAGATAATATTAAGCAGTGGAAATTCCCAGATGGAAACTTCATCCAGAATCTGTCTGGTCACAATGCTATTATAAACACACTGGCTGTAAATTCCGATGGTGTTCTGGTCTCAGGAGGTAAAAATGAGAAATACACATTCCTCTCCTCTCCCCTATGCATATATGGCTGGAGGTCCTTAGGCAGAGATGCTCATGGAGCTCTGCTTTTCCTAGGCCTGACAGGCTGCTGCGGGACACCATTTCATTTTGTAGTGAGCAGGGCCACTTTCATGACCTTGGATGTTTCTGAGCTGCATGCAAATAGAAGAAATTTGAAGGACTTCTAATGTACTGCATGGGAGAGGTTTCTCTTCTCAGCTGGCTGCTGCTGCAAGGCTCCAGAGTCCATCTTTCATGATCTGCTGGTCATATTAGTGCCTCCTCTGGAGTTAGCTGCATGTTGAGGCAGTGACACTGGCTAGCAGATGTAGAAGCATCTTGCTAAAGCTAAATGGGAATAAGGCTCTTGGTCCAATGTGCCCTTCGTCCTGTAGGCTGGGGATGTGGGGTAAGATGGAAATATGCTAAGCAGGAATTGGGAAACAGCCAATTACATTGTCACCTTGCTCTGGTTATGTTTCCATCTGTGTGTGAAAGGGGCCCTTGATTTTAAAATTTGAATAAAGCTGTGTTTAACAAATGGCTCATCTCCAGTAAGAACAAGAACTTCACAAAATACTGGAATGGACTTACATGTCATTATTATTATTTGAAGACACTTTCAGAATGTCCTTTTATGACTTTTTTATGTTAATAGTAGCTGAGTCTTAAAAAACACCTTCTCCACATAAAAAACCTATGATCATTTTACTGATATTAATTGTGACTTTTAAAAAGTTAAGATTTGAATATCAATTCTCCCCTTTACATCCTAACACTATCTACAGCAGCTTCAGAGAAGGTGATGCTGAATCAAAATAAGTTGATTTTACCTTGGAGTTTTCTGCTGTAGAAACACCCTTCTTGAAATATCTGGATTTCTAGTCTACCTGGCAGCTGTGGAGAAATTTAATTCTTAATAGATCTGTTTTGGCTAGGTAATGCTTTTGAAGGGTATTGGGTTTTCTAACGGAAAAGTTTTTTTGACAGTATCCTACTGAATAGAGCATTCAGATTGCTGTGAATGCCCTGTAGCTGATGCCAGTAGCAGCAACACTGGAGGTGGTTTAAACTGGATTTGGAATAAAATCTCAGCAAACATTAAACCTACTTTGCATTAAGTCAATGTTCTAATCTCTTTGGGAGGATGATGCCTCCTCATTCAACTTCAGTGGAGCAACTGAGCAGGGAGCTTGATTTTCAGAATACCCATCCTTACTGTGCCTCCAAAGCAACTTGTGCAATTGCCCTGTGATGTAGTGTATCATCTCTCTGGGTTATCTGATGAAAATCTGGATGAGATTCTGAGAAGGAAAACAGCAGAAAACAGGAAAATGTATAGGATGTACTGTGCTATTCTACATGAATGTGATGTGATGTATTCCTGATGTATTTACTAATTGTTCATGATGCTGGTTTTAAAAAACTGATAGAAATTAACTGGTTTGTTTGTTGTAGCTGATAATGGCACTATGCACCTTTGGGACTGGAGAACTGGATACAATTTCCAGAGAGTACATGCAGCTGTACAGCCAGGTTCTTTGGACAGTGAATCAGGAATATTTGCTTGTGTTTTTGACCAGTCGGAAAGCAGATTGCTAACGGCTGAAGCTGATAAAACCATAAAAGTATACAAAGAAGATGATACTGCGGTAAGTCAAAAATTCTTTTTAAAGTATTTTCATAAAATCAGAAAAATTCAGACAAATATAACACATATCTGTAGGGGACATTTTCATACTTACATAATCCATTTTGTTGAAGTTTGAAAGAAATCTCTGTATTAGCATTAACAGGATAGTAGCTTATTTCTGCATTCCTAATTATTGTTATATGCTGTAGTACAAATAAGTGTCAGGTCTGTGAACTCTTCTGTAAAAGGCCTTTTTGGTGAAGTTTGGAGAAATCTGAATACAATCATGTATATTGGGTTTTGAACCCAGGGGGGGACTATGTGGGGTAGTATTGATAAAAATACGGGAATCAGCAAAAGGATTGCACTTTGAAGGTTTATTGTACTTATTTATATGATTTGGATTAGTTATTGGCCTTGACTAAAAACCAAGTCAACCAACCTTGACTTGGTTTTTAGAATTTGAAGTCAAGAGTTTATTTTCAAACTGTTATTCTAAAATATGAATTAATTTACCAGTGGAGAGGACAACAGATGATTGTATAGTTTATCAGTGTATGTCTTCAATATAAAGAATATAAGAATTTTTATTAAACCTTGGAATTTTGCACTGAATTAGACTAGGAGTAACTCTTAGATATAAAGAATCAGGAATTTTTTATCAGTTTTAAAGTTGGGCAAAATACACTCCATGACATTTACCGATACTGATGTAGATATGTCTGGAAGGCCTGTCACTGGCAGCTCCTGCTCATGTGCTTTGATAACCAGAGTGTTGTTTTGGAAATGCCACTGGCAACCTGATCATTTTCCTTGCTGGGAAAAAAAAAAGTCAAGTACAGAAAAAGTATTGCTATGTACTTCAGACAGTGAGATGATAGAAAATTTAATTTGAGTAAATTTATTACATTGTAGATTAGGTATTAATAATGCCACTTGTGAAATAGAGTACATATACTAAACCTCAATTATAGGTGAGTTTCAAGTTTAAAGTAAAAATCCTTATGAGATTCTTTTTTTTTCCCTTTAGACTGAAGAAACCCATCCGGTCAGCTGGAAACCAGAAATTATCAAGAGAAAGCGATTTTAGTGTGGCAACATACTACTTCTGTAATTTTGTTTTTGCTTTCCTGAGAGCATTCAGTCAGATTTTGTTCTGCCTAGAACAGCAGAGCAAGAAGTCAGCTAAGTCATTGCTATTTCAACATGTTTTATAATAAATTTTATTTCTCTTCCCTTTTGTCTTTTTTTGTTGCAATTCCAGCAAACCAGTTGAATCTTAACTTCGTGAAGCATGTATAGTTCATGAAAAAGATAGGTGTGCAGCTGGTTAATTTTTTAGGCTTACATTCAATAGGTTCTTATAAAAATATTTTGATGAGCTAAGTTGTCTGAAACACCCTTGCTTGACCTCAAAAGTTAATCACAAATTTATGCATAGAAGTCATCTTCTGGAAGTTCCTTGGAGACACTTTCAGATTTTAGAACAATATTGTTTATTGTACATAGGCTAAGTCTATACTAAATTAGAGTTACTGAGTAATTTACAAACAAGCAGGACAACACAATAATAAGGTAGTTTGCTTTATAAACACGGCCACTGAACATTGCTGGTGCTGTGTTATTGAAGGAAATGGATCTTCAGAGTGTATCTTTCCCCAGGGAAGTGTTCAAATGGAAGCACTCATCTTCACTTAGTTGTTTCAGAGTGGGCCTTCTGTAGCAAGGACTGCTGTCAAATCACTTTGTTTGCAGGACAAGTTGACTTTCTTTGTAGATGAACTGTTTGCTTTTTCCAGTTATCTAAAGCATATATGACAGTAGAGCGTCATGAACTTTTAAAGCTCCACTAGAGGAAAAGCTCTTAACTCATTTAAGCCTTATTTTACAGGTTGCTGTCTTCCCACAATCTTAGGAAGGAATTTAAGATAAACTGTTACTGAAAGGTAGTTTGTACTTCTGGAGGGACAAATCTTTCATTTGTGTGACTATGAATAGTCACAAAACAAGCAGTAAACATGTAAACTCCTTGCTACTGCTACCTCTGATGTCTGTGCTGCTCTAAAGTACTTTCTCTTCACAGGGCAGTAGAGAAAATCATTGTCATTTGGCCATTCTGTTACTGGCAAATTTGCTAGCAGGGTGAATAGCTGCACTGGCAAGTGTTAATAGCTGCATTGGCTAGAGAATTGCTCTGTGGCCTCACTGATATCAAGCATTGATGTCAAGCAGTTCACAATAATTATTTCTTTTCTGTAGCAGTTCGACTTCGTTCAAATCTAGGATTTGTGTTAGAGAAGTGAGTTATTTGCAATGTAATTTACAAAAAGCTAGTAAAATTACGTGTTGTTTATATTATGACAATTTTTGTCTTTTTTATGATACATAGGAGGTCTTGTATTTATAATCTGAATGTCTGACAGTCATTTTAGGGGAGTCCAGGCTGCATAAATAACTGAATTTTAGTTGACAGAAGCAACTACTATCAGAAGCAACTTCACAAAATAGGAAATGGAATATTTGATATTTAGGATTTGGATTAAGCATCTTTTATTTGAGTGGTAATTTGAATTTTTCTGGATCTTAATTACAGTTCTTTCCATGGTAACTAATATAACAGTTAAAAATCCAGATTGTGGTTTATGCATGTATACAGCTACTAATGCTTCATTCCAGAAATCAGTGAATTATTGGTGTTATGCAGATCTTTTTTGCTCACAGTGAAATCCTGTTTAGGAAACCAGAGCAGAGAGAAACAACTTAACTTGAAAAGAGGTGGGATTGCTGAGGATTTTTTTTATTACATTTTGGTTTGGGGTTTTTTTTAAGTGTCTTTTTTTTTTTTTTTTTTTTGATAGTTTGGAATGAGGAAGGAGAAATTACTTCTCTAGCTATGGGCCACAGTTCTAGCATCTCTTTTCTGTACTGGCACTTTACTTTAGAAACTGCATTTATTTTACTTACTCTTTATAATTTTGAAGAGAGATCAGAAAGTCTCCGTAAGAACATGTGTTTCTTCTCTGGACTTCTGCAGCAATCTGATATCTTGGGACAGTGGTTATGAGAGCATTTTTTTTTTGTGCCCTCAGTAAAGATTTTGTTTATACACTAAAGGCAATGCACTATTACTTGGGATAATATGTTTCATTTTTGGCCCTAGGATAGGCTGCCCCAGTTCTAAGTGTAATTTTTTTTTAAGTGTATTCTTGAACATTTGATTGACTTGTTTGTTTCCTTCCCAGCAGTTTTTTCTTCCCTTTGACAGTAATGTGAATATCATCACATGTTTTTATGTAAGTATTGTTTATGGTGCATCAGGATTATCAGATTTCATCAAAGTACTTCTCTGGTGCTGAGTAAGCCTGGATAGTCAGTTGTGACACACATAGGCCTGATTGTGTAGGATACACAGTGACATTAGATTTGTCCATGTCAGTCATAAGGTGAAGCAAAAGAGGAGGATCTGATCTACTCGATGGATTATTCATGCTTCTGGAAAGGGTCACAGTGCAATGTCAGTTTAAGTAATCTTGAATGGGAGTCTAATCACAGAAAATAATTGCTGTACTTAATTTCTTAAAATTTGATGTTGTCTTCTGTATAGGCTCAAATAATTTCTACCACAAACCCTGAGATTTGTTTTATACTGTGTATAAAATTGCAGAGAAGTGAGGAGATGGGTTTTGTTTGTAAAATAAAAAAGTGTAACTGGTAAAAGTGATGAATTTTTCAGATTACTCTTTGCTGATACTGAGGCATACAGTGTAAGCTGTGCAGCTACAACGCTGTTGTGTTGCTGGCAGCATGAGAGTGGTGCAGAACAATATGTATTTGGCAGCTGAAAGGCTCACAGAAACAAGTGTCTAACAGCAGCTTCTTTTTAGTTTTGTTGGATTGGAATGAAAGTGCTATACCTGATGTAAGTGACAGCAATTTAGCAATCAATAAAACCTTCCATACAATATGAATTCATGTCTTTTTTCCATTAAGGTTTTTATAGTAAGGAGAGCAAAAAACAACTGTATTGAAGCGAAAGTAATTCAGTATCGACATGGACTGTTTCCCATAGCACAGTAACAAACATTTTTGCACATCAGCTGTAATGGGAAGTGAGAAACTATTGATTGCTGTTCTATGCAGAGCTTCCTGTCTGCATGAAGGGATTAGCAAAACAGATACAGAATTGTTCATGCATTTTCTCTAGCATGTTTTTATAAAACACAGAAACACCTCTGGAGTTAAGTATGAGTTCTAGGACGAGTTCTGGGTGAGAGTTTTGTGGCAGGATCATCCCTTAGGTGTTACTGTCTTCTATTGCTGCTTTCTTGAATCTGTGAGATAAGTGTTTGTAACACTTAATCGTGTTACTTAAGTCAGTAACATGTTAACTTCTTTCAGGTGCATATTAGCACCAGGGTTTTGTTAACCTTTCTTTAGGGTTTTTGTTTGAATATAATGCATACACAAGCCCCAAACTTCTATCTAAAGCATGGATTAATTGGAGGCACTCCCCTGCAAATTAGACCTCAGCAGTAAAATAATTGAGCTAAATGTCTGTTAGCTAAATCTGCTAAATGTTTCCTTGCAAGGAAGTTTGAAATCACTGACAAGAAAACTGTAGTTGAAAATGCTTGGGAAATTTTTATTGTGCTGGGGTTTTTTTTTCTTTCTTCAAAAAACCTGCACACGTTCCCCCGTGTTTGAGAAGTGCAGGTAATGTGTGAAATGCTCATTTCTGCCAATGTGTTTTTGCAACTTCGCTTTATTTTTTAGGGAGAGCATGTCTGCAAGACATGTCAGCTTTACTCTTTCTGCTCTAATAACAATTTTTGAGTTTTTAGATGCTGATGCAAATGTCTTGTTTTTTCCAAGGTGATGCATCACTAGGAGAAGGGATGAAGGGCTAAGTCCTTCAGAGCAAGGGAAAGTCAATGCAGCATCAGTATGAATTATGGCTACATGTAGAGAAAAATAAGACTTCCCAGAGACCAGATAAGAAAACTGTAATTAACTGAAACCTCTCAGGGAGGTGAAAAAGATTGGGGAAGAATTAAGACTAAAGGAGACTAGAGCTATTATGTCTGAGAAGAAATATTTGAAAACTTGCTATATTTATGTGGCAGGCTGGAGTAGAGGAGGCGTGTCTGGATTAGATGAGTATAAATGGAAGAATGGAGGAGCAAGAGTGTGTTAACGTGGGTGCAGCCAATGGTGAAAATGAAAATGTGGGCACCTTAATGCAAATACATCTTTTTACAGCGAGCTATAAATGCATTTCTGAAAAGTGCAGGTATTGAATGTATCTGCATGTTCCAGTGTCCTCATGCTCCAAATTATAACTCAGTATACTACAGAAAAGTCAGTGGCAGGTAAAGAATTGTGGACCACTGCAGAATGATAAGTCAGGAGAGATTTGCAGCTGCACTGGGATTTTCACTGAGGAAGTGTTTGCAAGCACAGTTCTAAAGAAGGCTTAAAAGTAAAGTGTGAAGAGTGAAGCTAAAGTTTGCATGGTGAATATCTTTAAAAAAATAGACTAATTTTTTTTTACAGCTGATTGAATGTAGGGATTACCTTACAACACTGACTTTGGTTTTTTTCTGACAGGTAAATGGGGAGCTGAGGAATGAGAAGTGAGTTTATAGCCACAAAATATCATGCTGAGAGGATGCATTGCTGTTGGGAGACTATTGTGATAAGAATGTAGCTTGTGTGTCACAGACATCTTTTTATGAAAATCCTTTCTTAGGATTTTTTCTTCCTGAGAAGCTGAGAGGCTCCAGGAACAAAATGTAAACAATGGTTATCTGCTGCTGTGGAACAGAACAGGTGGATCCGTGATTGGTCTCGTGTGGACGTTTGGATTTAGTGACCAGTCACGGCAGAGCTGGCTCTCTCTCTCTGTCCGAGCCAGCTGCCTTTGTTAGCATTCTTTTTCTATTCTTAGCTTAGCTAGCCTTCTCAGATGAAACTTTTCCTTCTATTCTTTTTGCTATAGTTATAATGTAATATATATATCATAAAATAATAAATCAAGCCTTCTGATATATGGAGTCAGATCTACATCTCTTCCCTCATCCTGAAAACCCCTGTGACCACTGTCACACTTGTGCAATCAGAAAAACCTTTGTGCTGCATCCAAAAGTGGGTTTTTTTGGGTTGTTCGTTTTTTTTTTAATGGGAAAAGACTACAAATCATAATGTGACTTAACTATTTCCAAGTAAATCCCCTTGACAAGCAAACTTCCTGCACTGACAACTAGAGATCTGCTCTCAATAAAGCAGCAATATAGATTATGAATATAAGAGCTCCATACAAAAATTTGAGCATGGCTTCAGCTGCCAGATGAGTCACATTTCATGTCCTGTAGGTATATTAATTCTTTCCTGCTCATTCAATGTCTTTTCTTCCCATGCAACATGCTAATGAGCATGTTTCTTTTAAAGAAAGCTTGGCAGTGCAAACCAACCAGAATCTATTAATTCTGTTAATGACTTTGTTCTATTTGGAACTGAAAATCCCAGTGAAGGAGTTTTGTATTGCCCTAAATCATACTTTAACAGGAAATTCGAAAGTAACTAGCAATTAATCACAGTAGCTAAATGAAAGCATAGATAAAATTGTTCGCTGCTTACATAAATTATTGTAGTGAAGTGCGTTTTTATGTTTTCCTGGGCAAACCTGATTGATTATTTTTGGTTTTTTGAATATTTTTGTTTGTTAGATTTTATTTGTTTGTTTTTTAATTTTTAGGTGAGGTTGTAAATGTCCTGTAATTATATGAGAGGAAAGAAAACTGCTCCTGGTGTTTCTGCAATTTTAGTTGCCATGCAGTTGCCAGTTCAGTGATGCAGTTTTTCTGGAGTGATTGGGATAGAAAGACTGTGCTTAAAATGGCACAGTGAGTTTCAAAGAGTCACACGCTGAAGAGAAGGTCCACACACTGCCTGTAACATAACCGTGTGGCAGTGCAATTTTAGTTTTGTATTCTCTCACAGGTTTCAATTTCTCAGTTTTTGTTCTTGGGAAACTTTTAATGGTGAAAACACTGCTAAGAAATTGGAAGCTATCTCTAGCCCGTATCTCCAGCCTGATTAATTATGACCTGATAACTCCTTTCTTTTTTCCCTTTTCCCCCAAACTTGTCCTGGCCTTCTTCCATCAACAACATCCCTGAGGAGCCTGTGAGATCCTCAGCTGTTCTGGAGAGCTTCATGTTGGCCAGGTGCAGCAAGCAGTGCTATCAATTGCTCTTTCAGGTCCCTGTGTAGTTCAGCCTTGCTGTATCAAACACTGACAGAAGTATGCAGGGGGAGTGTTTTGTGGTGGGAAGTTGATCTTGGAGACAGAAAATACCGACTGAATAACCTGATATGCAACCCAGTGTTGATAGATAATTGTTCTGCCTCCGTCCTCACAGTTCCTCTCACCCTACTTGATTTTTCTTGAGAAATCATAGCAGTACAGCACACTGTGTATAAGATGTACCAGTGGTTGTTAACAATGCCTCACATTGGTTTTAATAACAAAATCTGACAACAGTTTTCATTTGTAACAGAAAATAGGCAAGCAGTAAAGCCTGAGATTGAATGAGGCACACACAAAGGAAACCTAAACCAAAGTGAGGAAGATGTTCAAGTAAATCATGTCTGGGTTTTTTCTCTTTTTGACATGTTCAGCTCAGCAGTGTGCCCAGTAATAGTTGCTAAACTTCAGTATTCCACTGAGAAACATTCAGGCCAACCTGGTTGACTGGCAGATGCTTTGTATTGAAGCTGAGCAGGGGATATTCTGGTGGAGGAATGCCAAAATGGCTTTGAGTGAAAAGCTGTCCTTGTGATGAGAAAATGTCTAGGTTTTTTCTGTTTCACAATTCCTTAGTTTCCTAAGGAATAAATAAATAAATAGCTGCTGTGAATAGTAAACAGATCTAGTATTGCAGGTAATAAAGACCTTCAAATTGTGGTCAAACTTCTAAATTGTCTTAAAATTTTGGACTCAAGAATATTCCAGGACATACAAGTCTCATGATAACACAGTACCTATAGAGAAATAAAAGAAAAACTCACAGGCAAGGAGCCATTACCAATAATAGTCACAAGTAGAAAATGGGAGAACTTTCTGCTCTGGAGGATATTGCATCTCCATACACATCTTCCAAAAAGAAAAGCCTAAATGATGTTGCTTTGTTCAAAGGGAAGGCAGAAAGGATGGTGAGGTGAGGTGTGTTTATAAAATGAACAGCCAGAACATAAATGTCTGTGTGCTGTTCTGTAAGTGTGTGCCTTACACCCTGCTTATGCTGCAGCAGTTAATTTGAGACAACTCTGGTGATAACTGATACCTGTGTGGAGAGGTGTGTGGGATGTGACAGACAGAACTAGTGATTTTCTGCAGGACAACCTCACAGTTAACCACTAGGAGCCAGCATGTTTTAAAATAACACAGCTGTTGTCACTCCTACCTCAGGGCAACACTGTGTTTTCACACTGTTTTCCTTGTTTTAAGACACGTCAGTTCTCACTTTTTTTCAATGCGGTGCTTTTCTCTAGTGTAGACAGGACCAAAGTAGTATGTGGTTGAATTTAGAAATGTTCCTGTGTAAAGAATACACTTTCCTCATCCTCTTTCCTTTTCTTTCTCCCTTTTTTTTTTCTTTTCTGAAAGATTTTCCTGTATGTTCTCACATGCAGTTCACGTAAAATCACTTCTCCCTTTCAGTAAAAGGGGAATATAATTTGTATTCTGCAAGAGAGAATAAAGGTAAAATTAAAATGTCTTAGCCTCACATTTTGATGATAAGTAGTTATAGTCAGCTAAGCCTCTTGCAAAAATGCATTTGATGCTCAGCTTTCTGAATTCATTTTCAGTGCTTTTAGTTTTGCTTAGACTGCTGCAATTTCCCCCTGTGCTGAGGCTGATTAGGACAGTGGTCAGCATTGTGAGATGCTGCTTTCCTCCTTCCTGTGCACACCCTGATCTTCCTCTTTCTCAGCCTGCCCCTTCCAGAATGGAGGGAGGTGGTGAGCAGAGACACAGCTACATCACTGTCCTCCCAACCCAGAGCTCTGCCCCTTCTTCCACTCCTACCAAAAGCCTCTTTGTTGTCTCCTGAGCAGAATAAAATGATAATCTGTTGTCTCCCTCCTGAGCACCAAAGACCATCAGAGAAGTGAGTGCATTACAGAAAAAGAAATGGGTTTCTTGAGGTTTCTTGATGCCTAGAGGTTAGAAAGGGATCACCTGCTGGAAACACTGGAGTTATGTTTATAGGATCATGTCTTCTAAAGTTCACTGTGGAATTTGTAGAGAGACTACAGCTGTTTTGCTGACAACTTTGTTGTTTCTCCTGTCTGAAAGCATCACAACAATAAGAATAATGGTTGTGATCTATAATTTGCCACAACTATAAGGCGCACTGAACATGGAGTTGCATTTTTCCTCCAAATAGCTTTATATGCTTTTTTTTTTTTTTTTTTTTTTTTTTTTTTTTTTTTTTTTTTTGTTCATTTAAAATGGGACTGAGAAGTGTCACTGATTCACTCCATTGGATTTCTAAATTTTGTTTGGCAAGGTCAATGCAGTTTGGGAAACAGAAATTCAACAGCTGCTTTGCTCATTGCCTCCCTGCAGTGATCATTGTCCCAAGCAAATACACAGCCTGAGCAGTAACTAAGCATAGCACAGAAATGGATCCTGCCCCATGGTGCTATGCTTAGTTCCTGTTCAGGGGCTGGATGACTTGTAGTTGTTTGCAAAGGCTGGATGACTTTGTAGTTGTTTGCAAAGCTTGTTTCTTACAAATCTCTGGAGGTTGCTAGGATGGTTTTGCATCCAGGCCATTAGTCCAAATATTAGTATTGAAGCATTTCTGCTACTAAAATCCAAAATGTTTCCTACAGGGCTCAAGGTGGTGTGAGTCTACCAGCCCTGGGGACCATGTCTCAGTTTGGAGGTTTTTGCACACGTACTGAGGTAGATCCAGCCTGTGCTGCTCCATACATGTCCCACCTCTTGCCACCCTTTCCTAGGAACTAGTGGCAGTGACAGCAGCTTCAGCAGGCCAGTGTCAGCTATTTGGAAATGTGCCCAGCTCTTTGGGCTGTTTGCTGCTGATCATCCATCCCCACCAACACACACTACCAAAACCTGGCCATGCAAACCCCATAAAACCATCTATTTATCATGCTGGATATTGAGCTTGGAGAAAATAAAGCATATGCACATTCCTGAGGAAATAAATTTTGGGAAGCTAAATTTGTAGCTCCTATTCCACATTCTTTTCTCCTTTTAAATCAAGATGTGAATGTTGTGATATGCATTCTGTGTGTATGGTGATCCTTGTTGTTGCATCCCATAACAGGAGGAGGGAGAGGAAGTGTTTTTGTATTTGCTCTGCTCTGAAGTCTTTGTCTTGCCAAAATTTCTTCTTTGGCATTTTTTCCGTATCTGGCTCATTGAAGCCATGCATTTGTTTTCCATTAGTTGCTTCAGTTAATTTGATGAGTTTCTTTATTATTATTTTTAAATACTGCATCTGAAATGAAAGGACACCCTCATTCAATGGTCTGATAAACTGGTATTACTTGCTGTCTTTGCCTCATGTCCTTCTTTTCACTCGTTTTCCTTCTTTTTCTCTTTGATTCATATCTTGGAGCCAGCTTTGCTCATGCTTACATCATTTAATGTGTCTTCATGGGTGTGGTACTGCACACAGAAACCCCCAGTGTGAGCCCAAGCCTGCTGTGAACTCTGCCCACCTCCCCTGTGTGCTGGGAACAGGATGCTGGAGGTACCAGGGACAAGATGGTGAAAAGAGCAAGGTGTGCTTAGGAAGCACTAACATTTTTGAAATATCTCTCTTGGCTGGTTGATTCACTTTCCATCTATCTATATCTTCCACATCTGTTCTGGGCTTCTTCTCCTTTGACAGAAGGAAGTAGAAATAAAAAGTGCAGAGGAGAATACGTATTGAGAAGTAACACTGAAGTAAGATTTTTCATAAGCTTTTTGTGTCCTATAAACCCACCACAGAAGTAGGGCCATAGGATCTAACCTCCCAAACTTCATACTATAAAGCTTCCTCTATCAAACCCTAATTTTTTCTCTTTTCCCTTAAGTAGAGATTTAAGCCAATAGATAAGTCTTGAGTCTTGCCTCATGGACCAAAGGTAAATAAATCCACCCAGCATACACTGGCAGAGAAATTTAAAAGTTACATTGTCCTCATGGCTGCATTTTCTAAAATGTCTTTTCTCTGCCAGCACTTTTGGTCATAAGCCCTCTTCAGCAAATTCTGCACTCACATTTGTGCCCTCAGTCTGTACTAGTCGTAACAGGGGAGGTGATTTCTACCACATTGAATTGTTTTGTAATTCAAATTATAATCAGTTACAATCAGTAAATATTTATTGGGGTGAGGCAGCCAGAGAGACTGTGCTGGGCTTGCTGGGATGGGGTGTTTCAATTAATTCTGAAATGTTCTAACTGCATTAATGTACTGTTTCTTTCTTTCATGTCCTTTCCCACCTCAGAAAGTGATGAGCCGAGGGATCAATATTTGTTCTGTCTGAACACCAGTTTAAAATTCCAGTTTGAACCATTTTCTCATTGTTGTTGTGCCTTTGCCTTTCCTCTGTGTTTCTTCAAAGAGGGAAAAATCCCCAGGCTGAGATATTAGTCAAAGAGTTTTGTCTCTCTAGCAGGTAAAAAAATGTGAAGTGGCTTCTGAACTTGGGCATACAAAAGCTCCCTGCATTGAATGGCTGCTTTAGATGTAGGTTTTGAAGAGTGAATTGCATCTCCCGGCACTCTGGTGAAGCTTTTTAATACATTAATTGATGTGCAGAGAGAAAGCCAGGCATGAGTTCACAGAGGAGTAATTTAGTAGGAAATCAAAGTCTCCCAAGAGAGAATTTTAACACTCTTCATCCTCCTCCAGAAAATACCTATTTTCCCAGCTATCTTCACCTCTTGGGGAGTTTTTTACCTGTGATCAGCAGCAGTTTGATGTCCCTGGATATGCCAAGTATGCTGTCCATGACTTGAGTGCGTGGGAGAACTGGCTGCAATGCCTGGATAAACACCCATGTACGTGCCTGCCCTCCATGCCGGGCCAGAGGCAGCCCTTGGCAGGAGCATGCCTATGTCCCAGCCTGTTGTGATTCACTGTCCAGTTTACTGGTGCAAATTGAGGCAGCCAGCTGAGGTTAACTCACAGAGGTGTGAACTGGAGCAGATGAAATGCTGGCCTGCATCTTGTCCTGTGGCTGAGGGGCAACAACCTGTGTGGAGGAGCAGCAGAAAGCAAGTCATAACTGCTGCCAGAATGGCCAGGCATCCTCTCTGAACACATTTTTCTGCCCCAGTTTAATCTCTCTGGTGCTCAAGTCTTTGCCCTTTTACTCACTGAGAGGAGTTTTGATGCATTTCCCCATCCTCAACCTTTCCACTTTGCCATTTATTCCTTGCCTCATGATTAACTGTGTTTGAAATTGGACACAGAGGCATGTGCAAGTGGAAAACCAAAAGAGAAGTCCCAAACTGTGCTGTTACTATTAATGGCAGGGCTAGCAGCCAGTGAGTTCACTTGGTTATGCCAAACCCAGATTAGACAGTACAAACCCTGACAATTTGGTATTATTTTCTGAAGAAATTATTCAAAGTCTGTTTTCTAGTGGGGAGACAAGACTGCATTTTGCATGAAAAGAATAACTTTCTTTAGCTGTTGAGCAAACACAGAGCATCTGCCTAATATATATATATATATATCCAAGAAAATGTAGGCAGAAACTGTTCATTTTGGAACTTAGTGGATGAAATTTTGTCCCTTTGGAGTAAATGGGAGATTTGCCATTGACTCCAGTCAGGCAGACGTTTCACCCGATACTTTTTACATATGTTTTTATATGTTATGATAATTCGTGAATGAACTAAAATAGTCCTGTAGAGAATATACAAGGATTGTTGTTCTCTGGCTTAGGGGGAGCAGCCTTCATTTATATTGGGGTCCTTGGAAAGAAATATGGATGGGAGAGTCTTTACCACATTAACAATACATACTTGATCTTGTATCTCTGTTTTGTGTAATCCATCAACAGCAGCATTGCACAGGGTTAGCTGAGAAAGGAGCACAGATGGGAAGAAAATGTTTGAAACCAGATCTGAAGGAGGCTGAGGTGAGTTTTCTGGATGGGGGTTGTAATCAGCAGAGAAAGCAGAGTATCTTGCCCTTTGAGGATGTGTGTCTTAGGTTGTTCCAAGTCTATGATCCAAAGGCCTAGTTGGGCTTCCAACCTCATTCTGGCTGGATTTCTAAATGCTTAAGAAATCATTAGTAGCCAGGAGATCTTTGGGGGGGTTATTTGTTTGTTACCTGGTGTGGGGAGATTCTGAAGAGTCCTTGTGGACACACACCTCGACATTTCAGCCAGGTTTCTGCCTCCCAGCATCAGGTTCCTTCAACATGCTCCTTATGAAGATGCATCTTCTACCTGATGAGAAACCAATACCCATGGACATTATGGGCTGGTTTTATCCCCTGTGAATGCACAATGCCTGTGCTCCGCAGTCTGCTTTGGCCACCTCTTGCCTTGATTGGAATATGTTAGTTTTGGCCTGGGAAGTTCCAACAGTCCAAAGGAGCTTGTCCTTTCCTGGCTCAGCTGCCAGTTAGGGCTGGCCCTCAGCCTGGAAGGCTGCTAATGTAAGAGAGAAAAGGGGTAGCTGGAGAGCCATTTCTGCTCTGTTTCTGGAAGAAACTTCCATTCTTGTCCTGGTCAGAACATCTCCAGAGGATGAATAAGTGGTTTGGAACTTGGGGAAGGAGAGAAAGAGGATGAAGTTAATGCCATGATATTTTCTGTTGCAGGACTCTGGTTAGCCGGTAATTGGGGGAATCCTCCATTACTGTAACTGCATTTAGCTTAAATATGCAGTGAAGTGACCACCTAGAGAAAATAAAACCACAGCTAATATGAAGCCCATGTAAATCAGAGCAGGAGCAGATATTACAAATAATTGGTAGGATAAAAATGTAGGTGATGCTGTTGACTGCAGAGTAGAGAAGTCCCAAACTTTTACTGACAGTTCTGCTTTGCCCAGCTTGGGTGTGAAAGCACTAGAGCTGTTTGGATGGTATTGTGTGCAAGTAAATAAGCTTGTCTTTTCAGAGCAACTGGGTATCTTCCTGTTGCTGTGGTATGACTAATCCCACCCATGATAATTTACTTCCCTGTAGTTAAAAGACATCTGTATTTCCAAGTGGATCCTACAGTGACTACATGGCAATTACTGCAATTAAAAAGGTGTGGTTTAAATTAAAAGATTATTTTAGTCATTGCTGAAGTCATTGCTAAAGACTTGCATCTGTTTAGCAGCCTAACAGTGCACAGTTTGGAGTGATTTGGATTTTTCAATTCCCTGGTATACTACTGGGTCCGGAATTCTAGCTGGTACTTCTGCTATAGCCCTGTGCCTTTAACCTAGGCAGTAATGGCATAAAGTTGTTGCAGTAAATAAAATTTCAGATAAAGGCCTTAGTGTTCAAGCAAAGAAGCCTTTGGGAATATTTCAACTCATTCTGATTTCCTTTAAATATTATCTTGGCCACAAAATGCTATTATTTGTCCTTGCAATGTGGTTTTTTTTTCTGGAAATCTTTAACACAAATTCTCTTGTATCATTTTGTCATGTAATAAATTTTCATGGTTTGGCTGATGTTCTGGTTTAAGCCTGTTCTAAAACAGAAGGAAGAAAAGTAGCCTAAAATAGCAATTAGAAGAGAGATTTGAGGGTTATGAATTATTTTCTATTCCTGTCACTAGCTTAGCTCTCAGCTCAGCATGCCTTGAAGTTGCAGGAAATGTTTTATTGATTTCAGTAGATCTTGGTTCAGGTGCATTTGGTCTAACCTTGGACAAGTCAGGTGCCTTCTGTGCTTGGGACTGAAAAGTACATGTTCTGCTTACCCCTCCAATGGATCACTATAAAGCTTCATTCATTCATTCACATCTGTAGAGAGCTTTAAGGCCTGTAAATGAATGCCACTTTCTAAAGTACAAACTATTATTTCAATGTAGATGAATTCATTTTACCTTCCCACCAGCTGCCAACAATCTGTTTAGTGCAATGAAATTCTGACAGCCTGTGTCAAAAACCGAAAGCTCATTCATGACAGAGAGAAAAAAGAAAGAGAAAATTCAGACCTGAACTCTTCCCCTAGCAGAGAATGGCTTTGTGTATGAAAATAAAAATTTTGTCAATCATTTCAAAAGGCCCTCTCATAAAAGAAATGCACGTTAAATTAAAACTGCTGTTAGTTTTTCATTCCATTGCACTGCAGACCCCTCCTGGCTCTTGATGAAGAGTGAGGTGAAATATCGCACGACTGAGCTACAGAGAAAACAGCAAGCTGTTCCAAGTGCATGAGCCAAAATGAGCATTCAGAGAGAGATCACCCTGTCATGAGCTCATGCTGGCAATATGTTTTTTTCTATGGGTGTAAACTGAGATTTGAGCCTGAGAGAGACTCCATATTCAGCCCTGCAGGAGCACTTTTGTGCATGTTGTTTTCTTTAGAATAAGTGAGGAAGTTGTGAAGTGCTCCCAGACCTAGAAAAATACCCACAGCCACAGTGAGTGCAATGGCCTCCTCCCCTTCCCCCCCCACCATGCAGCAATAAACTGAAGATGGAGTCAGGGAGAACACATGCAGGTTTTACTGAAGGGACAATGTCGTTTTGCCCTGTGTGATTACTTGGGTTTGTGTGGTGGTCTGAGCGTTTTGCCTGTTTTCATTTGGGAGGTGGTATGCAGATGTAGGTTTGTGGTGGGCAGAGGCAGGGACTTGGTGGTCAGGGCTGGGAAGCTGGAAGGCAGAGTCCCTGTGTGGGGCAGGCCTGATCTGGAGCCTGATGTCCCTGCCCCTGTGTGGCAGTGGGGAGCCCATCTGTATCATGACTCTGGGCAGAGCCCAAAGTCAGCAGAGTGCCCAGTTTCTCTGTTCTCTGAATTTTTAGTCAAATAAGTACTGTGCTGTAGAGGAACAATGTCATTTGAATTTACTAGGATATTTTATGCCCTTCTCAGTGCTGGTTTATTTTTGCTAGATGTGAACAAAACTGGGATTTCTGGTATAAACTGCCCCTTACAGGCAGTCACACCTCCCTCTGCCTGAGGTCTACTCCCAGCAGAGCGTGATCTGTTGCATAGACCTAAACACTTCACAATTCCTTTCAATAGTGTCATATCATTCTTACTGGTAAAGTCTGAAAAGCATGGCATTAATTCTTTTCCTGGATGACCTAAAAAAGGCTAGTAACTCTTAGGAAAAAAATGTATTTAAAAATAGATGCACTTTTCTAATCCCCAAAGTGATGGCACCCAGTTTTAGAGTATGACTGTGGCTGGGCGCATCGTGGCACTGGGAGAGGCCGCCCCAGGTGTGCTGTACCCAAGACACCTACTCTGATAAACATGTTTAGGAATCCAGTTTCATTTTCCTGATGGCATTTGTCAGTGCAGTTCAGAGATGGGATGTATATTGAGTTATTTTGAAAGAAGCAGCCATAAAACCTTTGATGCAGGAATTCAGAAACAATGTGGTCAAGTCAGGCATGAACACATGGCAAATGTAATTGAAATATTAAGGTGGGCATACAGACAATTCTTGCCTAAAATCAGCTGTAGGAATTTAGTCTCTCTATGCTATCTTCTTGTTCCTGTTGTCATATTCTAGTGTGTGAATGTACATGGGTTTAGAAGTCCTGCATTCCTTTTACAGATGTCTAGCAGTCTTTCTTTTTCCTCTAAATACATTACAGAAGTTTATCTTATGTCTTACTTAAAGGCTTAAGAAATTTCTCCTTCCTATCCTTTTTGGCTGAGTTCACTCTGAAACATACTGATTTCTGTATTTACTGCAGTATGATACATGGAAGCATTGCAACCCATGCCTAGGGTTATGTTAAAGGTAATATAGTCAAAGATGTGAATATTTGTGAATATTCTAGGAGTGATGAAAAAACATTTAGAAATATATTTTTATTGACTATTTTATGGTGGGGAATAATCTGTTGTGGGTAACAGTGTGATGTCCATGTTTGAAGCTTTAAAACCACTGCTGTGATGCTGTGATCTCAAGCATCTCATAGTTGACATTCCCACCACCAGAGCAGAAAATACATAACTAAAATTGGTAAAAGCCTGTGTTATTTTATTCTTGAACGCACACACACACACACACAGAGAAAAAAAAAAATACAAAGGTCAGCAGAGAAATACAACTAGAACAGGCTGGGAAAAGCAAGCAGGGAAGAACAAGCCCAAAGCCAGTGCCTTGGGATGCAGGAAGTGCAGGTTGCATTGCTGATGCACACATGGAGTGAGGGCCCCACAGGGAGCTCCCCACCCCAATGCATTCACTGTCTGTCATCACCGTCTTTGCAAAACTGCAAAGACTGTTTGGCACTAGAAACTGCGATGGTGAGATGGTTGGGGCTTTTCTGGCATGTAACCCCACCTTGGGTCTGTTCTTTCAGGCTGGGGCCCTTTAGGGTGGTGCTGTGACACCTCCAGCTGAAGAGCAGGTTCAGTTTCACCTCAGGGGTCTCTGTCCATTGCAAGATGTAAATGTGCCTTATCTTAGCATCTGCCTGCAGTCCTCTGTGGAATGGTGATTATGAGCCTTCTCAGCCCCATAAAGATTCTGTAGTGATAAACCCTATAAAAATAATGATAAGATCTTGGATAATTCAGTGACAGCACTGTAAAAGTAGGATTTCCCCCTGCTGACATGAAGAGGCTCAAGGAAGCTGTCAGAACTGCTTTTAGATGCAGCTTATATGACCTAAATTAAAACAGGCAATCATCTTCTGTCTCCAGCACTCATCTGGCGTACTTTCAATCAAATAGGATTTATTAATTAAGATTTGTATAAATTTGTTTTCACATCTAGTAAAATTGAGTCCCTATGGAGAAGGTGCTAGGTGCTCCACTACCATCAGCCGAAGTGACATGAGCAGAATTACCCAGCAATTGTACACATTGGCATTTGTATTACAGCTGCCAACGCAAACAAACCTGCTACACGAGGTAACACAAACATCTGCTCCCCTACGGCTGCTGGGGGCTTTTCACCCCATCCAGCCACACCTCCAGCTGTCACCTCCCAAAGAAATACATAGTACTGCATAATACTGTGTGCCCTGAAAATCAGCAGGTCAGGGCACTTATACTGGGACAAGGAGGATTGCTTTGTTCTTGTGTATTTATAGCTTCGTCTTAATAGACTGTTTAAAAAAACATGTGAACCTTTCAGGAATGTAATTGTGGTAGTGTCAGTTGTAGCACAGCAGCCAAAACTCAGGCATCAAAACTCTTTATGAAATTATCATCTGGAAGAGGAATACAAAGGCTCAAAAACTGCTGGTGAATTCATTGCTTTTAGTGTTTGTACACGTGAGAGAGAGAAAATAGCCAGGGGCATTAATTCACATGTGGATTATGGTATATTTCACTTTTAAAAGCAAAGCTCTTTTCTGATTTACAGCTATTTAAAATAATTACTTAGCTCAATGCAGCAAGGGAATCAGCTGGCAGAATGGCTTAGCATATTAAGATACAGCTTTATGTGTAGACCCTCCCTCCTCTCAGTGCCACAAGTCCTCAGCAGGGACCTCAGCTGATGAAGTGATAGCAGCAGGTTTCCAGTCTCAAGCACACTGTGTGGGCTGCTCTTCTGTGATCAGGGCAGCTGCCCTGGGAAGCTGGATTTTCATAGATGGGAAAGCCAGAAAAGAACAGCCTAATCGTTTAGCCTGACTTCATTTTACTTGGTAATTCCTGCCTAAAGCCCTGTCATTTGTGGCTGAAATAGAACATGTCTGTTAGCTGTCTAACCTTGATTTAAAGCTCCAAGGGACAGAAAATGCATCCTATCCCATGGCATGCCATTGCAATCGTTCTTGTTATTTGCATCTTGTTTGCAGCTTGAACTCTGTTAACTGACTTTTTACTTCCAACTACTGTATTTTGGCTCGCTGGCACCACGAGTGCTGCGCACAGCACTGGCCAACGTTAACATCGGCCAACTGACGTCACTGAAGGGAAATCTGGGAAGAGCTAATTCAGAACAATCCTCTGCTTGATGACTTCTGTGTCTTTAGATATGGTTGTAATGGTTTTGTTTTGCATGCTCTCAGACAGGTCTTGACTTTTAAAGCTTCAAAGCTTAGAGAGACATAGATTGGGAAGCATAGTAAGTGCTAGGATATCATCTCCTGTGGATATGGAATAACTTTCATAATGCTGCACTTACATCCCTGATTTAAGAGGCTGCATTCAGATGAAGATTATCTGAATTTGGAGCTCCTGCAAATGTGTTTGGTCATTGCATACTTTCAGTATCAGCTGCAGTTCAGACAAACAAACCCAACAACAGGATTTGGTCCCATTTTGTTTCTCGCATCTTCATCTTTTTTTCTTTCATTCTTCTACACACATAGAATTTGACTACTGGAGCTGACTGCAGGTTGTAATCTATTATTGTGTGAGAGAAGTTGGTAATGTAGATAATCTCATAAATTTTATGTGAAAATTCAACAGGGAGATATTATATCCAAGGAGTATTAAATCCAGCCTGGGATATATTTTTTCACACTTTCTGGAGCTACCTTTCAGGTTTTAGAGAGGCCACCAAGGTCTGGATTCAGCAGTGGCAAGAAGATGGCAAAGCACAGCTTTATGTGGATTGCAGCCCATGTAGTGGGAAGCTCTTGCGTGTTTATTCCTGGCCTGTAAGGGTGAACCCTTTGTCATCCTGAAGAGATTTCTTCAAATCTGCATCAGCTTGTTGGAATAACAGACAGCTAAAGAAATAAGCCTTTTTTTCTGTTTTAAAGATAACCCCATATCATGTTAATAACAAATGAGGCAGTGAACAGCTATCAAATATAGGGTCTTTTACTTTTGGATAAAATCTCATTGCTAGATTAATTAAATCTGTGACCAAATTTATAAATTAAATATAGGTATAGATATAAAATTAGTTAGGATGTCAAAATCTGAATGAACACCTACCTAGTATAATTAAATGAATTATGTTAATATTTAAAAATATTAACAAAATTAAAATAATAAATTAATTAATAAATAAATTAATAAATATTTGATATTTTTATAAACTTTGCTCATAATAAAGGATCAGTTATATATTGTGCATAACAAGAAATGTCCTCATCCTGTAGTGGATAGTGGGATAAATTTAATGTGTAGGATAAAACCAATTTTTTCAGGCAAATCTAAGTATATTTGAGCAATCATCTTGAAAAGTGATTGGATTTGCAGCTGGGAAGGTGTGTAGAAACAGAATGGGATTGACAGCAAAGAGATTAATGAAGATCCATAAAATGGAAACACAAAATTGGGACAGATGATTAAGTCTGGTTGACAGCATATGAGATAAGTGGACTAGAAATAAAGTTAATGTGAAAATATTGATCTCAGTAATCCTACCTTAAATGGTTATATCTGAGTGACAAATTCTGAAGTAATTGCCCACAGAAGGCAGGAGCCACATGCTCTACAGGTGGAGTGAAGGCATTGTGGTATATCTGGAATGAAACTGAAACACCCCACTACTACTATCTGTATTACAAACAGTATGAAAGTCTGTCCTACTTTTGAAGACCGACTCAGGTATATTATTTCCAATCAGATTCTGGCAACTACACGATTTTTTCACAGAGAAGGCAAAGCATCTATTATTTCACAGCAAAAGGAGTTCGGCAAATTAGCTTGTGATTAAGAGTTAAAGATGGCTACCAGAAAAAAAAAATACTCTTAATTACATTTCTCTGCATTTATAAGAAGAGCAGTCCCTACATAGCTCTTTATTATAGTAACTGTGACCAGCCTTCATGTAGTCACCAGAAGATCTTTTGTGCAGCTGACACTCCTTCAAGGAGGTGTTGCTGAAATCAATATATGTGTGCCTGGGGAACTATAAATAATGAAACACCTGATGCTCTGCAAAGTTAACGCTTTCTCCATATATCATATATTAGAGGCTGAATATCCATAGTGACCCCAGCCAGTGAGGCTGGAGACAAACATCCTTTCTTAGATCCAGCTGCAATAGTTGAAGATATTAGTGCTTCCCCGCAGCACAATTTTGCCAGAAAGCTGATTTATATGGGCGTTCTGTAACCCAGCATAGGAAAAAAAATCACTGGGGTTAATGGAAATCATTGTTTCAGCATTGCTTAAACTAATCTCTGTCCTTAAACTAAACCCACAGAGGATCAGGGAACACCGTCTGGTAGGCAGAAATGGAAGCATGGTGCCCACTGGCTGAAAGGCAGTAACAAGCAGCTGAGACCATACTGTCTTCAAACAGCAGGAAACAACTTCATGGAAAATTTTTCAGGTTTTATTTTATTTGCTTCAGCTCTGTCTGGAGCAGTTCAGCCACGCTCTGCCCTCAGCTGGCTGCTACCGCCCATCTAATGAGCGCTGGAATGGATCCTACAGCGCTCCCGCCCTGTGTCAGCCCCAAGTCAGGTGGCTTGGCTTGAACTGCTGCTGCTGCTGCTGCTGCTGCTGCTGAAGATGGTTTGCAGTGAGCCAGCGAGTGGCAGAAAAGGAAGTGGTCATCCTGCTTTACCACTTCAGCCATGTCTACAGCATGCGAGAGTCACACCTTCAGCTGCCACAGCTGTTGTGCGGGTGAGGGAATGTTTGTAGATAGAATTAACTCTGTTATTGGTAGACCTTTGTGGTTGTAGCAACACTATCTCTGTTTCAGTGATCTTTTGCACTCTAGTGTCATACCCGGCTTTGGTTTGCTATAGTTTAATTCTCCTTGAAGGAAAAAGAATTTCCAATTAATCCAGGGAGGATTAAGCTATAGTAAATTGTGATTTGCAAATATGGGCTGATTTAATTTGAGCAGCTGATACAGCTATCACCTTCCAGCTTCCTTCCTTGCTCCTTTCCTGGAGGCTGGGTCCCTGCCACAAGACAGCTGAATTTGGCATGTGGAGCTGCTCAGGAGCACCAGAGTTCACTGCCTTGCATATTAGATTAGAGAGATGCTCATGTAGGGTTGCCTGAAGACATAGAGTTCAAAACTTCTGTAGTTTGAAAGTGGATTCCTGTGCTGTTCACCTGCCTGCAAAGTCAGAGGTGGCCACCTCCAGGAATGTGATTGGAGAACAGCAGGAGAAGTAACCTTCTTCTATCTAACTGAGCAGGCTGGCTCACCAACAGGCAATCCTTTCTAAACTGGAATGCTTTGGCATTTTGTGTACTCTAACCAACATCCCTCATCTTCAAATAATATGCTTCTCCTCCTGCCCACTTTTTACAGTGGAATACTTTGTAGATCTGAGGTGGTGACAAGTGTCTTCACTATGAGAGCGATCTGTTGAGGATGTAGGAGGTGGCTAGTGCACTACAACTTTGACACCCTGCTTCCCCTGGGATAATGTCATTGTTGCAGCTTCCCACCATGTCTTAGAACTGTCAGTTCTCTTTTTTGTGTAGGTCAGCATGTCACTGAGAAGATGGGGAACAGCAGGGGCAGCTAAATATATCCAGGAGATGGCAAACATCTCCTTAAGATTTAGAAACTTCTGTTTGTGATTTGTGGAAGAAAAGAATGAGGTCATGAACATGGCAAAAGAGAGGAAGAAAAAATGTTTAAGAAAGGAACGGAAGAAAGAATAGATTCAGAGAAGGCAGAAACACAAAGAAGGTAGAGGAACACTTAAGAGGTAAAGCTCATTCTCACAGTAGGCAAAACATCTATAGTGTCCCAAAGATTTCTGGAAACATGCTGTAGCTGGGCAGTGCTTTCATATGACTTTACTTCATACAAAACTGTTAAAGTGTCTTAGTTTCACAAAATACACGAATACTGCCAGAACCACAGATAACTACGTCAGTCTTATTTTTCCCCTGCTATCTTTATACATGCTGTATCTGAAGACAGAATTTTGCTCTTTAGGCACTGCCTGACCATGTCAACAGCAGGTTTTATTTAGTTTTTTGGTGATTGTGCCTGACTGAACATGATTCACATGTTTTCTTAGTGACAGCATGGGCTGCAAGGGACATGGCTGTTTTTCCAAACTTGCCGTGATTCAGTGGAATTCAGGCATTTTCATATTGAACATCTGTGACTTGGGGAGGATCCATGTGTTTTCTCAATGAATATGAACTAAGCTGGCAAGGGTCTCTGCATTTCCTTCTTACTTCTATGCTTGTAATTATCACAGTGTATAAATATACAGAGACTTTCTCAGAATTTGCCTAAGAAGATCTGACAAGACCTAAGCTTTGCTCTGCCCCATTTCTCTGTGTAAAGAGGCAAGTCAGATACAGTGGATGTAATCTCATGTGTTCCCCCTCCTGTCCATGCAACTACACACATGCAGTAGGACTTCTAAACTTACTTTAGAACCTAATTCTCTCTCTTAACCTGGATATGTGGTATTGTGTAGGTCTCAAAAATGTTGGAAAAAACATTTCTTTACCTTCTCCTCACTTGCAGTGAGTTTTCTCCCTCCTTAGAGTGCTCTGGCAGTGTACTTGGGTAGTTCTTCCATGACTTTGAAAAGGGGCAAATAGTAAAACAGCTGCCCTGTCAAGTGCCCCTTCATAGAAGAGGACTAAGCTATAGTAACTCCTCCTGCTACTTACTGTCTTTGCCCTGATTTTACTTGTCAGTCCTAGGATGAATTTACTTTTCTCTAAACAGCTGTTAGATTCTTGCCTGAAAACTGAAGTTAAGTTTGTAAAGGATCAGTGGGAACAGCAAGAGAGGAGTAACCACTAAAGTATTGTACTTGGCTTTCGTGGATAGATGGATGGCTGGTACTTAGCATTTATATGACACTGTGTATTCTTGGTGTAATTGAAAAACATTTATTCATTCTTAGACCATTCTGAGATTAGATGTGAGAGTCAGGAATAGTGGTAAAGGAAAAAAGTTCTGGTCTTGCTGAAACTGATTGAAGTTTCTAGTTAAAGCTTTACCTCTGGTAAATGCTTCCCTGCCATGCTGAGTTGCTATTTACTGACCTGGTGCTAGGATAACAAGCAAGCCTTTTAATGGAAAATGAGGACCTGAATATTAAGGCGAGACAAATCCTTGCTGAATTGTGCAAACTCGTTTATCCTCGCAGATTTCTGTTTCATTTAAATTCCTGTCCTTCACGAGCCATGCCTCTGCATCTAGACGCAGCCCGTGCGCTAGTCACGCTTTGTCCCACCAGCTAATTTCCCGAGTAATCAATTTCGGCGAAGACCTCTCCGGATCCTGGGCGGCACCGGAGCAGCGCCACACTATCCTGACCGAGCTCGGCACGTCCGTGCGCGGGGGACGCGGCCGCCCCCCCGGCCGCTGGGTGGGTGGGCGGGCGGGCGGTGGCCCCCAGGGCTGCGGGGGCGCGGCGGGGCGGGGGCTGCGCGGGGCGGCGGCGGCGGGAGCCGCTCTCCCGCCTCCTCGCACACGCTCGTCCTTCCCATCACCGGCGGCGGCGTTCGGAGTCGCTCCCGCGGCGGCGAGGCGGAGGCACCTGCGTGGCGGTGGCGAGCAGCAGGGCGCGGGCTGCCCGCGATGCCGGCTTAGCGGCCAAGCATGGCGCGGCGGCTGCGGGCCGGCAGGTGCCGGGCCGGGCAGGACGGCGCTCCCCCGACGGGACGGGCGCTGGCGCTGCTGCTGCCGCTGTGGCTGTGCGCGGCGGGCGGCGGCGCGGCGCCGGTGTATAACCTCAGCCTGGCAGTGGACGAGGGGCTGCCGGCCGAGACGCTGGTGGGCGACATCCGCGCGGGACTGCCACCGGGCTCGGACCCGCTCGGGGGCTTTCTGCTGTCGGAGGGGAGCGGCGAGTCGGCGGTGCTGGCGGACTTCCACGTCCAGCCGGAGACGGGCATCATCCGCACGGCGCGGCGGCTGGACCGGGAGCGGCGGGCGCGCTACAGCTTCGCGGCGGCCACGCTGCGCGGCGAGGTGGTGCAGGTGGAGATCGCTGTCACCGACGTGAACGACCACCCGCCGCGCTTCCCGAAGGACAGTCTGCAGCTCAACATCTCCGAGCTCAGCCCGCCCGGCACCGCTTTCCGCCTGCCGGCTGCCCGCGACCCCGACGCGGGCGGCTTCGGCACGCAGGGCTACGCGCTGCTGGAGGAGGGCGGCGCGGCGGGGGAGCCGCCGCTCTTCCAGCTGCGCTATGTGCGGCCGGAGCCGCTGGAGCTGGTGCTGCTGCGGCGGCTGGACCGCGAACGGGCTGACGTCCACCGGCTGGTGGTGGAGGCGTGGGACGGCGGCAGCCCGCGGCGACGCGGCCGCCTGCGGGTGTCGGTGCGGGTGCTGGACGAGAACGACAACGCGCCCGCCTTCAGCCGCGACGAGTACCGGGCGCGGCTGCGGGAGGACGCGCCGCCGGGCACCGCCGTCTGCCGCCTGCGGGCCACCGACCCCGACCTGGGCGCCAACGGCGAGGTGCGGTACGCCATCAATCGCCGGCAGAGCGACCCCGACGGCTACTTCGCGGTGGAGGAGCGCAGCGGCGTCCTGCGCCTCCGCCGCCCGCTAGACCGCGAGGCGCGGGCCCTGCACCGCCTGGTCGTGGAGGCGCGGGACGGCGGCGCCCAGCCCGAGGTCTCCAGCGTCCTCGTCTCCGTGGCCGTGCTGGACGTGAACGATAACCGGCCCTCCATCCGTCTGCTCTACCTCACCGAGACCGGCGGCCCGCGGGTCTCCGAAGGAGCGCGGCCCGGCGACTACGTGGCCCGAGTCTCCGTCTCGGACGCCGACGAGGAGGGCGCAGAGGGCGACGGCGGCGGCATCGCGCTGGCCCTGCTGGGCGGCGACGGCGCCTTCGCCTTGCGGACGGCCGGGGCCGGCGTCTTCTTCCTCTGCGTGGCGGGGCCGCTGGACCGCGAAAGCCGCGACCTGTACGAGCTGCGGCTGGTGGCCACGGACGGCGGCACGCCGCCGCTCTCTGCCGAGGAGCCGCTGCTGCTGCGCGTCGCCGACCTCAACGACGAGACGCCCGCGTTCCCGCAGCCCCACTACCGCGCCGCCGTCTCGGAGGCCGCCTCCCCCGGCACCGCCGTGCTCCGCCTCAGCGCCTCCGACGCCGACGAGCCGGGCTCGCCCAACGCCGAGGTGCGGTACGCGCTGGAGGGCGACGCGGCCGCCCTGGCCCTGCTGCGCATCGACGCGCGGAGCGGCGCCGTCAGCACCCGCGCGCGCCTGGACCGGGAGCGGCAGGCGGCGCTGGAGCTGCGCGTGGTGGCGCGGGACGGCGGCGTCCCGCCGCGCGCCGCCGCGTGCCGCCTCAGCGTGCGCGTGGAGGACGCCAACGACAACGAGCCGCGCTTCGAGCGCGCCGTGTACCGCGCGCGCATGCCCGAGCACGCCGCGCGCGGCCGCCGCCTCCTCCAGGTGAGCCCCTCACGGCCCCGCTCGGTCCGGCACGGGCCGGCCCCGCTCGGTCGGGCACGGTCCGGCCTCCGGGGCCGCTGCCCTGGAACGCCTGCGCTCCATGGCACCGCCGCCGCGCTCCAGCTCTGCCGGGAAGCAGGGCCCGCGGCAGGTGGAGCGCAACTAGTCAGCGCGGCCCTCGTACCGCCAGTCTCACAAGCGCTCTGAGAAACGCGTTCCTTGCCCCGTAACACTTGCAGCGTGGGTAATGAGCACAGCTCAGGTCTTCAGAAGGAGTCAAGTATCAGCTCTGGTTAAACCTCAGAGGGAGTTAAACCAGCTGTGATACTTCTGAGGACTTGAGATGGTGTTCAGAGAGCCGGTAGGACCCGTCCCGAGGGCAGCATGACCCAAACTGAGCCAGAGAGAAGGGCAGCCAGTGTAACACACAATTAAAATGCACTTCAGGGCCTTTGTGATGGTTCCCGAGCTTTGTGCTAACGACGTGAATCAACTCACCCTGCCTTTGCCGAAACTGATTAGTCCTCATAGAGAAAAAAATTCTACTTGTCTGTCAAAACCCCTTTTTATTCTTCGCAGGTGAGGTTGACTGGAGGCTTTGGAGGGCCAGAAGTTGACAGAGAGCCCTTTTGCTTTTAGCTTGAAAAAGCATTGCAGAATGTATACCTTTGAAATGAACAAAGCCTTTTCCATCAGAAGAAAATTCACAGCAGTTGGGCCTGTGAATGCTTCTGAGTTTGTGCAGAACTCACATGAATTTGGGAAAAACCATTACTTAAAGAGGAGACCTAGGGAGAACTGCAATGTGTTTCCTCAGTACATCTGATGAAAAATCAATTTGTCTTTATCTTCAGGTGGCCTACTAAATTAATTTTTTTCTTTTCAAGTCGGGAGTCATTGGTGATATTTTGGGTCTGACAATAGCTGATTGGAACAAAAGGCGTTTCCTTCTCTATATAATTTTTTCTCTTTTTTCCAAATTGTACTCTGAGCTCACAAAGTACACCATTTTTAGAGCCCTAATACAATTTAATCTATAAAACCTTGGGCAGGTTGAGCTCATGGAGCTTTTCATTTGGTATCCCAAGTCAGAAAGAAAATCCCATCACTGCCCTTTCATTTTCTTTCAACACCATGGAGGAAAAAAAAAAACCAAAAACCCGAACCCCAAAAAGACCCCAGAACACTGTGCATCGATGGCCCCAGGAAAGCCCAGAAGAAGAATAACAACATAATTTTAGGAGCTGGCGATGTCCCGGGGCGGAGCGAGCGGCGGGGCGGCAGCCCCGGCCCTGGCGCGGGCGTCCGTGGTGCTGAAAGGCAGCGGGGCCGGCGGGGAGCGCGGCCGCAGCCCGGCACCGCGGCCGGGCTGGCGGACAGCGGCTGCTTGCTTTCGATTGAAGCGGGTAGAAGCCTCCCGAAGGGTTCCTGAGTGTTTCAAAGCGAATAACTTGTACTTGTGGTTTTACTTTTTTTTTTTTAATGTTTTGGTGCATTAATAGCGCAGAATTTCTAGGGCCGCACATGTCATGCACTGTGATGTCATGGGAGTGGATATCACTCACAGTGCACTGAATTTTGGAAGTGTCACCAAGCTGCCATAATCCTTTTTAGAGAGTAGAAAGAAATAGTCACGTCCCGGTGATGATTGAACTAGGGGTAATAAAGCCAAACATGAATGAGAAGGAGGCATGAGAGACATGCACAGGAAGAATAGCAGATGAGTATCCTATGGCCTGCCAGGAGAGGAAGCTGGTTCTACTTGCAGCTTAATCCAGGATCATTGTAGTGATGTCCAAGTTTAATTCTACATTGTGTAGCAGGCTTAAACTTTAAACATGTCCACCTTCTACAATAATCCTTGTATCTTTTCCCCCAGGAAAGGAAACCTTCTGCTCAAAGATTGTAAGCATGAAGCGGGCAGCTCCATTTGTGTTGCTCCAGGAGTTGGAGTGAGTGATGAGAATGTAGAAAATAGGTTTTGGTTTGGCCAACACGTTTTTCAGGGTCCGTGGTGTGAGTCCTCCAGGTGGGCTCATGAGCATCAGAGCTAGCCTGAGAAGGAGGTAACCATGTTACTGTTATTGCTGCTCCTGGAGAATAGGAAACAAACCAAGATATTGAAGGAGGCTACTCATGTTACATCTGCCCCTGCTCCGCAAGCTGGGAGGTGATGTTAAACATTTGTTTTATATTTGAGTCACAATCATGATACCTGCAAGTCTTCTAAACCCTCTAGTCTTTTCCCTCTGTAAGCAAAGGGCATTACTGAAGTAGTCATGTTCATCAGTAACCTTTGCTTAGGGACCAGCTTGTGACAAACCATTGCCTCGTACACTGTCTAGAGCCTTCTACCTTAGTGCTTTGCTGTGCCTCTACCCAGCCATTAAATAACTGCACAACTTGTTCCCATATGTTCTTGACTGCATGTGGATAATGGGGGATTTCTTTCCTTCTGGGAGATCTTGAACTCCTACAGTGATCATTCAAATTATCTCCATTTCCCCTCTACTCTCCACAGAAATAGCCCATAACAGGGGCTAGTCCTGTGAAATGGATCAACTTGCATGTAAGTCTGTATTAGTGGTTCCTCCTAGTCTGTAGGAATTTAACAATTAGAAGAGTTAACCATGTACTTAAAAGACATATTTTTCAGCCACTTCTGGAAGTACTGCTTTGTTCTGGGCATATGTCTGGGCTTTTCCTTGTGAACAAAAGACTCAACCTTCCAGTGCAGATTGACCAGTAAGGGAGAATCTGAATCCTGAAAAATAAATGGAATTTGTTGCCATTAATTAACATATTGCATATAAAATATTGCATCCTCAGGGTAGGTAATGCAGGAGGAGATCAGCAGACAAATGGGAGAATGTTAAATGAAGAAAAGGGAAAATCAGTGAGAAAGTAGTGGGTTATCAGACTTTAGAAAGTAGAGCAGATGTATGCAGTGAAAGACCTAAGTAGAATTTTGAAGTCATTAACAGCATTTGTTTAACTTTGGCCTATTTTTGATACTGAACTTCTGGTTTGTTACCAGTTGTTATAGACACACCTTTGTTAAAATGTAAGCATTGCTGGTGGCATGCCTAAAAAAAAGGTACAGGAAGGTGAAAGTGAATGCAACCAGAAATAAATTGTAGATCAAGGCAATTTGCAGTAACTAAAAGGGAAGCAGCAGAAGCACTCTTGGTGTCTTGTGATGTCTGCAGACATTTTCGTAATGCTTTGATTTTTTCAGATGTATCAACATCCTGGTTTCTTCATGTAGAGGTACTGCATGTTAATTTTGAGTGGCCACTGGCCTTAATCAGTTATTATGATGATCTTTCAGCATAATAAGAATCTATTTTCCTGAAGATCTTCAGCATGACCTAGAAATGGAATAAGATGGAGGAACGAGTGAGAACTCATTGGGTGCTCTTCTGTCTTTCTTACTATACTTTCTCAAAGACCAGTGTGATTACAAATGTCCATTGACTGTTGAGTGATGGTGGTGATTATGCCCTATTTCTGCACTCTGGTGTGAGCTTGACAATTTTAGGTAGATTTAGCATCTGATGATGTGTAACTCTTTGTTAACTGCACCTCTGTGGCCTAAGGGTAAGGGTGTGACAAAGTGTCTCTCCTCTGAGCCATTCACTTATCCTGAATTAAGAAATAAAGCTTTGTCATAGACCTGCCTTGATAACAGAGGTTTAATTCTGGTAAAATTTTTATTTTCAAGCTTTTTTGGAGATTGTAATGCTTCTCAATACTCATGGTTCTCTTTAGCACAATATATCTCGTAATTATAGTACTGTGTTGCCAGATTTGCCAGGTTGCCAGATTTCCTGTCTTCTAGCTGAAGTAGAGTATTGAAAGGTAATATTCTTTCTCCCTCTTTCTGTCTCTGAGCAGGCTACAACATTATCTGAATTAGGAGAAACCAGCACATCATGTTGGCATCAATTTGCCTGGTGTTTTTTTACCTAGATGGGATGGAAACACCACATTCTCTTTCTTATCCTCCAAGGACTCCTACATAAAAGAGTATTTCCCTTACTGGCTTCTGCAAAGCTTAATGATTTGGTGATGGTGACAGCTGTCAGTTCAACTCAAATTTTTAACCTAATGAAGGTGTTTGTTTTGAGTTATATAGCACAGTACATTCTGTATGTGTTTGGGGCTTGTAGGTTAAACTTGCTTCCACTGCCAGAGTGTGCTGTAGCTTTTAGTGTATAAATGTGGGATGGTCATTCTCTTACAGTGCACGTGCATTCTTATGAAAAGTCTAACAAGTTATGTACCTGTAATTGCATATTGAAGAGAACATTGTCATGAATTAGTAACAGCCATGTCAGTAGCTTTTTAGTAAATTTATTTTCTTTTATGGTGTATTAGAAAATTCATGTTTATTGGCTTTAGAGTCATTGCTGAAAGAGCAGAGGAAGAGAAAAAACATATATTATCTGGCAAATGATAGAGAATCACATGCATTCCAGTGTTATGACAACTTGTACTTTTCTGATCCATTAAGGAGGCTGTTTCAACTTACTGGGTAGGGTTTCTCTATTCCTTTTATTTAAAAATAATAGACTTTCTGATGCTGAGATTGTGGGAATTTTGTAAATACAATGACATCAAAGAGAGATTTTGTTTAAAGGTCTTAAAGTTAATCTAGATATGCCAGGAATTATGGAATAATAAATCAGTGAGACTTTAGAAAATACTATTTAAAGGTATAATATATGTAAGAAGGATGCATGTGGTTTGAGGATTTTTTAAGTGCTTAGTATATTTGCGAGCTGTTACTTTCCTGAAATACACATTTCCAAGAGCTACTTGCAGAAAGAGAGAATTCTAAAAAGACATTATAACATGCCTCTTCTCTAATTTTTCTCTGCCTTCTGCAAAATTAAAAAGAAAACTAAGAGGACAAAAAGGAATGGAGGATACATCCCTGCTTTGAGGGATGGAGACTTAGAGACTGTAATCTGTCATTGAGACACTAAGCAGGTAGCACCAGCATTGGCTGCAGACCACATTTTTCTTCCTTTTCTTTCCCTGAATGTTGAAACAAGGAGCTAAAAGGACAGTCCTTTCCCTCTTGGTTTTAGTTCTGGATCATTTAAGCCCCACTGCAATTACCAAAAGCAGAAATGAAGCCAGCAAAGAAGGTTCATGCAAATTCTAAAGAGTTATGAAATCCAACTCATCCCTGTTAGAGGTAAGCCAGAAAGAAGCTAAAGATGTCATGCCATGAATTCCTCTGCTTCTTGATTTCTCCAGGTCCTATTTTCACTGTATTCAATTTAAAGTCAGCTGCAAAAAAGACAGATTTTTTTTGTTGACTTGAAATGCTACTGTGTTTTAAAACTAATACAGTTGACAGCAGAGAGACCAAACCCCAGACTAAACTACAGCAACAGCAAAGAAATTTGTCATCTAATCTGTAACTATAATTCAAAACTATTTACTTGTTCATCCAATTTCTATTCTTATAGTGAATCTGAAAGCAGTTAACATGTTATCATTTATCGGTTAGATGTGTAATTTTGTAGCAATTATTTCTTTCTAAATTCACAACAAGTATCCCTTTGCACTCCAGAAGCTGTTCAGTAGATTCTCAGTATATTATCATAGCTTTGTGGATATAAAATCGGTTTTTGTAGCTATGCACAGCTTTTTGTGATCTCTTAATATGTAGCTTTAGGAGGTGTGGGTGGTCTGGGCTCAAAGACAAATAGATGTTTCTTTGAATCTGTGCAGCAGTAGTAGTTGGCCATGCTGAGTTGATTGCAGGAAGGAAGAAAAAAAATCAACCCCCAAAATACATAATTTTAATCATTAGGTAACTTCAGGTGAATGGGAACTCTCCAAATATTTTTGCTTAAGAATTCTCTTATGGTGGCCTTTTAGCATTTTAAAAATAGAAAAACTGTTCCGTTTAATAATTAAAGCATTTGTAAGAATGAGACTCTGTTCCTTGATGCAATCCTTATCTGACATTGAATGGGTGCTTTGTAGATTTAAGAAGCTGTTATCCTGGGAAATTGGAATTGGAAGCCTTTCACTTTGCTTCTCTTAGTTTGTGATTACTCTTAAATGTGGCAAGTGTTAAATTTTCAGTGTCTAACACCTGCAAAAAACAGTTCTCCAAAGGTAATTGCCCCCCATCTGTGTAATAAATCTACAGCTGTTTTCTACCTTAATCCAAGATTTTGAGAACATATGAAATACTGAAACATCAAAAACACATTGTCATGGAAACATTTGGCTTTTATTTGAGAATTAAAAATTATGTTAAAGTTTAAGAACAAAAACATTTAAAAAGTTATTGCAGTAAATTACCTTTTTTCCCCAGTTCTCAGGAAAATCTTTTAATTGATGTCAACAAACTGGATCTGGAAAGAGGGAAGTTTTGAAAGCTTATGTGTGGCTAAGTCCAAAATTTTCTGCATACTTCAGTCTATGGCTGTGATAGAAACCAAGCATAAATGATTAAGATATTCTTGTTGGAGAAATTAGATATGTCCCTAACTAAGAGGAAGAGGAGTAATGATATTAAAAGGTCTTAATCATAGACTTTACATTGCAGAGAGCTGTGTACTAAAATATTAGCTAATAGCCTACTCAGAGCACCAGTGGCAAAGATAGAGTTCTTAAATACCTTTGGCTGCTAAATTTTTAGGTTTTTATGCGGCGTAATGAATAACATTTCTGTTAAGTTTCCAACAAGAGTTCATTTATAGCCACTGACCTTCTGGAGTAATGGTCCTGAATTACTTTTTTAGATGGAAGTCATCCCAATTCAGAAATGGATGGGTTTTGCTGGCATTCACTTTTATACAAAGAATTGGCATCAGCAGTTGTCTTATAGTACACTAGAGCAAATTATTAATAAGCTGTAAATGGATGGGTATTTTTGGTTTTGTCAATTTATCAAATATTAATGGCATTTTTTTGTCCTTACAGATTTTCATGAATTTCTGGGTCAGCAGAATGCTCAGTCTTTCCTGGAAAGCATTGGGAAACAGATGAATTAGGAATCCTTTAAATTCCACTTCACTATGCAAGCAGATTGACACGCAGCAGCATGAGCCTTTTAATTTTACTTCATGGCTCAGTTAATTCCTGAAAACAAACTTCTAGTTGCATGCTGAAAAATAATCAATGATTTCCAGAGTCTGCATTTTTTTCTTTTAAATTTGTCTGAGCAATCTGAACTCCACATTGAGTGTCAAAGTATTGTGAACACTTCTGTAGTGAGGAATGGGGCTCTCTGTCCAACTGATTGTTCAAATCCTGCTGCAGGTGTGAACAGCATGGAAGCAGAGATATCAGCTAACAAAACTGTTGGGGTAAAATATCACACAGCTCATTTGGGGCAGGTGTTATATGCAGCAGTCATTATATGTATTGTATCAGACCAATAAATTTCCTATCTAGCCCCATATCCTTCTTGTTATAGAAGCTAAAAGCATACACCCTGCAAGAGCAGGGCAAGAGCAGGGCAAACGTGACATTTTCCCTCATGGATTCTTGGTGTTTGACCATTTTCAGTCTCAGGATATCCCAGGCAAGGTAGTTTTTGCACATTTGTAGCCCTGAATGGATTTTTTTCATTTTAATTTTAATGAAATTACCTAGCCCTCACGTCAGCATTTCCCAAGTATCATTGGCCCTAATATGTTGTGGTGGTAGATGTGTCAATCAGCTGCCTACTCCAGGAGAAAGCACCTTTTGCTCTCAACCTAGAGACAAAGAGGATGTTGGTCCAACTCCTTATGATTTCACATCTGCTGTATCACCTCCCCATTCATTTCCAGTACTCCTTCTTGTTAGCTGAAAAAAAGAAAAAAAACATCTGGCCAGCAGCTATTCTTTAACACCAAATGCTGAAACATGCCACTGGTGAAAATATAAAGTTAAGCCTTGTTTATAAAGGAAATGTAGCAGAAGAAAGTTCACATGTTATAGAATTAATAGAAGATAGTGCCTTGCTCAGTCTATGAGAAAAGCATACTAATCTGTGTAAAAAGGCACTTCTTTCAGAAGGAGTAATGGATTTTTAAAATGATGCTCATAAATCACAGTTCATTCAATCAGTTCTAAGCTCTTTGAGACAAGTATATAGGAAGCTGTACAAAATCATTAATTTCATTGGCACTTAGGTGAAATAATTCTTCTCAGAATATTGAATTGCAAGGGATTTCTGTCATGCCTGAAGAGTGGTGGTATATTTAGCATTGCAGCAGAAGATGTGCAGGTACTTCCCACCTCTTTGTACTGAGCTACTCTCCTATATAAACTTGTGTATATAATTTTATATTATAAATAAATAATCTGCAGGTGATTAAATAGCTGTATTTTTTCTAACACATGCTTGGCCAAATGTAGTAACTGTAAGGATTTACAGGAACTACTAGTGCACTCTAATGCAGAAGGGATCTTTGTAAGGACCTGTGTGCTGGGTGGATATGCTAAGATATAAAATCTCTGCTGACTCCTCCTCCTCCTCCTCGTTAAGTGTTTTTAGGGTGGAGGCAGGAAATATGTACCAAAATAGGTGGGTTACTGGTTGTGTTGTGTATGGAGTCAAATCGTATTCCTCAGTTAATCCCATTTAAATGAAATAGGATAAAGAAAGTTTTAACTGGGCTTTCTTTAAGTGGGTGAACTTGACAGTACAACCTAGAGCTTCATTGTAGCATCTGACAGGGAGAGTTAGCAGAACATTGTTTTAAGGGACAGACAATGCTTATGTTGCAGTCCTTTTTTGTGCCTATTTCCTCACTTCCACAAGCTTCCCATTGATAACTTGGGTTACTCTGGATGGGTCAAATCTATGGACTTTGAAATGCTTTGAAGTGCTTTGTTTAGAAGTGGGTTTTCATTCTGTAACTGAAAGTACATTAGAGACGCAGCTCTAGGTTCTCTCTCTTCCTGTTCTCTGAACTAAAAGAAAACAAGCATTACATTTATGCCAGACTTTACTAGTTCCATTTCCTGGGGAAATGATTTAAAATAAAAATCAGGGTAGTTGTGCCTATGTAGTTATGCTCACAGGCTGCACTGCTTTCAGCATAAACTGTTGCAGTACTAACATTATTGGCTGTAATAAAAGCAAATGTACTAACTTCCAGGCCTGACAGATGTCTCAATCTCCTGCACTGACCTTGTGCAAAGTGTTTATGTCTCCCCTTCCCCCTCCTTGTCCCCAGCTACTTCCTTCATGCAGGGAATTAGGTTGTCATGCCTCTGTCTGCTCCACTTCCACTGACTTGTGCCTACATCTGGTACTGGGAAAGGGGCAACAGGAAGGGCAGTTTTTAGCTAATGTCTGGCTAAACATATGTGAGACAAACAACTTGTGTATGCTCTTTTTTTAACAGTTATAAACAAACACATATGGTTTAATGCAGTGTCCAAGGAACTGGATGTATCTTACCAATCAAAGAAACTGTGGAGATGACTGCATTCTGCTTCTGGTGCATTACCTTTTACATGACCTTTTGTTTTCAGTTGCATAAACCCCCAATGAATAGAATTTTATTCTACACTTTCAGTTTTTCCTGCTTTGAATTTTGAGCTCATGTCCAGACATACCACAGTAATGATTTATCAAAGCCTTTTCTTCCATGTGTCCTTCTGTATTGTGGCATTAATATTAAACCTATCATTTGCATGAAACTGTTTTCTCATAGGCTGTCACAGATATATTGATAGCTTCATCTCTGCTTCTTTACACAGGTAAGGTCAGATATTAAACACTCTGCATAGATACATAGACACCTAATTATTTTTACTTAAAGTTATTTCATTAATCATTGGATAGGCTATTGCATTTTTATTAATTAGGTAATTTTATAGATACATTTCAGTTTGGTACTTTGATCACTAAGATGCTTAATTGACATTACTGTAGGATTAATGTGTGTTTACATGGACATGGACTCAATAAAGCATGTCTGTTACCCTCTTCTGAAAAGATTGTCTTAAGATGCTCCCAAATGGAAGAGAATAATCTCTTGGAGAGAGGGATTATGCCTCTGTTAATATTTAAGCCATACATGGGACCATAAGTGCATGTGGTATAGATAGGGTTTTTGGTGTACCACTAGAAAATACATTCATCTACATACATGTATCAATCAGGGTTTAGACTTTAGAATTTGCAGTTACATTCAGGGGAAGGGAAGCAGTAACCTTAAAGCACTAACTCAGCACTTGTTCAGTATAGTACACTAAACACTCAAAACCTGTTTTGTGTACTGTACTGCTACTGCTGCTCATGAAGACATGCAAGAGAACCTGATTTGCAGCATTTTGAGAAAATAAATCACTTTGGATGTTTTGGAGCATACTGTGCTTACACTTGTGGTTATTCTAGTGAAGCTCTGGGGTAGCTGTTCAGCACCAGTAGTACCAAGGGTCACTTGGTGTTTGGAGCCCCATCAGGATCTAGTCTCCAGCTCATGGTGCAAAAGAAGGATGGGGCAAAAATTGCTCAAATTGAACATTGTCTATTGAATCAGACCACAAGGTTTGGTAATGATGGGTTTTAAAATAGACAAAACCTGGTGTTCCCTGCCTCTGCTACGTGCTTGTGTAGGTCTATAGTAAGACTATACAACAACATCACTCCAGTTGGTGGCTGGACAAGTTGAGAGACAGTGGGGAGAACTGGGAGCATCTTTTCAAAAAACTTCAGTTGTTCAAACATACAGGGAGCTCAGGAACATATTCTGCAATGCAATCAGCCACAGATTGTCCTTTGGGGGGATTTTCAGCTTTTCTGCATTTTTAAAATCCCAGTCAGTTTAATGTGTGTCTGTGGGTTTCTGAGGGGAAGAGAATGCTGTGTGCATGCCCTGTAGGAGCAAGGGGATGAAACAAACTAATACTAAACAAACTAAATGTGACCTGCTTTCCCAGAGCCCAAAACCCCTTCTTAATGTAACACATTTCAAAACAATGTGTTACTGTGTCTAGTAATAGTAGAATAATTATTTTCCCCAAAAGATTAAATTGAAAATGAAGTCACAAGTTAGAAAATTCTTTCTCCTTTAGTTTTAGATTTGCATAACTTTTAAGGGATCTAAGAGAGAGCATTTCATTCTGGTTTTCAAAAGAAAGAAGAATGGCAACCTCCCATGTATTTGGCTCTTGTTTGTTTGTTTGCTCCCTTTTGTTACTATGAAAGTCAAATTCCATATCCTGGAATTTGTTTCTTTTCCTTTTTTAGCTGTCTTTGAAGTTGGTGTCTTTAGCAATAATTTTGGCAGGGGTACAGCTTTATAATAATTTTGCCATGATACCAGACTGCTTTTGTGTTCTCTTTCCATTGATAAAAAACAAACACTAGGTCTCTTAGGTTTGTAATATTCAATTAAAGAAGTAATGTTTACATTTTCTCAAAACTAATCAAAATTTTGACTGGGCTTTTAAGATTTTATTTTAATATCCACTTGTGCCTGTATCTGAGGATGGGGGAAAGACCTGACAGTTGAAACAGCCTTTTTGAAAGGCTAACTGCTTTTAATTTTCAGAAATGTTTGTCTGAAAGGAAGACTCTAGCCAGTATTTGGGAGTTAGACTAGACCATGTGTTACATTTCCAGAACCCTGTGGTTGTGGGACACAAGTTATCCCTCAGTTTCTAAACGTTGTTGAAATGTTCGGAAATCGCCAGGAAGCACAAATGTTTTCTATGTCTATTACATCTTATTGGAGGCCATTTATCGTGCACTTTTTGAGATTTTGATTTTATGCTATGCCATAATTCTTGCTAATTGCTTCTAATGGAAACCATGTTTTAGGCCTATGAGCATGCGCTAATCATGGTAATTTTTCCTAGAAAGTATGGATGAAAATTAGAAACATTGGTAGGGATTATCAGGTGCAAATCTCAGTACCCACCGTCCCCAGAGGCTCCCAGTGACTAAACCTCCCCTTGCCTACCCCACATTTCTGGGAAACATATCAGAACTGCTGTGCCTTCTGAAATGCATGGTCAGGCAGGTGTTTTCATCAGGTCACTGGCTCTAGTCAGACCACTGGACCTTGTGGATATTCTCAGTTCAGTCGAAGAAAGAACAGAGAGAGATAATTTCTCCCAGGCTGAGCCTGGGAATTTTAGAGGAAAATAATTAAAACAATTATTATCTCTCTTTCTGTAACCATTGCTTATAGATATGGTTCTCCAGAGTGTGCTATTCATAGTCACCAACAGAGTGAGATGTTTCTACTTTGAGACCAATCCAGTATCACCTTAGTGAGTCACATTATAAAAGACCCGCTACTTTCATGAAACGCTTTTGCCTTCTGATCCACCTGGAGACTGGAGTCTTTCTTTCCCTCCCTGACTCAACAGCATCAGGACCTCTCTGCTCCAACACCTATATTCAGTGTTTTCTAAGTTATTTGCAGAGGAATGTTAGTACTTAAGTGGTAACATCTCACCTAAATCAGTTTGCATTTATCCTTTTTTTAGGCTGGATCTCTTTAACTTATAGTCATCCATGTTTGTGGTTATTTTCTTCAGTTTCCAATGAATAAATTCCCAGTTCGCAGCAAGAGATATTAGTTTGTTGGTATGTAATTTCATATTTTGTCATTCTATATTTATTACTTCAGTCTTCTTGTTATTCTGTAAAGATCCTCTTGATTAGCTGCACTGATAATACTTTCTAGTTTCAGGAATTAGTGAATGTTATTGAGTTGCTTATGTTCGGGTTTTTTTCTGGTTAATTAATAGATTTAACAAGCTGGTTATCAATACAACCAACATATTTGTTAATTCCCTTTTTCGAGACAACTTGTTTTGATTCCTTCTTTACCTAGTTTTATAAAATATAACTCTTTGACTAAAAGTTGTGCTGTTCTCTACTTAGTATGTAAAGAAATGTTGGTTGCTTTATTAAATATAGATCAGCTTTCTTCTGTGCCTAGAGAAAATCTGTTATTGGAAAGATACTGAAGTACTTGACAAATGTTTTGTCTTCCTTTCTGTCTTTATTCCTTGAAAATTTAAGTCAGGCTGATAGGATTGTAGTTGCCACATTCAGTTTTTCTCCTTTTCTAGTAGTCCCTCCATTTGATTTTTTTTTAGAGAGATTGTTTTGTTAAGATCTAGAATGATTACGGCTGCAGGCTTGCAGTTTGATTTGTCTGTTTTATAATAATTCTATATTGTGTCCTCCCACTTGGAATGCTGTTTGAATTTTATTTGTGAGGACCTGTTGTGTCCTCACTGTAGTTATGCTGGCCATAATCACTGCTGATAGGAGAAGTGGGGAAGGTACTCCTTCCCCAATGGCCAATTAAAATGGCCAATTTTAACAGCATGCTCTCATTTCATCTTAGTACACACATTTCTCTTCATTTTCTTCTGTCCAGAAATACCTATATTTTTTAATATAAAAAAATATCACTTCAGTGATTAATTGAAGTGCTAGGCTTTTCTCATACCTCATACATTTCTCAAACCCTCCAGGATTTTTTGGTCTCTATTAACTGCTCATTTGAGCATTATGTATTTATCACATAAACTTTGAGATACAGGCTAACTCTTGTTCATTCCTCCATTTAATTTAAACTTAAGTGGTAATTACATGGTCTGAAACATTCAAGTCCAATGGCTTTGCTATTTTCACTGGCTTATGAGTCTCTGAGAAGTCAAAGCTTCTTATAAAGAAATGATTCCTAGTGATATTCTTTCTCCAAGAGGATGGTAATTCTCTCTGTATATCTTCAAGTCTAGTCCTGGGGCCAAGGAGACCTAGAGCAGATACTCAGCTTTACTCAATGTGATGCTGAGGGAAAGAATCCACCAAACAGCAGAATATCCTCTGAAGCATTAGCTCAACACTTTGCAGCTGTTAAAATCTCATCTTCTTGCTCTGAGGACTAAGCATCTATGTTTCTCTTGGCTCATGGACTTGCACATGAATTCATTCTGTTTTTTTTTCTTTTTAATAACATACAGGTTAACTGGGGTTGCCGGTAGAGTTCCCTCTCTGGTGGGACATTTCACTGGCTTATGTGTTAGGGATTTATTTCATTAGGCCATTCATTCTTTAAGCCCCTGGAATCTGAATCTCTGTGGGGTCTCTAAGCACCTTCTGAAGATATCATAAATCTTGCAAGTGACTGTTGGGATTCAGCCCAGCTCCTCTTGGCTTCTGCACTTTCCGACTTTTCTTCATAACAAAGCTTTTCTGACATTTTGTTCTCACGTGAATTTATGTTTCTCCAACTAAATAAGACCACCTTCTTTCTGCTCTCTGAAAATGTCTGAGATTGCCCCCTATGTAGGCTTTTCTTTCAAAGCTTTTTAAGCTTATGTTTTATCTGCTCAGTGAATATTTCTTGCTTGGGTGTTCTCTGCTCTCTCCACTTCCTCCTTGTGGACAAGCAGGAGAAAACTCTTTACTGACTTTAATCAATCTCTCTCAATGAAGCAGTTGTTATTCTTAATGGCCAGTCATTCTGTCTGGTTCGAGTGGTATGATTGGAAATAGTATGTATGCGAGTTAGTCAATTAAAAAAACAATATTTATTAAAACATTTCCAAATGTCAGACAAAGTTCATGAATTGTTTACAGGGAGGATTCATGAACTGTCACAGTGAGTGTGGATATTATTATCATGCAGTACTAAAACTGCTTTTCTTGAATGGAATTTTTAATGAAGCCTTCACAGAGCCTCAAGAGACAGTCATCTGTAATATTCCTCACCCTGCTTTTAAAAATCCTCTAGAAAATTCAGGACCTTTGAATATTTAGAATATCTGTAATCCCTCTTCAAAATTAATATTCATTGAATTAAATAAGATACATCACTACAAGCAAGAGATAGGATCTCTGACTTGAAAGAATAAAAATCTCAGTTGTATTCCTCTAGAATCTGTGAAGTTCTTATACATAATGTAATTGTGGTTATAATTCAGCCTAGTTTTGTTTATAGGTTTGCTGTTGCATGTATGGAATGGGAGAAAAGATTACACAGGTAATTAAAGTCCTGAGGAAAGGACTTTAAAACAGTTTTAAGATAATAGGAAGGTGGCAGACTAACAAATACAGTGATGAGACTGGAATATTAAGCTGCCCTTCATAGCAGCTGGGAAAAAAGAGGCATTGTGTCATTGTCATGGTGGATAGCACCCTTTAATACCAAATAAATCTAGAATAAATATTTCTCTTTAGATATCTGAATGCTTTTTACCAAGTATACAGTACTAAGACCATTCAATATTCTTGCCATATTATTTTGCAGCAATAAAGTGTTACTGTTAATTCTTATCCTTTAAATTATAATAAAAATGGGATTCAATATAATACAGAACCATAAGTTGAATTCTAGTTATTTGGCTACTCTCATTTAAAATGTGAACTTTAAGAACATTTTTTTTGCATAGAACTCCTCTAGAATCATTCATCTCACATTCTCTTCATATGTACAGTCATTGCTGGCCTTGGAAACCATAATGTAATACACAGATTTAGATTCTGGGAACATTGTGTGTATTTGTGACCATTGCAGAGGGATTTTATATCTTCAGAGGGTTACTAAGCTATAAGTATATTGATCACATCTAGCTGCAGCATCAATGAATATGGATGATCTTTATGTGATATATTATTCAAAACCTTAAAATACTAACATTGATTTGGTGGAGCTGTCTTTAATTTGCTCTTCCAATCTGTGTTTTGGAGTAATTTGTCAGTTTCTTGTCACTCCAGTACCATTAGTCTGAAGTTCTTTTCAGTGGATTTTTTTGATCGTTAATATAGTTTTGACATTTAGACCAGCAGCACAAAATAAGTAGTAGCAAGATTAGGCTGTTGTTATCTTCTCTGGTTCAAATCCCCAGAGATATGACTTATATTGGCTCTTTTATCACACTTACTCTGGTTCAGTGCTTTAGATCTTATCCTGCCTTTTCTGAGCTGAAAAATTAATACAGGCTTTCACTTAGAATGATTCTGAAACTTGTTTCACTGCTGTTTTTTGTTCTATTTCCTATTAAATATGAACATTTGAATTTAACAAGGTGTTGCAGGCTGAACAAAATGTTGACATCCTTTGGAGATAAAGCATATTTTTGATCCTTAAGGAAGCAAATAAGTTAGTAAAGTAAATGTTCTATCTCTTTTTTTCCCCTTTTTTTTCTCTGATGGCTCAGTTGTTAATAGAGGGACAGAGGCAGAAATCAAGCTCCCATTTTCCTTTTTCTGAAAAGGGGTGTGTAGGTGAAGGCTTTTCTTGTTCATTAAAACCAGAAAAAATTCCATATGTTTTCCACAGTCACAGCTGTAGACCTGTGCTTGGAAAGCATTTCTAGTCTTGAAGGTGCTCTTAATCACTCTGATATTAATCTGGTGAGATGCTGTAGCATGCCAGGATGTTTCCCAGGAAACTGATTATAATAAATCCAAGACATGAAATTAATTTTGTGGAACTAAGACTTAAGAGAAGAAAATCGAAAGAGAAAGAAAAGTCCTGGACAGTAAAGCAAGGTCCTCTCTCATAAAGGAGAATTTACTGTGAAATTTCAGTTCTCTTTGTGCTCTCACCCTACCATTGCTGTTGGTTTATTTCCCCCAGAGGCCTCTTTAATACTGAAAGCCTGACTTCATTATCTTGAATTAATTAGTTCAATGTAAAGTGGAAAACACTGAATATCAGTGATTGACTTTTGAGGGACCTGCAGGGAAGTTATAGAAATGTATATAAAAACGTGAAAGTCTTCAGGAATGCTTCTGCAGGCTCAGCTGCAGGGAAAGGCAATGATTTAATTCCAAGCCTAATGGCTTTGTCCAGGTGTTAACCATCTGAAGGGGGACAGTTTCAGCTGTGATCCCTGTAGTGGGGATATAACACTTCAGGCAGTTAATTGCCTAATGGATTTAATTTCTGCAGGAGAGATTACTCATGTAGTCATTCCCATTCCCTAGAAATTTCACCTGTTCAGCAGTTAATGTACCCCTTGCCTTCACTTGCCACTTAGAGGACTGTTCTATCACTGACCTGTTTCCTCTGTGTTAGTCTGTCCCTGGTTATGTGTTGTGAACAGGAAAAATGGATTACTGGACACAGTAATTGCAACACACTAAACCTGTGTGTTGCAATTAAAACCTCTGTAAGTGTAGACAGCATCCTGAATGTCCACTGATCACAAAGTTTTCCATTTTGGTAGTTGTATGTTGGGAAAAATCTTTATTAATGTTAGGTGTTTGAAAGTCTCACAGATTGTGTTTTTCTTTGACAAATACAGCCTTTTTGTGAACTCAACTTAACTAGAGTTTATGCTGTTGTTCCCTGCAATTAGAAATGGATGGGTTTAAGAAGCTACAGTAGATGTCTTTGTTATCTTGTTGTCTTTATTAATTTTCCTAGTATCTGAAGGGTATTGTTAAGAAACTGAGCTGTGGTAAGGGCATGCTCAATTTAAAATTCCCTGGCTGAAGATCATTAGGACAATGTGTTATAGTTATCCTGCTACCAGATGAAAGTAATCAACTATTCTGCCATCAACAAGCTTTATTATTTGATTGGAAAGGCCCCTTTACATATATATACCAGGTTGTGGTTAGCCTCCACAGCAGAAGTTAGGGGTTTTTAAGATCTTAATGGAGGTAGTACTTATATTGCCTTTTAAAAGTCCAGTAGGTGCTTTAAAAAAAGTCCTTAGTGAATTTTAGATATCATAATTTTCTATCAGAGTTGTGCAAAATAATGTACTAAATTTTCCTAGTGATGCTGATGTTTGTAATAAGGGGAGTTATAAGTAATTAGCTACCTTTCCCTCTCTGGACCAGCTCTAAACCATGTTTAGCCTTGTGTAAAGCTTTTGTCCTTTAAAGCCTCAGGTTACTGAGGCTCTTCTGCAGTTGTGCTTTCAGGTAAGACTATATTAGTGAGCAGCTTGAATGGTAGTGGTTAAATCAGAATAGGAGGGAGGGTACTTTTCTCCCAGTCATCTGCTTTAACTGCAGAACTTAGTCTTGTTTCTTCTGTATTTTTAGGATTTTTTTAATCAAGGTGTCTAGTATGTCTACCCTAGATCATGTGACTAGTTTGTTTTTCTTATTTGATTTGTAACTGAAGCTGTTTCAACTTCTTACATGTGTCTTGTGTGGTCTGTCTGGACAGGTCCTTTCCTCCCAAATTCACTTGTATAAAACACATGAGTTTGCTGCCCTGTGCTTTATCCTGTCACTCTTCATGTTGTGAGCTGTAGCATAGAAAAGTGAGACATAAAGACAGTGAAGACTGAATGTGATAGAAAAACTTTTCCAAGTATACAAAGAAACTTTATTTATTACATGGGGTTTCCAATTGCTCGTGTTAAGCTTTTCTATTATAATATTCATCAGTACAATAGAGCATTAGAAACTTTCATAGCATGAGCCGGGATGGTGACTTGTTTTGTGTGCTAAAAAATTTCTCCTATAAAAAACATGCTTTTAATAATACAGCTGGCTTTTATGTTTGTCAGCAGTATTTACATTTCCATGTTTTAGCAATCAGGAACACTGAAGTAATATCTATGTGGCAAATGCAGAGCACTTACTCCTCTCATGTTTTTTTTTTTTTGTGTTTGGCAGGGTTTCTCTTTTTCTAATTAAGTCAACAGAAGATGCAGTTTTGGTTTCTTTCTTGTCTTTCTGTGTTGTGGTTGATAAATCTCAAATAGTCCTACCCAAGATAGTAGTCAGTCTGCTTCATTCCTGTAGAGAATTGCTGACACACATTAGCAAACTTTTTCAAGCTTCAAAGATGAGATTATTAACTGCCAAGCTTCTCTAGTTCTTTCAAGGTTACTATTTTTTTCTACCAAAAGGTAAATTTTTCTCCTGTGTTTCTGGACATAATGGAAAAAAAACCCCTGTCTTAAGCCCTTGAACATGTCCAGTAGCTAGGACTTTACTGAGACATTTAAGTACCTGTAATTATGTGGTCACCTGGATTGTAAATATAAAAAGGAAGACAAGATTTAACTTTCTCTGAGGTTTTGTCTGATGTTTTCTACATAATAATTATTGTACTGTGAATTTCTTCTCTGTGTCTCTCTGATACTGTGAAGAGTATCACAACTTTGAACAAATTTTCTGATTCTCTGCAGTCTGTCTTTAGATGCAGCTATAAATGAAGAGCTGCTTGATTTCATTGTCTGAGTCCAGAGATGCTTAAGATAAGAATCAAGGCTTGAATTCTTTGATAGCAGTGTATCAGCAGGAATTCAAAACTTTGAGATTATTTAGTGGACAGTAGTCAAATTTCCAGGTGTCTTTATGGCAGAAAAATTCCACTCTAGCTGTGTAGATAGCCTATGTATCTTTCAGATACAGTTCATCAACAACAGTCCTAAAACAAATTTAAAGCCATACATTTTATACCTTCAGGATGACCATGGGCAGTATTTTATTACAGATTGAAATTTGCTTTCTTCCGGAGCGGAGCAGCTGTAGTGTGTCCAAGTGCCTTCATCTAAGGAGCTCCAGAACCAACAGGTCAGCTCGTATTGTGAAAAAGAAACCAGCTGCCCACTTTCCTTTGTAAAACAGGATACTGACTCCTCACAGTGAAATCAGGGCTCAAAGGAGAGTGAGAAATTTAACAGCTGCTTTTAATTTCCCTTGAGAAGGCTCACATGCCTCCATGAGGCTTGTGGTCATTGTCTTTAGGCAGCAAAATCCCAACTGCTTGAAAATACTCTCATTCCTTCCATTGCCTGGATATTATTCCTTGTGCTGGGGTGATAACTCTTTCCATGGGTGTTTATCCTCAGCTTTGACTGGATGAGTAGGTGTGAGTAGACTTGTTCTCACAAATAACTTTGTTCTGATGGCTGCATAACAAACACCTGAAGGAAAGTCCACTGGGCAGAACTTGAAATAAACAGTAAAAAGTACTTTTGTTTTTCCATGCTGGAACTATGAGCAGGGCAGATGCAGTTACAGTAAAGGAGTTATATGCATTATGTTCTGGGACAAAAGCAGGGAGTGTAGCTGCTGCTTCTTGGGAGTTGAGAGTTTATGGAACAGAGCTCTGGTGCTACCTCCTTATTCAGACTCTTGGATGGTAAGCTTGACACTGCCAGATGATATATGCAAAGAAGTCATTAAAGTGCAAAAGGAGGCACTACTGTGTGACATTAATGACTGGAAAAGGAACCCATTAAGTCTAATTTATAAAACTTGTTAATGCACTGGGGTTTGTTAGTGTAAGAAAAGAATTCTATTTTTCTTCAGCACATTGGATGTTACTATGAAAATACTATTTTCATAAACCCTCCTTGGGTGGTTTTCATTTAGTAGTTACATAACTGCTTAGCCTGTTGAAATGGCCATATTGAAAAGGTGTGGTGAAGTATTGCCTTAATAACTTTTAAGGTCTCCTCTTTAACTACGTTCATGTATTTTTTTTAAGTGAAAGGGTTTTTATGTTTGTCAACAAGAATATTTGAACATAAAGACAGAATTGTATAAATAGGGTTGAAAATGTGAGAATGCTCTTCCACCTCCTCAACATTTTGTCAGATCTCCTTCCTGTAATGGATATCAACAACATATTTTCTTTCAGCCCCAAATGATAGCAATTCTTTTACTGTAGTTTTCGCACCAGTGATTCTGTTCTTTCATTTCCCTCTCCTTGTTTATATAACTGTGTTATTACCAAGTGGCCTTCTGACTTTCCAGAATCTGCCAGTGCTTCTGAGAGCCTTCATTCCTGCACTGTGGGACCTGACTGAACCACCGCTGAACATTCTTCCCTCTGAACAGCTGCTTCAGTGTTCATCGCCTTGTTGAGAAGGGAAGTTCTGTAATCATCTGGAACACTTTCATTTTGTTCAAGGACACACTCATTCAGAATCTAGTGTTGCTTTTAGCCATGGTTCTTCAAGCCTAATATTTGATCTGCTATTTAATGGGAGGGGAGTTAGTCAAAGGAACATAAATGTGCTGAGCGATTGTGACTGCTGAGCAGCTGTTGTGCTGTCTTTCAGTCTGGTAGGAGCCCTTCCAGGATTTGAAGCTGTGGTCTGTTCAGTTATTGGCTCTGTTGCAGTCAAACTTTTGAGGCCTAAAGGTGGAAGAACTTGTGATCATTGTGATGAAATCCAGCTGTGGAAGGAATGGACCCCCACCCCCCAAATCCCCCCCATCTCCTCCCCTGCAGGTGTTCTGGCTTTCTGAGAGTTTGGGAAGGATGTTAAATTCAAATGAATACCAAAGCAGTTAATCTAATGTTCTGTAGGGAGATTACATTTGATGCGAGGGATACTTGAAAGGTGTTAGGGTTTTATAACAACTCTCCTTTTCCACTAGGGCAATCTTAGGATTGCTAGGATTCAATCAGCTGTCCACTGCATATCCTACATCTTGGATACCTGTGAAATCATGCTCTTGTATATCATAGTGAAGAGGGATGTTGGCAGTATGTAAGCCATTATATTTCATTTTCCCCCAGTGGTTTTGGGGAGAGGAGGAGCAGGAACACTTTGATTTTCTGAAAAGAGCACTAAAACCAGCCCACCATAAGCCCAGTGACCCCTGTGAGGTGTTTATGGCAGTAACATCCTCAACTGGGAGGAATCCCACTTCTTGGCAGCTCCTGAATAGACTTGGAGGCAATTCTTGTCAAGTGTTTCACTTGGCTTCCTTGGGAACTGGGAGTTTACAGACAATAAGTAAATAAGGGAGTTGAATAAATGGATAGCCAAATATTGCGAGCTTTAAAGGAGATCCTTATCAAAAGATTTTTAACAGGGAATATGACATAACTGAAAAACAAGGGGGAAAAGTTAAATTTACCCTGATCTTAAAAACCCAGATTCTTAGGAAGAGCTTTGTAGCATGTAACAAATGAATAGTCTTACTTTTGTACAGTCTTATTCTTCATGAATGGGACTGGGTTTCTTGGATTTGTTACTGCTGCTTCATTTGTCACAGAACACACTGTGAAAGAAACTAGTCCTTTTGGCAGCCAAGTGGAAAACAAAACAGCCCAAAACTGTACAGATGGTGAAATCTCTGAACTAAAAGTGGGTTCCTTTGTGGTTGGTGCTGATACACTCCAACAGGAACTTGTCCTGTCAGAGTAGAGAAGGGTTTTCGTTTTGCTAGGGCTGGCTGCTTGGGGCTTTTATGGGAACCAAATGCATGTTAAGGAAATATGTGAGAGTTTCTCACAAAATTAATAAAGTTTCATTAGCCTGTTGACATTAACATGTCCAAATGCAGTTGTTCACATGACATTATCTGGTTGCACACAAAATGACTGCTGTGTGACCTTTCAAATTTGATAAAAGTAGTATGTGATTGTGGACAGGTTAACCCAATAGACAAAATAATAATAGTTACTTTACTGAGTGATTAAAGCTCAAGAAAGAGGGAGAGTAGATATGTTTAGCTATAACCCAGCCAAAGAAAATAAGGACCAAGACCTCAACAGTAGCTCAGATTTAGGGATTCTGACACTCACTGAAAAAAGGGGCTAGTATCAACTATATACTAGCTTAAAATTAATGCAACATTTGTAATTTCGCATTTATATTGTAACTGTATTTGTGTTGTTAAGCATGTTAATATGAGACAGCTGCTACAGCTTCATACAGAGACTATGTCCACGTAATGAGCTGCTTTTGCATGTATGGGAGAGGATCTAATACTATTCATACTTTAAAGTGGTGAAAAATCCTGTTTCACCTCAGAACTTTGTCTTGGCACTAAAAAAGCAGGTTTTTCTGATTTCCACTGATTCAAAGTTCAAAACTGTAAATCCTTGTTATCTGCAAAGCAGCAGAAACAGCTTACTTTCCCAGCTGCTGTTGGTAACAGATGTGAAGATGAGAAGCTTTTAAAAATTGTCAGTGTGTCTGTCAATGACCAGTAGGCCCACAGATGAAGCCAGATGATCTTTGGAGTTAGCATAATTCCTCAAAGAATGCAGAGGAGCTGCATATAAAGTAAAACAGACAGTGATAGTACATGCATGCTCACCACAGTATTTGTTTATTAAAGGCTGTGACTTTCTACATTTGATCTTTTGAGTTATGTAATTTTCTGTCATGTAGTTATTGTTTTTTGCATTACTGAGTTTGATTTCATGGTGAGATCTCTCTGACAAAGAGAGATAAGCAGGTATTAATTAAGGATTTAAATATTTTTTTAAGCACTGCTGTAATATTACTTGCTTGAAGAGACTTTGTTTCACTGTATTTTGCAGCAAGAGACATTTCTCACTTCTGTCATGGAATTATCCCATTTACTATTAACATACTGTCTTTGCTTTTGATTTCAGTTTCACAGTGGGAGACTTTATACTTCATGCATGAACAGTACAGTCTGTTTAATCCAGAAATGTATCTTTTTTTCCTTGTGGCATTCAATATTTTGGCATTGGCAGCGTGAGCTGTGGGCAGGGCTCTTTGTAGTGTTACCATTGATAGGAGCAGTCATGCTGGAAGCACTGGGCTGTCATGAAGCTGCAGTCCAAAAAACCTGATCAATCATTCAAGACTTCCTATAATTTGTTTTTATCCTGTTATTTGTTTTGCAAAACATTGGCAATTTTTATTAGCAAGTTATTTTTATTTTCTTTGGGTACATTATCTCAATGTGCAAGTGGCAGATAAATACATGCCAGCATGACTTTGCTCAGAGTTTATCACAGGCACTGCTTGCCACAGCGTGATATTATTCTCTATACTAGGTGTAAAACGAGCCTTAATAAAAGCACAAAGTCTGCATTCATTTGCCTTTGATTGCCAAAGTGATAATGTTATAAGGCTTAAGGTAGTATTTCTGAAATTTCCCAGTCTGTGGCTATCATGTAAAAAAATAGTGGAATTCTTTGCAAGAGGAAAGATTATTAAAGGAGGGCAAATTTGCCATGACACAGTTTGGTTTGAATTAGGTATTAAATGTATTTTTATTAATTTCATAATGAAGAAGAAATTGTGTAAGATTTTATTTGTGAAAATTCTTAGTTTAAGAATTTTAAATCAAACACTGAAGATGTATTTCTGTAACTAAAGGAGTCATTTAGACTGGAGGGAAGCTAGAGCAAATAGTTATTTTTCATCAGATTGTAGATGTAGGCAGTACAGAAAGGAGATACTTGCAGGGTAGAAAATGATGCTGAGAAAGAGATCTTTTTCTGCATGCTGGCTTTTCTTTTGTCTGGAACCCATAGGTGTTGACAGTGGGGTTGGTTTCAAAAGTGTTGAATGCCACCATGGTCAGTCCAAACCAGTCCCTCAGGAATTCATGCAGTAATAGAGAACACTGCCTGTGTTGGGAAATTGATTTTGACATACATTTTGCAAATGCCTTTGCATGCTAATGTGATAGTGTTATTCCTAGTGAATTCCTTGTACTGCAGAACAGTTGCAATTCACAGCAATGTTGCCATTTTAAAAAAATCTTTGTCATAGAACCTGTAATTTTGTTTTGGCAATTTTATTTGTCTAGTATAACCTCATATTAATTTCTCAGTGGAATTTCAGAACTACTTTCCTATCTTTCCTTAAAATTGGGGAAAAAAGCCCGCACCTGTAATCCCATTTTTCTCCTATTTTGTCTCATGGTTTTATTAAGTGTTTTATGTTTTCTCTTTAGATAGTTTCTACAGTTTTTGGGTTTTTTTCTGTTCTTTAGTTGGTCTTATCCTCTCCTTCCTTTACCTTCTTTTATGTTATATACTTTAGGAGCTATTTGCCTGTGGCTGTATGTTTACCAAACAAATATGAGCTGGAATTTGCTCTTGGTATTTTAAGTTTGTGTGAAGCTGCACTTCTTCCTGGAAAAGCTGTACAAGCAAGAACGATGCATAATGCTGGTATCACTGTCTTTACATAAAAGCTTCTTCTTCTTCCCTTTAGTTGTTTTATTTCTTTATACAAGAACAAAATTTGAATGGAATTTGCCCTTTTATTTGTTTAATTTACTCTAGTTTTTGAAGTTATCTTTCTAATGTAATTAGATTAGGTTCCTAAACTTACTTTTTGTCTTGAACTTTTTTTTATTGGTGGTGGGCTGACGTGGAGGAACCACAGTGACTTCAGAGAAAGTGGTTTTTGGCTCTGAAATTATCTTGGAATTCATGTTCTTTGCTATGAATGGGAGAATTACTCTAATTTGCTGGAAGTGAATCTTCAAGGAATCAGAAAGTGGACTTTTGCATTGTGGGCTGTGAAAAGTCAGATGCTGTAGCCAGTATGGTGTTACTGTTGAGGGCAGCTTTAGCACAAAGGACTGTACAACCTGGTACTCATGATGTGTGCCTGCTTCTTTCTCTTAAAGCTGGAAACTTGGATTTCTGTCATCATCTCATTCTCCTGGAGTTTTGTGCTGAGTTTGTCCTCTGCTTCTTTCCTGCTTCTGTAATTCAGTTACACAGCACTGTTTCATAGTACTCAGCCCATGAGTTGATATTGCCATAGCTTGAATTCATTATCACTAATTGTAGTAACCCAAATCTTGGTCTGTCCTGCAAAGTATGACTAAGCAGCTCCTGGTTTTGAAGCATTCTGTAGCTTTTGAAGTTGTGCCTATGGAAGATGCCTATAGAACCAAGTGGAAATGAAGTAAGTACTTCTTCACAGAACAAAAACATGGTGAATGGCCACAGGATTTAGTAGAGGATCAGTTTGTAGTTCCAGCTTTTTGAATTTACAGCAGAAGTAGACCAAATCCTGCAGCGGAGAAGGCTGCAGGAAATGACACCATGATGTTGGCCTTGGACAAGTGATAGAATCAGAGGATGATGGGAAGGGTCTTTTAAGGATTAAATTAAATTATTAACTCATGAATCTATCTCATTTGACTTCACTGAAATATATATATATATATATATATATGTATATATATATGTATTTGTGTGTATATGTATATATATATAAAATCAACTCCCATTCACTGTAATTGTGTGTTCCTAGCACAATAACATGCAAAAGACACTTCCTTGCCCTAACGGCTTGGATTTCTTATAATAGAGAAGTATTAGCAGTGCATGTCTGCAGCAGTGCTTTATTTGCCTGATGTTTTCTCCTGATGATAACAATCTTTTGTGAGTAAAGAATACTACACTACTTCTGGACAGTTTTCAGAGACAGAAAAGCCATTTTCAATTGCCATTAGTGAGAGGAAAATAAATGTAAATCTCACTGTTCCATCTTATGGTGCCTTTGGAAATTGCCTCTCTGGCAGACGGAGAATGTATTGTAACTTCAAACAAAGTTTTGCCCCATAATGAGAATACGAAGTATCATTTCTGTTATTTTTTCTATAAATCTCTTTCCCTTGCTTACTTTTACTTGCTTATTTTTGAGCAAATTGCACAACCTAGAAGATAACTATTATAATCAAGTAGTTGGTGAGAATCCCCTGCTTTGTAGTTCTGTTTAGCTCTGTTGCTGTCAGGAAGAAGCAGTTTCTTTCTTCAATGTAGGCTACTTGTGTGTTAATAGTAAAGTAGCTCTACCAGGAATTATTTAAGACATCTCACTGTTCATGAGCTTTGGTTGCTCCTGTTATGGTCACTGTATTCAATTATTTCTAGATGTACTTCCAATCCATTCTGCATTTGCTTCAAAACATGCTCATTTTTATATGAGCCCACCTGTTCTCCCTGTGCATGCTACATGCATGACATTACCAGATGTGTGTCCAGGCTGAGGCATTGGGTTACTGGTGTGAAAACAGCTCAAATGACAGCGTTGTGAATTGTGAGCATGGTGGCTATGTGGAGATCATGTTTCTGTTTCCTGTCTCAAAAAACTGCATCTGCATTTACAGTACCTGACTATTAAAGTACTTATGCTTCTTTAATTCTCCAAGTGTGCATGTGTAGGGCAAGTGTGCATCTGGTGGGCCAGACGAAGTATGCTTACTTTGTGATGGAGCAGTTGCTTTCCCACGAAGCTCCGTCACTCTTGTCATAATTAATTCTTTCATAAACTTCTGAATTGTATTTTGTAACATCTTGTAGAAAAAAATCACATTTAAAATATTATTCTCTTGCATTTAGTTTTCCTGTGAAGACTACTTTTTTCACTTTTAGGTTTCACCACTTTGGAAAGTAGTTCTTTGATAATAGCACATGTGTATATTCATGATGATTTGTTTTGATTGGGTTTTTTCCCCCTCTGTGGAACTGACTTTTTCAAAATGTCAAGGTTGTTTTTTTCCAACATTTTCATTTAAGACAGTGGATGTCCTCCAACTGAATGACCCTTTCCCTGCCATTGCTTTTCTGCTGGAGTTAATTTGAGCTGCAGAGGTGCTGTGCTCACTTTAGACTGCATGAGTTGTTCTGTAATTCCATAATGTCAGTTTTATTCTTTAGCCTTTCTATGAGTTGATTTTCATCCTGCTCCATGCACCATTAATGCATCCTACCTTTCACTTAGCACACTGGAGGCTTCAAGTGCTACAGTAAATGCTGTATAGCATTTTGAAAACAGCTGCCAATTAAGCAAGCTCTATACTTTGTGGTGAAGTGAATCTAAATATCAAAAGTTGTTGTGGAGGTGTGCCATAGTGGTGCCTGTTGGTGCCAGATCCAATAGTGATAAAGGCCGACCAACCAATACCATCCTCCTCCTTGATGGAGGATTGGTGAATTATTCAGGGTCAACTGAGAGTAGCTCAGTTAGTCAGAGCATGGTGCTGATGACACCAAGGCCATGGGTATAATCCTATTCATTTAAGAGTTGGACTTGATTCTTGTGGGTTCCTCCCAACTCAGAATATTCTGTGATGGGTTGAGGTCACTCCTTTAAGAGATCACTTTGTGACTTTTCAACTTTCATCCCTAAGTGATCATTCCCAGCAATTATTTATTAGTCATTACCAACATTCCCACAGGCAAAAGGGACCTTACTGCAATCCATAGTAGATCATTATCTGTGGAAAAGGATCTTTACTGGTACTGTTCCATCATTTTTCTAGGACAATGCTGGCTCCACACTTGTTAAGGAGATGGAATTTTTAGTGCTTTTTGATGGGACTCTGCAGATACATTAGCCCAGCTTCCCAACACAAGCTGTGACTGATGTAAAGTGTTTCCTATTTCAGAAATGGGAAAGAGAAGAGAGAGACTGGTATTGTTTATCTTGGCCAGAAAGTGAGTAAAGGGACACTGAGTAAAGGAATTATGAAATAATTGAATATTTCAGTGTAGATATTAGGAAATTTTCACTCATTGTCTAAAAATAGAAAATACTTCATTATATTGAAAAGGCATAAATTAAAAAATTATGAGAACATTCTTCCTGGGAAGAAGATTTCTAGCTATGAATTTTCTTGGCAAGGGTTTTTTTTTTTTCAGAAAAGTTGTTTATTTGTGGATTTAACACAAGTGAAGACAGTTAATTTAGAAGAGTTTAAAGAAATAATAAAAGTCTGACCTTTGGTTATTAGCCTGTTTAACTATTATATTTACATTGAGCACTTCATGGTAGAGGGGAAGAGAGTAGTTTAGCTGACTGTGCAGTTCTTGCATCTTGCTCTTCGGATCTTCAGACTCTGGCACTGACCATTGTCCAGTAACCAGGTCCTGCACTAAAGGTTCAGTTGCTCTGCTCCAGTCTGGAACTTTTATATTTTTATAATGTTCCTTCAAAAGCTGCAGCTTCACTTGGGAAGGAAGGGGGGGGAAAATGAGATTGTAATGTAGTGAGACAAACTAGGAAATAAGGTCTGATTCTGTGTACTAGAATGAGATCTTGAGAATAGAATATGCTGGTATATTTATGAGCCAAGTGGAAACCAGTGGTGCAAAGTGGAAAGAGCACACAGAGCCCAGATATTCCCATCTCTCTTCTGTGTTCTCTCCAGGGTCCCTTGTGTGGATGAAATACAATAGTTCTGTTGTGAAACTTTAGTTGCTGTGATTCCCATTTCTGTTGTTTAGCAGGAGCCAGGTCTCAGCAAGAAACTGTTTAAAAAGTTAAATTAAGAGACTGTTGCTATGTGTCTGCTGTATAGCTGCTGGTGAGGGAGAGCTGCCACTCTCTGAGGAGCTATGGCAAAGGACAGGACCAGGGCTAGGGATGAAATGACATGGCAGTGGTCAGGAAAAACAAGCCATTTTTTTGGCCATATGGTGAAAAGTTCCAATAAAGGCAGCTGAGAATAACTAGCATCGTGGACAGGTACCAATAATATGCAAGAAAGATGGAAGCAATTGAGAGCAGAATCTCATTATTCAGTAGTTTGCTATTCTAATGTGTCTTTTTAGCTTCTCCAGAAAATGGGGGAACATTACACAGCAATGGAAATTAAAGGGCTACAAATTTAGCACAGAGATGTGACAAAACTGCAGGGATCCTTCTGTTTTAATCAGAATATCTGGTCTGTTTATAGTTTAAATACCATGGTTCAAATAGTCTCATCCATTAGTTTGAGAAAATTTCTCAAAGTAATGAGGAAATAGGGAATGGGTTGTCTCAAAGCAGCACATGTGATAAAGTGATTTAGTATTAGAGACATACTGTCTGAATATTCAGGGAGGCCTCAATCCTCCCAAAGATTATGGATGTATAAATTCTGTATATACCAAGTGGGACATACACTTCTTTTTGGAGTTGCTATGTTTCTAATTTTTGTTTCTGAAGAGCAAATACTGAAGAATTTCTCTACTTGCCAGCGCGATCTCATTCTTCTGATTGTTGAAGTTGAAATTCATCCCAGTTAACCCTTTTGATAACTGAAGGGGCTAAATCCAAAATATTCAGAACCAGTTCCCAGAACAGAGTATTTCCTTTCCTAAGAGAAAACAAAAGACTTTGGAGAATTCTGGAGCTGAGGAAATGGACCTAACCATCTGATTTTCCTAATCTCCCACTTCAAAACAGCTGACTTCTGTGCAAGAAGTATAGGAACAGTATAGGGCTTCAGTGTCCTGTTTGGAGGCTTCAGTGTCCTGTTTGTTTCATTGGAGTCAAATGAAAGCAATGCTTGTGTCTGTATCACTGATGTGGCCAATTTATACCATCAGCCTCTCTCATTTCCTTCCCAGAACTTAATACATCTGCTGTTTTTGCAAATTAAAAATTGCTGCTAGTACACAGTGTGCTTTCCTTAAATGTTACACTATGAAACTTAGTTACTTTCTGTGCTTGTGTATTTGCTTGAACTATTCCCTCATATGATGTTCTGTAGTTCCTGTAGTAGGTGGGGTGTATTTTCTAAAGGTCTTAAGGTTTGTCAGGTACTGGATCATGCTATTCAGCATGTTCATTCTGAACTCATGAACAAAGGATTAATGTAGAAATTGGGGTATGTAATGCATCTGTTATGATGGAGGGGAGGGGGATTGTCTACTTGTGCTGCAGATTCATGATGCTTTCTCTTTGGCCCTGTTAGTTGGCTCAGGACTGTTCTGGCCTGGAAGCTTTTGTAACTTTGCATTTCTGTGTGGTGTGTGCAGCTCAGCAGGACAATCTGCTCCTGGGTTTCCATCTGATGGAGGTGCATCCCTTACAGTGACAAATGAAATATTTTTCACTCAGTGCACAGTCTGGATGTGTATCCTAACTTGTGCACATATAACATGCTGGTCTTGTGGCCACCATGTAGTTGGGTTTGTGTGTGGAGGCTGTATGAGCAGGGACTGAATGTAGAAGGAAAGGTGCATCTTGTGGTTTTGTTCAGACATGTAGCCTGGTCTGAAAAGGGCAGAGTACTTCTAGCCCCATAATTCTGAATGACATAGATGTCACTATGTTCATTTGAAGATTTGTAGCTTGTGAAAGAGAGTGTACACGCAACTATTTTTATTATTGATGTGCATGACTTAGTTGGCATGATAACGTGTTTCAGGTAAATTTTACTAGCCCTTCACCAAACAGAATTTCTGTTGTATGAATAAGTGTAATTCTCATAATACTAATCAGGACTTCTAGCTTGGGATTGGGAATTATTTTATGGTAAGCTCAGTTTTAAGTATTGAGAATGTTTAAAAGAGTTTTAAGTATTTAGAGTGTTTAAAAGCTCTGTCTTGTGTTAAATTTAGAGTGGTGGTGAGTTTGTCATGCTTCTGTATATCATTGTTCAAACATGATGGATCATAGGTGATACCCTTTAACTCTTTGGGAGTGGCTCTGCCACCTCCACATATTCAAAGCTGGGCCATCTGAATCATGTTTGTAAAATATACAGCTAACTTAAATTGAAGAACTTGCTGCTTTAGTTACATTTATTGGGCACTCAGTGGGTTTTGTATTTCAAACCAAATAAATTACTAAAGGATTCTTTTTTTTTATTAGACATTATGCCAGATTTTGCTTCATGTCATGCAATTGAGGTTAACATTTCCATGTTCTGTGACTGTTGTTCTTTCTGAGGATTGTTTATCATTGCACATTGTCTTCTGCTAGCCCCTAAATTCTGTGAGTGTGAGACTTGTGTAGAGCAGAAATAGCTAGAAATGTAGACAGGCAGTGTTGGAGAGAGAGAAAACAACATTGCTGTGTGTATATGAAAAAATTGATTTAGAAGGAAGGAGAAGGGAAATGTCTCAATACTTTGTGTCAGGCTTCATTTTTGCACCAATTTTTAGGAGATATATAAGATCCCTTGCTAATTTTTAGCCTACAATGAACAAAATATGAAAATATTTTTTCTCAAGTGCTGTGAATACAATATTCAAGCTGTGAGTTTGGCCATGTTTTAAATTTTCCATAAAAGCTGAAATGAACTAAGAGAGCCCTCATCTGCTTACTTCCAAATATAAATTGGACATGATTTATAAGACTCCAGTTACACAAAATGTATGCTTTCCTTAGAAGAGAGTTTATTCTTCTTTTAACACTTAGGAACACAACATTTTGCAGGGAATAACTGAAAGTAGTGCAGCCATATTTCTGAAAGCCAAGCTAGAAGATGCTATTAATACTGTGATTTTGGACATAAGCACATTAGCAGATACTCAGAAGGAGTCAGGACAGAAGAGGCCAGCTTTCTGAAGGGATTCTGGAAGGAATTTCATATTTGTTAATATTTGGCAGTCTGTTTAAATGAACATTCAGATTCTGAGCATTAGACATGCAAAATGATAGAAGCCTTTGCCTTCATTTACTTATGAGTTCTGCAAAGCCTGTCTTGAAGTGGTGTTCTTGAGCCTCACCATGGCTATCAAAATAAAATGGGACAGATGATGATGATATATTGCCGTTTATCTAACTTACATTAGGACATTTGCTGTAGTCATTAAATGTAGGGGGATGCAGTATGGGTAAATGAAGGTGGTATAGAATGTAATCTTAGCCCCCAATGAGTTGCAGCTGGACCCATTACTAAAGATTAGGAGCAGGCCTGATCTTAACAGGCCACAGCTGTAGCCAATAAGAACAAGTGGTATGAAAGAGTGGATTGGTGGGATCTGGAGTCAGATGACTGCTGCAAGGACCAGGAACAGTCAGTGCTTAGAGGAGCTGCCTGTGAGAAACATTGAGGAAGTATGAAGCCCCGGCGATATGGAATCCTTGCACTATAATGATAGTAGAACTCTTGCTATCTAAGACAGCAATTAAACCCTGATTTTTCACGGATGAAATAGAAATACCTGCTTTTCAAGAGTGTGTGGATGACTAGGTCAATTAAACGAGTCCATTGTTGTATAACTCATTGACTTGAGTAGCAATCTGAAAGGTAAATAAATATCTGTAAAAAAAGAGTATGGGCAGTAGGAAGCCTACCACTTTGAAGAAATAAATAAACTGAAACAGCTGATGCCATGAGGAAAGCAAAAGAATCTGTCTAAATTTGATCAACTTGCTTTTTCTGAGGATTTTTTTTATTTTTTAAGATGAAGACTTCTTCCTGATTTATGGAAAGGTGGTGACCAGTCAGCTCACTGCTCTGGCGAACACCCATGTACACCACTGCATGGAATACCCACAGCTGTAGTCCAGATGGGCTCTGGGTTGACCCTGTCTGACATCTTTGGACCTGAGCAAAACTGTACATTATCTGAGTTAACCTTCTGCTAGGGCTTTTTGGACAGGTTTTGTCTCCAGTGACAGTAGGCCTCCTGCTGGCCTGCCATACTACCCTTTCCCTGATGTTAAACCACCATATCTACCCAAGGAGTGCAGAAATTTACAAGTGTATTTGTAAGTGGCAATTTAGGTAGCGCACACATAGTCTTTGCTTACTCTAAAGGTGCAATACAAATCCTTTCAGGCCGACAGCACAGTAAGTTTGAGCTTTGTATCTTGGCTGCTCACTGCTACTTGCTAATGTGACTCAGAAAAGGACTAGGAAAAAAAAAATTCAGTAATCTGACTATATACAAATAAAGGTTCTTGGGTTTCATTTTGTCTTCTTTTTCTTTAAATGGACCACTACTCTTAGTGATCTTGTTTGCAACAGAGCTCCATAAATTGTTGTAGCAGTCCAGTCAGGAATATTGATTGGAGCATTGTGGTTGGCAGGCAGGATTTAGCAGCTCAGACTGGTTTTGGGGCTTGGAAAATGTTTACACAAATGTGTGTAATTGTTCAGCTTTAGCCTCTCTTAAGACCATGCCACTGCTTAAAGAGGGTTTAGCCTCTACATGGATTGAACTTTTCCTACCACCTTCTTACCATTTGCTTCAGGTCAGTTGTATCAGAAACTGACTTGGCTGAAATCAAATGTTGCACCACTTACAAAGTTTTTATGATGAGCTTTTATTGGATCCTATTCTTGATCTGTCTCAAAATCCATTTGCATAAAACTGTGCCAAAAGGAATGCAGCTGGGTGCATGGTTGCTTTTCTACTTAGAGTTCTTTCTCTCCTTTGTAGCATCCTTCTGCAGTTTGTCTATCACAGATACGACTATAATCAAAAGATTTTGTCATTAGTGTTCTAAGATCACACATATATGCTGAATTCAGGATACATACTTCAATCAGGTAAATAATAGATCACGTTACAGCTGTATAAGTATATACTTGTTACTATGAGTATAGTAATCAAGTTAATTGATCTAAGCAAAACAATGGAATTATTCTAACAGTTTTTTATTCATCCTATAATACATGCTATTAATAATAAGTTACACTATTGATTTGCTTTTTATTCCAAGTTGCCCTAAACAAGATAGCTAGTACCTTGAGTTTTGCTTTCTAAAACAACTTACTAAATATAATTCTAAAATAATCCTGCCACTAAAAGTTAAAACATGCTCCAGTGTACAATTATTAAAATAGCATGTTCAGTATGAATAGTTATTTTTGAGATAGATTTTCTCAATTATAAAACCCATTGCTCCTTGCTTTACGCAATTAGCACAGAATAAGGAAATTTTTGTGCTCTGCTGTTGCTTGACAGAGGTATTCAGTCTTGGGGCTCTGTAGCTTACTAATGAATAAAAATGGATTTGTACTTAAACCCTTAAGTGTGCATAGCAAGGTTTTAGCATGTTATAAAATCTAAAGTTATAGCAGAGTATGTGAACAGAATTAACAAATGGATGGAGCTGCTCTCACTGAAAAGTAGGGGGTTTGACTTTAGATGATTAAATAAGGCTTTAGTCATGCAAATATTTGCTAGTTGCTGTTAATTCCTTTTTCTTTCCTAGAAATACTTTCTTTTCACTTCTGTTCTTTCAGTTTACGTTAATGATAAAATTACTTTCTTTTTGATTATATTTGCACAATAAGAAGGAAGACAATGTAGACCAAACAGACTGACAGAGTAGATGGTGCTTTTAGCAGACATTTTCTGTGTTGGAACTCAGGCTTTGTACTCCCAAAAAGACATTTTTTAACCCCTACTCTATCATGTAGTAAGTAGGCATTTAGCAGTACAGCTGCTTGCTATGAATTCAGACATTAACAATTGTATTTTGTAGCAAGCCAATCCAACCAGTGTAATTAGAGTGATAAGGTCAGACATTCCAGGTTGGACCTGCCTCCCACATCTCTGGATCCTGGCTCACCTCAATGGGATCTAGCTGCCTGTGCTGTTTTGCAGAAGGCATGGTAGCAAAACTTAAGGCATGTCAGGAATAGCTGCATTAAACTGGAGTGAATTCAGGCTCTGGCTAGCATCAGAGCAGGATTTGCAGATTACAACAGACTGAAATGCCTAGTTCTTCCTGTATCTGGACTTTACCTGCTGAATAGTGTCTGGTGTTCAGAATGAAAGAGTGATGCTGTAATGTACTTAGGCTGTTTTCTCCTCCAGTGATTTTAATTTTTCTTGCTTTCTGTAGACTAACTGAAAGCAGTAAATCAAAGATCTGTCAATATTTTTTATTGGCAGGTTTGTTCACAGTCATCAGTTAGATACACAGAAGAGCAGAGAAGGCAAAACCTAAGATCTCATAATCGTTCATCATGTAAATTAAATTTCTTTTCATTTGTTTGTTGTGGGGAAGATAGAGAATGTTGGAAAAATGGAGTATTATAAAGAAGGTAAAAAATAGTGTGATTTTTTTAATGAGAGATTCATATGTGAAGCAGAGTTAGTTTTACTTTTGTTTAAAACCATGTAGTAGTTAGTTGGTATTTCTGTACAACTCATGGGGGCACAAGTGGAAAAAAAACTCAGACAGATGTAGTTGTTTGAAAAGTCAAAACCAAAAGCCTTACAATTAAGAAATGTTATGTTTAGTTGAGGTTACAGTGAATACTACATTTCACATGCTGTCCTTGAGCAGAGAGTGTGCCTGGCCTCTGTCTCTGCTTGCATTTAGGCTTTTCTCTTTACACTTGAAAGGCTATTGAGAATTATTGAGTGTTTTGATGGGACTTGCTTCTTATTAGCACCTTCATAAAACTGATGGCAATTTCTAGAGTGAATCAGAAATCAGCTGGAGGAATCAGCATCAGCTTCAGTACAGGTCAGCAAGGTTGTGTCTGTGCAGTGCTTATTGTCAGTTGTTCAGCTGTGGTTATCTCCATCCGATAGCAGATCAAAAGAATGCAGAAAAATTGACATTAGTCAAGTCCATTGACCTGACCAGCACAGTGAAAATTTTTTGTATCAGAGCAAGGATGACGACTAAGGATTTTCTTATTTGTTGGGAATTTTCTGAGTATCTGGTACTGTGGTGGTTGACAAAGTAAGAATCAATGCCAGTTGAATTAGCAGCTTAAATTTCAGGGTTTTTTTGGTTTGTGGCTTTCCAGATGCAGCCCAGTTTGAGAATGAAGAATGGGGCTTTTTCTGCTGTCAGTGCAATTGTCAAGGACCAGCTGTTAAGGCCTCAGGCAAAAAGTTCCTGTTCTTGAAGTCAAGGCTCATGCTTTTAGGACTTCAAGTGGATCTGCAGCTTTATTCCCATTTCCATATGTTAAACCTGCTGCACTAGGGAGCAGGCTAATCGTGGGTGCTGAGGCAGATAGATAAAATTCCAAAGTAATGTATTTATTGCACTCTTTAGGTTTGGTGTCAGCATTATTGTCTGTACTGCCTCAGGCAGCTGTGAGGTAGAGATCATTGGTTTGTATTTGATATGCTTTTTTCTCACTAACCAGGGTTGTAAGTCAGAGCACTGGCTTGAAGACATTTGATGATGTGTGATTGTGGCAGCACGCATGCTAATCTATCATACCGATACACCCAAGTAACTTGAAAAATGTCTTCTACCAGTAACTTCACTGCTAGTATTTCTATGATCACCTGTTGCTGACAGCATGCCTCCAACTCAGACTGCTCCTCTCCTTCCCTGTGGTTTTGGACCACATGAGGGTCTGGCAGAGCAGATGCTTCCCCAGTAGCCAACTGTTCCGGTGGTGCCTGGGTTGCCTACGTGAGGAATTCAAACACGTCTCTGGTGAGGGTTTGCCATCAGGTATGGCTGTACTGCCTGGAACAGGCCTGCTGTCCTTCAGTATGTCAAATATAAGGACACTGGATTTTGTGCTGTTGATGACTGCAGGATAGATCCATGCTTACACCATTGATCTAACTGAACCTTTTCAGCTCCCTGGTAGTTTCGTCTTTTTTTTTTTTTTCTTTTTTGTAGTTTCTTAAGCTGTGAAGAATTGATTTAATATTTCTTAGTCTCATTTAATTGCTATCACAGGTGACCATGGTGATGACTTACTTGACTAAATGTCCTGGTCTTTCCAGTAGTCTGGTTTATCTGAAAGATGTAAAATTAATCCTGGCCACTCATATGTGAAATTCAGCATCAGTTGCCAATCAGTCATCTTTAAGGCTGCATACTCTAAATCCTAAGAATTATTTTTTTATAGGTTCTGAATCTTTGATCTGCAAGTAATAGGATTGTCTTTTCTGTTGTGGTTTTGTGAGTACAAGACACTTTCCCCATTTTGCATATAATGTAAAATATTTAATCTGCTTTTCAAAATATGTTCCTTTGTTAGGGAATAATATCTAGGAAGCAAAATAAAGAAAGGTAAACATAACCACCGGGACTTTATTTTAATTTGTTGAGGATAAAAATGACTGGAAATTTAAAAAAACCAAAAATATAACAGGGGAGATTTATCTTAAAATTACTTTGTGTTTAAAACAATGTAGAATTTAGTAGCAGATCTATTTCTCTATAATCTTGTTTACTATTAGTTTATTGGTTACACAGTTCAATGACTGTAAAATATGGAGGTATCGCCCATTGCTGAGTTGTCATCAACCCACTGAAGTGAATGGAAGGAGCTGAAGATCTGCCAAATATTTGCTTTCTGTAAGCTCTGAAGTCTTTGCTTTCTCAGCATAGCGCTAAAATGGTTTTGTTCCCTCTTATTTACATGTACTGCCAGCAATTTTTTTTTTCCATTTAAACCTGGACATGTGTTACAGGGTTGAAGTGCACATGTGGGTGAGGAAGTTAGGGTAGTTGCCCCTAAAATCACGGATTCTTTGAGATCATCCCCTTTCCATATGCAAATAGAAGATGATTTCTGCACTTGCAACACTCTTGAATTTTGTCTTCGTACACCTTTTAGTATCTACCACTTCACACCATTTATTTTCCTCTTGCACTAATCTGTCTGAACATCACACAGGTGGGTCAGATTTTTTTACTTGTTCTGCACAACATTTCTCTAGGTCCCCGTCTTGTCTCCTCCTGAGACAATATCTGAAATCTAACCACTTTATTGGTAGTGTCAACAGGACAGAACAAACTGTTTTTTTCTCTGACAGATTTTTAGTCTAGACATTGTACAAGCTGACCAAAGGGTGTAGGCTACAGGAAGCATGACTGATGGAAGAAGTCCAGCCAGGAACCATCCATACACTGACTCTTGTTGGCTTTAAAAATGTTTCTTGGGGAAGTACTTTGTCCTGAACTTATTCCCAAGTTTGCACTCCTTATAAACTTGGATGTTAAACTTACTGCATTGAAAACAAATTTAGTAAAAGGAGAAAGACCTCGGGGGCATAACTGTTTCTTTTCTTCCCCTTTATTTTTCTCCAAGATTCCAATCTTGTATTAGGCTTGTCAGAGGTTTTACATATTTGGTACTCTCTTGCTTCCCACTTCTTCAAGGCACATAAATCCATTCAACTCTATCACCTTTGTGATATTGCTAACATACAACTCTCTTGATCAGTCCACTGTGAAAATTCCTTCTGCTGCCTTCATTTCCTCCTGTTTGGGCTGCAGTAACTCACAGCTCTTGGGCCGTTAACTGCTGCAATACTCTGTAGGATTGGTACTCACAGTAGGTTATCACAACCCAATGTTTTTCGGACAGTGACCACTGTGTGCTTTAATTCCTAAAATCTTTAACAATGTGGTCACTTAATTGTGTCAAAAAACTTGAATTTGTTAGCATGTTTTCACTGAATTCCTCCTTCTAAATCAGCTTGCATTTAGTTGATAATCTTAAGGGTCTTTTTTCAGCCTCAATGATTCTATGATCATAGTTAATATCTTCCCTGACCTCAATTGTAGTGCCATTCTGTGTCAGATCTGTCTGCTACAGGAAATTTTTCATTCACTTTTAATTCCAGATCTTCCCTCTTCAGATCAAAGGTTCCATGGTGAGTGATTAAAAAAAGGACTACTAAGTGGGTAGAAGTTGAATGGATGTGAGGTACTTGAACTGGGAGAAAGATTTTTTTTTTTTTTCTCAAAAAATGGATGCCACTTAGTTCTGCTGCCTGAAAGATGATTATAGTAATTTAAGTTGATCACAATTAGACCTTTAAATTTGCATAGCCTTGAACTGAAGCATTTTTATTTAAATTCATCACTCATTATGCCTTTACATGTACTGTTCAAAGTCTGAGGACTGCATAATTTACAACAAAGAAAACAAGTCACCGAATGTAATGAGCTAAACTTCTAACAATACCCTCAAATTTCACCTGCAATTAATCACTCATGCTCAGTTGCAGAAAAAAATGTTAGCATTTACACATGTAACTGCATGTAGGCACAGTCAGACAGAACCTTTCAGTGCTGTCACCCCTGTTGGATTTCAGGCAAAAGAAATAAATTGAAATACTTTTCTTATAAGGGCTGAGTGAATTATTGTTTCATAACATTAGGGTGGTAGATTACTAAGAGCACACTAGACGTGTGTTCTGTTCTTGTTTTTATGACAAATAACAAAGTACGAGGCTGGAGAAACGTGCATGTTGTAGACTTGATTTGCATACAGCTGTAAAGCATTTTTAGGACTGGATCTTTGTTTAGCTGTGTGTGATTGTGAGTTTTGCCTTTAAATTGCCCAGAACGAGTAGTTGGACCCGGGTCAGGAGTGGCCAGCTGCTGCAGCTGTGGGATGCAAACTTGCGAGGGTGTGAAAAGGGCATGAAGGGCTCTGCGAGCACAGGGCTCCCCTAAAGGAGCTTTTTTGGTGTAAACTCTGGTATGATGGCCTTTGGCAGTGTGAAAAACCTTCCTATGGGAGGAAAAATGTTATGGAGCATGTGGTGCAGTCACAGTAATACTTCTGAAATACAAAAAAATCTTGAGCTTCCATGAAGAAGTGGAAAAGTCTGAAAAGCAAGCAAAAAATAATAATTGAAATAACACATGTATCTTTTGGGCTGTCACTTTTAAATTCTGATTGATGTAACTTCTCTAGAGTAAGTTTTAACTTTTTGATTTGAATTGGCACTTTTTATGTGGTTTCCCTTTCCCCACTTCCATGCTTTCCAGGCTTCCCAACACATGCTTTGTTCATTTGGTTTTAATTCAGTCCCAGCTAAGTATCTCAGTGCCAAAACAATTCCTGTGTGGGTAAACAAGGGAGCTTGTGATGCAGGCAGTCACTGGTCTTTATGGCCACATTTGTTCTGGTAGGAGCAGCAGCCAAAGGCTGTTCTGGGTCCTATGGCCAAATGACCTGGCACAGCTTGTGTCCATGCAACTAAATTAATTTATATCACCCAAACAGGGTGACCTAATCCAAACTTACTTCCAGGAATACTCCCTGGCCTGGACTGTTTATTTTGAAACTCTACCTAAAATTGTGCCAGATGGTTTTCTGTACAGGCAGGCACGTGCAGACCTCCACCTCTGACCTGGCTGTGGGTCTCATCAGCCTGTGTCAGGTGCAGGCACTGACTGGCACAGGTCGCTCTGGGCGCCCACAAATTCTGACTCGTGGGCTGTGTGATTCTAACGTTTCCAAAGCTCTCTTAAGGTCTTCTCTGTTAATGCCTCTGTTACATTGTGCTTGTACAGACAGGCTGATGGAAAACCCATGGAAATTACCATTTTCAAAGAAAAAGTGAAAAAGGAAACCAATTGCAAAGGAGAAATTATTTATGTATCTCCAATAATAGCAAATTACAGAACTGAAAATACTGGTTTTCTTAATGCGTGCATAGTTTTCACTTAAGTTTAGAAACATTTTAGTAGAAAATAATTTATAAAAATATCACAATGGAACGTGCCAGAGAAGAGCCAAACTCAGCATGAAACGCTTGTTATCAAAGATCTTAAGGGAATAAAATTGAAGGAGCAATGTACAAAACCTCTGTGTTTATTGAATACCACCTGTGGGTCAAAAAGCATGAGTGCCACCAAGCCCTCTTTCAGCGAAAACTAAATTAAGATCTGGGAAGTCTTTTATAGAATACATTAGGTAAGGATGTCTCCTGCATGAGACATAAGAGCTTTCTGATTTTTTTGTAAGAGCTACCTCCACTGGTAAAAACATAAAGGGAAAATAGTTTAGGTATGGCTTAAGAGAATGGCTTTTCCAGTCTTAGGAAATGAAGAGGATTGATATTTACACTGTCAGTAGTGGAGATATTTTATGAACTGCTGGCAGCCAGCTTAGGTAGCAGAACATGTTTGTATTTATTCTGGGTACACACATTTGCTTTCACAACACAAATGGGTTCAAAGATCACAGACACTTTGTTTTAATGAGTAATAGTTTCACTGGCTTCATTTTTATCTCTGTTGTCTCCTTGCAGGTCAAAGCAACAGATGCAGATGCTGACCAGTTTGGAGAAATTGAGTATTCTCTTTACGATGGATTTAATTTTTATGAAAAATCCAAAGCTTTCCAGATTGACCCACACACTGGTCAGATCTTTGTGTCTCAAGACATTGACAGAGAAGGAGATCCAACCACTTATGATCTCTTAGTAAAAGCTACAGATGGGGTAAGTTTCACCTTTCTATACTGCCAGATTTGTGAATGCATTTGCAAATCTGGATGTCTGATATACTTTTAAATGAGAATGTAGCAACTATGTTAAAAATTGCATGAATTTGAATAAAATGTCTTGTCTTTAAAGAGAGCAGAAAATTCTATTAATGAATTGGGAATTTCTACACAAACTAATACAATTCGCTGGGAAATACCCAATGACTCCTAAATGAAGTCTGGAAAAATGTTTCTAGGATGTTAGTCCTTGCTAATTTTCCTCCTCCTATTGGAACCAATGGGCTCCAAGTTACTTCTGCTCCCTGCTTTCAAGACCACTGTGACAGTAATAAGACAGTTCCATGGGCTAGAATTGCATGGCTACTGTGGGTGACAGTGACTTTCCTGGGTAAGTTCCTTGTCCTTTCTCGGTGGCTGGTGCCATTGCTGCTGCTGTGACTGGGTGCAGCCTCCCTGCAGCTGCATGTCTGCAAGTTTTCCCACTTCTCAAGATCTGGTGCTTGTAAGTGAGCATTCATGGTACAGCAAGGGCAGGGTAGTTGTATGTGCCTGAAATAGTCCATTGCAGATCCTGGCAAGGAAGATGAGGAGACATTTCTGTGGTGTGAACATATTAAGATGTCTGGGGATGGACGCCTTGCCCACCTGATGCCATGTAACAAAAGATTTTGCTAGTAAGCTCCAAAAAATAATGGAAGAAAACTATTCATTATATTTTCATTATGAAATATTCATTTTGTGATTTGCAGTCTGAGGTCATTTTTTGCTTTGTAAGGCCCAATTTGTACTTGTCTTTACCTTCTTCAGCTTAATGGTGAATTGTGAAGAAACTGAAGAAAAAGGTTATTGGTTGCCTTCAAATGTTAAAATTAACATAAGGATACTTTTTGAAATGTTATTCAGGTCACATTTTGCAGTACAATTTGTCCTGAAAAACATGGAAATTCAATTATTTCAGGCTAAGCAGTTTTTATTTCTTACTTTGAATATTAAAATTGCATTTAAGATAATGTCCTAAATGTATCTAATCTAACTTTTAAAAAATGCAGTTGTCTTAGAAATGCTATATTTTTCATTAAAATGCCTGTAGGATTTTTTTTATTGTACACTGAAGAAACTTAGTGAACTATGATTTCTATACCTATGAGTCGATTAACTTAAACAGCTGCAGTTGATGGTTGTATTAATTATTTCATTTTGAGAATGTAGCCATTGAGAGTATATCTGTTTTGTTGAATTCAGATATTTGTGTAATAGTTAAACAATGTTTTTTCTTTAGCTGTCGCAATTTAGTGCTCATTTCAGAGGCTACAGAAATATTCTTTAATTAATATTGCCTTTAGCAGTGTGCCTTTTCTTCCTCATAGATTTCTTTAGAGCAGAAAAAATTGCATAAATATATGGTATATTTGTTTCCATACTCATCTGATTTTAATGTCTAATAACTTGACCCTGCTCATCGCAGGGGGTTTGAAAGGTGTCTTCGAAAGGTGACTTCCTTTGAAAGGTCCCTTCCTACTCAAACCATTCCATGATTTTAATATAAGGATATAAGAGTGGGTTTTTTCAGGACAGTGCCTGTAATATCTATAGCAGAGATAGTTCTCTCTGACCATTTTGGAATTTCACTTGTATGTGATTTCTGCCTTCAAAATTTATACTTGAATACGTATATCCAAAAAAACTTTGAAGAGTAAAGCAGTCTGTATTGAAATGTATAACAGCAGAAAATTTGGCATTCTGCTATACTTCATAATTTCATTTTTCCTATCATTCATGTGTTTTGAAGCTGTATAAATGTAAAGGACAGATACACATGTCTGGAATATCAAGATTAATCATTAATAAACAGTATGTGAGAGCTGAACAATAGCAGTGAAATTCAGAGAAGTGTGTAAGATATTCAGTCAGCTACAGAAAATTATTTTGAAAACCTGAAAGAAAATATCTTTGCACGAAGAAAAACTTGATGCCTTAATTTCTTTAGTTAAATTACTGCTCTATTGATACATCTTAAGTTAAAGGAAAATAGCCAATGCATTGAAACTATAAGGTATTATGTTTTTAAATTGCTCTGTCATTTATCTCCATTTATGGACCTTGTGTTTTCAGAAGTTCAGTAATGGGGAGAAAGGTTCAATTTTTTATTGCCTTGTTTGTGACAGGCAAGGCTTGATCTTTTTACTGGAATCAGCACTTTGTAGAAGTTTGCCCATCTGAGACCTAAATACTAAAGCTCCTAAATTCAATATCAGCTTTTCAAAATTTTCAGTGCACCTGAACTTGTGTTGACCAACTCTCTACCCTTAAAGCAGAATTGTAGTAGGATATTTATCTTATTTCCTGACATTCTGTTGCTGATTTTGTTGGATTAAAGATGTTAGGTATGGGGCTCAAAGTAGAGATTGTGATCAGGGGAGAAATGTGCACAGAAAAGAGAGAGGAGGGATGAAAGGTCACTTGTGACAAAGAAGGGTAGAGAGATGAAAAGGAAAGAAAATAACACAGTTAATTAGAAGTGAGGAGGAAAATAAAGTATTTTCCAGGTGTTGTGCAGTTTATCTTACAGCTAAGCTATCGGTTTCCTGCACCTGTTCCTGGCTACTCCATTACACGGCTTTAGAACTTGTCAGTCATGTCTTAAATGCATTGAGTAGAAAATGTAAGGAGTGAACTTGAATTGCACACAAGAGCCCATGGAGAGGCAGGTGGGAAAGAGCTTCTGTTAAACTGATTTTAAATAAACATCCTGTGGGAGCACTCTCACTGATTAAGCAAAGATGAAAAGAAGTATCCTTATCTCTCCTATATGAAATGGTAGGTCTTCAGTTTTTCAGCTGCTTCACCATCACTGCAAAGGGCTCAGTACACCATCAGCAGGGGTGTTAGTGACTCTCTTACTGCCTTTCTGCATAGAGGCACTTTGTCCCTTGCTTTTTGGTAATCCACCTGGCCTATCCAATTTTATTTGTCTTTTATATTGGAGCACTTAAAATCTAGATATAAACACTGGACATTCACAGGCAAGGCTTCTGAAGAACTTAAGGCTTTTGAAATAATTGCAGACATCTCTCCACTTTGACAGCATTACTTCAAGATGATATATCCTTTAGGTTTACAAAAAAAAAAAAAGCCATTATGACTGTTAGACTCTGTATCTAACAGTCCAGTTTGGAACAAAAATTTGATAGCATGGTTCGCTGACAAAAACTTTGGAGGTTGTGATGAAAATCTTGATAGAGTTTTAAGCATTTTACAGCACCAAAATAAAGAAATACAGCTGCTCAAAATAGCATCATTTCTACTTATTAAGACAAAGAGTTTCCCCTGCCCAAGGCACTTTTTTTTTAAGACTTGATAAAGAGGTCTACTAGCTTTTAGCTATTTACACACATTTGATCCTTCTGAAGTAATGAAAACATTAATTGTTGTTATTTGGACTTGATGGTAGTTTGTCCCCTTTTTCTTCCATGAGGGACACAACCCTCAGGACTCTGTCAGAGAGGTCATTGTAGTTGTGACTTTGTTGCACCAGAGAGTACAACAGTAGTGAAAAATACTTGAACATTTGAGGTAAGGGATTTTAAAATGAACAGCTGTGGCTTTCTGCTCCTCGTTAACATGTTTTGACAAGTGTAATTTTCTGTCAGCAATAGATCTTGTATAAGTCAGCCTTCATGTTTTGGAAGATAAATGTTCTGCTTGCTTCTGAGCAGACAAAGTATATCTACATCATTAGAAATAGGAGTTTTAGTTCCTTCTCAATTGGAATGATGCTCTTTTTCAGATGTCAGAGCAAGAATTGGGCCATAACCAGTTAATATCATTAAGTTAAGTAAATGTCATATTTGGCATGTGAAGGTATACACTGCTTCTTCAGGAAAAGAAGATTATGTCTCCATCATAAAATTTGGTCAATTTTCTTAGAGAATAGAAATTTCCCAATATACTTAGAGTTAATCAATTTCAATAGACTTTTCAGTCTTTACATAACTCTGTAGCACAAATGTAAATTGGCTGAAGAATGGGGTTTGGGAATTTTTCATATCTGTTTAGCAATAATGAAGCTTGAAAGAAACAGCTTAACACAAGCTCTTGTGAGTTTGGTTTCATGCTGTTCCAAACATCTTTTTTAGATACTTTTTATTCTTGACTTCACTTCTTCCCTAGTCCTCTTCCCTTAAAAATACTTCTGATTTCTCTGCTTAAGTACCTGAAAGCTGTGGACACACAGCTTTCTGACAGTGAACAGAGCACATTCCCTCCCCTTCCTCTGCTTTCCTTTTTTAGCTCCTGTGCATCCCTTATCATGGAAATCAAGGTACTGGGGAAGGGGCTTGCCCTGAAGTGGAGGTGTTGGCATTGGGCTCACTGCTGTCTCCATTTCTCCATATTAGAGTGAGGTTTCATGGCAGTCCCAGTAATTTGTAGGCTGATTACTGTCCTTTAGAGTCCTGGTCTGCAGGCAAGAGTCCTGGCTGCCTGTGCAGCAGCATGAGCCCTGGAAGCATGCCATGCCTTATTTTCTTCAGAAGCACACCAGGAGGATGTGGGATAGATCTCTTTGTTTGTGGGGGAAACACAGACACATGATGCATAAGATCATCTTAATTTTCCACTTACTTCAGTCTTTATGGGAATGTCACTTCACCCAATCGAGGTAACATTTACAACACAGAAAAAAAAAAAAAAACCAGGATAAAGCAAAAAATCACTATGCAAATGTGAAGGTAAATGCTAATAATGTTTGGTTTTTTTTAAAAATAAGTCTGAACCTATGGACACACTAAGCAAACACTCAAAAATAGTTTTGTGGGACATTGTTATATGGCAAGGTAAGTCTAAAGGAGTCATATCCAGTCTGAATCCTTGGATAGTTTAATGAAGGTCAGGTTTAAAAATAATTGATGTGAACAATTGGATTGCAGAACTATGCAACATAGTTGGTTTGGGGTTGGTGTGGTTTTCTCTGTACCACAGCTACTGTGACTGCAAAATGAAGTTTGCACTAGCTCAGCATAATTTGTGTGTGCATGAACATCTGATCTGTGTCAGCAGTTTCTCAAAGTGACTGCTAAAAGCACAGCATGCTCAGTGGGCTTTGAAGAGCTCAGGATTCTTCCTCCATCTGTATTTTAATGTAACACATAAAGCACATGCAGACTGTACATGCCTGTGCTGCTTTGTGCCTCTGAGCATGCCAGAGTGCCCCAGAATTCACTGTTATCTCTGCCACAGTGAACTTGCTTTCTTTTAAAATTGCTTGTACTTCCTATGGCTACAAAATAGTCCTGGAAAAATGAACCCCTCCAAACTCATGGAGGGAGTCCTCCAAGAAGTAAATTGCCACTAGTTTCACTCAGGTGCCTGTGGGATCTATACTTCTGTACCCAGAGAATTGTCTTTTTTGCAGATTGTCAGAAAATTCAGTGCTTTGTCATAGCAAATCAGTATTTTTCCGTAGTATGGTGTGATAAACCAGCTTGTAGTTGCTCCTTTCTTCTTCAGTTTCACTCCAGAGCAAGGCTAAATGTGGTCCCATGTGGTATTTTAGTGGGCTTTTGTGGGGCATCTGTCAGTAAATTGACCATGGGTATTGCAGACAGCAGCCTGACAGGTCAGCTTTTGGCTGTCCTGCTTTTAGTTTGTGTCCCTGGTTGAAAAAGCCTCATGTTCACCATTATGACGGTCATGCTTTTACATCTAAAAGTCTCATAGAGAGAAGTTATTCCTGTTTTGCTGGAGCACCACAGTCACCTGAGGGGCATGTCTTCTTGGAGCATAAAGCCCTGACTTTCATCTGTGAAGGAATAAGTGGGGTGTTGGAGATGTCAGCAGAAGCATGTGAGGTTAGACTAGCAAAGTTTTTGATGTGTGCTGCTCATTAGCATTAACAAAACTGACTTTTTGTGTTCAGGCCTCGCTGTTGTAGAGAAGCTGATTTTCTTTATGCACTCCATCAGCCCTTGGTGTTGTGCTGAGCACATAGCTTACTTCTGTGCAGTGTTTTGGGGTATTGCAGATACTGTAATTTGCTTTTAATGGACATTTTCATTGATCCATATTGTTGCAGCATGCTCCATTTCCTAATGATGGACTGAAGCCAGCTGTGTACCATCCTATTTTAAAAATTATCTTGTTTTTTGTTCTTTTTTTCATATTTATCCAACAGGGTGGTCTGAGTGCCCAAGCTTTTGTTCGTATTGAGATAGAAGATATTAATGACAATCAGCCTGTTTTTGAACAAGACACCTATGTGACAAGTATCAGCAGTCACACACACCCAGGAACAGAAATCATCAATGTTGCTGCCACAGACAGAGATTCAGGAATATTTGGCATTGTCACATACGAATTGGTTCCAGGAGAATTTTCTTCTTTTTTCACAGTGGATTCATCTACAGGTAGTGTATGTGTCTATGAGTCAGAAAGGTTATAATTATACAAGATATATATTCTCCTTGATTATGCTTTTTGTATTTGGAGTCATGTCACATGGGTGAAACTTAGATTCTGATGGGAAATAATTCTAGAGGTAGATGGAGGATTTAGGTTTAATGTGAAACTTTTGCATTCACTGGAATAAGCAGAAAAATGGAAAATATAGTACATGACAGCACAATGAAGAACAAGCAGCATGCCACATATCCACTATTTTCAGCCCTAAATCTATAGATCATTGTAAGAAATAATTAATTTTTTCTCTTTTACAAAAATATCTGCATTTCTAAAATTCTTACTCTTGAAGAGCAATAAAACACCCTTCACAATGTTCCTCCTTTCATTCCTTTTGTATTTCTGTTCTAATCTTCCTCTGTACTGTGCTAGGATAAGTCCTCATTCTGGTCAGTCTTACAAGGCATATTTGCCTCCCTGTTTGACTCAATGTTTAGCTTTCTAACTGTGCTTTTCAATAAGTGATTGACTAAACAGAAATTGCCATTTTTCTTGAGGGCCAGCCCTTGCATGTGAATGTATCCTGATCAACAGATGGTCATGGCACAGATTATTTTATGTGTTTAAGATCTTTTTAGCTCTGATACATGTGTGTATATATTAGGTCTTTAGTATTCAAAATCTTGCAAGGTTCTATTCTTTCTAATAGGTGTCTATTTTTACACAATTCCCAAAACATTCTGATGAACAGAAGAAACTAATCTTCTTAGGAAGTTAGGCTGCTTGTCTTGGCTATTTCAGAATTTATTTAACTGTGGACTTTTAACTACCTGTCAAGTCAGGTTCTCAGGGGCATAACTGATGTCAAAAATACGTAGGTCAGTCAATAATTAGGGAGCTGGATCTCCACAGGCATTTAACTGGTCATTTTAAAACTGTCCCATCAGGCTTGTTGAAGGGAGCCCCTGTGGATCACATTAGCAGCACTGGCTTTGCAGCAACCCTGTGCTGAAAGAAAGCCTTTTGAAAGGTTTCTTCCTTGGATTGTGACCTTTTGGCCTCTCTTTCCAGTTTGGCACTTTGTATAGGAAAAATGTCATGCTTAATGATTAAGACTCTATAAGCTTGTAAGTTACTATTACCTCATGGATCTATCATGGTATTTTATCAAAGGCAGACCAAATTCAGGGTGAAGTTGCTTGAGGTCATTATTGCTGACATTTCATGATGAGAAAAGCTCTTAGGTTAGACACTATTCCCAGCATTATAGTGCTTGGAATCTGATTGCACTTAATCAGATCTCCTGGGCAATTCACAAGGTCAGACTGTGTCTAATTTTAACTTATTAATATTAATGCTGTGGGCTCTTTTTTTTTCTGAATACATTTTTCCATTTATATTCTTCCACACCTATTGAAAATAGGGCTTATGCCCAGTCACTGGTGAGGCAAATGATTTTTAAACTAAAATAAACATTTTAAACAAAAAAGCCCCAGCTCCCACCCCCCCCCCCAAAAACCCAAAACATTAAAATTGCCAATATGTCACACAGAAGTTTTGCCATCTTTAAGCTTGTAAACCTGTTCAGTATTTAGAGAGAGATGAAACAAGTGGCTCACTGTTAGGGCACAGAGATTTTTGAGCTCTTCCTCCTTACTTCTTGTTACAACAGAGACGTTTTCCAGTGTTAATTGTGCTAAAGCTGTCTTTATATGCTCTGATTTACGGGCTAGTTTAGCTGTGCCTCTCTGAAGGTTATGTGAGGGATTTCATCTAGTTAGCTGGGCAGTATTTTGTGGACAGAGGGCAACAGACAAGTATGTGAAGGAATAGGGATTCTCCAGGAGATGGGTGCTCAAACCAGAAAGCCAAATGAGATATTACAACTTGGCCTCTGTTTTTCTGATTTTATGGATGTGCGGTCTGTTTCTGTTGTGTTCTTCATTTTTTCCAATTTATGTATGTATGGCATATTCTGTTTTATCTACTCTTCTCATTATTAGAGGACCTGAACAGAAGGACAATGATGGTGTTGGAGAATTCTGTGGATTTGGCTGCCTAATAGGCTTTATTTTTTCAAATAATTTTTTCTCTCACTGATAGAGAATTTAGAAAGGAGAAATGAAAATCAGTGCATTAGTAATCTTGACTTACTATGTTCATTATAGCCTTTAATATTTTACGTGGACAGAGTTATTTTCAGTATTATGAGATTTACAATAATTAGTGGCAAATGGTGTGTCACATTACACTATGATCCATTAACATAATATGCAAGATGATGCTGTTGTCCATGACATATGTAATTTTTCTCTTTTTTTGCGTTTTCTCTTTTTCTTGCCATGAAAATTTCTCACTGTAATTTTCTTCAGGGATGGTTGTGGAGTGCTGCACTTAGAATATTCACTAAAAATTGACTTTTGAATTTTTGGAAGATAAATGGATAAAACAGTAAAATGACAATTGAAACCAAAATTCTTCATTGCTATGTCTTGCTTCTGGCTCTTGTTTGTTAAAGCTCTTAGTTTTTGTATGAGCTGTGTTCAAAATATCCTACCAGCTGGTCAACTCCTCACTATATGGAAAATAACAATACTGCTTTTGATACATAGATATGATGAGGTTGAGGCACATCCAGGCTCTTTGAAGGGGCTCCATCTTTTGTTTCAAGCACTGGGACATGTGGATGTTGTAAATAGATAAATTCAGTGGGAGCGGGAAGGAACATCCTTTCATTGCCCAGACTGACATTCCACTGAATTCTTTTTCAATTCTAAACAAGATTTTATTAGTTATATTTGTTTGCTATTTTAGCTTTTAGACACTGCATTTATTGTTTGTGATATGCTCTTGTACTCATAAATAACATTTATTATGTTTCAGTTTTTGAAAAAGTTGAAGTCTTTTTCATTTGATTGATGGTAGACTTTCCACAAGAAAAACCACTTTAAGAACTGTGTAACTAGAAAAATGTATGGATAGGAAACTGTAAACCAGCTCCTCTGCTGGTTCGTGACTCTTGCTATCGTTTGTTTCTATCGTTTGTATGTTTGTTTGGTGTAAACAACATCTTGGCTTCATTATGTTGCCTTTTGTAGATATCTGATCCATGCATGATCTATGAACAGTACTCATGAATTGATTAGAACAGGGCAAGTTGAAGAGCTCTTCTGGGTAAGAAACTGTTTGAGCTATGTTTGTTTATTTTCCCATTGTTACCTAACAAGCTATCTGAAAGACAGTGTATTTATAGTAATGGCTGAGCTGGTAATTAAAAATGTAAGTCACAGGATGCAATCATAAGTGTAGCAGAAAACCTATGCAGTGCTTGACTTTAAGACTTTAGGATTAACAAGTGATTTAGGAAACTTCCATTACAATAACAGCATTAATACTTACCTTTACCCGAGGGCATGTAATTAATTTTACCATTGATCTTAGTGATACCCTTTTCGAGAGATTGGTAAAAAGATAGTTATCATCATCATCATCATCGTTCTGGTTCAAAGAAGTTGTTTCAAACCAACAAAATTGTAGTCCTTGAAAATTATTCTGGACTAGTGTGACTTCGAGTGTCAGTCTTCAGGTAAATAGTCTGTTCATATATTTTAAAACAAATCCCCTAGCTAGTCCCTGTGTGCAGAGAAAACTTCTGTGGATGCTAAGCAAAAGGCAGCAGCCATGGTTTGTCTTCATATGAATGTATTTGTTATTTAAAACTAGCATGAAAACCATGTAGAGAAAGTATCATTCACTCATTGTATGTTACAGCAGTATAAGCATTTAATTTAGCTTCTGTTTCTTTAAATTCTATAAGATATTTAGGCTCGTGTTTCTGTGATTCCTACCTAAATTAGATGCCTAGAAAAAAGGCTGTGACCTTCCTTTTGTGTATTTCATTGAGAATGTGTCTGTCAATATGGCTCATAGCCCTGGGCTGGATGCCAGGTGCCCACCAAAGTCACTCTATTACTCCCCTCCTCAGTTGTGCAGGGGAAGAACATGATGACAAAAGGCTTGTGGGTCAAGAAAAGTGCAGGGAGAAATCTCTCAGCAATTACTGTCACTGGCAAAAGAGACTCAATTTGAGGAAATGACTTTAATTTATTGCCAATCAAATCAGAGGAGGGTAATGAGAAATAAAAACTACATCATAAAAGACATTCCCCCCCATCCCTCCCTTTTCCTGCACTTAACTTCACTCCCAATTTTCTCTATGTCCTCTGGCCCCGGCAGCACAGGAGGATGGGGAATGGGAACTGTGCAGTTCATCACAGGTTGTCTCTGCTGCTCCTTCCTCCTCACACTCTTCTTCTGCTCCAGCACAGGTCATTTCAGCAGGGTCCAGTCCTTCAGGAACAGAATGATCCAGTGTGGGTTTCTGTGGGGTCACAAGTCCTGCCAGCATACCTGCACCAGTATGAGTTTCCCATGGGGTCACAGACTTCTTTGGGCATCCATCTGCTCCAGCGAAGGGTCTTCCATGGGCTGAGGGTGGATCTCTGCTCCCCTGTGGACCTCCATAGACTGCAGGGGGAAGCTGCCTCACCGTGCTCTGCACCACAGAAGCCACTCCTGTAGTGCCCACGTGGCCAAACCCTTCACACATAAACACAGTACACTGAGATACTTGGAGATCTTGCCATTGACTTGAAGATATTTGGATCACCATTCTGTTAAAATACTTTCTGTTACTTATTTACACCAAAAACCACATTTTGAGGAGAGCAGACAAGCCTTGTTGCAAGAGCTGGTTAGTAGTTGAACACGTAAAAAACAAAAATGTGACATAAAAAAAAGCTCAGCACAGAAGTACAGGTCCTTCAAAATTAACATTCTTTTGTGGGAATTTTGACTTTAAGATGCTCTCTGATTTCTTTCTAGCAAAGGGCATCATGTGACTAAAATGTCCTGTAAAAGATTTAGAGCAGTCTAGGAGCTTAGTCTGTTGGCAAAGAATAAAAGGATGAATACACTTAAAGATCATGCAAATTTAAGAATGTAAGAAGTACCTCATCCAAAAGCCAAATTCAATTCCAGCATCTTATCACTTTAACAGTGCCTGGTAATGGATACAAGAAGAGGAGTTGTGTAGAGTTTGTACAGAATAGTGCCTCACTGGTATATATTTCTTGTGGTAGTGTTTATTTTAGTGCTGTACTACTTTAATTACTACACTATGGAATTGCACATATGTAAATGCAATTTAACAGCAAACTAACTTATAATAAACTTCGATTTGGTTCAGAATAGATTCATTCCAGTTAAGGATGCTGAAAAAATTATTTTTATTAAAAAATAGGACTGTTTCTTAACAGCTGCATCTTCAGAAATGTTAATTGCTTTATTTTTATTGCAATACAGGTTGAAAAGTAATGTTGAAATACCAAAATTTATTTTTATGGGGGGAAAACCCCAAAACTTTGCTTAACTCCATGTATTATACACAGTTTAATATATAACAGATTGTATTAGGCATCAAAGTAAAATGGGGATGCACCCTTTCTAAAGCAAACAAGGCCCATATTTATGATGATTGATGATGTTTTCGTATGGTATTGTAGGGAAAAAAATACTTTATTTTTAAACTACTTTTGGCATTTTCCTACAGCATGTAGTACATTTGCTAAACATATGAAGAACTTCACATAAATAGATTTAAAATTAGGAGTGCTTTATTTTGGAACATTTTGAGGCCACTTCTTTTTTTAAACTGCAATTTCTTCAATTACTGTCTTTCTGATCTGTCATATGATATTGATAGTGTATTTGGAATGCTGCAAATCAGTGGAATATGTCTGAGATGTTGGTTTAGCACAGTAAGTTTTCACCTTTGAAGAACTTTGTTTGAGTTAAATCAAACAGGAAAAATTAGAGTTATTTGTGGGCATTTACCTTCACTGAGATCTTGCCTAATGAGAAATTTGTCATAAAGAATGCAGAAAATAGTATGTTGTCCTAGAAGCACATGCTGTAGTAAGTGTAAGGGTGCAGATTTTGGCCCTGAAAGAAAGGTGTGTAGCAGAACAGCATGAAAAAATATCCATACTGCTAGCTCCTTATGTGTCTCTCTTTTTTTTTTCTTTTATGTATAAAATCCAATAGAATCAACTATCTACAAAGAGAAATATTCCTACAAGCTCTGTGCCAAAAACTCAACAATGCAATAGTGGAATGTACGTGAGATGATTTGTGCATGGAAGAATGCAAACTATTAACAAAAATACTTTAGCCCACCCTCCTATGTCCTAGTTAAGCCAATGTCAAACCTCAGAAACAGAAGAACCCACCAGAAGAGGCAAAGAGTGAACTTCCTTGGCATTGTACAAATGATGTGAGCTGATTAAAAAAAGTGGTGAAAAGGGAAAAATTATGCCCATTTTAGTGGAGGAGAATAGTGTGATATTCACTAAAATTTAGATGATCAACCCTTTTCTTTGCTAGAGACTGCATGGGTCTCAGAGCACAGGATATATTTACTGTACTTTGTGTTCTCAGTTAACTTAAAGAAAAGAAGTGTCAGGTCACACCAAGGGAGTAGACAGCTGTGGTACAGTGTTTGAATGAATGTAGCAGGGAAGTGTGTGCAGCAGAAAATCAGTCTAGGTAAATGAAGGGCAGCATCTGGAATGTTTTGTAATGCTCTTAATATAAGAACAGTAAATATATCTTCTTTAGCTTATAGCAGGCTTCATTCTGTGTCTGTCCTGATGTTTTTTTCTACAGTACCTTCAAAGAAAGGTTTTAACCATCCCTGGTTACCATGGCAGTTGAGTTGTGTTACCAGGTTGTGCAGTGGGCTATTGTTGGATCTAGAGGCTGGCAGCTTGATTGAAAAGGTCCTTGACCGAAAAGGTCCTTGATTAAATAGACATTTTTGAAAAACTTTGATAAGTAAGTAAGGAAAGGTGACCTGTTGAGAAGGTGTGGAAGGGCTGGAGCTGTGCAGATTACAGGGGGAGGTCTCTGCCTTTGTCTTTGACAATACAGCAATTCACCAGGAAAAACTCCTGCCCACTTACTGATGTAAGCTTAGATTTCTGGATGGACTCGTGCTTGTGTGAGAGTGTTCTCTTTGTACACAGTCAGACAGCAGACACACTCTGAGTTACTATTAGGTCAGATGAAAGGAAATAAACCAGGGCAGAAACAAAGGAAATCTTATAACAGTGAATTATATCTCTTCAGTTATCTGTTCTACTGAAAAAGTAGAATTTTCAGAAGGGGTTTTTGTGGTGTTGCTTGTTTGTTTGTGGGTTTTTTTAGGGAATAGTTATTTAAATATGTAAAAAAACAAAATAGAGTTAGGAGGCACCTGATCTTCTAAACTGGCAAACTGTAGTCTCTAGGGATGTCAAATTTTGCATCCCTAATTACAAGACTGCTTAAAAGGCACTTGTGTAAAAGAAAACAGCCTAGATGATACAAAACCATTCTAGTACAAAACTCATGCTTTCTTTTGCTTGATATTAGAGGGTGATGCTCAGGTGGGTATTCTGTTTGTGACTAATGGAACTGCTATAATTAGAAATTTGTATTTTATGTGTTGATGAATACTTCTTAGCTCACTAAAACTCTCTGTAACCTATAGTATTTGAAATAGTGTCATGCTTCTGGGGGAGCTGCAGTGTTAAAACTGCTTATGTTCGTTTATAGATCCAGGTACTGGTTTGTTATGTGCAGACTCCATGGCCAGACTTTCATGTGCTAAGCTAATTCTTGTGATTAAACACAGTATGTTTGTATAGTATTGGTTATAGACAGTAAGTCCTTTTATAGCTATTTTTCTTTCTAAGAGGCAAACTATGAATTGAGCACAAGAATTTGCTACAGAGGGGCCAGTGTTTGAAAGCATCTGCAGTGCAGGGGTATGAGACCTGTAAAGTATAAATGTAGCTAGAAGATTGGTATGGGTTCAATCAGTTGTTTACTACAAAAACATTCAAACAATGAATATTTTCAAACTGAAGAAGTCCTCTTCTTTGCTGAAATGCAAACCAGCATTAGAACCATTAGATTAAGCTTTTTAAAGACTTTTCATGTGAGGTGAAGCTATGTGTATTACAGTAGGTAGATTGTAAATAATAATTTAATTCCTTCCTTCCCCTGGCCATTATTAAACCAGCTGTTCAGTGTATTTGGCAGTGTTGCTATGGTTACTATCAAGCATTCAGCTTCACTAAAAAAGGCGCATTTTAATTATAGGTGAAATACTAAAGCTGGAACTGTATGCAGTGCCAAGATGACAGCATAGGCAATGAGTGGGACAAATTTAAATAGAAATGTCAAGCAGAAGCACTATCATTCCTCCTTAAAGAAATGCTAATTTTAATGTTAATGCAAAATGCACATCTCCTAACTGCATTGATCTTCTGGAGGATCACTCTATCTGTGCTCATATTGAAGTTTTTTCTGACATATAAAAAGCAAAGTTGTGCATGCACCCCTGCACTGGGAAGCTGCTGAGTTAGAGTGGGTGCTCTGGGCAGATCAGTGGGTCAGCTCTGACCTGCACAGTAGTGAACAGCAGGTACAGTGGCCAGCTTTGAAGGTGAACTGGGGTGAGGAACCATTTGGACCTTTTGACCATCTGCTTGTTGTCTGAGCTGTGTCAGGTGATGCCAGCTGGCTCATCCTAGGTTATTTGCTGAAGAAATAGTGCCATCATTTAAAGTTTGTTAGGGTGTTTGGTTTCATGGGCTTAGGTAAAACCACTGGTAACTGTTGATTTGATTCCTCTTGCCATGTTCTAAAGTTGTTTTTTTATTTCATGAACGATTATGTAATATTAGAAGCTATTTAAATATGCGTAGTTATCCAATCCAGACTTTGTTGCTGAAGTTAGTGCATCCTGATTTTTGTCTTTGCAGCACTTGACCAAATGTGGAAAACATTTGGTTTACCTACAAATGCCTATAAATGTAGGGCTGATTTTTGTTTTGCTTATGGGAGAACCCTGTGCAAAGCAGATTTTCAAAGTGCTCAGATGGAGATGTGTGTGGAAATCCTATCAGGTTTACCAGTATGATATTTTCCCATACAAAAAGTTCTTTTGGTGAGTGAGCCTACTTTGGTGCTGGATGCTGTGGTAAGATTAGGACTGAACACAGGATCATGAATATAATAAAACAAGTATTTTAAAAAATCATTACATGTGGGTTCCTGTCTCCTGCTTTCAAATGTTGAGAAATGGCAGTTAACCCCCTCATGGAATAGGGTGCACCTCCACAAAAATAAGAACAACAAAATCCCATGAGAAGTTTTGCCATTGCTAGAGGATGGGGGGTGGCAGAGAGTCCTGTCCTTCATTAGTGCATTTGCACTTTCTGGGCAAATAGGCACAAAGTGAAGAGCAAGACTTCTTGGAAGATCCTGCCCTACCATGTACAGTGAGTGAGAAAGTATGAAGCAGATGAAAGAGCTGGCAGTCATGATTTTGCCTTCAATAGTACTATTTCTCCCCATACATTCAGTGCTCCAAACCATGGTAACGATTTCTGCTAGCCCTTGAGCACAGATTGTTCTGCAGCAAAATATCTGTGAATTCCAGCATGGCTGTGCTGACCTGCCTTGGAGCAGAGCTGTTCCCAGACCACAACCTCCAGTGGCAGTTGCTGACATGCATCCAGCATTGCAGGTTCTGCCTGAAATCTGTATCCAGATCATGTCCAGGCAACAGGCAGTCTGTATGTCACGCTTTTGATTTATAAGGGTCGGGATCTGCAATCAGTTACGCCCATGTGGATCTAGTAAAAAAAAATGAGATTGCCTAGGTGTGAATGAGGCTGGGTGTTAATGCTTCTTCCAGTGTGTAATTATAGGATTGTTCACCTGTGAAGCAGAATTGATTTCAGCTCTCTCTCATGCAGAATAAGGAATTAACTAGGGATAAAATCTTCAAAGCACTTCAGTGATATAAATATTAATTTGAAAAATGGAAATTAAATGTTTTTAAAGGCAGCAGATATTCATTTATATGGTGAGTCAAGCAGCAAGAAATATGTCCCTTTTCTTGAAGCTGACCCACTCTTTGTGGTCCCCTGTTGGGAGTTTGGTAAAACATTCCTTGCAGAGGAGCTGTCTCATTATTCCCTTTTCATTGTCAATGTTTATAGAAACTACTTTTCATAATGGAAGAACATATTCTGTACTGCAGCAACCTGATTGTCTTTTAAGTTCTCTGAAGCCTTGAGTTACAGGCTGCAAATGATTGTGGCAATAACAATAATAAATTCCAATCTTAATTACAAAATGGGGAAGAAAGGAAAACCATGGTTCATATTCAGCCAGTTACTTAGTGAGAGATGCCTCTGTTGAGTTTTGCACACTGGACCGGTGACTTTGACAGTTCCTGCTCCTTGAAATTGCCTCCATATTTCTGCCTTTGCAGTGTAGTACTCAGGCACCTCCTGTACCATGATGCAGCAGATGGAATGCACCCAGCCAGCCTGCTCTCAGGTGTGCTGGCAGCTGCTTTTGGCCCAAGTGGTCCTGACTGTCCATTTCAGTCACAGTCTGCTGTGTTATCTAATCATAGAGAAAGTGAAATCCCAGATGCTGCTTTCTTCCACAACTTCTTTCCCATCATGTGGTGCCATAATAGAGCCTAATGAGGCATGTCCACCAGCATATGGCTGAGCTATCTCAAGTGTCTCTATAGATTATGTATCACCAGATGCAAAGCTAATGCCCTGTCCTACAAATGCTGAAAGAAACAGAATGCACACAGTTAAAAGTTAAAATGGGTTATTAAATTTCTGCATACTACAGTTTTTGAGGTTGGAGGGAACCATAAGGAAAACACATACTTTTTACTTGGATTCTGCCCTTGGTCTCATGGTGTCCCTGGTCCTGCAAAAGAGAGCTGAATTGGCAAGACGTACTTGCCTATTCCCCTTTTTCCCTATGACACAGCAAAAGAATGAAGAAGGAAAACAAAATCTTTTATTAATTTTCTTTTTGCTTTCTGTAACTGAACTGGCATGGAGTGTGCTGCAATGTGTCTAGGTCAGCAGAGATGGAGCTTTGACTCTGAAATATTTCTGTTCAACAAGTCTTCAGAGCTCCTGGAGTAGAGCTCTGTTTGCTCCACCCTTTGCTAAAGGATGTTCTGGAGTCTTTAGTTACTGCTCTGAGAGTAAGATTTTCAGTTTGATGCTTTTCTGTAGAAGTTTTCCAGTTCCCACATTCCTCTTGAAGTATCTAAAATGAGAAGGACATATTTATATCCTTGTCAATAGAAAAATATCCAGTTGGAAAATTAGTAACATACAGCCCATTTGATTGGTTTAAATTAATTGGGCAGAAATTATGTGTACATGTTTATCCTCTGGAGAAAAATAGTTAAACCCCTTTTTCCATGAGGCTATTATTGCTCAGATTACCTCAGGAAATACCAGAAGTCTATATCCTTGAAGGACTACTTTGTTGAGCTGCTGAAGTAATCATAGAACTCAATCATCAGAAGAAAAAAATATTTTAAAAGCCAAAATAAGGTTGTTTCTTAGAATTGCATCAGTTGTTAGCAAAGAAGCTGAATCAGTACTGAACCCTGAATCTATCTGTATGTATCACTGTTGAGCTTTTAGTGTGGTTTGTCACACTGGAATCCCTTTTTGTTAGTAAAAAGTGTTTTCCCTTGATCCTGAGGACCCTTTTACTTCATTTTAAGCGTGTCAAGACACAGTTTATTATAGTGTCCTAGCAGTATATTTGGAGCATATACTGCATGCACATTTGAGTATTTATAAGAATTTTATTTCTTTTCCATTATTCTGCTTAAAACTGGATTGTAGAAAATTCAACCTAAATTCTGAGAAGATATATTCTCATTGAATCATCCATTGATTCTCCTAAGGCACTTTGAGCTAACTCTAGTTTTACCCTGTCTAACCACTAAATGTCCAACTTGAATGGCAGACATCATCCCTACTAAACCTGTCTTGACAGCCAGGAAATTATAAAGGTAGCCCAAAGTTTAAAGGTTTGGTTTTACTGAACTGCCAGAGCATCTGTGTCTTCACCAGCTGCTACAAAAAAAACTAGGTGATTCCTTAAAAATATCTATAGGTATGTAAAATGTTGTCCCTGTTAGTTGAATTACTTGAGTTTACTGCAATTTTACTACTTAACACACTGTGATTCTAGCATTTAGTGTATATTTAGTTAGACACACTCATTGCTAATAAAAATTTTCTTGTGTTTGGTTACCTTTCATCTTCATTTTCATGTTGAAAAATTTACTTCACAAATAGATTGTTCTGAGGAATGTACTTCCAAAGTGCTGTATTTTGGGACTGAACATTGTATTTTCTTTTCAAATAATTACTTAATAAAGTTCATATAAAATGTAATTGTTAGCAGCTTGCAAATTCAATGGACCTTAGAATTCACTATTAAGGGGTATTTTGACAAAAACTTGTGATCAGATTGCAGGTGATTTCTTTCCAGATACTTTCCACAGAGCCCCCTGCTCCTAAGATGTATATTTTGGAGCTTTGACTCCTTTGTGTGTGTATTTTATTTCATGAGTTACTTAAGCAGAATGTCTCTACAGCCTGTTTGAAATAACATTAACTTTACTATTTGCAGAGGTAAATTAATCTTCTGAAACAATACTTGTTTTCCACCTTGATGCATTTCCAAATTGGTATTGACTAGTAGTAGTAGTAAAATTTAGCATTGTTAAAGATTTAACTGAATCTAAAATTAGATTTTCTAAAATGTTTCTAAATTAGAATTATGGACACTGTGTTTTGAAACAGAACTTGCTGTCTTTCAGTGGCTCAGTGAATGGTAAAGATCACATAGTATGAAAAGAACTTGGCTCTCAAAAATTTAATTGGGAGTGCTGATTTTTTTCTACATGGTCTGACCTTCTCTTAGAGTAGCAATATGTGTTGAAACTATTTTGACAACCTGCTGAATTTTATCTTACATGTCTCTTAAGTGCTATTTTATTTCTGTGTACTCTCAGGAATTATTTACCTGACCTCAGCTCTTGGCCACATAGCACATTCTGCATTCTTCCTGACTGTTTCTGCACGGGATGGGGGTGGCCTTCCCTCTGCCAGCAATGCAGCTGTCACAGTAAATGTCCTTCAGACTGTTTTGGTCCCTGCCATATTTGAGAGATCCCGGTATAGCTTTTCTGTTCCAGAAGATGCACCTGAAGACAGCATGATTGGCACTGTAAAGGCCAGAGAGCCTCCAAGTAAGTCATGTTCTCAGTCAGAGATTATGTTGTATTTTTGTTGTGACCATTAACTGGAAATAGCTGTAGATTATTTTTTTTCCCCATAAACCTCTGTGTTATTTATTCAGTCTGTCAAGCATTAAATTGAATTTATCTTTGGTATTTACAGCAACTGGTGTAATGGCTGATTTATCAGGATGCTCTTTAGAACAGTTGGAGATTTCTGGTATTCTCCTTGGTGGTCCATAGAGATTGGCAATGGCCTCCATTTTCTTCCTGATGGATTTCTATAATTGTAAATGAGGAGATAGGAAGCATGCTGTGAAAGTTTAAGTAAGTGTGACGGACTGGCTCATGTTAAAGTGTTAGCCATGCAGGGCAAATTTCAGAGCAATACTTAAAATCAGGGAGTACTCAGAAATATCAGAGGATCTGCAAGAAGTGCTCCTGGCCACTCCTCAAAAAACCAAACCAGAACCAACCAACCAAACAGAACCCCACATTGTCTCAAATTAAGTGGAGAAGTCCAGATGAATGTTTGCAGGACCTTTGGAAAATATATTTAATCCATCTGGTTTTGTTATCATTTGTAAATGGAAATGGATTAGCTCCTGACAGTCCTTGGTCATAAAGAGCCCTGTCCTGAGAGCTGTACATACTTGGTTCCTATGCAGAGCAGTGGGATCTGTGAGTCCACATAATAGCCTGATGATGCATCTGTAAATGTAAGGTGGTAGATGGCAAGGTTTCATACAAGCTTCATTAGTCAGGTCCTCCCATTTCTTTCTTTTGGGAAGAACTGTCCTCAGCGTGGAGGTAGCACCCACTGTGTGGCCTTGATAGAAAGCCTGAATCTTTAGACAGCTTTTTCTTAAGGTAGTGTCTGATGTATAAATGTTACAAGAATGGTCACCCATGAACAGTAAGTTTATTAAATTGCATTTTTTTTCAGGGAACTGCCACCTGTTTCATTCCTTGCTGTAATGAATGCCTGTGTGTAGTGAAATTGCTCCCACAAGACTAATTTATAGGCGTGTTTCTTCTGTATTTTAGATCAGGGAGAAACAAGAGGCTATTATGTGATTTTCTCTATAGAGTTTTATAATACCAGTGTGATGAAAATCAAAGAGTGCAGAAGTGGACAAACTGTGTAGATTCATATTTTACTGGAGGGCTCCAGGGATGGGAAGAAGGAAGCATAAAAAGCCCAAGAATGTCAAACATCTGCGTAGCTTACGTTTATTCCATTGAATTTAACAGCATGCATTCTCCCCAGATGTTCTTGCCAATGTTTATGTTATCACTTCCATTTTTTTTTTTGTTACACTTTTTGTTGTTGTTTCCATTTCTAGATTCGCTAGAAGTGGTTTCTTACAGAATTTGCTCCGGTGATCCGCATGGGAAGTTCTCTATTGACCCCCAGTTTGGCATTATCCGCACCAAGAAACAGCTTGACCACGAAGCTCAGTCTGTTGTGGTGCTCACTGTTCAGTCTCAGCTGGGTGACTCCCCCGTCTACAGCAGCACTCAAGTCAACATATCTGTGACAGACATCAATGACAACCCCCCCGAGTTTCTTACCAAATCTGATAAGGTAACCATCTCACATACCCAGCCTCCTGGCACTGCTGTCTACATTGCCCATGCAGAAGACAAAGACAGTGGCCTAAATGGGGCAATCAAATACAGTATTGCAAGCAAGCAGTCAGATGCATTTAGCATTGATCCAAGTCTCGGAGTGGTAAACCTTACCAGGACAGTGGTGGCAGAAAAGCAGCAGGAATATACTCTGCATATAGCAGCTGAAGACTGCGGGAGTCCTCCTCTGACTTCTTTGCTGATGTTGACAGTGGTTATTGAAGAGCAGAAGATGGGCCCTACTTTGGTCTTCCAAAGCTTGGTGTATCAAATAGAAGTCAGTGAAGCTACCTCTCCAGGTGCCCAAATCCTTCAGGTTCAAGCCCACTCCCTTGATCCACACAGTGTTACCTCCAATCTGAGGTATTCCTTAGAGCCTAGTACTGATTCCGTTGCATTTGGAATCAGCTCTGATACTGGCTGGATTTATCTTCGGAAACACTTGAACTATGAATGCGCACAGATGCTGTGTTTTAGAGCCTTGGTCAGCACGTCTGAGGACAAAAACCTTAGGCAAAATGCAAGTACATCTATAATAGTTAACGTCCTGGATGAAAATGATAATTCTCCCATGTTTTTGCGTGAGAGCTACTTCTTTGAAATTGAGGAAAATCCGATTCCCAGTGGTGTGGTTGGCACCATTACAGCTGTTGACAAAGATTCAGGACGAAATGGACAGCTTTCCTATTTCCTCTTGTCTGATGGAAAGTATTTCAAGATGAATTCCAACACAGGTAGCATTTTATGATTTGTAATCTGCCTAATATTGCTTTTGGAAAGCAGCCTTCCCTAAGGGTACGGAAGTAAAGTATAAAGCTTCCAGAAACTGCTGTGAATCTTTTGGGTTGATATATGAATATTTTAACTCGGAGTGTCACAATTTGGGGAATGAAATAAACCCAATATATTTTCATGAAGAATGGACTGGCCCTTAGGATTTTTTTTTCATTAATTTGTTCAGGTCACTTGGTCATAAGTTTTGGTGTTTGGCTGAAACAAATTAAAAGAAGTTGTTTTAAGTTATAGCTTCAATAGTTCATATGAGAAAAATTTTTGCCTGTGATCAAGTAGAGTTGAAAAGTCCAAATCAGCCATAAGTAACTATAAATGTACTTATGAAGTTAGACAAAGTGATTTAAAATACTTGTGAATGCTTCTGTAACTGACATCAAAACTGAGTTCATGTTGTACACAGCATCAAAGAAGTCAAATTGGCTGAGAGAAATTTTTCACAGCATAGGGTGTACTCTGCAGTGAATCCCAAATGCCTCAAGTAATAGAGGTTATGTCTACACAGTGTAACACCAGAGACCAGAGCATGGAGAGCCTAAAGGAAGGGAATTCTTCAAGGGATACAGGCACCGTAAATAATCCAGTTTAGCAAAATGCTGTGTAGGAAGCGATGATCTGCTGTTTAAAATTCCTATTTCCAGATGTCCAGTCCCCATGGGGAGTGAAAAGGCTTTTCCAGAATTTCTCTGTATGAATCTCAAAATAAAAGCAGCTTTTGAGTACACTTATGGAACTTTACAGGCAAACAGAATACTAGGAGTTAACCAAGAAGGTTTTTAAAAACCATGTGGTTACCTGTGTGATAAGCTTTGATCAACCACAAATCTGTGGCTGTATTGGGTATGGCTAAGCAGACAGGGAGAATATTGGTCAGATTTATTTGCTGGGTTTACCAGAATGCATGGGAGACATAAGGGTTTATGATTAATGCACATAATTAATTAAGGCCCCTTGTCAGCACTTAAACCCCTGTGCTCATGTATTATCTGTCCTGGAGTGTGGTGAAGGCCAGATGGATTTCTTTGGAAGGTCGGCACTTTGGTTCATACTGTTTGATACCTTTGCTCTTGGGCACCCAGTGTACAGTAAAACGTGTCAATAGAGCACTAAAGTACATATGCAAAACTGTGAGTGACAGAATGTTTCTGCAGGATGGGGTTTGGAAAGCTGAGGTTTTCATGTCAATGATCAGGTGTATCAGAGGGCACTTATCATTATTTCACATTAAATTAAATGCATAATTGCATGCACTAAGACGAGTGCTAGCACACAGTAAACACCTAACTCCATTTCTCACCCCTTTTCTTTGGCTGTCAGGTGAAATCATAAACTGGGCGGCGCTGGACCGCGAGGAGCAGGCACACCACGAGCTGCAGGTGCTGGTGACGGACGCGGGGCAGCCCCGGCGCAGCGCCACGGCCACCGTGCGCATCGCCGTGCACGACCGCAACGACCACCCGCCATGCTTCCCCCAGGGGGTGCTGCGCCGACAGGTGGGGCGGGGCACCGCACTGCGCTTCCTGCAGGGGGCGCTGCGCCGACAGGTGGGGCGGGGCACCGCACTGCGCTTCCTGCAGGGGGCGCTGCGCCGACAGGTGGGGTGGGGCACCGCACTGCGCTTCCTGCAGGGGGCGCTGCGCCGACAGGTGGGGCGGGGCACCATGCAGCGCCACCCTGTGACCGCACCGCGCACTGCAGGTCCTTCCAAACCGGGGCACTGCACACAGTCAGATGTAAAGGATTGCACGAGCCTAACTCTGTTCATGTGTGCACTGGAATCCCTTTTGGTTTCCAACCTCTGAGCTTGCCATAGTAAAGATGTTCGAGTTAGTGTTCTATACAGACTGTGACAGAGGATTGCTAGAACTCTGTTGTTTAACCATCTCCTGAAATACTCATTGCACACTAAATATTACTGAAATGGAAAACAGTGCAGCAGCTAAACTCTTGTGTTATGGCAAGGGATTTGAATAAGATGGCTTTATCCATGTATAATTTCAAATAATTTATGAACTGCTTGGTGACAGGTTTTGGAAGGGCAGCCATCAGGGACACTTGTTGCCACCATCTTTGCAAAAGACTTCGATTCTGGAAACAACGGTGTTGTATTATATTCAATAGAATCAGGTAAGAATTTCAAGGGTTAATTAATACAAAAAGATACATTAAAATAACTAGCATTTTAGAAAAGCCATGTATCATACCAGATTTTATGTTTATTTTGTGTCAGGTAGAATAAAGCTGCCTTTGGAAATAGGAATCAGCACCACCATGTGTCTTACAAAGTATTTAAGGAAGTGTAAGCAGCTGCCTTTCCTCCCTTTGCTCTCTGCCCCATCTTTCATGTGGTTTGGTTGCTTCTGTGGCTGGCCAGAAAGTGTTCAAACAGCTCTCAGAAAAGACTAGGATCGTGATCTTTTACTGTACAGTTTAGTATTTCAGTCAGTTTAACATCTTAAAGGAAAAATGAGCTCCCTTTTCCCATGACCAGTTGAAAATTTTCCTGCTAAAATAACAGTTTGTGATGGTCTGAGACAGGGATCAGAGGGATCAGCAGATAATCTGGACAAGCAATGAGGTTTGTGGTTTTTAGTTTGGGTTTCACCCTTTGTTTAGCAGTGTGTTAACCTGACATAGCATGGCCCCTTAAAGCACTTCTCTTTAGTTTTCCCCATAATTCCTACATGTAATATTTCACTTCTGGGGTAAGCGGTAGGATCCAGTTTTGTTTGCAGTGAAATTAATAACAGAGCAGTCCCAAGTTAGAACATGAGTGGGACTGGGGCATTAATACTGGTAGGAGACATAGATGTGATGTCTGGATTTGCTGCATACCACTTGCTATACTTCCATAAAAGTGAGAACTCCATCTATAACCAGGAAGGAAAACAGGTCTGTTCTCCTGCTTCCCTTCACTATTGCTTCAAAACAGTAAGAGTTCCCAGGAACAGGACTATTTCTTTTTTGTTTGGTTTCTGTTCTATTCTACCAGATTTATGTAATCAATACTTTTTAAGCTTGGGATTCGTAATCTATGGTAATTTGCATGTAGATACTACAGTTTCATCAGAGCTAGAAAACATCATTGCCTTAATTTGAATATAAATGACTGCCTATTCCAGAGGGAATTGGATGGTATCTTAGACTTCTGCATAGTGAGTAAGAATATTTTGCACAAAAAAGTTCCCCCTTGTGAAAAAGGGGAGGAGCAGTGTGCAACCCTTTGTTTGAAGAGTGATGGCCAGGCAATACAGTAAGTGTTTTTCAGGGGTCTCTGCCTGTTCATGTATCTAACTATATCCCCTTCCTTCAAACAGCATGTTGGATTTTCTTACTGGCTTCACTGTAGGGCCCCCAGAGGGGAGTAAGTAAGAGTTCAAATTATAAAAATGACTAGCAACACAAAATATATGACTGGTGTTGCAAAAGCCGTCTCTGGAAAGAACAAAAACATAAAAACAGCAGCAAACACACCCCCATCTCCCCCCATTTCAGATGCAAAAAACCACTAAAAATCCCTCCCAGCCTTGGAACTAGATATTTTCCTGATAAACAAATCCAGAAACAGCTGAGCTTCTCTGATACTAATTTTTGTTGCTGTTAGTTGGCTCACAGCCTTTAACATCTGGTCTTCTGTTTCATGGTGAAGTTTTTGTCTGGTTTATATTAAAAATAGTATTTTCTTGTTCTGGGACACTGTTCAGTACTTAAATATGAAGAAGAAACATGATCTGATTTACAGCCATATTTGTTAAACAGAGAGACAGCAGGTTAATTGGAGAACTCCATACAGACCAGTGCTTTATTCTTCAGTCATGAGGCTGCCACAAGATGGAGAGCTGCGAGTGTCAGTGTCAGCTGTTAAGCTTGTAAATGTTCCTGGGTAATTTTTAATGTTCTTGAGATCTTAAAGAAATTTCAAGATAGGAGCAATATATTAAGCTATGTAGGAATGTTAATGACAAATGCCAACAAAATACATGAGGGCAAATCTGTAAAAGAACTATGAGGTTTACGCACCAGATAAATTTTAGGTTACAGGGAAGTGTTTCCTTCAAAATGCCCCTTCCTCTTCCTAGAAAATCAAAGCAAACCATGCCTTAAAAATGTATATGCATCAAAGTGGGTGGTCACATGGCCCTACTTCCACTTCTGTGTTATCACTAACTCAGAGGGAGTTAATCCCAGCTGTGTGTACTGTTTATTCCTTAGTGATGCTGGCAGTCAGAAAGTGATTTGCCTGGTCTTCTTTATGACTGTCAATAGGATATAGTATAGCATTTATAACAGAAATTAGTGTGTATTTATAGGGCATCTGGAACTACTGCTTTGTGTGTTAAGTCTAGCATTGACAGAGGCTTTTACGGTTATATTTGGAGCAATTATGTGAATGCAACATTAGCCCTTGACTACACAAGTGCCAAGAGAAGCCTAGTTACACTGCTAACATGCACAAATTGGCAAGTGCTGTCCATGTGTCTATGAAGAAGTCCTTGTTCTCCAGAATGACTTGCAAGCAGCGTGCAGGGAGCATTCACAGACTTGTAGAGGGCTACATTTCTGCACAAGCCCTCATCACGTTCAGGTTCTTTGGGAGCCATGGCCTTGCCTTCCTCTTTTCTGTTAAAGGAAACAACTTTTCCATCATCTCAAAGGAGAAGGACATGGTCCGGGCACTAAGTATTTTAACGCCTAGGAAAGAAATAGTTGTTCAGGAAATTTGGTAAAAATACGTAGCTAACTATGACTGTGTGCTGAGGTCACTAATCTCTGAGAAATCTCTGGTGTTATTTTCTGTCGGCTTTCTGGGCCATTTTGCCTAAATGCCAGTTTCTGTAAGGCCTGAATGTTCAGCCAGCCAAAGTTCACAGTAACACATTGCTTGGTGTTTCTCAGGGCACCATTGGTTTTTTCTTTTTGGTTCTAAAACTACAATTTCTCTGAACATCTTTGAGACCACAGAGCTGAAAGAGTGTCTGAGTTTTGGAGAACCTCATGTAAATGAAAGTCTGGCCAACAGTTGGACAAGACAGAGGTGAAAAATTTAATTGTAAAAACATATGTATTTATTGGCAGTTTACTTTTGCAAGCTCAAGAAGAGGCTGGGGCCATTGGAGTTTAGTTTTTGAGAGATTCAGTTTTTTTCTGTTCCATGCTTCATCTGCTCTTTCCAGTTTCCTTATTTCTTATCCATTTCTCATATACTTTCTTCATTTTCTCCTCAGATGCAAAAGGACATATTTAGGGTGTTTGATATAAGCAGCAGTTGTTTAATTCGGGTGATTTATGGAGATAAGAGCTAAGGAAATATTTCTGGAAGTGCAGCGAGCATGAGCTTTTAGACCAATGACTGACATGCTGTGTAGGTGTTAAACTTTTTTCCCAGTGTAAAAGTTTTTTCTGAATTTCAATCAAATGGCTACACTTGGAATACTAAATAAAAATATTGTAAAAATAGATTGATAAAAATACCAAAAAACCAGACATGGGGCATTTCAGTTTTGATTGTCTTTATAATGTGGAATCAGATAAAAAAATGAAAACATGAAACACTTACAAAATGGAAGTCCCAAGGGGTTTTTCTTATATACAATGTCTCTTTCCAAAATTTTCAGACTTTTTTACCACCAAAATATGCACAAAACTATTTCATGCAATATCTGAATTTTAGTGTAACTCTAAGTGTAGGTTTTAGCAAAATACTGAAAATATATGCATGCAATTCACATTGTGTTCTGTTTCTCATATCTCCTGTGACTTTTGCCTAGCTGGGATTTTGTGTCATTAAACATTATATGGAACAAAGTAGCAGATCTGTGACTGTAGACATCTTGTTGGGACCTACACCAGGAAAGTAAACCAAAAGCTATTTATGAAAAGAGTGATATAGCATTAATATTTTGAAACTACCATGAAAAATGAAAAATGCAAGACTGTCACATTCAATATAATTGTCTTTATATATTGTTTCCTTTTGTTGGCAATTTCCTTGTCAATGTTCCAGACAGCAAGACTCAACTCAGAAGGGACTGATGGAGAATTAGAAAGCTAATTCATGCAAAAAATAGGAGAACAATATTAAAAAAACTCCTATTTATTGGTTGTGAAAACCCAATTTTCTAATTAGTTTGCTAAATGGTTTTTTTCTTCAAATGTTACAGGTGCAAATATTTTACAGTTGCAGATGATATAATTGGATACAAAAGTGAACATCTATATGTGCAGTTAACTAATTTGAGTGTGCAGATTTGGAGGACATAAACAGCTTCATGCTCACTTAGGTGTCAATGGAAATATAGTTGTTTATGTGTGTTTTGTGTGCTACATCTGCACTGAATTTATTTTTACCACAGTTGCTTACTGTAATAGTGGCTGTTATGCTGCAGGACTTTATTTAACCTGCTAGCGCACCTTACTGAAAATTCGCATAACAGAAAGCTGTTTGGATAGTATTCTAAGAGAGAAGTACTTATAACAATTGTCATTTTCTCAGTTTCTGGTGATGTATACAGAGTAATAGGTATTTCCCATTTTACTAAAATTTGAAAGTAATTTGTATTCTATTTCTTGAACATGGGGGAGATACATATCAGTCTCATTTTCCAGGGGAGGTTTAGATTGGAAAAATTTCTTTACTTAATTGTTTGTCAAGCATTGGAACAGGCTTCCTAGGGAGGTTGTGGAGTCATCATCCCCAAAGGTATTTAAAACACATGTAGGCATGGTACTTAGGGATATGGTTTCGGGAATTTGGCAGTGTTGGGTTAAAGGTTCCACTTGATGATCTTAAGGATCTTTTCTTCAACTTAAATGATTCTCTAATTCTAAGTCAAGAAGAGCTATTTATTCATCTGTGGTAAAATTATTCTTTGCGACTCTCAAATAAATGATGTGGCTGCAAGTAATAACTTCAATTAAAAGCCACTTATTATTAGAGTGCCACCAGTCCTTGATGAAAGATATGAGCATAATTTCCAATATTCACATGTTGCTCTGCAACAGCTTACTGTAAGATTGTGGCTACCCCCATCTGTCTGCTGGTACAGAGCACAGGGAGGGCAGGTGGTGTGGCTGCAATCATGGCATATTGTAGGGGTCAACAGTGCTCTTTGCTGACCCCATGATCTGTGAGTCACAGGAGATTCTTTACCCTTCATGCCAGTTTGGAGACTAAGACTTAATTCTTTCTCTGGCCCTGTCTGCCAAGGTTAGAAATGGGAGGACCAGTCCTGGGCTATCTGTCACCCTCCTGATGCACACATCACTGGTGTGAGTGAAGTTGTTACAAAACTGGGCAGTTGCTTTAGTACTCTATGGAGTTTCTCTCCATATTTTTCTAAATCCACATTAAGTGGTTTATAATAAGTACTCAATGAAGGAAGAGGAGGTGAACCAAAAAAGCCAGAGAGATCCAAATGAGTGCAGCAAGTTCCTTTCCTCCGGGTCCTGCTCTTTTTCACTGTTCATTACAATGTTCAGTACTATGGAGTCAAGCTGCTACTGATTTTCAATAACACATGTCCATTTTTACCCCACAGAAGAGGATATAGGATACTTTCAGATTGATGCTGTCAGTGGAGAGTTAAGAACAACCCGGCCTCTGTCACATGCTGAGAGATCTGACTACAGAATGATGGTGATAGCCAAGGACCAGGGGATGCCTTCGCTTCAAGGACATGCTGCTGTTTACATCCAGGTACTTATTTACCTTGTGCAGGTAGAACAATTATGTTAAATGCTTAATTTCTTTGAAGAAAAAAAAATTTGGAAGAAGGTTGGGAAATTGACTGAAAAAAGGAAGAAGCTCAAAATTGTAAGCACATTGTCTCATGGTAATTTTCTTTAGCTGTTTTTCTGTTGAGGGAGGAAATGAGAGGGAAAATAATTTTGATTTGTTAAGAATGCATAGCAGCATTCTGGATCATCTTGCAAATAGATGATGCTTGTGCTTTAGGAGATCATTGGAAACACTGGGAAATAGGAGGAAAATATCCAGGTAGGCAGAGAAAAAAATATCAAGTGGGACTGAAAGTGGGGAAGAGAGTAGATTTGTTCCCTTCACTGAGTTGCTCTCTTTTCTAAATTCTATAAATTAAATTGTATAAGGATATCTTATTTCTTTGTGGTGATTTATATGGGGTGGCTCCTCATGGGAGTGTGAAATGCAGCATGTGCTCATTCCATAGCCAGCCACCTGCTGTTCATTGAGCCACAGTGGGCCTGCTTTGTCCCAGCCACCTGTGCACTCCTCCGTCAGAGGCTGAATGTTATTGAGGCTGCTATTTTCAAGTCACCCTAAAGATGGTTAATTTTGGATAGCTTGTAGCTTCAGTCCGGGCAAGGCAAATGCTGTTCCTACAATTCAAGAGAATTGAAGGACTCCTCTCCCTGAGCAACGGGAGAAACACCGGGTGATGAACTGACTGTGAACCCCATTCCCTGCCTCCCTGCACTCCTGGAGGAGGAGGGAGGGGTGGGGGGAAGGTGTGTTTTTAAGCTCTTATTGTACTTCTCATTATCCTGCTCTGATTTTGTTTGCAGTAAGTTCAGTTAATATCTCTATTTCTAGTCTGTTTTGGCTGTGATGGTATTTGCTGAGTGACCTCTCCTGGTCCTTATCTCAGCTCATGAACTTTCATTATGTTTCCTGTCCCCTGTCCAGTGGCAGAGAGGAGTGAAAAAGCAGCTTTGCTGGTACCTCGCATCCAGCCAGGGTCAGCCCACTACACCTTACAATATTAACAATAACAGTGGGAAAATATTGCAGTCTTTGTGTTTTTGTTGCAGGTGATCCCACTTCCCAACGGGAGATCTGGCTTCTTTCAGAATTTCAAGCACTTTGTCATACCTGAAAATTTTAAACCTGCACAAGTGTTGGATTCTCTGAAGGCATTGAGTAACCATCTAGCACTTAACAGGAAACTGCATTTCAGTATTGCTAAAGATGATAATGTTCATTTTGAAGTAGACAGCTTAACAGGAGACCTTTATCTTTCCAAGGAGCTCGACTATGAAACAGATTCACACTTTCTTTTGCAAGTTATTATAAAGGATTATAATAATCCTCCACAAAATAGCACTGTCTTCCTAAGTATTGATGTAGAAGATAAGAATGATCATTCTCCACATTTTCAAGATGACTTTGTAGTGATTGGCATAGAAGAAAATGTACCTGTTGGCACTCTGGTTTACACATTCAATGCAAAGGATGGAGATGGCGGTTTTCTGAACAGCAAAATAGAGTATTCCTTAGAAATAAGTAACACAGGTGAAAATCCATTTCTTATTCACCCTTTGTATGGCACCTTGACCACAGCTTCTCCACTGGACAGGGAGATTACTCGTTCTGTGATCTTGACAGTGTTTGCAGAAGACCAGGCGATAAATCTGACTGATCGTCGGCTGGATTCCCTGGCTGTCAAAATTGTTATTTTAGATATCAATGACAACAGTCCCAGTTTTACATCTTCACGTCTTTCCTATGTCATGGAGGATGTGGAGGTGGGCTTCCTTGTACACCACATAGTTGCAAAGGATCCTGATGAGGGAAGAAATGGACAGGTTACATATCACATTCTTGCAGGCAATGAAAACAAAGCATTTGTACTGGATAAAATCACAGGTACCGTGACTTCTCTTCTCTGGGGTTTCTTGTCTTGTGATTCTCACAGTTACATTTGGGAGTGCTTACCATACAATAGTGAAATACCACATTAGTGTGGCGCTCTGCCCAGGTGACTTATTGTCCTCAGGGGTGATTGCCTTGGGCAGAGCACCACACAAGCAGGGCAGTGCAGAGCACAGTAGTCAAACATTGTGAGACTCAGCTCAAAAATTTTGGCATAACACTGTTACTGTATTGTGTGGGTGTACTGGGGCATCTTCCAATGGTGTATTGAGGAAGGTGGGAAGAAAATGCGGGCAGTGAAATACTTCATTCTGATTTTGGCATGATGCATACTTAAAGCATGTGCACACATGTATGTTATGATATGTGCACATGATGAAAGGCAAAGTTGAGATCAGGGAGTCTGCATTATACTGTGGATGGAATGTGTTCAGTGGAGGCTCAAAGTGCTGATAAATTTCATTCTTCAGCTCTCTGAAATTCTCTGCTTTCTAACTATTATACTATGGTCTCACAAATGCTAATAACACTTTACTTGTTGTAATATTTTCTGGTTTTTATTCTGATTTTGAATCTATTAGGTGATGGAGCTTACACTGGTTTGTGGAGCTCCTAACTGCATTACTTATGTGCAAAGAAGACAAATATTTAAGTTAAATATAGTTAAAAAGTTAACCCCAAAGTTAAATAAAAAGCAATCTCTGAACTTCTTGAATTTTCCATGAACCCCAATTTCCCTGGATACCAAAGGCAATATTTCTGAGCCAATTAGCACTGTACAGGAAATCAAAGGTAATGAAAGACTGCAAGTCCCGAAGCCTTGCGGCAGTGGCATGGTGATGCTACATTGGAGCCATGAGTGCTGGAACAGCTAGGATCCTAACCTGGGGCAGCTAGGATCCTAACCTGGAGCAGGATACTTTTTTAAAACCTTTTCTTCTTTAAACTAGGACTCTTAACTACAGCCCAGTTTCTAGACCGTGAGGTTCAGGAGCGCTACAGTTTGACAGTCATGGCTCTTGATGATGGCAGCCCAGCTCTCTCTGCCACACAAGTTCTAACCATCATTGTTCTTGATGTGAATGATGAGGCCCCGGGATTCCTGAAGCAACTTTATGAGACTGCAGTTCCTGAAAACCGAGATCCAGGGGAGTTTGTCATAAGAGTGGAGGCTGTGGACCAAGATGCAGGTAATTTGTGTCCTTCTGCTTGTAATTTACTTGTGGACCATAGTAGACTAATCCAATCTTGATGCCTTGTGTGTACAGCTGCTGTGCTATTCCCAAGGTAATGTATGTCTTTTGAGTTTCCAAATGTGAGTTTTGGTTCAAACTCTCAATCTTCATTAGAGCTTGGAGCTATTCTGACTTGCACTTTAGGGTAGCTTCAGCTCTGATGATTATATTAAATGTAAAATGTGTTCTTGTGTGACACAGCGTATTATAGGTTTCACATGAAGAAAGACAACGTTCTCTGGTTATAAATCAGCGAACAATATTCAACTCAAAGTCAATATCTGAACATTTTGTCCCTCTCAATCAAAGCATTTTGGATAGTTTTAAAGCAGTTAGTCTAGAGTCCTGGTTTTGTAACAGAGCCTGCAAATGTGCGCTTATCTTTTCTGACCAGAGAGGGGCACTGTCATCCAAGATTTTCATGCTGGTTGAGCCGTGAAGGGATAGTGGAAACTGCCCCGGGTTTTAAAGAGGCTTTTTACATGCTAAAGAGTGTTAATGCATTTCAAAAATACACAGAATGGAGAAATAAGATGTGGGGATGGTTCATCTCCTCAGTGAATCACATGTAAGGACTAAACCTGAGAGTCTGCTAAGCAACAAAGAATTCCCTCCAGTTCTTCAGCTACCTGCTCTTTTGAACTGTCTAAAATGCATAGCATATGATGTTACAGTTAGTCTGTGTGCTGGAGCACTTATACAAGGTCTATGTGATAAATAATAAAATCTGGAAAGAGTGTTAAATATTACAATACTGCCATCTTTGGCCCAAAGGTAGTCTCAGCTCTGTGAATGACTTAATTTTTACTGTAGGTTCACTTTCTGTACTTTCTTTAGAATTGTGTCAGATTGTGCTATCTTAAAAACAGATAATGGAACTTTTTAGCAAAATAAACTTATGTATTCAGTAAGATTGGTAATTTTAATGTAGAACACATATTGATTACAAAAGGCTGATGTGGGCTCAGTAGAGGTATATATAAAAAAGACATTTCCCCACAAGTCTGTAAAGTATTTAGAAATTAGGAAATGTGTAGGTATCCCTGTCTGTTATGATCTCCAAAACAGCTGAGCTGTACTGCAGTCTGCCTCTGTATCTCACTTTTCCAAATATTTTCTTTCTTTTGTGGATCACAAAAAAGGTGATACTTGAAGAAAGGTTTGGAAGATAAAGGAGACAACTGAGAATTTGCTTGAATTCTTCTCCCTCCTTTTCCATCCCTTATATTTTTTTCACATCTTGTGGGAAATACAGCAGAAAGGAACTTTCCAGAGCAGTTAGTGGGAGGGAGTCAGGGAGGCTTGGCAGTGTGGAGAGGAGGGGCATTCCACCCTGGGTGGCACAGTATGTGCCTGCCTGTGCAGACACTTTGGGCTGGAGCACTGTTGTGGCTGATGGTTCCTTCCTGCTAGTTTTTTTGAAGTACATTTTCCAGTAACCACAGTCCTTCTGTTGGGTCTTTTTCTTACATTTGCATGATTTGGCCCCATGTCGTGGGTGTGTCATACTATTGTTTCAAATTAATATTGAAGTGATGTTCCTAATGTAAGAAAATTTGATTTATATAGGAGTCATATAAATATAATGCTACTCACTTTTCTTATGTTTTTGGAACACAGTTTTGGAATAAAATGACTCCTGTCAAGGTGTCCTTTTTTTGTTTTTCCATCTTTTTTTTTCATACTCTTTGAATTGCAGTTCACATCCCATTAATATTTGCATAGTCTCAGTGGAGGACTTTATCCCATCACACTTTTTTGTTCTCTTTGTATGTTCCCTGTGTGACCACTGGGAGGAACCAGTCATTCTCAACTTTTTGTTTTATTTTCCTTTCTTCTTCATTCTCTGTGACTGAAAGGGGGTCTTTTTTTGAGGAAATCACAAGTAAAGCTTCTGACTTTGGAATGGTTTTCTTTCACATGAATATCCCTGAAAACTTTTGTTCATCTCCCTCCCTCCTGTACATTACAACACCTGCACTTACTGCATCTCTATGTTGCGTGACTTTGGGAGTCTTTAGGGATCCCTCCATGCCCTCATCCCTACCCAGCTGACATCTGACAGCTCAACATCAGCAAATGCAAGTGTAAAAGATGATAACATTTGAAAATATGCATGTTGGAAAAATACACGTGGCAAAGCAAAGATACCAGCAGCACATTTAAGATAGGTCAGGATTTTTTCTTGAGGTAGGTCTGTGCAGAAGACTGAACTAGCAAACCAAACTAGCATTTGGCAAGGTCTCCTTTTAATCTGATGTGCACCTCTGTGGTTCAATAGTTATTGTCTAAAGCCTTAGGAAAAAAATCTTAAGAGGTTAATAGGAACCATTGGCTTTGAGTTATGAGACAGGGCTTACTGCCATCCATTAGACATTATTGTAAAGTCCTATAAAGATGAAACTTGAATCTGGATTTGGGGCAGGGGGGACATTTTTTATTTCAGTTTGTAATTTTAGCTCCCAAAGTGTGACCAGTGCTACTGAATAATTAACCAGCAGGTTGGATTGAGTGCAAATGTGCTAGCTGCTGTGCTGTGGTGTATGCATGTGTAGAGTCAGCACGCTCCTCTCCTGGGCAGGGTGTGCAGCTTTTTCCTGATGCTATTTTACACTCCTAGCAGTTGGATATGGGAAAGGAGTCAGTAAATATTTGGTAAATAAATGTAATTAAGAAGACACATATCTGTGTTTTTTAAGGGTTAAAAGTTTTAATTTCAGCATTGTGTGAACAGTCAACTTGGATGGCACCCATGTTTTTTCAGCCCTGGTTGTGAATAGTGTCCATTGTGGAATCTGCTGGAGAAGGAACTGGGTTGAAGCAGCTCAATTGCAGGAGGCAAGAAGCTAATATTATCAGACCTGCAGCTTTGTGTCTCTGTTTTTTCATCTGTAGCATATTGATGATAAAGGATAGATAAAGGCAAGCAGAACTGTGAATAGCTTTTAAAATTTAGTTGAATGTTATCTGATATTGGCAGATCAGATAAATATATGTTAGTAACCCGAAACTTTGAAGACATTCACCTTGACTGTCCTCACTGATGTGATTTTTCTCCCTTCTTCTGTAAAGCTGAAAGGATTTCTATAAGTCATTTTTCCTCCTGCTGTGTATTGTATACATCCCTCCCTTGACTTAGTTTAGGTGCAAATGCATTCACGGTAGTAATTCTCGTAATCAAATTTCAGTAGCACTGTCAACCACTTAACAAAGCTATTCAAAGGCAAATGAAGTCGAGTATGTTAAAAAACCTGTAGAGTCTGTTTCTTCTCTCACATTGTATTTCTCCATCAACTCCAGTGCAGATTGTCTTGTGCTTGACTGCAGCAGATGAGAACAGGCAGGCAGTGTTTTGAAATTACTAGAAGTGTCATGTAATTTTTCAGGCATACCAACTGTCCCTGCCTTACTCAAGGACTAATTCTGGGTGGGAAAAACACAGAATGGTTGACTGGAATGTAAGAAAATGAAAAAAAAAAAAGGGTACAATAGTCAAATCCTTCAGGTATAATGTAGGATTAAACTAATTTAAGGCAATAATATAGGTGTGATGGAGATGACATTATACTTTCCTTGGGAGGATATTGAAACAAGAAGAATTATGAAAGGAATTATCTTACAACCATAATAGGTAAGAATGTTGAGTCTCATTTCCTGTTCAACTAAGGTGGGAAACTTTGAAAGAAAGGTTTCTAAAACCTTTAAAAGTTTTAACCTATTCCCTAGAGTAAGATGGGAAGGCTAATATCCCTGCACTATATACAACTGGTAGGTCTGATCAGGAACTGTATAGAATTGTCATTCAGAAGAATCTGGAGGGGAAAGAAAGAGACAAATAAGTACACCTGAATGTGAGGAGAGTTGCCATGTTTTACTAAGACTTCTATTCTGTTTTAAAGGGCTGAATTCCTTGCTTCAGTATGAAATCTTACCAGGAGCTGGTTATGAGAAATTCAAAATGAACTCGGACAGTGGAGAGCTCGTAACAGCTGCATCACTGGACAGGGAAACCCAGGAGGTTTTCAGTATTAAAGGTAGCAGTGTGAATTATCTGTGAATGCCTATAGAGTGAGAAGTGAGAGTGAGTGAGGTGTTACTATCAGCATTTCTTTTTTTCATGTGTTCTAAATTCAATGCATGTGGTAAGATTTTCCAGTACAGAAAAGCATATGCTTTTTGCATAGCACAGATAACTCTCCTACTCTGATATTATTAAAGAACATCTATTGTTGCAACCACAACCACTGAATGAAAATTGCTTTCTTTTTATTGATCTTAGTTTTGGTTCGGGACAGTGGAACTCCGTCGCTGTCAAGCACAGTGACAGTAATCTGCACAGTGCTGGATGAAAATGATCACTCTCCCACATTTCTTCTTCCTCCTTCTGAGATATTTATTCCAGAGAACCAACAGCTTTCTGTTGTTTACATTATCCAGGCTGTAGATATGGATGCTGGCAATAATGGAGCTCTAAGATACAAAATAACTGGTAAGTTATATTCCATCATTTTGTTAGTATGAATCAGGGAAATATTTAAACAGCAGCATCCAAGTTTTAGGCTAGTCTTGACTTTACCAGGCCTCCTGAGCTCCCATGCTTCTTTTTAGTGGAAAAGAAAAGAGATCTTTCACCCTTTTGTCAGCACTAATAAGCACTTCCCAGGCATAATTTCATTCTGCTTTCTGGATTTGAAATAGTGCAGAACAGTGAAACAAAAAAAACCCAAATGCTAGAACAAGGCATTAATCATGAAGGCATATTTTTTGTCCTTTTCGTTATAGTTGTAGAAGTCTGAATGTAAATATTCCCTTGAAAATATACCCAAGAATTAATTGAAATTTATTTATTTAATGCTATTTATTACATTTTATTTTGTGAGTGCTTCTTTCACCCAGCAATTAATAATGTCATACTTGGCTTCCATCTTGCCAAACTCTCCCTGTGTCCACTATGCCAATGTAAGCTCCACAGCTGTTCAAAGCCTCCTGTAGTATCTTTGGACAAGTACAAGTTTGCTGTGCTTACTTTGGTTTGTGGCTGTCAGCAATAGCTCAAATGTAGGCAGAGAGCTACTGTGGTAAAAACCAACACATTTTTCTTTGAAGAAACAGTTATGAATTCCTTTTTTTCCTTGGTTTTAATGTTGTGATCTCTATGACATTTAATTTAGTTACCTTTGGTCTTTCTGCATGTTATAAAGTATGTAAGCCATTCACTGTTACTCAAAATGCCGACTTTTCAATTGACTGCTTCATATTTATTCTCAGTGCTCCCAAATCGTAACCTTGCCCAACTCTTAAATTCCAAGAGATAGGTTTGTAGAAGAGAACTAGGAGCAAGCAATTACAATTGTCAGCAATGCTTTTTAGATTTGTGGAATTTGTAACTAAGGTTGGGAAGAGGTCACTTCATGGAGCAGCCTAGATGCATGAGCTTTTATAAGGTGGGCTATTTTGGGAAAAAAAGATATGCATCTGGCCAAAAGGCCAGTCTAAATTGTTATGACATTCTGCATTTGCTATCATTGCCACTCACTGATTTAAATGAAATACAGGTTTTAATTTGTATGAGAAATATAATATGTTAAAGGCACATGAGCACACCAGCTGTATGAGCGATTGGACCTTTTTACTGCAATTAGTATAGAGCATTCACAAGGGGTTCTTTTTTAAAAGTAGTTGTTTGTGATCATTTCATTTTTTATGTGTTTGAAAGGTGGAAATGTTGGAGAATACTTCACACTAAATAACACGTCAGGCAAGCTGCTGGTCACTCGTAGCTTAGACAGAGAAGACATCAGCAATTTCACTCTTGTAATTGAGTGCCATGACCTAGGCAGTCCCTTGAGAAGCTCCACTGCACAGCTCTATCTAACAGTCTTGGATGAAAATGATCACAGCCCGTTGTTTGCGAAGGCCCAGTATCAAATCTCAGTGACAGAAGACCTGGAGGAAGGCTCAGCCATCCTGGACCTCTCTGCTTCTGATGAAGACGCTGGCCTGAATGGTGAAGTTATGTACTCCCTTATTGATGACACCTATGGAGCATTTGCCATCAATAGTGTCACAGGATCCATTGTTACTACAAAGGCACTGGACAGGGAGACCAAGTCCCAGTACACTTTTAGGGCTGTGGCAAGTGACTGTAGCACCCATTTTCCGAGGAGCACCACTGTCAGTGTTGTGGTGCATGTTAATGATGTCAATGACAACGATCCTGGTTTTTTGCAGAATCCTATCAGGGTCTTTGTGCCTGCTGAAACTGCTGTGAATGAGACAGTAGCCACTGTGAGAGCAGAGGACGTGGATCTGGGATCAAATGGAGCTGTTGTTTTTAATTTGATGATGGCAGAAACTGTATTTCAGGTCGATGTGAAGACAGGTGACATCATTCTTCGGGAGCCCTTGGCTTCCAAGGACTTCAGTACCCAGCTGCTAGTGACAGCTTCAGATCAAGGCATCACACCTCGAACAGCCACAGCTGTGGTCATTATCTTTACAGAAGAGCAAGAGGAGGTGATCTCATTCAGCCACAGCCTGTACGAAGCAAGTGTGCCTGAGAACAGTGCAGCAGGTGGGCATGAAATCCCTCTTCTTGTAGTCGCCAATCTCCCCTTTTTTTGGAATTGAAATTGTAATGACTAGTATAGGGAAACCTTTTTTTTTTATGTGCAGCAGCAGGGAAAAGTTAATGTGAATGTAGCCAATACCTGTTTGCCCCTTTCAAATGCACCAGCATGAAAAAGATGCAATGGAGGAAGCATTGTCTAACCATCAGTGGGTTCATTCATATAGCAAAATTGCTTTAATCATGGGTGGATGGCATTTACTTGTTGTTTTGCTGGGTAGTGCATGCAAGCTCAGATGAGTTGAGTGTTGGAAACTAGTTGCACCCTGACGTTTCTTGTTTTCACAAAACCCTTCACAAACTGTAGTAGCTTTCATAAATACCTTACTGAAGTTTTAGACTTTGCAGAAGAAGGAGAAAAGGGGGCTAGGATGGGGTAGAGAAGGTCGGAGGCTATTGGTACATGGTCACTTGGTGCATGCTTCTACCGTGTCTCTCTAGGTAGAGACTGCACAATGGAATGCCACCTACAGACCAACCAGCTTCAGTCCCAAGGTACTTAGAGATTTATTTGGATTTCTTCTGGATATTGATGAGAATTACTGCGCTACTTTTTATCATTCAAAGAACATTAATAATTATCCCTCCAACCAATTAGATGTGGTATCTTCTCCTGCAACAGGGATTGGTTCTGTCCTGATGAGGGGCAGAAAGGAAAGGCTTTTGTGTATTTCTGTCCACAAATCTCACTATTTAATTGGCCAGATGTATTTAAAGATCTGACTTGCACTATATTCTCAATTAAAACAGTCCATGAGATTCACCTTGAACAAGTAATTTCTCTTTTATAATTCAAACTTCCCTCAGTAAAACAAAAGCAGTATTCCCTTATATCCTAAGGGTTTTGTGAGACTAGTGGATTACTAGATCTTAAGTAACAGCCTGTATATTGGATTATGAATCAGTAAATAAAAATGTGTTAGTAATTTTGGAAAACTAATCAATATTCTTGGATGATTGCAAACAGAAGAGAGACTGAAGGGTGAAGATGGCCGTTGCAGTAATTACTGCTGTGGTTATTCAGCCATTCCTTCCTCCGTGCTTGTTTGGGACTACAAGCCAAATTTTTTAATTGTTACATTTAACGAAAGAAAATAAAGATCAGAGCTTTATGGCAATAGATAAACTGCTCTGATCCTAGATTTTTTAAGTGTAGATGTGTTCCTGGATCAGGCTAAAAAGCCAGCCTGAAATTACAGAAATGCCCCAAGGAACTGTGGTGTCAGAATGCCATTGTGTTCTCCCATTCAATCTATAGAAATATAATTAAGATTCAATTTAAGTTGTTTTGATTAAAGGAAATTTAGCAAAGCTTCAGGGTAAACAGGTGGCTTTGATCACAAAATGTTAGTTTGTGTTTAATAATACTTCTATTTGCTAAGAAGATCAAATTCTTCTAAGAATATAAGAGATTTTACCAAATACTAGTATACTGCTTGTCTCTGTTTATACTATTTTCCTTTTTTCATAAGCATAAATAAATATCAAATATTTTACATTTCAGTGGGGAAGAAAAGCATGATTGTAATTAAAACTCTCATAGAAGTTAGCTTATAGGATAGATGTGATCCTGGGACCCCTACAAATGTGAATGGTACCAGTGTATTCAGTCCAGGGAAGATTTACATTACATACTGATTATTTGTAGAACTGGTATTAATAAATGTGGCTTCTCTTCATAATTTTATTTCTGCCTTAACTGATGGAGGGGAAAAACGCTACGTTTATTTTAAAAAGAATAAAAAATGTGAATAATATAAACAACAAAAAACCAAAGCCAAGGGTCCTTAGTTTTAATTTAGTCTAAACCCATCAAATGTGCAAGTGCCTCAGGAACTGGTCTTTGTGGTCACATTTTCTTTAAGTGTTTAACTTCCAAGTTTAATGACCTTTAGAAAACCCCACTTTTCTAATTTTTTTTGTTTAATATTGAATATTTAATGTCTTTAAATACTATAAACTGTTCTACAGCAGGCACTTAGAAGCTAATCAATAAATAATCAAGTGACTGTGCTCTTCAGAGGGTAAAAAACCTTTATTATTTACCCAACTTTTAGTTGAATGGTTGTTTGCATAACACTTGGAGACAGATTCACCAGTAAAGCTTCTTGACTCCTCTATTTTCTTTTTCTATTAGATATCAAATATGTATCCCCTCATTCTTTAAGTCAAAGAATCACAGAATGGGTGAGGTTGGGTTAGGGTTAGGGACCAAAAGGGTCATCTGGTGCCACCTCCCTGCTCAAGCAGGGTTATCACAGAGCACATGGCACAGGATTGTGTCAAGACGGTTCTTGAATCATTATCTCTGTGCTCAGCTTTTCATTTCATGGCAATTTAGAGGTCTGAAGAAATAATGGCAAGGATGAACATAGGTTAGATGGCAGAGGACTATGATAAGAGATAAGATAAGAGACTACTATAATGAGGACTGAAGAAAGAAGAAAGTGCTACAGTGATACAGCAGCTCTGTGTGGTGCTGGTGTTAGGACATATATATTAAAAAAGCCCCATATATATAAAACATATATGCCCTAACAAAGAATTCAGCAAGTGTTTTGGAGCTGATTTGACCAGGTAGGCAAATGCTGTTCACTCTGCCGTGTTTTGGGTTTGAGTCTGCAGGCTTAATGGTGGGATCTAGGCTGTATAAAACAGTTTGAGATACTTCCATATCCAGTCAGACTGTATGTGAACAAAAACATTAAAAAACCCTGAAAAAACCCTGGATTTACATATTTTACATCACTCTTCATGTCTTTCAATATTTTTTACTAATTCAGAGGTCAATTGCCTAGCATTTCAAGCCAATCTGACTGCTTTTGCTTTAAATCTGATCTCCCTGCTGCCTTGCTCTATCTTCAGTGTTGAATGTGTTTTGCAGACAGAAAGCTCCCTTTCACTGATTTTTCTCTGTTAAGAGTTACATGATGTGACCTCTGCTTGAGGCAATGTCTGAACTGGGTGTGATTGGAATGGCAAGTTCCAGCAGATGGACGTTTTCTATTGCTCTTTATCTGTATAGGGCCTGTTTATGTCACAGCTGACCTCCCACTTTGGTCATATTTTTTTGACAATGAACTGTAAAAATTCACTGTTGGGAGGAATTGTTTTCTGTGAAGGGTATCAGAACAAGAGATTTGTACTCTGCTAAAAAGAAGTTGTAAACAATTCTATCTGCATGAAAAATGTGGAGCTTAAAGATTAGGATAGGAGGACTCAGACAAAGAGTTTATTAACCTAACCTCTGAAAAACAAGGATACAAGTAGAAATGCTGCTGCTTCCTTTATTTCTGATAGTATTTCTTCTTAAACACACAAGCAAACAAAAAGATGCAGAGTGTGTTAAAAGATAAAGAGGGATATTCTTCAGACCTTGGGGTTTTTTATCTCTAACTCTGCTGTGAGGATGGTGTGAATGATTGTCCTTGCAGCTTTCTGTAGTAAACCAGAGTTGCTTGGCAATGAAAATTCAACCTACAGGCCCTTATTTTAGTTCCTAAAAAACTCTAGGTCAGCATTCATATATCTCTCTTTACATATTGAACAGATAGATGTTGATTCCAGAGCTTTTCTAGTAAATACCTTACAAGTATATTGACAAGTTCAGAAAATCATATGTCAAAATTGGCATACTTTTTCTTTTGGCAGACAGATTTTGCGAGCATATAGTAAACCCTTAATAGAAAAATTCTGGTTTCTAAAACATAATATGTAACTGCTGAAATAAAAAAGGTATCAGATTGTTGTAATAGCAAGGTGTCCTCTCATTTTTTATACTGAAGTCTTTTCCTGTGGCATCCAGGACACTGACTATGACCTTTGTGATATAATAAAATAACTAGTTGCCTCTAATGCTGTTTGAAAGAGCTCATGTTGCCTCATTCCATCATAGCTGCATGGAAACAATTACAATTTAATTAAATAATTACAAGCATTAAAATCAATGGCCATATATGCTAGACAATTTTTAAATCACTTGCAAATAATAATTATTTGGAGGTTGTGATAATGCCTTTTGAATTTACTATATTTTTGTTAAAAGTGATGGTTCTGAGCAGGATAATTTACTGAGTTCCACATTTTCCCATTTTTTTTGTTCCAAACAGGATTTCTAATTCATGTCTCCTGCATTCTATGTTAAATTATTGGTCTTTTCATGGAATTTGGATTATCTGTGAATTGACACATAGCTACGCACATAGTTTCATCTTTTCTTTCTCTTTATCAAAAGGTGGCTAATTAAAATTCTGAAGGATATTTAATTTAAGGTACTGTTCAAAAAACCAAATTGAATCCTGATAAATGGAGAAAAAAATTAACTCTTTCTTGTCATTTGTGGGTGACATGATGCACCAAAAACCAAAAAAAGTTAGATATGACTTCAGGTAAGAGAGAAGTCCAATGATTCCTGTGAGTTTGCAATTAGGAAAAGTTAAATCTCAAAATTTTATTTAGGCAGGTAAAGTTGTTATCAGATGTGTAAATTACTGAGGAAGGAGGTATAGACAGTGCTTTGTCTATGAATTTGTAATATAGGAAAAATAATGGAGAATTATTCTTATTGTCTACTAAACTAATGAAAGAACACCTAACCTAGTACAAAGTTGTGTTTCTGCTATTTATATCAGTGCTATAAAATTAGAACAAAACCTTCTAGGTTAAAATGATGAAAATGTCTTATTGCTTTTGTAGGTACATCACTTCTAAGAGTAGAAGCCTATGAACACAAATTTACAGGAGAAGACATAAAATATAGCATCTTCAATGACCAGGAAATATTCTCCATACACCCTGTTACAGGTACATTTTATTATTTTTTCAAGTGTCTGTGTGTATTTTGGAGCATTAGCAAGTTCCTACCACAAGAACAAGGGCTAGATATCTTAAGAGTACTCTGTAGTAGTAATTCTGTAACAATGAGCAGGTCATTAGTAAATCCAGGCACTGTCATAAACTTGAGGTAAAAAGAAATTGAGCACCACTATACCTGTTTAAAACACTCAGTTCTGATTTACTGTTGATCACCAGGTGTTGGGAGTTGATAAACTACTGCTTTGTGATTCAAGCTGAGATTCCAACTTGTTTCTCATCACACAGTTTCTCAAAAACTCAATAAAGAAAATCCTTCAAAACACTTCTAAAGTAGAAGCATTAGACTCTTGTTGATTTTAATGCTCTTTGTTTCAGGCAAACATCAACACGTTTTAAAGTCAAGCCTGTTTATTTTTTTTGTGATTGTACTTGTGTTCTGCAGCAGTTACACTTTCACCTGCTCTTTTGTCAGGAATTCCAGGTACAGGAGGGTGAGGTTTCCCCATGTACATTTACATTTTCTCCTCTAAGGCTCCTAAGAGAGCACAGCTACCCTGGTTACCTCTCAGCTCCCAAACATCTGCAATATGTTTGCCTTCTCAATAGCTGCAGTCTCTCTTTTTGGGATGGCATATAGACAGTGTAAGCAGTTTTCCTCAGAAACGGTGTAAATACTTGTACTCTTAATAAATAGCTTTATCCCTGAGTTTTTGAAGATTCTATTTCTGATTAACATGATGTCTCCAGGCAACAAATGGCATACCACTAGAATAATTTTTTTAGATGAGGGGTGCCTGAAGTGCATACTTTTGATTTTCAAGTCCTTCTTATTTCACTGAAATAAAACTAGAGAGATTGGCCTTAAAGAACATCTTAGACCCAGACAGGTTTTTTACTGAGGAAGTGAATCTTTTCCAATATCACCTCAAAAAAAAAAGAAATGGTATTTTCAAATGGTATTTTCTCTTTTTTTATCAAGCTAGGCTGAAAAATGGTTACGTGATGCTTTGAAGGGTCTCATAAGCACTGTCTTCACCAACAGGAGTGGAATTTCTATAGCAGTGAATGTCAGAAGCCTTCTTTTGAGACATCTGATCCATTGTGGTTTCTTCTGTTTCCTTTCCTCTGAAGCCTCTCTTGTGTTTCTTAGAAAAAATTAATTGAAGTTCAACCTTTAAGGACTTTTGAAGAGCAGTGCTTACATTAGCATAATTTCAACGCCAGTAATTCTCTACCCCTTGCTTCTACAGCAGAAGTATTTTGAGCCGTACCAAAATTTTGCCCTGTCTGTAATTCATCTTCTGAACAGCCAAAGGTCTGCTCTACTTGCCTTTTCTAGCACTGATGTTAATTAACCACACTTTGGAGAAGACTCTATACCATTTTCAAATTTTTTATTATGATGTAGAATTGTAGAAAGAGTGGAGATGACTCAAAGACATGAACTAGTCTGTCCCTCCAATGCAGGAGGGGAATCAATTGTGCCAAAATATGACAGAAATTTGTACTGTCCTTAAAAACCATCAGGGACAGTGATTCTGCAAACCCTTTCAAAAGTCTGCAAAAGTCTTGGCAATTGGAAAGTTTTTATTCATATTTATCTGAATGTTTGCTGAAATGTTTTAAACTTATTACTTCTTAATCAGTAAGGGTAGACATAAGACAAAGGCAACCCCCTCTTATTTGCATATTTGAAGATTGTTACCCTGTTTTTTCTTCAAGTGCACTTCTGAAGATGAGCAACTCTGGTTCTTTCACATGTTTCTCCTAGGTGGTGTACCTCAAACGTGATTATTTGTTTCAGTCTTCACTAGAGCCTTTCAGTTTGCTCTCTGTCATCTGGAAATGTATTTCTTCTATCACTGTCTGTTTTCTTATTTCTGTAAACAGAATGTGATATTTTAAAGTGTTGTGCTGAAAATAAAACACCTTCAAAATCTTTTTGTTCAAGATGCAGGTCCATAAACAATAGTTAATGTTTGCTTATCCTAGAAAATAAAAAATAAAAAGCACTAGTTTGGGGAGCCACAGTTGATACATTCTTATGGTAGCCCAAGTTTGGGATAACAAGATTCATGACATCATTACTGAAAAGTCCATGCAAAACTGCATTTGAATTCTAATTAAAATTAATATACAAATCAAGTATGTTTTATGCTTAGATGTAATGGAGAATTATGAGTATGTTCCTAAAACATTGAAACAATGTCTATAGATTTCCAAGGATATTTCATGTTTAATGTGGAGGTGGCCAGTTGTGCTTGTCATCTCAATAAGTCTCATTCTTTGTTTATTTTTGATGGAGTAACAGCTCAGGGGAAGGAGGCTCACTGCCTCAGAAGGAGTGAGTGTTTTGCCTGTGTGTCAGTCAGATATAGAAATTGCTACAGCTGTTGCCTGATGTGGATTTTGGTGGAGGAGAAGATGTAGCCACTGTCAGATGAAGGACAGGAGTCTCTCCTGACATGGCTGTCTCACTGTCGTGTGCTGAGGAGGAAACATCATGCAGACATTTTATCTCTATTCTTCTGCTAACAAATTGGCTTAGTTTTTGGAAATTGCCAGTGTAGTGGTGGTTGGTGAAAACTTAGCTATCCAAGATTTATTCAGTACCTAGCATGTTGGGGTGATAGTAGGTAGAAAAAGGACGCAATGGCAAGCTTGCTGGAATTCTGTCATGTGACCATGACCATGTATGTTTGGATATAACTGCATTTGTACCTGTTTTTTCCTGAATGAGTATGTCACATCTTGAGATTTTTTTTTTTTCTTATAATAAACCAGGCACAATCACAGTAAAAGAGCCAAAGTACCTTGATTATGAAGATAAACGTAAAATACATCTTACAGTTGTGGCTGAAAATAGCTTCAATTCAGTGTTCTGCGGAGTGACAGTTTTGATTCAAGATGTGAATGACAATATACCTAAATTTGAGCAAAGCTATTATAGAACATCAATATGGGAAGGCCAGAGTCCTAAAACAGATATCATACAGGTAAGTGAAAGTGTATCTTCCCAAGCACAGTGCTGTAGTTCAAAAGAAGTTTGGCTGATCTGTTAATCACTACAATCCTGTTAGCTCTGTCTTGGACCATTCTGTCTTAAAAACTGGGAGTAAGGCTCTTGGTGTTGCTACTAGTCTGCTTGGATATCTAAAATATTACATGATTCTTTCTTCTAGACCATATTGCAGATCTGATAATTCATGCAGGTCTGTTGAGCTGAAAGAGAATTCTCTATCTTCTGGGCAACTGTGCACCTGGAATTTAAATTCTCTTTTTAAAAAAATTCTGTTTCTATCTTCAAGCAATTGAAAAATACCATTCAAATCTGGGGTTCTGGTTACAATATAGGCTGGGTCTTGTATTAATGCCTCTACTGAAAGGACTATAGCAATAAAAAGAATACTTTCTACTCATCAGACTAGTAGAGTCAAACCCAAGTGTTCAATTTAAAATCTGCTGCCTAAAGAGCAGCTTGTCTTAATTTAAATGTGCAAACACTTCTTCCTCTGAATGGGTCCATTCTCCCAAAATGTTTCCAGCTGGCTGTGTTAGAGCAAAAGAAGACATCAGTTGGACTAGAAGAACATATAATTTCCTCAGTACGTGTTCTTGCATTGCAAGTCAGGTCACGGTGAGGGTCATGTTAGGTACTAAAGATATTCCCTCTCTAGAGAATAAATAAATGAAAAGCTACAAATGCCTCCAGGGCAAAGTGATTAGAAACTGATGGACATTCTATTTAGAGAAACATATGTCCAGGAATGGAGAAAAATCAAAAGGCAGTCAAGCCAGATGTGTAATCAAAATTTTATGACAGAATACATTCTATTATGTTTCCTTTATTCAATCTGACTGGTTGCCTCTGCTGTGTTTTGGGTCCCAGACTCATTATAATGCTTGTTCAGCAACAAAAGAATACAAAGATGACTCTTCAAAGAGTAAGAGGACTCTTTGAGAAACCTGTTCACTGCTGCTGAATGTTCCTTATTCTGTTGGCAAATCTTTACAGATTGCCTCTGCCCTTTTTACATTTTCTGGTTGGTATTTTAAGAGGTAATTATTGAACTATCCCATGAAATCTCTGAAAACATAGTAGTTTAATTATTTTATCCTTTGTCTGTTTGTATAGCAGCAATACTTTAAAGGCCAGTCCTGTACCACTGAGAAAGTGCATTTTTATGTGCTCAAAAAGGACAGCATTCTAATAGCAACCTAATAGTAAAATGATTGCATTCAGCCCTAATGCTTTATGTAGCTGAATTTCAAATTATTCATTCATGTGCAGCCCATGCAGGTCATGAGCAGATTTTGTGACCTTACACAACACTCAAGCTGGGGACAAAGATGATTTATTTAAATACGTGCAGTAGAAAGGAAAGTAATCCGAAATATCTGACTGTAGTATAAGGGTTTTCCTTCTGGAATCATGTTCTACTGTTTTTAATTAAGCCTCAGCTTTGCTCACAAACAGGTATTTGCAACTGACCTTGACAGTGGGCTGAATGGAGAAACTGAATACTCAATTGTATCTGGTAATGAGAATGCGACATTTCTAATTGATTCAGCACGAGGAATTCTAGCAACTAATACAGGCCTAGATTATGAAAATGCTTCATCTTACAGGTTTGTATTTAAGGTTCCCATAAAATGTATTCTTTTTGTCTAGTCTAACTTGAGAATATTAATGTTACATATTTCATAGTTTCCTGTTGGTATCCATTACCCACGGAACCTGGGTGCAAGCCAGACAGCACTGAGAACAGCTCTAAAGCTGCCCATTTGTACTATAGGTTCTTGTGTAGTTACCACATTTAGAGAAAGAAATATAGTATAGTTTAATCAATGACAACACTTACTGATATAAGTGTGATTATTCACTATAGGAACAGTGACAGTTCCTGGATTTTAGTTTATTAATAACTGTACAGCCATTCCCTCTCTGGAAATGTACTTTATAAAGACACAGTGAAAACACTTAAATCAAATCCAAGAAATAGGGATATGCTCTCATTTTTATTTGGTAAAGAGTTCAAAGTTTGTACTCAATAATGTGATAAAGACTCTTTTAAAACTGTTTCTGTCTATAACCTGTCTTGCACTAAGTATTAATTTTTTCCAGTTTTTCTGAAACTCTGAATAAATATGGACAAGTGGACATGACAATTTTCCTTTATGGGTCATGCCATCGTTGGAATTAGAAAGCAAATAAATAATGCCTTGAAGAGAAAATATTACTATGAAGATTCATTAATGGACCCATTTTAAGTATTGCAGTCTCCACAAAAAGTAGTATTTCTGTGTGTATGTCAGTAGAAATTACTTTTTTTTTCCATCTGGTATCAGTTAAAATATTTGTACATTTTCCTGTCCTGTGGGACCTCAAAGTTTTAAACTTCCAATAAGAATTCTTATGAATGAGAATAACTTGTAGAAAACCACATCCAAGAATATTGATAGAGTATGTGGGGTTTTTTTTAGTATCAGGCTGATTTGATAATAATATCCCCAAAATACTTTGTTTTAACTTAATACACAGGACACTTAATTAGGAGGATTTTTTTCAGTTTTTCACTGAATCAAATACATCAATTCTGATTTTCAAAAACTTTAAAAATACATTTTATTTGTAACAAATACTTTAAAAGAACACCTAGAATAAATCCTTCAAAGGAAGGATGTTTACTGTTGGTGAAATGTTCAACATGGGAGCATAATAATTCTCATATCTCACTTTAAATGGGAGCCTGATTTATTTCCATATCTATGTTAAAATTCTAGACTTTTAGTTTGACAGTTTGTTCAGGGAATCTGTGGCTTCATATTCCTTCTCTCTAAAACAAGTTATTAATCTGGACATTGTTAGGTGAAAAGTGAATAGCAAAAGAAGCTCTCACAAGTATTTCCTGTTTGATGTCAAAATGTTACTGTTGTTTTTTTCCAATTTGCAAGGAGTTGTTTATATATCTGAATAGAACATTTTCATCCCCAGAAGTTCTAAGTCCCTTACAACAGGGTTTATAATGAAAGTGTTGACAGAACCTTAATTTTAATGCCTTGGCTAAAATGTTTTTATGAGAGGCTTTTTTTCCTGAAACCTTAGAAAGTGATTATTTTTACTGAAAATATTTCCATATGTATACCTTCCCAATTTTCATTCTAGAAAAAATACACTTTCTATATGGAATTATGCATGGTCACTGATTGAATACTAGCCTGCAATTTAAGTTATCTTCTGTTTGATCAGAAACCACAAGGATACCCAGAGTAGTGGTGGTGTGGTCAAGGAATAGAAATGCTCTAAGCCACAGCTTGAGTTAAAGCCTTGGCATTCCATATTGTCAAGTGAACATTTAGGAAGTAAAATATCTATTTGACACTTTTAAACTGTTACTTAGAAGAAAGATGGAGAAATAAGATGTTTAGAAGATCTTTGGAGAGGCAAAAAAAAATGTGGTGCAACATGAAAACAATTGTTAGCACATATAACACTTAATTGAGATGCTCAACTTTGACCTGTATATCCTTTAGCCTAACTCATTGTTTTCTTTTTTTTCCTTTTTCTTTTTAAGATCACCTGTTGAGTTAGATTTAATTTTGAATTTGTTTCTGGAATCTCCTCCACTGGGAAGTGGTAAAGTCTTCCAAATAATCTCAGTTTACATTTGCTTTTTATTGTTCAGAAGCTGCTTCCCATAAAGAGTAAACATTTTATACATGTTTATCATGTTGCTGCTCACCATTTTCTTTGCTTCATTTTTTGTGGAAAGGTTGTTTACAGAATTTACAACCCATCCTTATGCAGATGTGAAATGGAAGTTTAAAGTCAAAACTCTTCTAATCTGACAGCATGATTCTGATCCCACTAAAATCAGTGGGAACTTTGCCATTGTCAAATGGTGCACGTATTCAGGGTTTTCACTTTATCACTTGCCTTTATAATGTAACTGAAGGGCTACTCTGTGTCTGCAGGCATTCTGGCTGAATACCATTTTGGATGTTTTTGTATTTTCCAATTTCCACATCCCTTTTGTCCCTTTATAAACAATGAAGAGAGTCAAGTTGTTGCAAATGATAATTTAGTACTAAGGTTTTAATTCCTGCTCTGAATTACCAATGGAAGAACTGTGTCTTATTTGAAAGAGTTGTTCAACCACTTACATTTGGTATGAAACTGGATTAAATGAGTACAGACACACTCTTCCTTTTCTTTGTATGATTTTGCTATTCTTTTGCCATGTAGAATCTCCTGGACATTTTTCCTGCAAAACCAAAACGTAAAATGATGCACAGTCAACCTTCCAGAAAGAAAGATGGAATTTAAGAGTTGCAATGAGGAACAGAAATGGCTATTTTTTTGGGGTTTAAAACTTCCCCTGCTTATAATAGTGGTGCATAATTCAGTGATTTCTGATCAAAAGTGACAATTAGTGCCTCCTTTAATTGTAGGTTGGTTGTACAAGCTGCTGATAAAGGGAACCCCAGACTGTCTGCTACCACTATTGTGAGGATACAAGTGCTAGATGTTAATGACAACGCTCCAGTTGTCCAACCACTAGGTGAAGCAGAGGTCCCAGAAAGTAAGTGTTAAAGTACAGCTACATTTCCTTCCTAATTCCTAAGGCTAGGAATTCTCAGATAATGATATACTGCTTTTGGTGATTTGTGTAACCAAACAACTGCAGTAAAGATTATCATGGGTAGTATTAAAGCTGAAATATCAAAGCAAATTTTGATCTGCTTTTATTCTCAGTCATTATTTTTAATCTTTATATATTGTGGATAGTTTGGAATAAAACCATAGACTATTTAAAAGGAGAGAAAAATCTGCCGAAATGCAACATTAATCTGTTCATTTTCAGTATTGTACTCTTCATATGTCTTTTGATTTCTGCTCTTCTCCAATAAAAATGTTTGGTGTTAAAACCAGCATTGCTAGAAATGAGACATTTTGAACTTCACTGTGATGAAAGAAATACTTCCTATAAATTTGAACGTAGTGTTAGACAAGCTCTATAGCTAAGTGCAGTTGATGATCATTAAGAGAAGGATTCAGGACCTCCTGAGTTCTCAACCCAGCATGCATCCTGTGTGTTGTGTGACATAAGCTCAACATCTGCACAGCTTGAGTCCTGGGCCTGTAATTTGCAAATACAGGCATCTTACATGTGAATGAATTAAGATACACAGCAGAAAAATTATAAACACCAGTACTCCTCTTAACAAAAGATAACAAGTTTGTCTTTTCTGATATATTTTAGTCTTTCCTAAGTTTACCTGCCACTGGTAATGACAAGTACAGAATTCATAGATGCACAGCAGCTATAAACTACAGGTTATTTAATTAATATTTTGTATTCTATTTAAGAACTTGCTTTACGACATGGCAAAGTATTTTTGAGGCTTCATGCCCAAGGCATGTAAATGACAAATGGTTTCACTTCTGTTAGTTCCAGGCTTTGTGAAATGATCACTAATAGGTTCAGTTTGCAATCTCTGGTACTGTCAAATTGGCCCATGACAAAAGCTGTCTGTATCCAGTTTCTCAATCTTGTAGGATTATACCTTGATCTCTTCATATTTTTGTGCCATGTAGGTCTGTGTGAAGGCCTTGTTTCTCTCTAGTGGCCTTCTCTTCAATTCTGGAAAAGCTCCAGAATTGCATTTGCTGGTTCTACACAGATCAGCATCTCTAATACCTCAGTTAAATATTCTTGTGGCATTGTTCAGTAAATACATTCTGAATTACATTCAGTCACATAAATGCTTGTGGAAAACCATGTAAGTTCCTGCTGCTGGTGAAGAAACTGTTATGACTACACTGGATCTGGGAAAGTCTTAAGAAAATCCAAATTAAAATTGGGATACAGAACATACCTTTGAAGAAATATACTACTGTTTCCATAGCTTTTCTGGATATTGTGATCATTGTAATACACAAAGTTTGAATACACCAAAAGCTATACAGAAAGATTAAATGCATCCAAGATCCAATATTACAAAATAGGCAAAATCTTCAGAAATTGTAACATTATCTTTTAACTCTGACTTATTCTCAAAATTATTGTTTCAGATGCCCTGCCTGGTTTTATAGTGACTCAAGTGTCAGCAAGTGATGCAGACTCCAGGCCAGCACTTCAGTTTGGTTTTATTTATGATAAGAGTCCTGAAATGAAATTTGCCATTGATCAGCATACTGGTGTCATCATAGTGGTGGAACCATTAGATTTTGAAGAAACTGCTGTGTATACGCTGCATATCATAGTTTCAGATTCTGTGCATCAAACAGAAGCAGAACTGACCATCCTTGTTTTGGACATCAATGATAACCCTCCAGTGTTTACTCAAGATTTTTATCAGGTGGGAACATGGCAAATGAACCATCAGCATGTGGTATCTTTCCATATAGGATGATAAGTAGTAGGAGTGCTTGTTCATATTTGTCTTTGAATGCATGTGAGCACTGAGAATAAAGGTCTCTGCAAACTATTACTGAGCAAAAAAAGAGCAGAGCTCTTTTAGGGACCTCCAGCCCCTTCCTAAGAATTCTGCTAAAAGGACTGAGGAAACTGCTCACTTTCAATGTTTGTGGTTTCTGTCTTCAGAAGGCAATTGGTGTGAATGCGAACTCATCAACCATGCATTCATAGTTACTGGATACAATCCAATCCAGTTTGGGGAGCAGGGTCCAGTGTTCAGAACTTCTTTCTTCTGAGAGAATGCTAAACAATTTGGTACCTTTATACTGGCCCACTTACTATGGCATAAATTTCTTCATTTTCAGTTACACAGCTCCACAGGTGTAGTGATTGCCTTTGTGGTAGATGATGCATGTAAAGTTTGCAATGTGCAATGCTGCCTTATGGCTATGGCACTCACCTAGGGAGTGAAGGATATGGGTTTTGACCTCCCCAACATCCCTTGAGACTGAGGAGGGTACAGAGCTCTGCTTTTGGACTCCTGGACAAGCATTTGAACTGGTACTGTTGTAGAAGTGAGGTTGTCCAACAGTGAAAGCAAATCTTTTTGTGACTATGGACAACTGTGGGCCATAAACAAAGTGGAGATTAAAGAAAGTGGAGCATATATAAAATAGAATCATTGAGTTGTAGAATAGTTTGGGATGCATGGCATCGACAAACATTATCTAGTCCAAGTGCCTGACTGCTTCAGGGCTGACCAAAAGCTAAAGCATGTTGTTAAGGGCATCGGCCAAAAGCTTCTTAAACAAGGCATTGACCACCTCTTGAGGAAACCTGTTCCTGTGCTTGACCACCCTCTATGTAAAGAAATGTTTCAGCCTCAGGAAGAGGAGGCTCAGTTTTACCAATCTGTTTAAATACTAGCGTGGGCAAGTAAAGATGGGCAAACCAAAGTCTTCTCTGTTGAAGGACAGGAGGCAGTGGGCACAAATGGACGCACAAGAAGTTCCGTTTAAACATTGGGAAACTTTTTTCTTTTTTTTCCTTCAAACTCTAACAGTGACTATGCATTGGCACAGGTGGTCCAGAGAGGTTGGGGCATCTCTATTTCTGGAGATATTCAAAAATCAGCAGTATGTAGTCGTGGGCACCCTGTTTTAGGTGACCCTACTCTGACCAAGGATTACACCTTGCAGTACCCAACAACCCCAGCCATTCTGGAACTGAGCTGTTTGACTTGGTGCTTTTTGTGTGTGGTAGATGTCCTCAGAGCCAAAAATATGAGGCACCACAGAAGATTTGGTTTTAATAATGGTCCATTTGTAAGTCTCAGACAGTTTGAGTAAAGAAATAAGTCTAAACATTTGGTCTAGTAAAGAATTTTCTACCTCTGAGCATTTGCAGGCACAGTAGTTTAGTCACTTCGATACCTCTGTGACAAATTGTAGACACCTGTGAAACTTTTGGGTGCCTGAGTGGGCAGAATTTGTGTAAATTTTCCACTAAAAATCATAAATCCACATTCTGGAAAAAATGCATTATTAATACTCAAGTGATTTTTAGACCTTTATTTTCCTCAATCCTCATATGTGTCTGATTTTGGAGAGTAGTTTAGGCAAGCAATTGCTTGTGCAAGTGCCAGAACTTTTTTTTTTGTAGATTGGAGCAGACATTGTAGGGAGCATTATTAATTGATTCAAAACAGTGTAGCTTTATTTACTATTTTAATGTAAACTGCTGAGCTTCTCTTTCCACAGTCCTGATATTTTGATGTGTTGCTTGGCAAGTAAGATACACTGCTTCTTTTTTGGTTGATGATATGTGTAATTCCCTATTCATCATCCTGTATTTTTACCCTTTTATTATTCCTTCAAATGTTTTCATATTTATGCTCCTCATATATAGCTTAATATATGTATGTGGTTATTATATACATATAATCTCTCTGTTTAAATTACTTAAACTAACACTTCAAGTTATGACAGAGGTAGCTGCTATAGCATACTGTTCATTTGAAATTTGATTTATAAGGTGGAAGGAAACTTTGGTCACAAAAGTGCTGTATGAAACTTGAAACAATGAACATTCTTAAAAAGGGAATGGATTTTCTTGGGAAAAAAAAGGAAGCATTTTGAAAAGTCAAATTCTAGGAATAATCCAGTGGTGATTAACTGGACTAGTGCTGGAGTTTTCGGGGTGCATATATTGGCTTTTTTAGCATTCAGTCATATACTGCAGACTGTATTCCATGTATGGAAAAGAAGGGGGTTTTGAAAGCAAAGGGAAAAGCTTTTAGTTGCAGTCCATAAGTGTACTCTTGAAAAAAGTGATTAATTTATTTTCTGAACTTGCTGTCATAATGAACAGATGGATTTTACTACTGTTAAAGCTTACTATGAATTTTGGCCATATTGAAGGCATAGTTTTCAATATCTCAAGTCTTTCTGGTTTTGTCCCAGAAGAAAATGGGTAGGTAAAACTTCTTCCAAAGCTGGGAATTGTGTGGGTTTTGCTGATAAGAACAAATAAAGGCAATTTTTTTTACATCTAAAATGTTTTTTTTAAGCTCTATTTTTGGTTTATATGTCAGGTGAACTTGCCAGAGCTCATTTCTATGGATGCCACTGTTCTGACACTCTCTGCCATAGACAGGGATTCTGAACATAATGGAATGGTTTCCTACAAAATCCTCTCTTCCCGTGAGGGATTTTCCATTGATCACAAGAATGGTGAGTCTGCATGGTTTATTATTTCAGCTTTTTAAGTATAAATCAAAGAGTCCTGTTGCTTTCTCACCTGTTGCCAGTGATTACTTGAGTTCTGGAAATTTGTGGAGGCCAAAGTCCACTGTGTTTTTGCTAAATCTGCCATTATCAGTGGGGAACTATCGCATCAAAGACTGGAGTTCTCACTTTGTCCCTAGACCATGCATATTTTTTCTGGTCTAAGTGCAGTATGTGTATTTGATACTGCATCATTGAGGGGAGGTCTTGCCTTCACAGCATCGCTATGAGTTCTTAGCATCATTGAATAGTTTGGACATGATCTTTAATGGTCATCTAGTTCAACCCCCCTGCAATGAGCAGAGACCTCTTCAGATTGGTCAGGTTGCTCAGTGTCCTGTCCAACCTGACCTTGATTGTTTCTGGGGATGAGGCATCTACCATCTTTCTGGGCAAAGTGTTCCAGTGTTTCATCACCCTCATTGAAAATAATTGTTCCTCATATCTGATGTGAATTTACCCTCTTTTGGTTGAAAACCATTATCTCTTGTCCTATCATAAAAGGCCTTACTAAAATGTCTGTTCTCATCCTTATAAACCCTCTTTAGGGCCAAAATAAGGTCTCCCTGGAGCCTTCTCTGGGCTGAGCTAGCTCAGCCTTTTCTCAGGAGAGGAGCTCCAGTCCTCTGATCATTTTTATGGCTCTCCTCTGGACTTGCTCCAACAGGTCCATGTGTTTTCTTTACTGAGAACTCCAGAGCTGGATGCAGCACTCCAGTTGGACTCTAATAAGAGCAGAGGGATTGAATCATGTCCTCCTCCCTGCTGCCCATGCTGCTTTTGGTGCAGCCCAGGATACAATTGGCTTTCTGGGCTGTAAGTGCACATTGATGGGTCATGTCCAGTTTTCCATCTACAGATACCTTCAAGTCCTTGTCCACATGGCCATTCTCAATCCTTTCCTCCCCCACGCCCTGTCAATATCAAAAGTTGCCCTGATTCATGTGCAGGACCTTGCACTCATCTTTGTTAAACTTCATGAGGTTCATGAACCCTCTTCCACAGCTTGTCCAGGTCCACCTGGATGGCATCCCATCTCTCAGGCATGTCAGCTGCAGCACTCAGCTTGGTGTCATCTGCAAACTTGCTGAGGATGCACACTATCTCACTGTCTGTGTCACTGGTATTAAACAGTACTGGTCCCAGACCCCTGGGGTATGCCACTTGTCACTGGTGTTCATCCAGAAATTGACCCACTACTCTCCAGATGCAAGAGAGTAATTTTGTTGTGTACAGCCATTACAGCTGGGTCATTTTTAAATATGACTGTTTAGAATCAGCTTTTGGAATGACATTTATTTGCCTGTGCAGTGTGGGCTTTTGTTAATTCTGTTTTGTTTTCAGGTTCACTGTTTTTCACGGAACCAGTTATGCAGCTGAAAAATATTTCCATTATTCATCTCCTGATAGAGGCCACAGATGGTGGCAGTCTCCCTCTGAGTGCAGTTACCTCCATAGAGGTGCACATAGAAGATGTCAACAACTGTGCCCCTCGCTTCACAAAGGCTCTGTACAATCTCGGTGTGAGTGAGGATGCCTCAGTTGGAGAAAACATCCTCCTGTTCTCAGCCATCGACTGCGACTGGATGCGTGACAACACGTTTGTTGAATACTCCATTATTAGTGGCAATGCTGAGAATTTATTCTCTGTAGAAACAAGTGTTAGGGGGTTAGAAACATCCTACAAACTTGTTGGCAGTCTTGTTTTGAGTAGGGCTCTTGACAGGGAAACAGCTGCTTCTCACCAGTTGGTTCTCCTTGCCTCTGATCGTGGAACACCCTCTTTGAATTCAACTGCTACAGTGCTAATCACTGTGCTGGATGTTAATGATAACCCTCCAGTATTTAGCAACTCAGAGTATCATGTTCATGTCAAAGAAAGCATCCCCATAGGCAGTCACATCACTGAAGTTTCAGCAAAAGACTGTGATGCAGGCACTAATGCAGAGATCACTTATGCTATCATCTCTGGAAATGACAGAGGGCATTTTTGCTTGGATGGTAGAACAGGATCTGTAAATTTGACAAAAGCGCTGGATTATGAGGATACCATGAAATTCACTTTGGTTATCCAAGCCACAGATGGAGGAACTGATGTAAAAAATATGGCTTTTGCTGTTATTCTTGTTAGTGTCCTAGATGACAATGATTATGCCCCGCTTTTTTTGTTTCCCAGTCTGAGCTGCACTGTCAGTGAAAATCTGCCTACCTTTTCTTTTGTGTGTGCTGTTTGTGCATTGGATTTTGATAAAGGCTCCTATGGGTACCTTACCTACTCCATTCAGTCTTCATGTTTGACTCATCGTGAAGCTGCTAGAGACCATGACATGTTCTTCATTGATCCTTTAACAGGAGATATTCATACAAAGCAAATGTTTGACTATGAAAGTCAAAATAGGTACTGTCTCATAATCCAAGCAAAAGACAAAGGTGATTCACTGGCTACCACTACAGTTCAGGTAGATATTGAGGGGAGAGATGAATTTGATCCAGTGTTTACACAAGAACATTATTTCTTTAATCTTCCTGAGAAGAATGAAGCAGGCCAGTTGATTGGTAGAGTGACAGCATCAGACAGTGATGGTGGACTGGACGGAGTTGTTCATTACTCCCTTCTAAAACCTTCTCCATTCTTTTCTGTGAATCAAACCAGTGGCAATATTTATTTGACTCAGACTGTTCACAGAAGGAAAAATGGCATCAAAAGGAATGATGATACTCTGAAATTGTTGGTAAGAGCTCATAGCCCTAAAATTGTGTCAAGGTTCACAGCATGCACTGTTTTTGTGAATGTTTCCAATTCTCCTGAGAGTGATCCCACAGTGTCAGCACACAGCTTGACCGTAAGTGTTTCCATCTCACTGATGGTGTTTCTGCTGCTTGCCATCAGTCTGATCACACTTACTCTGAGACTTAAGCAGAAAGATCTGATGAATGCTTGTGTGAAAAGAAACCCAGTATCCTCCTCAGCTGCTGATGTGAATTCAATAAGAGAAGACGAGGACTGCCAGAAAATCCAAAGTACAGAGAGCAGTATGCTTCCCATGGGTGCTATAGCAAAATGGCTGAGCCTAGCAGGACTTGGAGAGGGGAAGGATGATGATGTCTCCTGCAGGCATTCAGACTCCAGTGGCCATGGTTCTGCTGAAGGGGAGACTGCAGAGGACGAGGAAATCAAACGGATCTATGAGTGTCCTTGCAGAAAAAGCATTGGCTCAGCACTGAGCGAGCACGGCTCGCAGTTGCCAGATTCGGGGATCCCAAGACAGTCTGATCAGTTCTCCTATCATTCTGGAGAAACAGATGTCACAGCTACCATGCAAAGCATGGAGAATGTGCAGACCATTAAAGGAGAAAGCAGAGAAGAAGCCTGTGACACAGCCTATGCACACAAAATCTTGTCTCAAACACTTACAGAAATTGGAATAAAAGAGGAAGGCATGATGACAGACCACACAAGAGACTATGTCCTGATGCCAGATGGGAAAGACTCTGGGTATGATTTGCTTGCAACTGTTGGCATCTCAGATGAGGATCTCAGAGGTGGTTATAACTGGGATTATGGGCTTAGCTGTGAACCCAGATTTCAACCTCTTGCCTCAGTGTTTAATGATATTGCAGAACTGAAAGATGAAAATGTTCACATTCACAGCTTCTCTCAGGAGAAGAAATCTCTTGATTTCCCTCCTCCCTTGATAACATCAGTAGCACAGCCTGGCATAAGGACAGTGCCGCCAAGAATGCCAAATATAACATCAGGGCAAGCTTTTAATAAATGCCCTTATTCTCCCATTATCCATTATCATGGATACCCTCCACCAACCATGACCCCCAGATTTTCTCCTACTCTCTCTTTACTTACCATGCAGACACCTTCTGCTTCTCCAGTAGTGTCTGATGGGAAAATGATAGGAACGTGTCTTATTGATCCGAGCTACGATCTTGCAACAGAAGAAAAAATTCAGGTCTAGGTTATTAACTGACAGTATTTTATGGTAAAAAATATGGCTTAAAATGTATTTTGTTACTTTTTAACAGCAAAATATGCCCGTCAGAGCTGCATCACCAGTATTCTTTCTGTTTTCATGAGCCTAAAAGGTTAAAATATATAGTCAGAAATTTGGTAACTATACTTCTTGTTCTTCCCAGAATGCACTGGGAGAACATGAGGCTTCTCTTTCGGTTCCCAACTGTGGTTTCTATGTAAAACACACAGCCAAGTGCCTGATAACCAATTTGCCCAATTCTACCATTTTTCTTATAAAATGCATTAATAACAAACAAATGGAAGTAATTATTTATTGTGGAAAGCATTTGTTAGCATACTGGTGGGTTCTGACTGATTCTGTGGTGGTGTTAGAGGAGAGTACTGGAGGGATGTGTAAGTACAGCGGGTGTGGGGGTATACAAAGGATAAAACTTGGGTTCCTACTGAGCTCTTTCTCTAGTGTTTACCCAGGTTTCCTACATCTCAGCCTCAGGGTCCCAGCAATCTGTTTGGCCTGGTGTGGCAATGGCTCCTCAGTGGGCTTTCTTAGCTATCTTTGTGGTGTGGAACCCAGGTTCTGTGCACCTTTTTTTATCTCCTGGTTTAAAGCCAGCAAGTCACCATAATCTGAATAATGGATGACCTTTGGAAAACAGAATAATCAGCAATAAGATAAAAGCAACCATCTTCTCTATTACTAGATCTCAAGTAGATATGTATTGTGTTTTTGTTGCATTACAGAGGGTGCCCTGGGGCTCAGGCAGCTGTAAGAGCAAACAGTGTTACAGTTCTGAAGGTTGAGTATGCCTCCCCCCTGGTCTTTGGTTCTGTGCTGGACCAAAGATCTCTGCAAGACCAGATAATCTGGCCTTGTTTGTTGTATGTATCATACACATGGCATTTCGTGTACGTATGTATATCCAGACACATACACATGCTGTATATGCTTGTATCTTGATCAATAAAATGCACAGACAATACATCTAGAATAACTCTGGTTTTTCTTCAATGTATGTTCCAAAGTCCTTTGCATCATATGTATTAAAACTGGGCTATAAGGAAGTGTCTAATTGCTACCTAGGAGTCTGCTACTACAAGTTGGATGTATAGAGAATTATATATTGTACAGGTCATAACAGGTGTGGAGGGAAAGCATGCAGTGTGGTTAGGCTGAGTGATTTTGTGGGATCAGTAGCATTTGTGCAGTGGCTGCTTTTCCTCAAGCATGCATGTCAACAATTGCAGCCTGTGGGCTCATAACCAGTCTTTGAATAAGATCCCGTTTCTGAGGCTACACTGGCACTGTACATCTTGTACATGCAACAGGATCCATGATGCTATGTGTCTTTTAAAGCTGGCATTTCTTCTTTGTACTGCCATGGAGCTGGAAATGAGACTTAGCTTAGGAATTAATTGGGATAGACAAATTTTACTAAGAAAGAAGAGGGGATAGTAAGATTTGTAGTCAGACAAAAAACTGTGCCAGGGAGAAGAAAGAAAAAAAGAGGAATTCATTCCCAGTTCATATCTAAACACAGAGATTCAGCTAAAAGACATAATTTCAGAATGAATGTTATTCTCTGCTGTCAACACTCTGCCTGGTGGCATTATGTTGTATACAGCCTGATTTGCTTTAACTTATATGTGTGAAGTTGTAAATTAATTTCTAATACACTGAAAGGTGTTCTTTGGGTCTTGACTTCTGTACAGTTATAGTATCAGAAGGCACACAGAGCTACCTTTTCTGTGAAGTCAACAACTTTGTTAATTTGATTTTAGTTTCAGATGGTCATGGACAAGTGGCAGCTATTGCTCTGGTGAGCAATGAGCACGTGCCATCCTTAGAGAGGGGTCACCTGTTCAGCATGGGATCAGTGGAAGAATGAATGATTTATACAGCAAAATTGTTTCATCCTTCACATTGATTGATATGAAGCAGGTAACAAGGCCTTCATTTCATGTATACAGTCTAGGCTAATGGATGAGTAGCTTTTTCTTTGCTAATATGGCTCTTACAAATGTTCTAATGCTAGTAGCATTAGAAATCATTAGAAAGCATCACTAACCATATTTAGGACAATATTTGGACCTCACCTTGCTAATAGCCCACCTCCTAGAGTTCTTGAAAAACAAAAAAATTTTTTCTGTTTGTGCATTTTTAGCTCCTTTAAATTCAGCTTGGTTTTGATGCCTTTCTAAGAATATTAGATATGATTTACATCCTATTTATCAAGCACATGATATAACCAATGAATACTTTTTGCTCCATTTAGGTGTTACAGCAATCTTTTCCTTCTTTCTTAAGTATTTATTGATTTTCTTTTTTATCAAATGGGAAACACTTAGCTGATATATTGTTGTGTCATATAAAGTCAAGTTCAAAAACTTGAACATTGAAACAAGTGCCTGCAATAAATCATGCAGTTCTTTTAACCTTACTGTTTTTTTCCCTAAATAAACAGTATAACTTTTATAATTTACCATGACTTTAATATTAGCTTGCCTTGAAGAGGCTGTGTTACTTTGCAATTCTGCACACCAGTTTTAGCACTTTGGAGAAGGTACAGAACTTGTTAGTGGAAAATCATATTAAGCATAAGCTATAAAATAAAAGACAGTTGTCTCTTCTGGAATTTTGGCTGCCTGCCTTCTGGATTTGCTTGTTGGCAGCCTTGAAAACACTGGTGTAAATCACTACCAAATGGATATAAAAATTCCATCTACCGGTAGTAATTGTTATATTGACGTTCAAGCAGATTTCTGTGCAAAGGGAAAAAACCTTCATATTTTTGGGGAACCCATTATTTACTGATTATAACATTGTATGCCTATTTTCTAAAATGATACTACAAACACCAGTTGCCTACACAAGTCCATATTTATTTTGTACTTTATCTTAAGCTGATAACAAATATTATTCAGAAAGCAGTTTTAGGTAAAAATACTTGTGATAAAAATGAACCATTGTTGCTAAGTCTATTGCACTGATAATTCCTAGTATCGTTTACATTTGGTAGCCATCCATCCTCTTTGCTGCATGTCACTTGTTTTCTATAACTGACATGTTGCTGAAAACTATATTTAACTGTTCTCTTTGGGACATCTATAAACTGCAAACATGCTGCCCTGACCAAAAAAAAAAAAAAGTTACTAGAACATCAGCTAGTACCAGACTGACAATTGTGCCCAATAATATAGCTTTATACTTCTCCAGCACTAAGACCAGTTGGCAATCCAGTTGGCCACCACAGGCATGTGTGAGGCCATTGGGGGATATTGCTGCCTGAAAACCAGCCCTCTGGGGGTGAAGAACACAGAGGAATTGAATCCTTGCAGGAAGGGAATTGCACTGGTTGGCTGCAAATGGAAGGGGGTGTTCCCTAAAACCTTGTAAAAACACTAATTGGAATAGGAGGCAGTTGTGACTTAGTAATTGAATATACTGCGGTGGGAGGTTTATATTTAGGATTTGGCTTGCTTGGCAAGTGAAATCGCTTTGGAGCTTCTTGCTCTTAATGTCTGTCACAACAGAACCGACTCACCATGGCAATATGTGGCTCAGTTGCCTGTAGATGATCTGGTTGCAATAAATAGAGTGTTGCAGAATCAAATTGAGTATAGTTTTGGGTGCCTCATAGTTGCTAGTTCTGTTAGCTGTTTGCTAGCACGTATGGAAAGCCTAATGTATATTCAGTCTGTGCATGGATTTGTATGTTCAGAACTCATTCAAAAAGCTGCAGTCTGACACCAAAATCCTCTTGGTGGCTTTGAAAATTCCTCCATAAATACATACAACATTTAAAAAACACTGGAAAAAATGTGGATGCCTAAGCAAAAGAAAAGGGGCCTTATAGAAGGGAAAAAATGAAGATCTAAAACTTTCTGGTTAAGACTTGCACTTTATGTTGCTGCTAGGGCTATTCCTCATAAAACATCAGATGCTTTTTTTCTATAATGTGTAAAAAGTAATAGAAGAGCATCTGTAAGGAATACTGAGAGGCAGCAGGGTAGGCTAGAATTACAAAATTATTCTGTTTCTTGACACTTATGAGTTATTTGAGCAATGAAGAAAGTACCAAATCCTTTAGCTTATGATAGTCACAAAAATCACAATTGCTGCCTTGTTACTATATAAATGTTTAACTGACCCTAATAAGTCCTGTACTGGATGAAGCATTAGGAGCCAAACCATATGCCTGAAAATGCAAATGTCATAGTAAAGGACTGAAGGAATCTATCATGTTTTCAAAACTTCAAATGAAAATCTCATTACAATTAGAAAACTCAGTTTTCTGGAGTATCATGTTTAAAACAAGGTATTTCTGCCCTACAAACCACACTGAAAACTGTCAGTCACATCTGTGTAGCCTTATCTTCTTGAAAATAGTCTTATATTTTACACTTTTTTTAGAAGTTAGTATTTACATAGTGCTGGTCACCTTCCCTAATACTTCATGTTGATTGCCTATGGAAAGCTCTCAGAAAATGAAAGTTAAGCTGTTGATTGCAAGAGCTGCTCAGCTGCCACTGTTGTATAGAAGTGACATTTCAGAGTGGCTGGGGGTAGATGGTGCATACTCACTAGCTCAAACTGGGGGAACACCTGGCTGTTGCCTGTATCCACCTCCACCATTTTTTGGAAACTTTTTGTGGGAAACTTTTAAATGGGAAGCTCAATAGAATTTCCAAAATGGTGTTACTGGTGCCATAACCAAAAGAAAAGAGTAGCAAGTCAAACTTGTTTGCATTGACCTCTGAAAGTTCTGTTTCAAGCCCCATCTTGCTGGCCGCAGACTACTTTCCAGCATCTCCCTTTTAACAAACTGTAGGTTCTATTTAATTTCAAAGGTGGTTTTTTTACTGGATTCTGATCCAACATCCCAAGACTTCTTCCACTGATTAAAGTGGGACTTGAATAAAAAATGCACTTAGAAGAAATGGGCAACATATGTCTTGCTGATGCTCCTGCAAGAATCAGTAGCAGTGGAGAGCTGGCTCCAGTGTGCAGGGCTGTAAGCCTGCAGGAGGGAGCATTAAGAGAAGAGAAATCGAGAGCCTAGAAAATAGTAGAACTAGCCATGGGGCAGGGGGCTGGGATTTGGAGTGGAGCTTCCTCTGTGCTTCCAGGTGATTGATGCAAACCTTGCTTTATATGCTTATTTTGAAGCAACTTTCAGAGAAATCTGGGAAGGTCTGTAAGGGAAAGGTCATTTACTCTTTCCTTATTCTTCTTTTATGTAAACTACAGTTGGCTGCCTGATTTGCTACTGCTTTTACTGAATGCACAAAATAATTGCACCATCAGACAAGGATTTCTCTACTTGTCGACCTGAGATCAAGTATGGGGTTTAATTAGTCTTCAAAATTATCCTCGTAACTGTTAAGGTAAACAGGAAGGATTTGGGAATTGTTGAGTGGTTGTTGGGGATTTACCAGGGTTTTGGGAGATTTTGTGGCATTGGCTTTTGATTGTGTTTTTTGAGAGATGCACATGTTTTTTCAGTTTTAGGCTGAAATCTACAGCTTTTGAACTTTGAAATCTGTCTTCTGTCACACTAATGGAACATCTTGTGCCATTGGCTGATCATATATTCAGTGGGTAGAGATTGGTAAATTTCAGCAGCTTCCTCTTTTCTCTGGCAATAGAATTGCAGTAAACTGTATTTAATTTTGTTGCTGAATGTCATAAACTCTAGGCTTGATCACTGAAATGTTTGAACTCCCCACTTTTCCTTTAGATATTTTCCATATGTAGCTAAAATGTTTCATTGTTCACCATTTTCATCCCTCGCATACTTCTTTTAACTTAGTTTTAGTAACTGAAAATTGGGCATTCTGATCCCTAAGCACTTAAGGTGTGGAGCCAAGTTGTGAATATTTCCTGTTGAAAGAATGTGGTGTGTTCTATCACCATAATTAGAGATAAATGCAGGTTTAGTAACACAAGCCTCCTCTTACCAATAGTTTTTGTGTGGGGTTTAATGAAGTCTTCTGTGATTTGCAGAGTTAAATAGTGAAGTTTATAGCATGAAGACAAAAAGCAACAAGGAGATTTGATTACTGCAACTAGTGCAAAGGTGAAATGATGAAGCAAGGAGGAGATCTTGATAACCAAATTTTAAAATACGACAGTGAGGAAAAGGCCTATCCAGTTCACCCACATGCTTGAGATCTTGACTCCTTAGGAATATCTTGTGTCCATACTACAAGGTAATACTTTGGGGAGTGCAGGCCTGCTAGTCCTTTGTTACAGTTCTTTTGTTTTGTAGCAATGATAATTCTCACGTGTACAAACAAAAGTGCCTGATACTGTATCCCTTGGCAGAATTTGTGATGCCTTTTGGCAACAACGGGAACTGAAACAACACCATCAAACCCATCACTCACTGAGCTTCTTAGTTTACAAAAAACTTGCCTAAAATAAATAATAAAAAGACAGATTTTGGGGTATTCTTCCTAAGAGAGAAATTAATTATGAATCTGAGCAAAATCTTTCAAGAGACTGCCGATTACATTCTCTCCTCAGCAGAGATGTTGTGAGTGTCAGCAATGGAGAGATGAAGGTTTACGATAAGGAAGAGAAGATGGGATAAACTGATGGATAAAGATGGAGTTGAATGGAAGAGCAAAGATACATAACAGACATGGAGTAGATCTCTCTTAGTGAGGACTCCCTGCTAGAGAGAACTGAGTACTTGGCAGCTCAGCTATTTCAGAAGATAATGTTGTGCTGCCTGCCAGGGACAGAATTACATGTTAAAGACACAGAAATAATCTCTGAGAAACAAAAAAGTTTCTTTGCTCATTTGCAGTCTCCTGACAAAAGACACTATCTGATGGAGTCTGTCAAGGATAGTGATGAAAAGCTGGGGCCTCAGGACCTTGCAGTCTAGATGACTGTCCTGGTTCCAGCCAGGACAAGGTAAACTTTGGCAGTACCCAGAAGGAGCCAATATTGTCAATTGTCAGGTGTTTTTTTTTTCCATGTGAATAATTTCTTTTCTTACGCCCTCCATTGCCAGTATTGTTACTGTTCATTTTCTTATCCTATTGCTCTTTCCAGTAAATTGTTCTTATCCCAACCTTTGATTTTTGCCTTTAGTTCTTTCAATTCTCCTCTCCATCCCAGCACAGGAGTGTGAGGGTGGAGTGGGGGAGCGAGCAGCAGTGTGGGATCGCTAAACTGGAGAACACCATTCCTACAGCATGACAATGAACTTCAGCAGAGTTCTGCTGGTCAGCCAAGTAGAGGGACAGAACAGGGGAAGACCGTGTGGAGAAGGTCACACATATGATATCTCAAGCCTGGTCGAGTTAAATAGAAGAGAAAAATCAGGTATGGAGGTGAGATGAGTACCAATTGTAATTATTCCAGTTCAAAAAATGCTCACTGTCCAGGTAGAGCAGGTTTTGGTTGGTTACAGAGCCTGCTGTAGCCTCTAAGGTAGGCTTAGGCACAGGTATATATGTACACATAGGATTTTCTGTAACTGTACTCCTGGGGTATTTTCTGTAATAATATATATATGGCTGGTAAACAGATACTGCTAATAATATGGAGCTAACACACTTATTCACAAAGTTATTGACAAAAGGTGATCTTTATTAATTTTTATTTTCATAAAAAAATAGCATGCTATAGAAAACTTTACTGCAGAAAACAAGCTTGTATCTGTAACCAAAAGTTACTTTGGTTAAAATAAAAAAAAAAATTAAAAGCCTGTTCCAAAGAAAGGAAGAAATAGGTCTGTAACTAGGAATTACTTCTACACAACATTAACTACCTAGCAAAGTGATTACTTCTGAATGGGCTGATTTGAATATCTGAAGCTGTTCTGCCACATTCTTTGCTCCAGCTAACAGACTCAAAGTTCACTAGCTCAAGTGGAACATCACACTGACACAGCTACGCTACCCACGAAGTCTTTGATCATATTCCCTACTGTGTTGTATAAGCTAAATTCTAGGATTACTAACTTCAAAGAACAAACTTTCATAAATATAGAGGTGAAGGCATTGGGACACAGCAATCTGAATGCTCAAGAGGTTTAGAATTGTATCAAGCTAAAGATGTGAACATTAGCTGGAACTGTCTGGATAGCAGAGATTATTCAGGGCAAAAAAGCCCCACAGGGTATGGACTGTCCAGTAAGAAATGTTTATGTTTAAAAGAGGACAAAGTGTAAGGATTGCAAAAATTCAGTGAATGGACTTGAGAATACTAGTGCAAACTGCCAAAGGCTTTTTGCTCATAAAAAGAAAGAAAAGAAGTAGGAACCCTGAAAATCAAGGTAAAGGGTAAAAATAATCTCTTCCAGCTAAAGTGAAGGCATTTTTAACCTTAATTTGCATTGAAGCTACTGATAATGATGATCATGAGATTAATGACAGGACAAAGGTAATAATAAGAGCAGGGAAGGAAATGAGACAACCCCTAAGGTGAAGACACTGTACTCAAATAGAGGGGAAATAATAGTTCTTGTCCTAAGGCTGAAATAGAGTATGTGGGTGCAGAGCCAGCTTGCCCAACAGCATGGTATGGTAAGGCATGAAATGCTGTGGCTTTTCACCAAGGAAAGGATAAAAGTATGCCATTGGAAGTCATGCTTGAGTCCCCCTAGCAAAGAAGGGGCAAATAAAAGGATTCACTCAGCTCTCCAAATGTTACCTCCACTGGAATGGAATCAGCTTTGGGGAAAAATCAGGACACACAGATGCAATAGTATTGTGCATGAATTTCAGGGTAGGTCATGTGCCCAAACACTGCACTCTTTGAGAAGATAGCTAAATACATAAATTCAATGGAATTAATGTATTTGAGTTTCAGAAAGACATTTGACACAGTGCCAAGTAAGAGTTAATTCTAGAACTGCAACACGATACATTTATTGCAGAGTATATTGGCAGGGAAAAATAGAGTTGGAGCGAGGTCATTGGTAGAGACAGATAGATTTTTCTGGACTGTTTAATATTTTCCAATAGAGTCAGCAACAGAAACAAGCCTGATTGAAACAGAGCTTGGTAAGTTTAAAAAAGGGAATTTGGAATAATTTCATATGTGAATTGGCCAAATTTCATCCACCAACTATTGGATCATATAATATCTTTTTCTGCTTTAGGTTAAGGAGCACCTGATATGATTGCTCATTGTAACTGTATCTATTTTAATCTCTTTAACCTTTTCTACTGTCACACTATATGTCATTTTCTCTAATCCTTGAGAAATTTTTGTGGCTGTCATCAGAACCTACATTTTCAACACCTTGAAATATATTTAATTCAGTTGTTATTCCAGTATTCTTAAATACTGAAAATAATTGCAACTTTACATGTGTAGACCTGAAGTATTTGCAGCCAATTTTTATTTGACTGTTGTATGCAAAGTACTCCAGCTTCTGACTCAGCCATATTCATCCAGTTATGTGTTATCTAACATTCATAATATCACCATTCCTTCACTTACTAATGGACTGGACAATGCTTATAATCCATAAATAATGTTGGAGGTTCTTTGTGTTCTTCTTTCAGAAGAACAAACCAGAAAGAAGTATTGAACACTTTTGAATTAACAGTGCTTCACACACACTTGTATTTGAAGAAACAATTTACATTTATTTGTGCAGAGAAAGAAAATACTATCATTTGAAAAGGCTGCATAAAGCATGAATGCAAGTATTAAACAGAATGTGCATATTGGCATGGGCTTCAGTACTCTTCAGGGTACCATAACTCAAAGAGCTCTGTTTAATCCATTAGGCTATCTAGAACTGCCATTTCTTGATGAGAGTTTGGGACCAATTGAGTTTTTTCAAAATTTGCCCAGAGATCCAAATATTTCAAAATATTTTGTTTGAATTCTCATCAAGGTATTTTGAAATGTAATGGAGATGTTCACATTTAATAAATAATGGATGAAAATTCAAAAGCAGGCACATTTTACTTAAGCTTCCAGTTTCACAAATCTGCCTCTTTTTTTTCTTTTTCTGTTTCCTTGCCTCTCTTTCTCCCCCCACCCCCCAATATATCTTCCTGCCAAAAATTATTTTGGGAATTGAAGTCAAACCAGAGAGCTGTAGTCAGATTGCTGAAAGCATATTTTGCTATCAAATGTTGCATTACTGAATCATCTCGCTCCATTTTAGAGATGTGTAAGTACAGAAGATATGTGTTTGGGATAGATATAAAAATTGTAACATTTTTGGAATGTGGCCTGAGAAAGTTTTGCAGTGTGCATGTGGAAAGATTCAGTATTTCTGAGTGAAAATATTGTGGGTGAGTTATGTAGGTCATCTCCAAGAAGCCACTCATTTCACACCACAGCTCTGTAGATGCCTGATATTTTACAGCAGTTTATTCATAAAATATTTTAGTAAGTTTTAAAGTTTTATTGTTTCTATTTCTGTCTCTGCCTGTAAAGCCAAGCTCCATTAATACTACAATTCCAGCTATAAAGAATTCTGTGAGAGGAAGGGAACTTATAAATAATGCATTTAGAAACCTCTAAAAAGGATCTTCAGAATTTTGGCACTTGTTAAAGCAGAATATCTCATGATCAGTGACAGATTTATTTTTTTTAACCATAGACAGGTAGGAAGAGCTTCCTGTTTTCTTTAATTAAACTAATTTTTTTTTTTTTTTGCAGCCTAGGCAGGTCATTAGGCTTATCAGTAGTTTTTATTCTGAGCAGGCTAATTCCATGGATGAGATTCATAGTTTATTTTGGCAAGAGAAGAGTCAACTTGGGGAAGGCATCACCTTGCTCACAGGACTGGTGTCTGAGTCCTGTGTGCATCCAAAACTACCACAGCTGGATCCCAAGTTCCTATCTGCTGATACTCTGCAGAGCATCATCTGTAGCTCAAGGGCTGGATCAATCTCTGGGCTTTACGTATTGCAGCCTGTAATTGTATAATTTTATGTGGAAATCTTGGAGGAAATGCCCCAAGTTCAACAGTAGTACCTCCTCCCCAGGAACTTCCCAGCAGGCTTTGTTGTTTTAAATGAATTGCTGGTGGTTTAATCAGTTCTTTTTTCCTCTGGATGTTCCTCCTGGTCAGAGTGCTCAATTCAAATGCAATAATGTCCTTTCTCGAATGGCCTTCAAGGCAGGAGCCTGTTTCTGTCAGGGGACACAGGAGAGAGAAGTCCAACTGCTTTTCTTCTCTCTAATGTCTTTTCTAGACATCAGCCACAAGGTTTCCCTCCTTTCAATACCTGCAAGTATCAGACTGTAACTTAGCCATTTGGGAATTATTCATTTGAATCCAGTTCTTTCCCAAGACATCAGTGGGAATTCTCAACCAGGACAGATCTCTTAGATATGTGGAAGAGTGCTCACAGCATGAAAAATCACATCATTTTATGCTTCCTTCTGCATTAAATCTAACACTTTATGTCTTTCACAAAACTCACTACTCAGAAACCAAATTTAGGAGTCAGAAACAACTTTAATGAATAGGCTGTAAAAGATATAGAGTCCCAATAAGATAAGAGATAGTCTTTGTGTCAGAACAAAAATTTCCAGTGGTTGAAAAGTCTGTGGAAACATGTGCTTAAATCCTGTGCAGCTTCACATTTAGATCTAGAAGATGTAGCTCAATGTAGCTTGAAGAATTTCAAGAATTCCTGGCTGGCTTTCACCAAAGGAAAAACAAATCTTTTTACTTCTTTTGTCTCCTTCTCTTTCTTTTATTGTAGAAATTCGGAATGCTTTTTTACGTTTTTCATCTTGCATAGTTTTGAAGCATTTCAAATTCTTTTCTCTGTTGCATTCCCATAAATGTTAAACAGCTCCTGTCATTTGCACAAGGTATAGGCAAAAAATGATAAAATTTTAGGCAAAACAGAATAAAATTCAGTACAATATTCAAGAAATAACTTTGACAGTGTCTGCTGTCAACAAACCTGGTGATCTTGAAGGGGAAAGCTGGAGACTGGACAAACAGATAAAAAAGGAAGTGAACTGAACACTTTCCCAAATTCTGTGGTTGTTAGATGGCTTGGCATAAGTAAGAGGTTTCTTTTTTTGGTGAAGTTCCTGAACTGCAGCTCAAGAGTTTTAAGCCAGATCCTGCAATTTCTGTCTTTGGAATGTGCTTTGTTCTCTGGTGGGCTCCCGAGATGATGCACCCACTGCTAGGATGGACTTTAAATTTGTAATCTGGTCTTTTTGGGATCAAAGGCAACCCATCAAAATTAAACTCTTGAGGATAATTTCCTTGTTCTGCATCTTGACACTTGCACTCCTGCCCACTGTAAAACCATTTGCATGATCAAAGTCTTTCCATGGCAAGTGACAATAATTGAAAAGTGGGATTGAGAGCCTGTAAAAGAAAAGGTAATTTAGGGTTTTTAACAGAAACGACTTTATTATGTTGCCAAAGAATTTTAAAAATTACTCTTCTTGGGTCTGACTTGGTTCTTGCTTGCCTGTGCTGAGATGCTTCAGAGTATTCCAGTTGGTCCTTCACTGGTTAGTAGAGGTTGATTAACACAGCAGTAAAGTATCTTTGATGTTTTGGAAAGGACTTATAAGTTGCTTATTTTGTATTAGATGCCTTTCACAATTCAGTCATGAATACTGCTAAAATTAGTACTGAAAGGAATTCTGTGTTTTCAAAGAAATAGGAATTGTCATGGATTTTTTTTCTCTTTGATTTTATGTAGTAGGTTTTATTCACTTATAGCTGCAAATTTGCAAGTGGATTGAAGCTTGTAAAGCAGTGAAAACCTAAGGTTTTACAGAATTGAAGACTTTTTCTTCATATCTAATGCTTCCCTGGTCACCCATGATAGTGTTTTCAATATTGAAAGTGATTCTAGCATCATTTTTCTGAATAACTTTCTATGTGATTTTACCTGGCCAACCTTGTTTCTTCACTTCATTTTCTCAAAGGTCTCAGAGGAAGTTGTGTGCTTTGATGAATGACACAATAGATAAATATAAAAGCTGATAAGCTCTTAACAAACAAACAAAAGAATATACAAAAGGTGTAAATCATATAAATAACTCTAAAGTTCTGTGTTTCAGCATTCCCTGGTGGATAATGGCATTGCCCAGTGGTGCGTAAGTTCAAGGTAATAGTCTGTCATGTATGATCCAAATGCTTTAAAGACTTTGAGAACAGGTAAAAGACAATAGTAATTTTCAAATTAGTCAGAATGGTGTTATTTTCTTTATCCTAGCATTTATAAATTCTCTCAAGAAAGAGTTTCTGTTGTAATTAGTTGTCCAAGGAAATGATTCCCAGAAGAGGAATCTTATTTTAAAGTACTAAAAATTGAAATGGAGGAAATTGCTTAATAAGAATTTCTTTGAAGATTAATGCCAGAATTTAAACCTTTCTGACATTGTGGGAACCATTTATTCATGTAAACAAAGAGGTGCAGATGAGTGATGTGTAGGGATATTGAGGTATTTCAGAAGAACTCTCAGAAAATGTGACTGGGTAAAGCTGAGGCTGATTTTTGTTTGTTCCTTCGCTGGTTGTGACCTTATGTGATTTCTTATATTGTTTCCAGCACAATGAAACTTTTAAAACAATCAGCTGTGGCCACCATTAAAAGAAATATTTCCTCCAAAAGCAGAGTGGGAGGTTCAAGTAGCCTAGCTTAGTCACTGGCTTATCAATTTCCTAAGCATTTGGTCTTGCCAAGGTTCTTGCCTATGCTGAATTATTTACTCAGTCAGTGAACTCCTTACTGAGGCAACAGGTGCCTCAGGAGATGTTCCCTGAGAAATCGGCTTTTAACTTTGTTGGCTCCCTAAAGAGTCACGCTCAGAAGATGACCTGGCCGTCATCCCTGTCTCAAGGAATGCACAGAATACAGCAGGAATTTCAGATTGCCTCTGTTGACCCAGAACTCCTGATGTTCCCTGGCTGCAAAGGAGTAAAAGCACTCATCCAAGAACTAAGAGTTATGAGGTAAGACCTATCTTAAGGAGTCCTAACTACCAACATTTTTGTCTCAGGGACATCCCTGACTTCCTGGTGACCACTGGTTTTTCTGAGGGAGGACTCTCCCATCTTCAAAGCTGAGCTGATGCAAGGATTTTCTTAAAACAGGGAAGAGTAAGAAGCAGATTTTTTCAAACTTAGTAAAGCTCTTAGAAAAGGTAGTTGGTTTATTGATTCTTCCCTTTCAGCCGTGCTACCCTATTCTTACATCTGAGCACAGGGCCCTCACACCTGGTGGAGTTTGGAGGAAATTCAAGGGCTGGATTAGCTCAGATCTCCATACCCATAAAAGAGAATTATTTCTTCTACAGGGTGACTTCAGTGAATGGCAGGCTCTGCAGCAACACAGAGATCTTGAAATCAGTGCATGTTCTCACTCACCCCTTCAGTAGGTCCACCTGTAGACAGCATCTTAGCCATGAGTACACAGCATGCTGTTTGTGAAAAGCAACAACTTTGCTAAATTAAAGCAAATTACTTTCACAGCATGCAAGGGCACTAATTTTCATTGATTACTCACTCAGTCATGGCCAAGTTTCAAATTTCATCTGTTTTTACTGTAGCTCTTCTGGAAAAAATTTGTTTAGAATCACTCTCCCATAACCTAAAAATGGTTGCAGGGATTTTGCTTTGACTGTAAGGGAATAAGAAAACTTCTCTTTAGGCATGGAAAACTTCAGCCTGAACAATGAGTGATTCAGAAGACTGTGGTTGTGGGGGAAAATGGACTTTTAATTGGATTCATTTTGCTTATGTAACCATTTGGCCCCTACTAAGCAGCTATTCTAACAATAACTTTGCTTACCAATGATACGTAGTCTCTTCTGAACTAAGGTATCAATAGAACAAAAATGTGCTATAGGCCTATATATATAGGCTTGTGTTTGTATGCAAAGTTTAAAAATGTCCGGCAAAAATTTGTGGAAGAAAACCCTTCCCAGACACCTTCATAGAAAGACATTGTTCTGGCTCAGGAAATCCTCCAGCCACAAGTGGCTGGAACTTGGGAACATATTCTGAAAAAAACTAGATTTTCTGGGTTAGATGGAGCTTTGATCCAGTTCACTCAGACTTGGGTGAACAAAACAACAGTAGCGTGAAGAGAAGTTTCCTGTGAGAAGATTGAATGTTTACTGCTTTGTCCTAAGTTCCATGGAACAAAAACCCAGACTTCACCCTCCTGCTGTGGCTGCTGTCATTGCAAATATCCTGAAAGCTTTTAGCACCCCACTTTGGAGTTAGACAGACATACTGAGTCTGTTCTTGGTGAGCTCCTGCACAGGATGGCTGGAGAAAGGTCTTGCCTTCTTGTGGCTTGGTGAAGATGAGGAGCTGAGAGTTGTTTCTTGGGTTTGCAGCTGGCTTTGCTTTGAAGTGATTCCAACTGGGTTAATCCAGCTGGGTCAGCCCCAGTGGATGAAGCTAAGCAGAAGGGCTTAGCACTGAAGTTCCTGTTAGGGAAATACTGGAGGTCACAGATAGAAGAGGCAAGCAAGAGATGCTCTTATTCTGGCTGGTCATGCAATGCTTTCCACTGACATAGTCAAATAGGTTAACCCACAGGTCTCTATAATTAGCTCGTAAAGAGCTACATGAGAAGGGACTGGTTCTTAAATATGGTAGTCCCTCAAACCATGGGGAAGTTATAAATGTAAATATTAAGTCAATGTTGACATTGAGACAACTGGAGTCATTACTGTGGGCTTGTCAGCCTGACTGAACAAAATGTTGGAAATGTGACTCAAGAGGAAATTAAACAGCAATAAAATACCTAACGTCAGTTCACAAAGGTGAGATTGGGGTAAGGGAAAAGATAATTTACAATATAATTCAGTAGAAAATTTGTGTTCTTGCATATATTGTATAATTTACACTATAATTCATGAAGTAAATTCACAACATCATCAAAACCTGTCATGAGCTTGTGAATTTACTTGCTAATGATTGCTGTAGTGATACAAGATGTCTGGTATTTTACTTGTTCTTCCTGACTGTTTTAGTTTTGACATAAGAAGAATGTAAAACCCCTATGATCTCTAGTCAATGAAATTAACAGGATCAGATCTTGGATCTGTGAAGTTTCTTACTTTTCCTACCGATGAGTAGAGTTGCTGTTTAACCAAGAGGCCGTTTAACCAGTGAATGAAGAGCACCCAAGGGAAATGTTATGGCAAAACAGGGTCAGTCAGATACTTTTGGTTCTGGTGTGGCACTCTGTCCTGGTGCAATGTCAGCCACATTTGTCATAGTACTCTGCAGTCTGAGGAGAGAGCTGGGAATCATGGTGGCTAATGGATTAACTCAGGCTGCCTGTTCAATTGTCTGAGTAAATGTGAGCTGACCTTCAGCCTTGCATCTGTGATCAAGGAGTCCCCACAAGGTGTGGGGACTTTCTCATGTTTGTACTTTGCAGAGAGACTCCTGTGCCAAGTCTGTCCTTTTCTAGCACTTGTTATTCAAGAAAATGTCGCATACTGGTTGAGTTTAGAGTTGAGGCATGACAGTGATAACAGTATTGATAAGTGACACTCATTTCCTTCTGCTGAACTTACCCTGCTGAGCACCAAATAAATCCAGATCCAACCAAATGAGAAAGGCATCTAAACTGCTGACTGGGGCCTTTACCTTCCAAGAAACTGCTTATTGTAAAACACTGAAGCCTTAGGAGGAGGCAATAGCACAAGCCCTTTTCACAGGGGAGAGGCTGCCTCTCCTGGCATGAGAAGTAGAGCCAAGAGGGCTTTAAGAGAAGTAACTTCCTGTGTGCTACATTTGTGAAAAAAAAGCTCTAGACACAACAGACAGTCCCATGTAGGTAAAAATAGACCCAGCTTTAGGAAAACTGTGATTGTGCACCTAGGTTTGGAGCATAGTGCCCATGCAGTGATCATAAACTCCCTGAGCATTTTGACCATTGCTAGGTATATATGGTCAAAATAATTTTGACCATTGCCATTTCCCTATGAACTCTTTCCTTATGGATCCAAAGGGTTAGGGAGTATTAATGCTGTACAGCAGCAAGTCTCCCTAGAAAGGCACTTCTAAATGTCAGTAAGCAGGACAAATGGTTGTCCCTGGCTGCCTGCATGGGAGAGGTGTTAAGACAATAAGTTTTTGGGGTTGGTAGACAACCCCCAAAACTGCAGGAGGTGGTGAATAAGGTTCAGTGAATTATGTCATTGTAAAATCATAACCACCACCAGAAATGGATTTAGTTGAAAGCTCAAATAAAAGCATCGGTGGTTTTTTTTAAGTCCTTAGTAAACCAGGAGGCAAAACAGTTCAACTAAATGACAAATCAAAACATTTGGCTTCTGAATTGCTTGAAGGTCCAATTTTTTTTGGCCAAAAATATCAGTTAAATCACAAAGAATTTTGACTGATTTAAACACATTTTTTAGAGAAAAGCATTTCTAAAAAAGCGGTCATGCTTTTTTAGTCAACAGAGCACTACAAACAAGCCAAGTAAACTCATTAATATGTTATGCAAAACTGTGTAAAGACCCCATCAGAGAGTGATAGTCCCTTTTGAGTATCTGTTCCATCTGTTTGAAAATGTGAGCAAGAGCTTAGATATGACAGTAAACTGAGGGATTTAAGGTCCCTCCCTTCCCTGCCCCAAAAACATTATGAAGCTAGACAGCTTAATCCAAGTGGTCTAGTATCCAAGAGCTCAGAGTACATCTACTGATCTGCAAGATTTCTGCATTTTCATTCTGGTTTTGTTTGTTGCCATGGAGTCTAGTAGAATATTTAGATATGTGACCATTGGACAGGATGTTTGTGATTGCAGCACGTGGCTGCTTGCCTTCTCCATGTGGAGAGGAGGCTGGGCCTGCACTCCAGCCCTTCAGCTCTCTCTGGATTCTGGCTTAGGCCTTAGGTCCCAGTCTTCCACCATGTTGATCAGTGTAGTCCCAGCTACATTAGAAGGTTGAATTCCAGTTTGAGCGTCACCAGCAGAGCTGCAGCACTGCAGACCAGCATGCCCAACTACACTATGTGATGTCTCAGTCACAAGAACCTGGCAGAGATCAGGCAAGCATAGAGTGGTTCCCATGAGGAAACACAGCAAAACCTCCCTTTCCTGCCTTCAGAACTGCCATTCAAAAACTAGTCTCCAAACCTCCTGACAACCACAATTAAAACATTATTTTAAAAAGCAACAGGTTATTTCACAATAAAAATGTCATCTTTGGAAATATGTTTCCTTTTGATTATACATAGAGAAATAAAAATATGGCAGAGTCCCATATTTGACATTTCAAGCTGAAGGTATTTAAATTAAGGAGGAAGAGGAAAAAGAAGTATTGCATCTCCAGTCTTCTCTTTCTTCAGATATGCCATCAGTTTAAGCACAGAGACATCTCTTAAGGAACTGTCACTTACATCAATGTCTGTAAAAATCAACAAAATGGAACTGTCAATTATTTAGAAGTGTAGATGCAGCAGCTGGTGAGTAGTTTGCTGTGTGGCATTCCTCACGAAGAGAGGTGCCAAAAATTTACTGCCAAAACACTTCAGCTAAGTGATCTCAGATGAAAAAATGACAGCTTCTGCTAATGAACAGTCAGTGCTGTGAGCATAAACATTCATCATAGCCCCAGACTGGCAGGACTGTGGTAGTATCTGGCTTTGCAAAACCTTTTATTTGCACCTTGTGCTTATTTAGCCCAGTTGTTACTCTGTGATGGTTCTGGAGCTGGAGTATGTACCATGAGAAGAAAGAGCAAAGGGCGTCTGCTGCCAAGGACACAGCTCAAATGACTTGGTGACCTCTTCTCAGAGTCTTTGCTCCAGAGGCAGCTGCAGGGAGGCTTGCTGTATCCACAGCTCCTAAGGAAGGCAGTGAAGATCACAGGAACCATCCCATGTTCTGCCCCAGCCACAAGCAGCTACAGATATCTGGGAGAAGAGTGCCACAACCAGAACAATGTTGTCCACTGGGGGCCTGGCATCCGCTGTGAAACATGGTAAGCTACAAGGTGTAGGGGCAAAATTGCCTGCAAGAGCCACTGCACTCCCCTGTTTCCTGTTAACTGCCCTAATCTCTTTTTTAATTCCTTTAAACTCCTGGTTTCCATATGGTAAGGACAATGTGTTTCACCATATCATCGTGTGCTCTGGGAAAAGGCCTTCCTTTATCTTTGTGGCATTCAAAACCAGTTGTTTCAGGTGATGTGTATGTTTGGGAATATTCCTCTGTGACTGCAAATGAATTATTAAGACTGATGCATCTACTTGATTTTAAACCTAAATCATTAGATCAGAAGATTATGCACTTCAGACACCAACAAACACTTTAGGGTGTTCTATAGTAAATACCTTCTAAAAAAAGAAGACAGCTGTGGCTCTGGAGCTAAAGGTTTACTGTTTAGGTTTATTTGTGGGAAGCCTATGTCAACTGGCACAAGTAACATCCTGACATTGACAAAAGGGGCCTTTGCAATGCCTTCCAGTCACCTCCAGGTGACAAACACACAGATGTCTAGAAAATTAATACAGGTCTGGAAGAGATTTGGTATCTGCAAAAGGATTTTCTACAGCATTTGAGAAAAATAACTAGAAATTGCACACATCATCTGGATGTGAGAAACCTTGCAAAAATATCCAGGCTCTGAGAGAGTACAGGCCATGGTGGGCAGTCATGCCTTGGGGTTTAGATGCTTTAGAAAGTCACTGAGGCTGACAGGCCAGCTGGGACTACACTTCCCACCTGCCAGAATCAGATTTCCTTAGAATTCCTGATTGCTATGGAGGGAAGTATATTCAAAATTCTAAAATCAAGGAAAGACATTTCACTACTTCCTTAAAAGAATAGATGGAACCAAAAAAGCTGATCACCCATGCCAGGGATATGAACCCTGGCAAATGAAGGAATTAATGTTGATGGCCAAAAAAAATCCCTGCCCCCTCAGAGGGGGCAGAGGTGAATGAAGCTTCTCTTGGTCTACTGCAAAAACTGTGTTCTCATTTTAAAGAGGTTTTGTCAATCCACTACTATAGTCACCTGACAGAGGGGAATATAACTAAACAGAAATAGTTTGCATCTAATTTAGTCAGATATGACTCAATAACTTGTCTTTTATCATTAAACACTATCCATTTCATGCCTAGCCTTTGGGGCTTTATTGCGCTCTTACAATTCTTTACTTGTCATTTTTCAGGCAGGAGGCATGATTTTAGTCAGTCTGCCACAAAATGCAGTTTTGGATAGGTAATCTTAGCCTGTTCTGTCCTCAATCCACTGCACATTGAAAAATGTTGGTAAATAATATAATGGCTCCTGAAGGGGACTGTACATCCATCCATCCATCCATCCATCCATCCATCCATCCATCCATCCATCCATCCATCCATCCATCCTATACAGAAATATAAGGATCTAACATAGAATTTGTACTGCAGGGTAGTTTTCTTTCTAAATGTCCCTGTCTGAAGTCACCAGGATGTGTTGTCCTTCCATGTGTCTCACTGTTGTTGCTTTGGTAAAAATAACATATTTTTTTCAGTTTCATAAATAGCTATCAGGTGAGGTAGTTATTAGCTCATCTTCTCTGTTGTAGAAATACATGGCATACTGAGTATAACTTGTTTCCTCTCTCTTTATCCAGACCAAGAATATTTTCCAGTTTTAGGGAGCTCAGATTTTCCCCAAATGTTTGTTTTCCCCATGCAGTTCAGTCCTCTAACTCAAATGTCCCATGTGTGACATCTATAGTCATCCTCTCTGAGGAACTGAGAAAACATCATTTTTTAGAGAGGCTTGGCAGAGAGTTCCCAGTGGAACTGCCTGTGGCAGGCTTTTTCCCTGCAGCATTTGGGGAATTCTCAGCAAAATGACAGCCTGTGGATGTAGGCAAAAATCCACATCAAAACAAATACAGAACACATCCCTCCAGATTCAGCAGTACACCTGAAAAGTGAGTTTTCTTTGTGGGAACTGGGCTCATACACCTGCCAGTCAGGTGGGCACCATAAAATGCAGAGACTGGGAGTTAATAAATAATGTTTTACCAGTCTTACAGGCTTTTTCCTCTGCTATAAAAATTCTTTATAATCCTTGCTGTGTTTCTGGCTTTATTTATTCACTGCCATCTGCTCTTTGTCTCCTTTCACTTTTTCTGAGGCTTGATTACCATCCTCCTGTTTTGGAGTATCCCCTTCTTGCTGCTTCTGCGCTCTTCCCAGTGGCCTCTTCTGCCCATGCTTTGCTGAGCAGTGGCATTCTTTCCCATGCATGTTTTATGTCTGTGGGGATGTGTTAAGTTTTAAATATGGGCTCTTCTAGCTAATAGGGCAGAAGGAGACAGTAGCCAATTTCCTTCACATCAATCACTTGCAAAATCGTGTTTTCAAAACAAATGTGAAACACAAAAAGATTTATCTGAGCTGTCTGAGGTGATCCATTGCATCTTTTCTGTAGCTATCAATTAATACCAAGGCAGTTATTTGCTGTCTCACATCTAAGTTCTAAAATTAATTTACCATATTTACCACAGCTATCCCTGCTTATGAAATTTTTGGAAGAACCACTAGGAGGAAGTAAAATAACTTCTGAATTTTATTAAAAATTAATCTAGTTTTTTAGACAATGAGAACCTTTTATTCTCTAAGTTAAAACAGAATGTATACAGCCTGCTTCTAATTCACATTGTCTGTAAAACTGAAGCAATGGATTCATCTTGACTTTCATGTTTGTTGTCCCAAGTAAAAAATGCTCTCCATCAATTGCCCATTATTTGCAGAGGTTGCTTACTGCTAAGTTTGTGTATGATTGCAAATTAAACAAGCAGCACTGTATAACACATGGCCGCTATTCATATCTGGCAGGGCCTGTTTTTCTCATTGAAAAAGCAAGTCAGATATAGCATTTTTCTTGATATTAAAAAAGTGCTGTGTTTTAGATCTTCTGTTGGGCAGAAAGTAGAGGAGATAAGCAGGTGGGTTAGTATAAAACCAATCTATTCTATGCCTAAAACAGTAACTAAACTTGTTCTATGCAAGCAATTGAATATTAATATAATGAGGTGAGAAAATAAAGATCTCATATATGACAATATGTACAAATATTCCAACAGAATTTGATTGATTGATTGATTAATTATTGCTACATCAAAATTATAGTGGAATGATTCCTAGTTTTTAGAAAGAGTTTTTAAAAGCGACATGTACCTATGTAAAATAGCATTTTTCCTATGTAAAATAACTATGTAACTTTTTACCTATGTAAAATAACTTTTTTCTTGGATACCTATGCAAAATAACTTTAGAAAGGATTCATTTTCAGAAGATTACTTCTTGATGCCTTCTAAAGACCAGACATTGTCAGCGCCTCTCATGGGAACACCTAAGATGTGATGCATTCAGTGCCATTATTTTTTAAATTTTACCCACTTTCATTCAAAAACTAATGAAAAAAATATTTTTTAAGTGAACAGATTTATCAAAGGAGAAAATCTTTTGTTCACCACCTCTTCTCCTTGCTGAAGGATGACTACTTTCTAAGCACTGAGCCACAAGAACACAAATACCAGTAGGATCTCTTCAAGGCTGTATTTTCATTAGCCTCTGAGTCGGCAGGAGCTGCTGCTGGTAGCACACATGGCTGGTGGTGGGCATTTGCTCTGCTGGCTGTGGCTACTTCACGTGGCTGGAAATGCCTCCTGAAGGGGAACTACAGCTGCTTTACATTGCTGTGTGCTGTAGGAGAGCTCATTGGCTCTTTTTCTTTTCCTCACCTCCAACTGCTACAACCCATCTATCATGGTAATTGATTTCTCTTCCTGAAGACCTTCATCTGGTGTCTCCTGTTCAGAGCCTGATCTTACAGGAGACTGGGAAGCCACAGCCTACAGACATCTGTAACAGACAATGCAGTAAAAAGGAAGGATGAGGCACTGCCACACTTGAGCACAGCCCTCCACCTGTCACACCTTTCTGATTTCTTTGTATTTCCTTTTCCCTGCTGCTGCTCTTGGAAGGGTGAAGCCTTGCAGAGCTGGAGCCCAGCTGATATGAAGGCAGCTGTCAAATTGTTCCTGGCTAAGGACATGAGAAGCCGCAGCCTCAGGTTTGAAAATTACACAGCGCCATTGCAAGGTCAGTGTTGCTGCTCACCATAAATGCTGGATATTCCTATTCCCAGTGGCCCACCAATGGGCTCCAGGATGGGAGAGTGGTTGGCTGCATCAGGGGGTGAATGGTGCTCAGTCCTCCCTGTGGCTGGCAGCTGTGAGCGTGGGGAACCACAGGAGGCAGGCAGGCTGCTGGGTAGATGAAAGCTGTGTAATCTGCAAGCAGTGTTTGACAAGCTGCTGGGGGAGAAAGGGCTGACAGCAAGGCAGGGGGAGTAGCAAGTTTTATGTTCCACGTGGCAGCAGTCAGTGATAACATAGCAGTGGGATATATGTCCTGGGATCCGACTTGTCCAAGGAGAAACACTTCATGGGACAAACAGCAGTGTCAACAGAGCATGTGTGTGGAATTTACATTTCTGCATAACCCAAGAATGCCAGCACAAGGTAACAGCTGACATCTAACCACGACTTCTTTAGGCCTCCAGAGGTTTATCTTGATTTTATACCCTATGAAATTTACCCTTGGGCCTCCATCTGTAAATTTATCTTCTGTAAGGCAATGTGACCTAGCCAAGGACACTGAAGAATGAGGTGACCCAGCTGAGTTACATGGAAATTGAGATTGCTAAGCAGATCTGGAGGTCAGGCTGCAAGTTATATATAGCTCCTCAGAATTTTGCAATATCACATTTGGCATGGGGATGAGGCTTCTTAAGTTCTGTGGTTAAGGAAAAAAAAAATTATACATTTTTCACACCACAAGGAGAAGTCATATTTGGCAGTGGTGTCAGCTTTACAGGGGCATGTAGGTGCCTAAAGCTATTGGCACCTTGTGAAGGTGAGGCTCCTTGTGAAACTGATAAATGGATGGAGCAACTGTCCTGGACCTCCCAGGGGCTCCAGCTCCAGCAAGGACACATCAGCCTGCAGGTGGTTTGCCACAACTTGGGCACAGTGCAGAGCACTAAAACTGAATCCCTGGTGAAGGCAAGAGGAAGACTTCTCAATTCATCCTAAAGAGAACCTGTCCTCCACAAACTTAAAGTAGAAATTACAGTTAGTTCCAGTAAGTATCTTATTTCCTAGTATGGTATGTTGGTGAAAAGATGGATATTGTAAATAACCATGTCAGTAATGGATATGAAATGTAACTTCAGAGAAAGCTCAAGAGGTATTTCTTGTCATTTTGAAGCATCCAGTCCTACAAAAAATTGATTGTTTACTACATTTCTGCAAAATGTGACGCTTGCTATGTTTTTTTCAGGCAGAGAGCAAAATGTGGTTTAATTCTTCATCTCCATTCCCCAGCTCTGGGTAAGTCTGTGGCTTGGGGTGGAGAGGAGAAAGGCTCCAGGCAGAGGAATGAGACAAAATGTTCTTGTGGTCATTCATATGGCTTGTTGTCAGCTCCAGGGGAGGCAGGCACAGCTCTTGTGAAGGCTCTGACAGCACTGAAACCAGCTGGGATTGCAGAAAAAGATGCACAGAAGGAACAGTGCTGTGAAGAAGAACCTGTTTCTCACGTGGAGGGAGCCCATCACAATCTGCAAAGCCGACCCTGCAGTGATGGAAAGTTGTGGAGGGCTCTGAGAGTATATGAGCATCAGGTCACTGGTGCTTAAACGTGACATTTTCTGCAACCACACAGCACAGATGCACAAAGTCCCTATTCCTAGAGGGACAGGTAGGAGACTTCTTTTTGCTTGGAGCAGTGCACAGGCAGTGAAAAGGGCAAGCACTTGCCATCATGAGCAGTGGGGAGAGCAGCTGCCCACCACTCCATGGATGCCTGCCTGCTCTGAGGCATGTGTCCTGCAGCCAAGGGTCACTTTCCCCACTGGAATATCCGCTCTGCATGAAGCTTTTCCTGATGCAGACAGCAAATTATCCACATTTAAGCTCCACGGGAGAACTTTCCCAAGAGGAAGGAAAACCAGAGGGAAAAAATGAAAATAACATCCTTCCTCTTCCAAAGAAAACAGTCCTTCTCCCAGACCCCTAATTAAAATGCAAAGGTTTAATAGACAAACCAGCAGAAGGCTTAATCACTGTGACGCAGCTCATAGAAAGACATCCAGCATTGAGCTGAACAGCAGCAGATTGTTGGCTTCCTTTGAGGAGAGACTACAGTTCATCATTCCCTGGAAAGTGCCGGATGGTTTGATTGCAGGGGATGTAAGCAATGGCCTGTCATCTCTCATTTGTAAGGGAGTCAAACTGGTGAAAGAAAGAGGTGAGGACAGTCAGGAGAGCAAGCCTGGAGTCACAGGCTCACAGAGCTGTGGTGGAGGTGTGGGCTCATGGACCACCCAGATGCTCTTCCCTTTCTAAACCCAAACCTTTTCCAGCAGGCGCTTCCTGGGTCTCATCTTGAGTATCTCACTCCTGCACAGACAAGTTTGGGTGACATTTAGGTATGTCATAAAAACCTTTATCTTGATGCTTAGCCTGAGCATCCCCAGGTGCAGGTCTGTCCCATTGATCCAGTACCACATGGGCACCACGAGCCTCAATTCTCCTTTCAGTCTTGCCCTTCTCCCAGCTGGAACTGTGCCCTCTTCTCACCTTTACTGAGGTCCAGTTTTGTGCCACTCAGCTTAGGCATTATATATTTTCCAGTAAACTGTATTTTCAAGCTGGGCACCTGATAGCATGCATTATGTTTATATATACATTTATGTTGTTTTAGAAATACATGTGAACCTAGCACCAATATTTATTTGTGTATGATCTGTATAGTATAATATGAAGTTCATGACATGTTATGGAAAAGAAATTAAGATAACAGGCATGTAATTTTTCTTGTGAATTCATAAAAAACTCCATGAATGCTTCTGGTCAGGAAAAAACTCACAAAAACAAAAAAAAAGCACACCTTTTTTCAATATTTGTTAAGTAAATTAAAAAAAATAGATTTTTAATAGCCTTTCACTTGGAAGTTAGTGTGTTCTAAAAGTTTTGAATCAGATGGAATGTTTTAGTTCAGTGGAAATAACACTGAGAAGGGGAATATTCTGCAAACAAATGCAACTTGAAATTGGTATCAGGGGCTGAAACCATTTAGCTTTTGTCTCTCTCAGGTTGACTGGTGAATTGAGGAGATTAAGTGCATGGCTTCCACTGTCCCTCAACAGAGGAGTTCAGGAATCCTGCTACCCTGGATTTGTGACCACAGGAGCCTGTGAATCATGAAAGAACATTTAAGCAGAGGACTCTGACTACAAATAAAAATACGTCTTTGTGGAAATTTAATGTGAAGATAATTCACAGGTATGTTTATTGGGAGGAAACCGTTGCATAAAATGTAGGGGTAAGGTAAAACATTGGTTAAAATACCACCCAGGTAAATCAGTTTCCCAGGCAATATATGGAGAGTGCTGCCATTTAACTGCTCTGAGGCAGCCAGCAAAAATTCTAGAGCTGTCTGCCAAACAGCTAGATGTTGCTGATGGAAAAAATTAGCCTCAGTACATTGGCATCTGGAGTCTGTGACTGCCATCCAAAAAGAAAAGGGACTGGTGCTGTGGAATTGGGTAATTGCACTCCAGAAGCCTACCACAAGTCTGCTGTGGCTTTGTCATTAAAAAAAAAATTTTAAAGTTTTTTAATTTTTAAAATGTTCTTAATTTAAAAATAAGAGTTCGAAAGTATAGAAAGTAAGATGTTAGGGGGAAACATAAAGTTAACTGGATAAAAACAATCTCAGTTTCTGTGTGTGTCCGAGTACAAAACAGACATGTATGCTTTTCCATGCATGTGCTGGTTTCTGTTTCAGAGTACTTGTTTCTGTGTCAACTCTGTGTCCATTTCACAAGGAATTACACACCCCATTTACTTGAGATTCCAATGTATATTACTTGGGAAAAAAACCCAACAATTTCTGAGTACAACCTATGTTTTAACAATTATATTCCTTCCTCTCTTCCCTGCCCACTCCCTGCTGTAAATAAATAATCTGGGGGGAGGGAAGCTATCAGTTACCAGCAGTCACCCCCTGTTGTGATTCTGGGGGTGGGAGTGTAGCTGAAGTAACCACAGTGGAGCAGCAAGTAGAGATAAATTACCAGTTCTTAATCTGAAAGCATTCTTATTCATAGGAGAAATTTACAGGAATCATGGCACATTAATGCAAAATTTTGGTTACCTGAATTGTCACAGTTTGCTTTACTGCTGATGTCCCAGAGATGACACTGAAAAATCACTCTGCTTAGATTTCTGCATGGCACTTTCTATTGAAGACTTTAGTTGCAGGTGTTTAGGAGTCCTTCTCTCCAAATGAACAATGACACATACTTCTCACATTTGAAACTTTGTGGAAAATCCATTTAGTAATTTTCCCATTGAATTAAAATTCACTGTATTTCTTGTACAAGACTGACTGAAAGATGGTGTAGGTTTAGAACCTCAGGCCTAGAGAACATCTGGTTCTCAGACAGGGATATGTTCAGTGCTAAGTTACCTGTTCATAGGAATCCAATGATTTAACAATGACAGAAAACTGCACAACATGTGGATTTTAACATAAGATTGTAATTCAGATTTTGCTGGATGTCTTTTCTTCCTACAGTGTTATTTTTGTGTGTGTCTGTGACAGTTAATTAACCTCACTTCCTATGAGCAGAGCAACAAATAGGTAGTGGTTCATATGCCATGGTGGAATACCCATGGAATAAGATAGCACCTGTCTTGTTCTGCTTGTCACAGCCTTTCTATACTACAGACAAATGTGAAGAAAAAGGGGAGGAGAAATCAATTAGAGGTGAATTAATTTTTGGGTGAAAATATCTGATGTCAAGAGAGGAGTTCAGAGGTATTTTGTTGGAATACAATTTTGTTTGGGATGGTAGACATACTGAAGTCAGTGCTAATTTGTAGAGGCAGTTCTTGTATGCATTAATAATGGCAGATAAGAAACATTAGTGAATAAATATTTGAAATTTTTTTAGCCATTTCTGGAAAGCTATTTTACTTAAAAATTAAATGAAGCAGAAACAGAATGCATTCACTAAGAAAAAGACAAGACAAACGTTAGTACAGGGAAAGCACAGCCTTGGGCAGCAAAGCACTTAAGCAGGTACTTAAGGTAGGGCACATCCCTATCTGCTTTTCTGAATCATTGCCATGATTACAGGGCGTTTCATTTGCTCTCTGTAGTGTCCTCGGTTCCAGAGATCTTTTTGCTTTCACAAAGAAATCACGGTCATTAATCATAAGGCATTAACATTCCCACCGCTGGGATTATGAATTACATTTCTGTAATAAATGTGAATGCCATTTCCCTCATCTCCTGTTCTTTCAAGAGCCCTAAAAGTTTTATTTCAACTTTCAGACTTGCACTGAGGGCTTTGGCTAGGAGTTCGTGCTTCTGGCTCGCTTGAGCTAATTTGGCAAGTAATTTTAAAACAACTTCTATTGTACATAGAGCTGCAGGGTTTGAAATATTGCTCAGTCAGCTCTTACTTCATGAACAGTTTGTTTGATTAGGTGCCCAGGTGAAACACAATCAGGGAACCTGGTGAGCTGTAAGCCTTCCACAGGGAGGAGGAAATGAAGTGGATTTGCTCGCTCCTTGGCAGAGCGTTCCAGCTGTTCGGCTGTTGTGCAAAGGTGTGTCGCCTCCCCTTGCCCACCTTTCAAAAGTATTGCTGCTGGATTTTTTGAAAAGTCCTGTTCTGAAAACTCCTGTGAGGCATGTCCTTGGGCATCCAGTGGAGTGACCATCTAAGTGGGTCTTGTCTGTGGGCCTTGACTTGGCTTAAGCTTGACAAGCTGCCAAGGCTTGGGCAGCACCCAGTGTGGGCAGGACCATGCTCAGCCCTTGCCAAGGGGCCATCCAGGTCCTGGTGCTCCCAGAAGGGTCTGCTGCCTGTTGAGCATGAGCTCTCAGGATTCATATTTTGGATTTCAACTTCTAAACTTGATTTGAGCTTGATTTTATGGCTCTCAGGACTTTTTGTGGACTTAATTTCTTAAAAGGTTCCAAAAACTGCTTTGGCCACGGTGGATTTTACAGCACCTATACAGTGATAAAGATGAGCTGGTCACCAGGGCCCTGGTGTGATCTGGCTGTTTGGGGTCTCAGCTGTTTCTCACTGGCCATGGTGGGCCCCTATTGGAGACACAAGCCCATAGGCTTCAGGTGGGTTTTGGGATGTGAAAAGTGAGGATGCAGGCAATGCACTCCATTGTTCTGGAGAGCCTGGCTCTCAAGGTCTGTGAGGAGGAGGAGGAATCCCAAAACTACTGACAGAAATCCCAGCAATAAAGAATTTACCTTCAGCAAGGAATTAATAGAAAGTATAAGCATGAGCTGTGGAGAGAAAGAAAAGCAAAGGAAACCAAAAAACCCCAGAGCATTTCTTTCCAAATTCTTCCTGAAGCAAGACATACTCTATCCCGAGGACAGAACAAGAAAATAGATTGAGTTTATATAAAGCTGCTTGTGGAAACCTCCCTAGTAACAAAATGAGCTAACAAAAACCAAATATCAATGAGAATCCAAATATTCATCTTTAAAATCACTGAGCAGTAAATTACACATCACAGACCTCCTTAGTCTTCTGGCAAAAGCTGCAGAAATGGAAACTCTTAAATGCAAATAAAAAATGTGTTTGTTTAATTCTGCACTAAGAGCAAGTCTCTGGACAAGCTGCATTTTCTAAGTAAGGCCTTTTTTGCCACCTGAGTGGAAGAATGCCTTATCCAACACAAGCTACAAAGCATTTAATCAGTCTTGATGGTAAATTTAAAATGGCAAATTCCTTTCTGCCTTGCCCCAAAGTAAGGAGCTGGGTGCATTTCCTAGGACAATCTGAAAGAATTTTTCAGATATTCTTTACTATATTCTGCAATCTTAAAATTAATCCAAATGAACTGTGTGGGTTTGGTGACCACCCTCTGTCAGGAGCTTTTATGTGTTCTCAGCCAGGGGTTGGATCACATCATGGTGTCATGAGAGACTGCTCAGCCATGTGAAGACTGAGCTCCTGCTGTCATCTCCTGAAGGCTGAGAAGGAGAAAGAGGAGGATCCTGCTGTTCCAGGAGGAGGAGAGGAACACACAGGCAATTGCTTAATAAGCAAATGCTCTTCCTGTGTGGATAACATTGGGATACAGGTCTTTTATGTCACCTTTATCTCTGTCATGATGTGATGCCCACGGAGCTTCACCTCACAGGTGCTCTGCTTTTCTCAGTGCTTCATGTGTTGGTGATGGCAAAGCCTCCACTGTCTAAACTAGGCATGGACAAAATAGCATTGCCCATCTGAGCAGCTACTGAGAAGATATCAGAAGGACCTTTACATAACTCATTCTTTTTCTTGATTGGGAATAAAGCAGTATAGTATCTGATATTTTATGAAGTAATACACAGTTACTCTTGACATAAGAAGAAGCAAAATGGGGTTGCAAAACCCTCAAAAGCTATTTTAGTTGTTCTTTGCACCAAACTGGCATAAAAAGCTATATTGATGTTTATTTGGCTCTTCTACACTTTCCCCTTTGGTGAGCTGTGGTGAAACCATGTGAAAAGCCCATTTTTGGTAGCATTTAATTGTGGATGTCTGCACAAGATATTTTAAAGCTTCAGTGATAAATTATAAACTCTTTCTTTTAAACATGCCATTACAATTTCCCATTATATTGTTGCAGTGGACTGAACATAGCAGCAAACCAAATCCTAAATCCATAAAGGCAGTAAATTAAATGTGGCTCCAGTGGTTTTGGAGCTTGACCAACAAGTTATCTTTATTAATGCATTCAGGGAAAAGGTCTCATTTTATTACATTATTTTCTTAATGATAAAGGCAGTAATGGAATCTCAGCAGAACACACCAAAGGAATCTTAGTTTGCTGGCAGTTGGGTGAAATTTTTGTCTGTGTGTGCTTGGTACAGGGTTAAGACTTGGCAGTGTCCAACTCACTGACTTCTGTCTTGAAAAGCACAGCCTTTTGCTGCTTCTCTGTAGTTGCTAGTTGACATTTTCTTGGCTTTAAATGAAATTTTGACACATAAATCCCACATGTCAAATGATATTGTAAAACAAGCATCCAAGTGTCAGCACATAGCCCAATAGTCTAGGGAGTAGAGAATAGAATAAGGAACACCTTTATGCAGTCTTTCATCTGCATCCAGCCATCTGCAAGTAATTTGAAACCAGTTTCAAATGAAGCTAGGTTGTTTGGTCTGTTAAGGCACACAAAGCCAAAGCAGAAGTTTGGAGTCTTCATGGCTTTTATTGACTTGCTAATAAGTAGATAAAGCCTTTATTTTCCAAAGCCATACTTTTCTCAGATAGCCCATTCCAAAGAAAGCCTAATTGAAATTACAGAAGTCTCTTGCAGACTGCCACAAATTCCATTTTTAAATAGCCTGCTGACATTGAAAGACTTCATGATGAGTCTTTCACTTGCAAAGCAGGACTGGTGGGTTCCCCACTGATGAACTGTTTTGTTGGACTTGGGGAGACATTAATGGTACCAGGTTCCTACAAAACCACACCAACAAAGGAGTGTGGATTTACATGATGATGGGCTGGCCCCAAGATTCACCACTAAAATACTACAGCAAGCCTCATTTAGCTGCCAGCTGCAGTGTGTACTTTGCCATACATATTTCTTTTCTGTGTAGTACCATTGGAAAAACAGAATTCAGGTAAGCCATGATCTAACAGGGTTTGTTTGTTTGTTGTTTTTTTTTTTCAAGGGCCTTCAGCTGTGGCAAACTGCACATTCAAATGGTATATTAGATATGAAGGCATTAGTTATGAATTTCAGATGACACAAAAAGACAGACATTGAATACAATTATCTGTGTTGCCAAGACAAAGTCGGTTTAGCTGGTTTTCAGCATTTCAGCTCTGCCTGGTATTTGTTCACTTGCAAATGTGTCAGAACTGAATAGCCAGGGTGTGGCGGTAGCTAGGCCCTCCTCATATAGTTGTTGGTACTTCAGGTAGGCCTTCCAATGGTTATTGGTACTTCAGCAAGTGCTGAGATGCCTTCAGTTTGGGCTGGTTTTTTTTAGAGAAAAAAAAGGCCACTCAAAGCCTTACATATATGGAGGAACAAAACAAAATATTCCAATTTTGACAAGCGAACTCTGATGGCACAAGACTGGAGTGGAAGGAAACTCTTTTGTGAGCTACTCAAAATACTAAGGCTTGTAAAGATCTCAGTCCTATTTGTTCTGATTCTTGACTGTTTATGGTGCTGTCTTGGAGTCCCTTGTGGTTCAGTGTGTGTGTGAGCAAGCGGGGAATCAGGTGTTGCAGTCAGAGGTGGTTCCATCGTGTCCCTGCAGTCCTTGGCCTTGCACTGATGGCAGAAGCTGTGCCTCCCTTTGGTATCTTCCAACTCCCTGGAAAGGGTGACACCAGCACCGCCCCTGCCTGAGAGCTCTGAGGGGAGTGCAGTCCTGGGGTGTCATACAGCTTGTCAACTCATCTCAGAAACACAGGCCAAGGGAAATTGGCATCATCCACTCATCACTGCAGCATTTCTGTCTACTCATACAATACTCATACATTTCTGCACCTCATACAAGGCCACCAGGTGCTTTGAGGGAAGTGGACACAGCCTCAGTGCATAATGCTCCTTTCACAGTGAAACATGCAGCTGTTGCTCCTCAGCACCTGCAAAACCTGTTGAAGGAAGCTGACAAGCGCAGTGGGGCCAGAGGGCAGGAGTGTTGGGTGCATCGACAAAAGCCAGCTCTCTGCCCTCTGTTTCAGAGAATTTCACTTCTCCAAAAATATCCATGAGATGAAACTGCAGCAAATACGGGAGGAACCCCTAAAAAGATTCTCTTCTTCTGATCTCAGGCTCTTTTCCATCTTTCTTCATCAACCTATTTGTTGCAATGGCAGAGAGACTCTTTATAGGAGCAGTTAGAGCAAGAAGCGCACCTTTAGAAGATGCACACTGGTAAATATGGGCCAAGACAATGTGGAGACAGAAATCTCTGTCTCCAATGCCCAAGAACTGTTTGAGACAACAGGCAGGGACTGTTAAAACAGTAAATTCCCTGACACTGCTTGATTTACTTGGTGTAACCTGGGGGAGCCTAGTCTGTTACTCCTGCAGAAATGTGGCCATTGTTGTTGGATTATATTCTAGGCATAATTTTTTATCAGATGCCTGGCTTTCTTAGGATCTGTTTTGCTATCTGGTTTGAGAAACATCAAAAGATATTTAGCTGACTCAAAATTACTAGTAGCTTTGCTTTCTCCATGCCTCGTACAGCCAATGCCTTGCTTTGCTGACATACATTCCAGTACACGACACAATCTCCCTCTTTATTCAACTGTGCAGCATAAAAATACAATATAACAGACATTCATATGAGAACTCATGAATAATAAGTTTTTAGTGAGTTACTTTCCTTAGCATCTAATAGCTTAGTACAAAAAAAATTGTCCAGAAGTGTGCTCATTGTAACTTTAAAATCCATGCAGCTTCTGTTAGGGAATATTTTTATTCACACGTATTTATTTCAAGCTCCTGCAGTGTTCTATTTTCATGAATTATGAATTTAAGACTCACAATTTTAGCATACTTGAAGCTGAGTTCACTGATGGACACTGCTATTACAAAATCATGCAGAAAATTTACAGGACCAAGTATATGATTTGGAATTTGAGACATGTAGAGCTCAACCCATTTTTGAGGATGACATAATAGCACCGAAAATGAATGTGATCCATTTTATGTACTGATCTCATTCAACAGCTAGCAAATTTGAAAGTGTGCTTTCAGAGATAAACCCCACACTTTTCCAGTGAGCATAAATGGATTTATTCCAACATATTCAGTTTCTCCAGTTCACCAGGCTACAGCAGAAACTGGGTTTATTTCATTCCTACAGGCAGCCAGCAAAGCATACTGACACACTTAAATAGTTTATTGATCTTGGCCATTAACAACAGCATCACAAATCCAGTGATGCAAATTACATTTTGTGGAGTTTAAAAATTCTATGGTTCTATGTTTTTTGAGCAATATGCCTAAGTAAAAGGAGAAAAAGCTAGCAGAAAGGTATGTTTTTGCAAGAACTGTAATTGTGTTAGGCCAACACAATCAACAGTTTTATGGAGTTTAACTGGCTTCACTCATTTTGTAATTAAAAGTTTCATCATTGCAGCAGACAGAAGGTGGCATTTGTGGCCTCCTTAGACTTCGGTTTGTTTTCATTACAGTGTTGATGCAGTCCAGAGAAATAAGAAACTTAGCACTATCTCAAGGCATAGGCTTATGTAACAAATTGTACATTCCGTGCTTTTTCGTACTCGGGGGTCAGCTGTGTACTCTATATACTGGCAGGATACAGATGATACAGAGTGGTTGTTTTATACAAGTTCATCTCCTTTCACAGTATGGAAATGTGTAGCTAGCTGCCTGGTAAGCTTTCAAGAAATTATTAATACCCAGAGACTTTTCTTATTCAGAAAACATGTCCCTGAGTTGTGCACCATCACAACAAAGAAGCTTTCTCATGATGCCATCTTGACAATCACTGAGTTCAAACACTTTGTGCCTGTATACATCTGCACATAATAGAGAAATTTGGAGAAGCTTCTGTACTTTGGAGAAAATTCCTACAATTTCCTTTTCTTAAATATGTCACTAGCATTGTGTGCTGTGTATATACGTGTATAATTTACCAGGTGTATGAGCACATCAGCCACATGCAGCATATTAATCTACCTCACCAGCTGGGTTAATCCAGCTCTACAGCATTCAGGACAGTTTCAAAGAGTCAACATTTTAAATAGCTTGTGGTTACAGCAATGTTTCTTCCCCAATTTTTTTCAATCACCACCACATGTGTTTTAAAATGCAGATTAAAATTTAATCCTCAACCAGGGACACATTTGAGGCGCACATGTGGTTCTGCATACAGGGTGGAATCCAAAGATGAAGTATGCATTTCTCTTCCAGACTTATACCCAAACAGGTGAGAGAGTGAGAGGGTGTCAGAAACAAGAAGGCAAGTTAGGAAGTCTTGATTTAAAGAGGCTTGAGTATTTGGCTCTTTGTGGTGCTTGACTATAGGATTTTTCCTAGCTTGCTGCTCCGTGTCTTTCATAACTTTTTTTTCCTGTTATGCCTTTGCATGAGAACAAAATACAAAATGTTGGATTTGTGTGTCTTGTGAGGAAATGCTTTCACTGATCTGCCACATCTACATAAAACATATATGCTATTCTCAGCATCCGCCTGAAATAATAAAGGAACTTTCTTTAATATCCCCGAAGGCCCTGTGCTGAAAAGATATTTTTGCTGTTAAACACCATGACTAAATAAACAAATAAAATATGAAAAGATAATAACTTAATTGAAAACATTTGCATATTAGCATGATTTCTATTAAGTGCACTGATTCTAGTGACAGAGGCTTGGAAACATTTGAAACTTAGTCTTTAATTCAGTCTGCTATATTTCCTTAAAAATATGGGTTTTTTCCTTGTTTTCTCACTCCTCCCACATCTAGTTGTTCTCCATGGGAATTCTCAGTTTTATGCAGATAAGGGTCTTTACTGTCCATTCCAACATGGCAAATTTTCTGTCTGCCTGTTGGAGTCTAAAATGGCCCCTGAGTTTTTTGAGACATATTTTGGTTATAAGGTTGAGAATGTGTAGAGGAACAATGCATAATAATACAGCTGGGCCTGAAAATGTTAGGACATTGAGCATACTTAGACATTGGCCGAATCTTCATAAATATTACTCATGAGACTGTGGTAGGGAGAACCAAACTTCAGCTCCAAAGTGGGAGAAAAAATGTCTAAGATGCTGCAGTAGAATTTGATCCTAATTTCTGTCTAAATTTAAACCTGTAATTCTGAACATCGACTTTCATCTGCTTCCCAACTTCATCTGTAGTTTTCCCTGTTCTCCAGACATCCAAGATGTGCTTCTAAGAAGATAAATATGTTTTCTTCTGGGAAGTCTGCACCAGGGGTGCACGAGTTTGCACTCAGGACACCAAGGCTGGAAGGCACAGCTGGAAGAGGATTTCAAGATCCACCTCTGTGCATTGGGACAAGGTCAGTTACTCTTCCCTCATTCCTGAGAAAAGTCTGACTTGGTCCTGGCCATAGAGACCCCACATGGAGCTTGCTGTAGTGCTCTAGTATCTGTCCTATTGGAAGGTCTTCAAAGTGTCCAATCTGAACTTTTTCCTGGCAAGCTGAGCTCTCTACACTTTGTCCTACTCCCAGAGACACAGAGAACAACGTGTTGTTTCTCCATGCTGCATGACAGGATAGTTACTTTCCCCTTTCTTGGTGTTTGTATCTTCAGGGTGCTCTGAGTGACCTCATGGGTTACTTTTTTGAGATCATTCTTGTTCATCTCTCTTTTGCAGTTTCTCGTGTGTGTGTATTTTACCCAGTGACTATTAAATAGAAAATGTGGCCATGGAAAAAGTTTCTTTTGGCACCTGTGGAAGCTCCAAGTTGTGGAGACCTCCACAAGAGCCAGGATTTCTCCACAGCTGTTTTGGGCCCTTCTGTCCTCTATGGAATGCCTGTGGCAAGAAATCCGTGCATGAACTGAGCTTGCAGCAGCTAATGTGGGGAAAGGGAAAATATGTGAATGTCCTCTGACAGTTACAAAACCAGACACTTGAAAGGATATTTTACAGGGAGAACAGTTATGGTGATGTACCAGAAAAAAAAACAAAAAAACAAAACAAAACAAAAAAACAAAACAAAACAAAAAAAAAAAAAAAAAACAAAAAAACAAAAAAAAACAAACCAGAACAAAAAAAACAAACCCAAAAGAAACATTTAATTCTCCTGGCAGTCAATCACCCTTGCAAAAATGTATTCCACTCTGCTCAGGGAAGGCCTGAGGCAAGGTCAGCAGTATCCAGAAAGCCAAAAATGATGTTTTTGAGAGTTGTTCACTGCAATTTTCAGCTGTTTTTGTGGAGATATTTGCCTTTCCAGCAGTGGTGTCGAGATTGCCCCACGCCCAGCCACAGGGCACTGGGAGTGTGGGGCATGAAGTGTCAGTTCCAGGCCATGCTCCTGGCACTGTCACAGCCCCCTGGGCTCCTGCCACTCTTTGGTGAGGAGAAAACCCACTCTCCTGCCCTTTCCTGCATCCCCCTTGGGCTGCCACCGTGTCCTGTGCTCTGCAATAGTGCAGGCAAGGACCCCTGGCCACCGTGTCCTCTGGGTGCAATCAGCTGTGGCATCCAGGAATGAGAGGGAGCAACCAAAAGCAAAAGCAGTCAGCAGACAGGATGCCAGCAGATGGTGCTCCAGCCCATGCTGCCTCACTCTTCAGCTTGTCAAGGTTATTACTGAAAATTATCATCTTGTTTGGAGGAGCAGCTTGCTTCCTCTGTCCCTTAGTTTGGAGTGTGAAGTTATTTACACCACATGATTTAGAGGATGGAGTCAATTGGTGAGCACAGGATGAATTTTGGATACCAGCTATATCAAATGCTGTGAATGGTTAATGACCTGTCTGTAGAAAAGAAGCAGATCTCTAAGGACTGTGATAAATGTGAAGGGCAAAACAATGATTTGAAGAAATCACAATGTTCTTGTGGCAATACTGAGGGCAGACAAGAAACAAAATTAATTCTTAAAAAATAAATATATCCCAATTCATTCTAACTTGAAGAAAGCGTCAGGAAATCCCGTGTATGATTTCTTCTGCCTTTAAGCTGATAGAAGCTGAGAATAAAAATGTTCCCCACAACAGGGGAGTTGTACAATAATGAAACATACACCATAAGTTAACAAAGTCATCTTACTTTGATTTATGTCTAACATAGCTTGATGCTAGCCTTGTGACAAGAGTGCAGCAACTCATTATGCAGATCCACCTATGTATTGACCCAACAGCCTCCAGCAGCTGTTTTGAAGTCAAAGTGCTCAATTTTTAGTGGTGTAAGTAAAGGCAACAAAAAGAAACTGCAAGTTGAACTCCAATTCTCATCAAAAAATTGAGCAATGCTGTTTTTTTTTTTTTTATTTTAATCATTATAAGGTATATCAGTAATTGCCTGCTTGGTTGGGTTTTTTTGAAAAAGCTTTGAAAATCAAAGTCACATCCAGTATGTCTATATAGTGATTCAATCTAGCCAACAAGTCCTTTCAGCAGGCAAAGGTAATAGACAATACCCATAAACAATTTCTGCATCTTTCCTTCTGACATTGCTTGACTTTTACACTGCTCTATACAATTTACTTTATTTGGACTGGCTTAATAGTGTTTAATCTGTTCACTTAAAACCAAAGAGAAAGATGAGGGAAAACTGGTTTTACTCAGCCTGTTTCAGCCCTTGGCTTTCAGTGTCAGTTCCATGCTTTGCATCCCCTCTGTGCCACACACACCCACATGGAGGATTTAAGGGACAGGATACTGGTCCCACAGTAGCCCAGAGTGGAAATGGAGCTGCACACCTTATGATGCTCGGTGCCCCATGTGAAGGGGTAGGATTGGTTCAAGATCTTGGTATTTTTAGATGTCTGTTCCAGCCTTAACAATTCTTTGATTCTGTGAGATGCCAGATGCTGTTCCCCAGACCACTGTAGGTTCAGAGGCAGATTTATACTTTGACCTGAAACAAGCTTTCAGGGATGAAGTGAGTTGAGTTTTACATGTGAAATGGGTAGTGTGGGTGGTATAGAGCCTTTTGGGTTCCATCTTTCAACAAGAGAGCATTAGTTTGCCATCTTCAGCCTTTCACTTTCCCACTGTTAAATCCACCGCTTGCACAGTCAGGGCTCGGACTGAAATGAAAAAAGATTCCTATGTCATGTCTGCCTCTATCAGTCTGTCTGTCTCACCGCTCTTGCTTATTTGTAGAGATCAGTGCAGGTGACACTTAGAAATTGCTTACACTCCCCAATCTCTTAAGTGTGTTTTAAGTGGTGCTGCCCTGCTTCTATACCTCTGCAATGCTTACTTTACATTTCCCTCCTAGCCTCTCACACACATCATTTACAAATGTTATTTTGATACATATCAAGTACAGTCATAAGGCAGGCAACATAATCTTGTGGGGATATCCCTCTAGATGGAGGAGCAGTAATTAAGTGTTGTACAAAGAAGGCTCGATATATACAACTTGAACCTCTATGACTTCTGTCAATAACCTTTGATCCTTTACACATAGTTATGTGTAAAGAGCAGCTCAGCCAAGGAAGTGACAGGACATCACAGTCCATTTGCTTCTGGTTTGGGCTGCATGAATCACCTCATCTTATGGCAAAGATCATAGAATCACAGAATGGTTTGGGTTGGAAGGGGCCTTAAAGATTGTCCAGTTCCAACTCCCCTGCCATGGGAAGGGACACCTTCCACTAGATCACATTGCTCAAAGCCCAGTCCAACTGTCCATGAACTGTCCACCCACAACTTCTCTGGACAACCTGTTCCAGTTCCTCACCACCCTCACAGTAAAGAATTTCTTCCTAATGTCTAATCTAAACCCACCCTCTTCCAATTTAATGTTATTACCTCTTCTAAAACAATCTTGTTTCAGAACAAAATCGTCAAAAGATTTTATTCTGAAATTGCCAAATGAAAATTATTTGAACATACATAATTCTGTTCCTCCTATCCTCTATTTTGGACAAATGACCCAGGAAATGGCATCACATTTGCTATTGGTTCTATCACTTAGCAAAATTTTGCTGTACTCAACCAATTTCTCAGCTAGACACATGCAGTTCCGTGTTCAGTATCAATGCATCTTCTGAAACTGCTCCTGCAGGTTTCATTGTTATTTATTATTTGCTTTAGCACTGGTGGGTTTAGGGGTCCTTGTCTGACTATGCAATAAAAACAATATTTGTCTCTGAACACTCATAATTTTCAACATCTCTGAAGGATTTTGATGCATTAAAGAATTTGGTTCTGCTGCTCTATTTGGGTTAACTAGTTAGTTAATTCTTTAAGCAATGTACATAAAAACTTGGATACTGTAAAAAAGACAGCAGGCATGACTCCTGATGAACCACTCCATAATATTGACCAGATTTAGATCTCCTCCTTTTCATTCTATCTCCTGTCTAGAGTAGTCACATGAAAGACCAAATGAATGAGCTATAAGAAATTCACAGCACGCAAGATTACTATAAGTAATAAATCTCCTGCAGTAAAGGAATTTGTATAGAAATAATAAAAGTATCGGATGCTAAGAAGAAGTAAAACCAGCTGTGTAATATAAAAGAAAATCTTTATCCTCATCTCACTGGTGAAAACTAATTCAAACAAAATACATTACACAAATCATACACTTTGAAATTATTTACATAAAAACAGATGGAGAGTGTTCCTACTGCGATAATGAGGTTTTAGCAAAATATGTGATTCACAGAGTTGCCATCTTTCTGCAAACAACAGGGTTTATTCTGCTGTCACCAGGGGTGTGACAGCAGCCTCCCTGTCTTCCCTGGCGCCCAGGTACAAGGTGGAGCAGAGCCTTCTTTTGTTGCTGAAGCATCTTGCGAGTTTCATAACCTGCAGAAATGCTAAGGTCCACAGGTAAGCAGTTTTTGTGTGCCCCCCACTATTTGGGGGCCAGTGCAGCACATGCTGGCAGTTCTCACAGCATACAGAATGGCCATAAAGGGGATGTGCTCTGCTAAGCATTACCCCACTTTGCTATTGATTAGCCCATTTTATGTGTTTGCCCATTTATAAATTTATTTACCCCCAGTCTGGTAGTGTCAGCCCAAAGGTTCTTTTACAGGCAGATAGGTGGGACCACATCCTTCTTCAAGGCTATTTTCTGTCCCAGAGCATATCAGAGCTTTTTTGGCTGGGCTTTCACCAATGGGTATAGGATGTAGCCCTGCTTCCTTCCCTGCCTACTGATGCTGAACACTCAGTTCTGCTCCCATAAGCCTGGAGTACATGTCCCATGGCAGCTTTAAAGTTCTTCCTCTCCTGGTTATTCTTCCTTTTAAAAATTAAAACTTAAATCACCATGATTTCTACAATGGTTCATGGTGCTTCTCCCACCAAAGTCCCCCACAGCAGCTAATGCCACGGCTCCCATGCTGCTGCTTCAGCTGCCATCAAGATCTGCTGCATGTTATAAACATATTATTCCTCTTAAAATAACAGCCTTAATTTCTTCCAAACTATGGAAATATATGCTGTCTCTTTAAAAATGTATCATGAAAATGAATGTCCATAAAATATGAGTCAAGTTTCTGTATACCTTAATCAAATACTAGAGGGTCTCTGGGGACCAGCACTTACACTGCAGCTGTGCAATGTGAAGTTTGTTCCAGTCCTGATTGAAAATATTTTTGTGCTTCATTCATTTTTGCCAGTGAAAACCCCAAGGCACTTTCTGCAGGCTGAAGGTGCCGTTATTCAGGGTGACAGTGATGGGTCACAGAGATGGTGTGGAGAACTAACTAGCAGATTGGAAACTAGCAGATGCCCGAACTGACTGTCAGTCTTAAAAACTTTGGAATATAATGTGCCTGTCTTTCTCATTCCCTATTCTTATTCCACAGGGGAACAGACAGGACCAGGTTTGCACAAGCTATAGAGGTTTTCTGTAAAAGCAATAATGTGATGGGGTGTCATAATTTTTAATATGGTTTATTTTAATGAACAGTAGGATTTCTGGACTTGCAGTGTGCTTTTTGCCCTTTCTCTTATTGCTTTCCTCAATGGTAACCGTTGCCTGCTCTATCAGATTGGTGTAAGACAGCCAGGGCAGTTCCCCCAGTTTTCCCAGACTGCTTGCTTTCTTCCCAGCCTGAACATCTCCGCCCAACCTCAAACTTTCCACCAGGACACACAATACCTTTGCAGTCTTGTGTCTTCCCTGGTGTTCCCTGGGAGCTCATCTCTTTGCTGATCCCCCTAGCAGCCTGGGACCCTCCGAGGTTCAGGATAGCCAGAACAGGGTCTTTTCAATGTAAGGTTCTTCAGTCTGGAAACCCCAGCTAGCACTGGGTTTTAATTACTGGTTTGAGGAAGGTGTCCTCATTGGATGCATTTGTACACAGCATGGCCCTAGTGCTTTCAGGTTGCTCTCAGGTGTGACTGATCTGGCATCCTGAAGCCTTGGCTCCCCAGCCACAGCAGTACAGCACTCCCAAAATGACACTGATTCTAGGCTTTTTGAAGAATGACAGAAATGAGAGATGTCAGTCAGTGGAAGGTAGTTCTTCTTTAATGATATATTTTCCAATGTTCACTTTAATACAGTTTTAAATGATTCAATCAATTAGGCTTCCCTTCATTTCCCTGAAGTGGATATGCCACTCACTAGTACATTCAACCATTAGGACTTCTTTCCAAATATTCTGCCTAAAATCTCTTCTGTTGTTTTGCTGTCTCAAGAAAACATTTTGGTTGTATGTCACTGTCAAACAGAAGAGAAAGTCAGCATTTTTAGCATCCAGAACAGGCATCTCCCAAATACTTGAGCTGACATTCATTTTGCTTTTAGGAAGATTTGTCAGGCTGCTTCACCATTCCTCTCCAGGCATGACTTTGTTTTTATGAGCTACCAAACTCATCCATTTGTTTTTGTGGCAGTGACTAAGTTCCATCTATTCTTGAGGACATAAGGAATGATCCAGCTCTAGACATCACCTTAGAAAAGACACTTAATAAATGAGGGGAAAACATGGTTAGAATCCCCACATTTTTCCTCAGCCTGCCAGATAGTCACAAAATGAGGAATTTTATGAAAAATGAACTGCACTATGATGTACAAGTCTTAATATTACATTTCAAGGTTTTTGGTGATACGCCTTGCTTGGTTAAACTTCTGCAGCTTTAAGTCTGACCCAGAAAAACTCTCCCTCCAAGTCCATATTTTCTTTCTGCCTTCTTCTCTGGAGCATCCCTCCTGGACTTGAGCATTCAGATATGTGAAACTTAGTCTATAATCTCAGTATTAATTGATAAATACAGCTCATGTCCAGACTGAATATTGACTAAAAAGAAATAGCACAGGAAAATATTTCATGCTTTGTCTACTTTTTTTTAAGTAAAGAGCAGCAGTTGTCTAATAATTAGCTCACTTTTATGCTCACTAAGGATAGTGCATCTCACCCTTTCAAAGCATCCTTTAGGTTAAAATGAGGAAGGAAAGGGGAATATCGATCTCAGATTTTTGCCAGTTCAGAGCCCACTTGAGAGACTTTTTTTGTTTGGGGTTTTGGGGATTTTTGGTGGGTTTTTTGTTTGGTGTTTTTTTGTTGTTGTTGTTGTTCTTGGGTTTTTTTGGTTTTTTGTTTGTTTTTGGTTTTTTTTTTGTTGCTGTTTTGGGCTTTTTTCTGTTTTGTTTTGGGGTTTTTTGAGATTTTGTATATCAAGAAGATTTTTAATAGACTATGAATCAAGCTTACAAAGATGTTGAAACCATGTGCATTCTTCCCATAAAAGTAATAAATGGCTGAACAGAATTAAAATGGCTGCACAGACCTTTACCACCTCAAACTATTGAACACTGAACACAAATCCAAGTTTTTTCCAATGTTGAACTGTCTGCTCTGAAAATATTCGAGGTACCCTCTCACAAGGTACTCTTTGGAAGAAGAGAAAGAACAGGAGCAAAGGTTTGTACCTGTGTCTGACATTTGTATTTCTCCTGAGGCTCTTCCTCTGAAACATTGTGGGCAGCAAGAAATGTCAGGACAATTTTTAAAAATCTAAGCTAAGGATGTAAAGGACTGCTGAAGTGAGAGGGGAAGGAGCTGGGATGTTTTCAGGCACTGCTGAAGAGTTTACCATGGTTTGCTGAATATGTTGAGTGTTCATCAGTGTTTAAGAGCCCCCAAATGCTTTTTGACTTCCTATACACTCACAGCACAAAGTTTTACATTAATTTACAAATGGCCATCGAAGCTTCAAATCTTGCAATACTCAAGCAGATTTTCAACTTGTTCAGAAAACTTCATTAATGCCATTTACTGGCAGGAGTCAAACCTGGAGAGGAGCTGGACCTTCCCACCTGGCAAAGGCAGCTAAACCTGTTCTGATGCAGAGGGCAGGGCCAGCTGACTTTCCACATCAGCACCCTGTGTGACACAGCTGTTTTCAAAAAAACCCCTAAGAACTGATATCTGCAGTCTGGAGACAATGTTTTACTCTCTTTTTTGGTGCAAATTTTGCTTTGTTTTGCTTTGTTTTGTTTTCTGGCATATCGCTTTAGCTTTCAATGTTAAACAAATTGTAATTACAATGATTATTAAGTCCAGGATATTGGAAGGGAAGAAAGGTTGTTTGTTCCTGTGTTAGTAGTGCTGATCTCCCAGCAGTGTGAGTGGAGCTGGGGACAAGGTTTGTGTTGCTCTCTCACCAAAGCTGTGGGAAACAGGTGGGACTTATGGAAGATGGGAAGGTTGGGTCTCCCTCTGCTGCATGGCTGTGCCTGGGACCCACACCTACGGGGACAGCCATAGCATCCCTCAGATATTACCAGGCCATCACTGCTGTGTGTTTGGGCAGGTTGGTGATTGCTTGTAGACTTCTGATTGCTACTGTGAATGGGAAAAAACCCCACCAAAATTGTGCTATGTTTTGCTGTTTCTTTGGTTTTGGGATTTTTTTCCTGTTAGATTTACATGTGTGCTTGCAGACCTAATGGGCTAAGCTGATCTCTCCCAGCAAGGTTGAAAAAAATCAAAGGGCATCACTAAGTTCAGTGGAGGTAAGCCTGTGTCAAACCAATGTAAATATGTGTAAAACCATGTTTCAAGTAGGTTTTTTAACAGGAGAATTTTTTTAAAGGCAACTTGATTCTGTAAATCCTGCGCAGGTAAAACTCTGGGATCAACTTCTCTTTACTTATAATGTCATTGCTGGCAACTTTTTATGTCTGAGGCACAAAGAATAAGGTCTGGCTTTATATGACATGGCCAAAGTAATAGATGTGAAAATAATAGTGGGTTATTTTTGATCCCATGCAGCAGTAAGCTCATTTAACTGATAAAGATGGTTGACAACTTTTAACTTGAGCATCTGCTGTCAATAGACACCTGACCCTTAGAATTAAAAAAAAAAAAACAAAAAAAAACCAAAGAAAACTTTGCTGGTAGTTCAGTTGGGTTTAATTTCACACTGCAGAGTTCCAAGGCCAAAAGGAAGAGGGGAATGGCTGTGGGACTTAGCACTTTTAAGCACTTGGAGCAATGTTTGGGGAAAGCAGAGTCAGGGGACATAAACTGGGGACTTGGCTACAGCTGGCTGCTGGATCTTGCAAAATGTGTGTGAGCACATCATCTGTGAACTATTAAGCTCTCATTACTTATGCCATCTAATATACTTGTTCAGGAATGTACATACTTCAAAATAAATTTGATGGGGTTATGGTACCTTGTATCTGTCTTAAGTCATCTGTCTTTGCAGAAGGAAATTCCCCACTCCTGAGTCCAGACCTTCCTGGTTGCCCAGAAGATGTGACAATGATATTTTGAAGCCACTATCAGCTGCATTCAGGGGGAGATGACAAGCAGAGAGCACCTCACATGCAAATCCTTGTGTGTCTCATGAAAGGGTATGTAAGAGTCTTGCAAAGACTCAGGCATACCCTGTGAAGGGTTTTCAAGACCTAAACTCATCTGGCCCACTTGCTTAGAAATTGCCCCTGACTTTCAGGTATTTATTTATTATTCTGGTTGTGTAAAAAATAAAGAAGAAAAAAGAAAAAAGTAAGAAAGGATAGCAAGGAAAAAAAAGAGGAGAAAAGGGAAAAGGGTGCTGGGAAAAAAAGGAAGAAGAAAACAAAAAACAAACAAACAGAAGAAAAGGGCAGTGAAGATCTTGTTTCCAAGAGCAGCAAGGTCAGACCCCAGCTGCTCTGCAGGCCCAAAGGAGGCTGTGCCCTGCTCCTGCTGGGGGAAGCCAGTAGAGACCTGCACCCCCTGGCCATAGGGGTACTGCCATAACCCTCTCCCAATTAAAACTGACATGGGATTTCTCAGAATTCTATTGGGCTGAAAATATTTTGCTCAGACTAAACATATTAAACCAATTACAGAAAATTAGTCTATGTTCCCTGGTGACTTGAGCCCTGTTAAAAGGCAGCTATGGTAGTTATTAGCACGCTGACTTTAGCTACTGCTTTGTGAATGCCACATTTCTTGCAAGTAAAATACCTGATCAGAGGTGGGTCACTCTCTGGTTACTGGATCCAAGGGACACCTGTCACACTCCACCACAGACCAACAAATGTGTCTCCCAGAGCCCCAGGAGAGGCACTGTAAGCAGGGCAGCTTAGGGTTGTGGGCTTTCCCCCAGGCACTGTAAAAACCCGGGTGGCTGGAGGGGGTTGTGACACAAAGGCACCACAGCTCCGTTAATACAAGTGGGAATAAGAATTACTGGGCCCTGCCCAAGTGGTTTTTGTAAGTCAGTGCTCTTCCCCTTGGACGCTTCCTCCCTATGGGAGAGGGAGTGGTGAAGGAAGGGTTTGGGGTAATGTTTGTCATGATTGACTATTGTCTGTCCTTTGAGGGCTGCAAACATCTCCTGGGGACTGGAACTGCACTGCTGAGCATGCGGAAACTTCAAGTTTCCACAGGCTGCATAGGACAAGCCATGAGGGAAATGTCACAAGTTTTGAGTCTGTCATCTGCTTTTCAGGAAGAGCATTTCTTGTAAAGCCAGACTCAGGGTGGAATGCTGGATAATGCAAGGCACCTCAGCTGCTGGAGTCACCTTTGTCCCCAGGGAGCCTTTGACCTTGAGCTCCTTGCTCTGTACCAGAGAGGTCAGTTCCAAGTTAGCATTTAACTGTTTGGGTGACATGGCAGAAGGTCTCACACCACATATCAAGGTTAGTGCTCTGCAATGGGCCAGGTTTGTTATTCATTAATTTTTAAGTTGATGATGCAAGGAATTGTGTTGTTTTCTCTTGTAATTTCAACTAGAGAGAAGGTCTTCCCAATGTGACCATATATAGAGATTTCCTGAAAAGAAACTTACAAAAGTAGGTTGGTGGAACATTTTGCTTCATCTATTAACCCAAAAACCAAAAGTCATGTGTTTTCACTTAGAAATATTTTATTGAAAATGTTTTATGTGGAAATGGTTGGACTCAATTATCTTAAGGGGACTTTTGCAATCTAAATTATTCTACAATTCTGTGATTTTACAATCAAGCAATTTAACTGAACTTTTGCCTTCTCATGGCTTTTGAAACTTCAGATGCTTATAATTTCAATTTGAATATGTATAAATAGAGCTGTTGTCAGTGATATAAGTGTAGAGCATTACTGAACCAGGACTGACACACTGAAATATTTCTCCTGAAAATTATACATTGTATAATGTAGTACAAGTGGAAATGGAGCTCTGGTCATAGAAAGGCTTTGAAAATCTGGGGCTCCTGGGGTAAGCAGGACCCAGAAGGTTTGAGTCCCAGTAGCCAGCATTCTGCTTCTGCTTCTTTTTGTGGTTAACTAGAAAAATCATCCAACTCTGGCATGGCTCACAGACAGACTGACAGGCAGAAGAACCTCAAATCTACCTTGAGCTTCATCCTGATCCGTCATCCCTTCACCATTGCATCCTCACATGCTCCCCAGGACTGTCATGAATTCAGGCTTCCTCCTCAAAGCTCCTCTTCCCATTTCTGCTGCTGAACCACTGAGGTACAAGATTCATCCCCAGACAGTGCCCTGCAGCAGCAAGGAGAGCTGTGTGGGAAATGAAAGGCTCCAGAGCTGCATTTTGGATGACGGCCATGTGGTCCTGTTTTTAGGCTAGCGGTTAATTTAATTTGTGTGGATGTTTGTCCTCAGAACAGCTCATTTCTCCTAAAATAGGCTCACTATTCTCTCCAATTTGAAGGAGCATTTCTTGGATGTCCAGGCTGGGGAGCTGACAGAGGAGCATCATTCAACAGTAACATTGGGCTGATCCCAGATTCCCAAAGGAGGGAAATGGCAAAACAGGGTTGAGACAAGGTCAGATTCCAGTTTCCCCTGGCGTTTGTATAAAGAACAGATCAGGTTTTTTTCTGTCAGCTAGGATACAGCTATGAGCATAGTGCTGGAATAATTCATAAAATGACAGTGTTTTCCAAAGCCTTCAGTCAAATTGATTCTTTAGGTTGTTGAGGGGTTTTTTCCCCATTTTGTTCCTCACATCATTTTATTTCGTATAAAACAAAGTCATGGTGTGACAGAAGCATAATAAACCTTATCCCTTAAATCCTAAAAATTCAGTGCTATTCCAGCCAATGCAATATGAGCCATAGCATGTGCAAGTGAGATTTCTTTTCATTTCATACATTTCATACTTTAAGAGGTTTCCTTTGTGAACAGTTTAGGAGCTTTAAGTTGGAAGACTGTCTCATAACCAAACTGCAGAATATTTGCTATAAATATATGCATATGCATTCACTTAATATGTCTCCAGCTATATGATGGTGACAGAGGGACAGACATTTCTGTTCCTGTGCAGGAAGGGTGGCAGACCCAGACCCAGTGGGCTGGCACACAACACCATGAGCCTGCTGGAGGAGGACTAAGGAGGGCATCTGGATGCCCCTTCCCCACCCCAGGCAGGGTCACCTATAGCTAATATCTTCACGGTTCATCTAACTTTTCTCTAAATCCCCTGGTGCTGAGGGCTGAAAAAATTTCTTGAGCAATTTATTGCATGACTCACTTCCCCTTCTGGTAAAATGCTTTTCTTCAGTCATCGCTGCAGAAGTGACAGCCTGTCGTTTCATGCCTGATCTGCAATGGACACAGAGGAGAGTTTGTTCCATTCATTTTGGCAAGGAGCTTTTACAGGTGGCCAGGTCTCCCCTACTCCTCTGCTTGGGATTTCATAAGTTTCTGACCTTACTGGTCCTGTGGTGAAGTTTCCTTGCTATTATCCAGACTGTCTGTAAATAAGGCATTAAGTGACCCATGGGATTCAACCCATGCTGGACCAAAGGAAGCAGTGGCATCTAAAATGGTGTTCATGAACAGTGTGTGCCTGTTCCCATGTGCAAAACAAATGACACACTCTTAGGATCACAGAATCACAGAATATTCCAAGTTGGAGGGGACCCATAAGAATCATCAAGTCCAGTGCTCTAGTGAATGGCCCATAGAGGGATCAAACCCACAACTCTGGCATTATTAACACCATCTGAGCTAAACTCAGTAGCTAGGATGGATCATGGGATCCTACCATATTAACTGGAAGTTTTGTCCCTGCAAGGTTTCACATTTCTTCATCAGTATTTAGAGCTGCAGCCTCCAAACAGTCAAACCAGGAAAGCTGTGCTGTAAAACAAATCCATGCTTGCCAAGGCTAAGACTCTGTCATTGCTCTAGAAGGGGTGGAGATGCCCATTGCAGATGTGAAGCTGATATACCCCATCTCCTATCACTAGAGGCTAAGCCAGACCCCTCAGTGTGCTGATACCTAAAAAACTTTTGTAGGGTTCTGGCTTGCAAAAACCTGTGCAACCAAAGGCCAGAGCCCAGGGCTGTCCAGATCCCACTGCCCCACAGAACCACTCCTAAGAACCCACACCTGGCATTGTGCTGAGTCAGCTTTGCTGACCAGAACCTGGTCCTCCTTTCAAAAATGGAGCATGAGGCAGGGGAAACACCAAAGTGCCAGGAGCACCAGTGCAGATGGGACCATTTCTCTTTTTGGTCTGGCTCTTGATGGAGCAGAGGGAGTGCAGTGCTTCAGCTGTCCCCTTGTGTCTGCCTCAGCCTAGTTTGGGGTCTGAGGTGGGACTACAAACTTTTAGGGAAAAGAAATGATTCTTCATTTCCAGAAGGGTTTTTCTTTGGCATGAATGACAGCATGATTTTCCCTTGGACTGGGCACCCAAACTCTGCCTCTATCCCACTGCAAATATTAAAAGAAGTCTTCTTGTGTGTTATCCTTCTTCTGCTACCTGGTTGCTCACCAACTCATTTCACACACACACACACACACACACACACAAAAAACTTAAAGTCTTATTCTTTTTCTATATTTTGTACATAGTGGACATGGTTTAGTGATGGATTTGGCAGCAATAGGCGAATAGGTGTACAGTTGGATTTGATGATCTTAAAGGTATTTCCTAAATTTTCTAAAGGTTCTATGCTGTTAGCTTAGATTGATTTTCTAATTGATCTAATCTTGTGGGAATCAGGAAAGAATCAATGGTGAGAGGATGGAACCAAAATTACCTCTAATAATCTCAGAAAGGTGGTGTTTCTTTAAGGGATGAAACTGGAAAATACAGTGGAACCCCAGTGGGATAGTTTATCCCTGGAAAAATCCATTTCTATGGCAAGAGGCAGGACAAAAGCACTGCTGACTCAGGACAGGGAGAGGTGGTGGAAGGACAGGCTGCATGGGGGGTGCATCTCTGTGCCTGCTTCCCCAGCCCAGACCTGCTGCTCCAGCCTGCCTGAAAACCCAGCAGCAGCAGCAGTGGTTTGCTGCAGACAGCTGCCTGCCTGCCAGGGGTGCTGAGGGCATGAGTCACAGCAGCAAAGTCAGTGTCTGGAGGCAGGGAAAATGAAAAAAGATTGCAGCTCTTAAATAGTTGAGGGTTGAAAAAGCCACTGCTGACAGATGCTGAAACTCAGTTATTTAAATACCACGATGATCTTGAATCCCTAAAATTTTAAACTAATTAAAATAAAACTGGATGGAATTAATATAAACAGCCTCAAACCAGGCAAAGGAAAAACAAAACCCCATGCAAGCTGATCTGATGAAGATTATGGAATGTAAGTGCCATTCAATTTTCTGGAATACCACATTATTTTTTATTCTGATGTTAATAGGAAAATATTTTACAGACTCTCTCAATAGGTTATGTTGGATTTGATTCCAATGTCTCCTTTTGCAATAATGCTAGTGGCAAAAGAAATGCACATCAATGTTGTTTTAGCTGCAGTAGAAATGCCAGGAAACTCAAACCTACACTGTGCACTATCACCTTGTCAGCTGGTAAATTACTAAATCGGAATTTTATGAAATTACTCAATCAATATTTGTGCAGATGGCTTCCAGGAAAAAGCACTTGTATGTCTGCTTAACTCCAGTGTGTAACAGATGGCTAGAGACAAGGCATTTCTTTTCATCCAGACTCACACTGACACTTTAAGATAGCTTTAGTTGCTTATTAGTTCTTGTAAGCCAGCCATTAAATCTTGCTTTATATATTACAGTTAAAATAAAATTCAGTCCTATACGAGGCCTTTCAGAAATGTTACAGTATTGTATTACTTACAAAGAAATTAAGTGCAAGGTGTTCCTTAAAATATATCCTTAGTTTTAGTTTGTAGCATTTAGATGTTAGAAGTCAGCTACTTGTCTGTACTTTTACTGCTATTCTTTAACCATTGTGTATCAAAGGAGTTCAGCTCTTGTTACTAATCACCGGCTGTGACATTGCCTTCTCTTCTTGTGACTCAAAACACCAGTCAGGCTCTAGGCAGGCTACTGGGTCTCTAGATAGACCAGAAAAAAAGGATGCAACCTCTAATTCTTTAACTTCTGTCTCGGGTCACAGTGAGGGACCCCTGATGGGTTCGGTTGCCAGAGAACCTTGTGCTGGCAGCCCTGTGTCTGCCCCAGCTCTGATGGTGCAGGAGCAAACCTCACCTCTTTACCTACAGCTCTGCTGCATCCCCAGCTTCAGAGCACTGCCAAAGCTGTCCAGATTTAAGCCTCCTCTTCCACGTGTGGCAATGCTGAAAAAGTCTGAGACCTGCACAAGCCTCTACATCCCCCTGATTGCCCTGTATAGCTCAGACATTGATGGTCCCATTGCACAGACAGAAGTGAGGTAGGTGCAGGGATTCAAAAAGCATGTTCTCTGACACAAACTGTTCCCACCAGCCTCAGACTCTGTCACTCTTATGTGCAGAAATGTATGTCTTTATAAGTGCTTCTCTTCCATCCATCCTTTTCAGCCTTCTATCCATGATTACTTACAGATAAATTTTAGCTTTTTGAGTGGCAAAACCTAATTGCCTGCTGCTTCACACTTCTTTCTGAATCATTGCAACCACAAGGGAAAAACAAGGACAGCACATTTCAGTAAATGTAAATACAATTTCCCAGCATAGCCCCAGGCACTGCACATCTGACTTCTGTGACTTTTAGATAAGTCCTTTATCTGAATGCATCTTTTTGGGGCTTTGTACATTAACTGCACATTTTGCTGAGTTTTACTGTGTGAGAATAACATTACCAGATGTATATTCTACTTTCTCATATCATCCTGAAAACAATTATGTAGTGCCTTAAATATTCAATTAGAAGTCTTAGCTTTGTGGAAGTAAGTTTCTTGTCAGAATACTCTTGTGATACAGCATGGTACAACTCACCATCCACTGAAGAACTACTACTGAACCCCTGAACAGCTGGCATCTTTCACTACCACTGCCCACACCACAGCTGAGATGCCAATGAGCAATGAAAGACTTGTCTGCAGGATCCATTCTGCCACACGTGTGTATTGTTTTCCCTGAGAGGGAGAGGTGCACCCAAGGGCTTTTGAAATATTATTGAAAATTGACACTAGGGGCAAAGAGCCTAGTGCCCATCTCAGAATGATTTTGACTGCCCATCTCAGAATGGTTTTGCCATTCCTAACTGTGAGCTACAGATTAGCTTTAGGATGCTCAGTCCTTCAGGGAGCTCCAAGACCAGTTTTGCTCTCAGGCTAGGTTCTGTCCACCAGAGAGACCTGAGCAAAACCAGAAAATACCCAGTGCAAAGACTTTGTTTCATTTGCTTTGATGAAGGAATTGAGAAAGAGAATTTCTCCTGAGCAGCATGTAGTTTCACAAGCATTTCTCATCAGCCACACAGGAAAATGATAACAGCGGAATTCTCAAAGTAAGATCAATTTTTGTGATATTTCACACCAGGAAAATCTTTGCAGAATCCTCCAGTTATTTCAACATCACCCTGTCATCCAAACTGAATCCTTGTGGGGGCTCAAAAAGCCTGTTTCTCCATCAGAATTCATACTTCTGTTCCTGAAGAAGGAGGCTGACAAAAAATAACAGAAAGAAAGATCCTAAAGTGACACCCACTTGAAAATCTACTCAGCTCTGGGTGGCTCTCTTCTCATTCTTCACTTCCCTAAATTTCCCCTCTCCTCACTGCCTCTCTGTCTGGACAAGAACTGTAGGATGTGATAAAGTCTGATGAGCTAAGACTTTATGCCTGCTACTCTGAAATGGAGAGGGAAATCTACATGGGTGTTTGAAGTCATCTCACAGAATTTTCTACTCAGATGCTTTATCAGTATGTGTAACACTTATCAGCAAAGCTCCCTAAGGGCTAAGCAACTCTAAGGTTACTTTAGCTATGATGACCTACACATATATTTGCAAGGATGTGTTTTCTTAAAAATTAGCTGATTTTTTCCCAACAAAAACTGCTGCCTCTGTGGAAATGTTATTGCTGTCTGCTGAATGGAGCTCTCCTCATCTCTCTCTAGCCCAAACAGAAGGAAAAACTCATGAAGAAAATGTGCCTGGCTTTAGTGGATTTGATGAAGAGGAACTTTCCATTATAGATACAGCAATAACAATGCAATACATACTGTATGAACATCATCATTTTCTTTGGCCTGAGGAAGTTGGGTTATGATTTTTTTCTCATTAATTTAATTGCAAATTTTTTATAGTCAGTTTAAGTCACTAATCTCTGTTCTTTTTAATAACCTGTATTAAAAAAGTCACTGTACATAAAAAAGTACCCCAAACCTTTAACATAATGAGCATGATGAGCATGCTTGCAAGCTATACAAACTGGAGGCTTACTTTCAAATATGCACCGAAAAATAACTTTTTGTCTAGTATCCCTTACATAGGTAAGGGATAAAAAGACAAAAAATATTTATATATAATCTATATTTTAAAAAGCCTTATCTTTGTGCTCCAGGATCTTTTAAAAGCAGCTGAAGTGAATACTTCTGGAGAGGTGACTTGTCTCAAACAAAGAGCAGCCACATCCCTGGTCCATCATTTAGGGCATAATGGGACTTTGTGAGCCAGTTTTCCTGGGGACAGGCCCTGCCCCAGAGGAACTGCCTGCAACAGCTTCCCAGATTTCTGTATCCCATGTACAGCATAATTTACAGCTGGACACTTTTCCATGTCACTTATTTTCCCTCCGAGGCTCCTTTGGCAGCATATGCAGGGAGCACAAGGATCCAGTGCTTGGCTGCCTCGGTGCTCCCCCTGTTTCAGGGCTTCTAGGTGAGTGGGAATCCAGTTTCTGGATTTCAGCTGGCTCCATCAGTGGGATACAGACAGGAAGAAGCTAGCCCTTGTGCTGCCTCCCTGCTGGCAACCTGCCCTGGCCTACGGCAGGGAGAAGCTGCTCTGAGATAGGTTTAATGAGTGCTGTTGCCAATTTATGGCCATTCCTTCTTGTCCTTTTTTTTTAATCAACACTTTGGAAAGGCAGCTGTGAGGTTATTGTCCCACAGAATATTATTAAAGTTTAGTGTAAGTATTCATTTAGTACCAGCAACCTGGATGTTTCATATAACTCCTGCTTTTAAATGTTATTAAATGTGTTTAAAGCACCAATTGTGGACCCCACTTTGCCAGCTGTATAACATAGGAGGCTGTCCAAGCAAATCAGCCCAGTGCATCAGTCTATCGAGGAGACACTTGTGTGGGCAGGGTTGCCTACTGAGCTGAAATCTACATTCAGACATCAGTTTTCTCCAAGGACACAGAATTTCTCAGTCACTCATAAATTTCTGTGGCAGTTCATGCTACCAGAGAATAATTAAGGGGCCACTCAGGGCCAATGGACAAGAAAAGTAGAAGGGTGGAAGTGAGCACGTCCAGCTGGTCATGCTCTTGTCCCAGGGCAGTTGGAGGAATAAATCTCCAATAAATGGAGTAAAATCTGTCCAATAAATGCAGCAGTGGTCCAGGCAGTGTGCTCTTGGGCTGAGGTGGATGTGGATGCTGTCCCTAGAGCCTGCCATGCCAGCAGCATGGCTAGACCTGGCTCTTCCACCTCTGCCAGCAGATCCCCACATTTTAAAAACAAACTACTTGAATCGTTTTCCACCTAAACCTTTGCAGTTAAACCACAAATATTCATGTATTTGCACCAACAGGACTGCAGCTTTGCACTGCTGGGTGACTGCTGCAGCTCCCCATCCCTCTCCTCCCAGGGACTCCTTCCAGTGCCCGGCTCCTGCGGAGCGAGCTGGCAGGAGCTCCCTGTGCTCAGCACGGGGCAGCTGGGGACGCTGTCGCCCTCTGTGTGTTGCAACCCATTATGTCCTCGGGACTGCGGTTCTCAAAACCCCTCATGCCAGCAAGAACAAAGAGTATGTTTTATTGCCTTGATGAGCAAATGCAGCCCTTTGGGTTCGGAAAATGGCAGGTGGCTCCGCCAGAACAAGACCTTGTGTCCTAGCGTCAAGCCCTGAACAGCTGGGACCCCATAAACTTTCCCCTGAGCAAGGATTCATAGTGATTTGTGCCTGTGTGTACACTGCTAATGTGTTTGAGTAGGTTTTGCCCAAGCTCAAACAAGTATGTGCCAAAGTAGTCACAATAATTCACTGAGGGTCACCTTTTAAAAGTTTACAATGAGATAAATAAGGAAAGCAATGTTTTCTTTAATTCATATGCACAAAACTCTCAAAGCTAAGAAGAAATGATCAGGTACTTTGAATGTGTGAAAAATGCAAACTGGTGAATTAAAGACTCATCTGGGCAGTGGTAAGATATCTGCATGCCCTGAAACCCCAGCCTCAGTCCCTTTACCTAGGCAAATGCATTTTTCCAAGGCTAAGCAGACAGCAGAATATGCTGCTGCACCACTCTCTGCTAGACGAGCTGTTATTCATCCTGCTAGAAAGGTTGTGCTGTGCACTTCTCAGAAGGGCACACAAAGTACCCACGCTGATCTCTCAGTCTATTACATTCACAATGACACAATAACCCAAGTAAATCACTACAGCTTCTCCATCCTTTTCCAGTGGATTGGGGACAGGGAGCAGAGGCAATGCTCCAGATTACTTTGTCATTGAAAAGCAGCATCATAATGATGAACTACTGCCTGTCAGAGTCCCAGAGCCCTGCTACTGTACCTTGTAAATCAGCTCCCCAGGTAAGCTCAACTGTTCCTTTGTAAGCACTGTCTAGTGCTGTATATTGCCTATAGCCTTTTGAATGTGAGATTTTCTGTCCCATAGGAAATTCCAATGCAACATTTGCTGTTAGCTGCAACTGGGCTGAGCTTTAGACATGTCCATTTCCCACAGAGGGGAAAAATTTAGGAGAAATATGAGTTTAAAAAATTATAATAACCTATGACACTGCCACAGATTGGTCCACAAAAGCTAGTGGCTCTGATAAGGCTTTAGGTGAAACCTTAGATTAGTTTGTGTGCATGAGACCAGGGGGTGTGTCCTTGCATCTCCCCAGTCACAGGCAGTTTCTTTACAGAAGCCTTCCAGCTTTGGCACACACAGCCACTGTCTTCATTGGATGGCCTGGACAACAGGATCCACAGTAACCAGGTGGATTTGACAGCTGACAGCATTTACAGCAAATTCTGGGGCAAGTGCCAAAGGGTGTGATGTCTGAGGTTCATCTGGTATGCTCCTGCATTCTTCCATTTTTTAGCCACAAAGTAAGTGATTACTTTAATATTTGCCTTTATAAAGTGGGTAGGAGTTATATTGGCTATACTGTTACTTGGCAGCCTTAGTGGCAGTGTGCTCATGATTAATAAGGAATAACTATCTTGCAATTCAGCCATAGAATGAAATGGGACATTTCAGTAGCACTAACCAAAGAAAATGTTGGCAGTGGGTGCTGTCTTTGAGCTATTTTTGCCTGACTTGACTAATATGAATAGATTTTTTTTGAATGGTTCAAGGGTATAAATATTCAAAGCAATAGCAATATGTTTTATTGAAACCAGCATGTTGCTTGGTAGGGCAGAAGAAAATAATGGCTCAGGGGTCTGGGAATGGGAGATGGAACCATTTACATCTAAGTCTCTCTTTCACATCCAGCCAAGGTCAAAATAAACAAGAATCATATCATTACCAGCTGGTGGCCCACAGAATGAGAAATAAATTGATGGTGTGAGTCCACTTTCCATGGACAGAGGCAAACATCCCAAAAGCAGAACCAGAAGTGGAACTAATTGACCTTACTGCTGGCTCTACCTGGGAAGTTAAGGACAGAGCTTTGGGGGAAACCTGGCTGCCTCCTTAGCAAGGAGGGTGGTCCCACCAGAGGGAGGTGTAGCCCATGGAGCAAGGCAGGTGCCACCCTTCTTGTGTCATGATAGTGTGGCACCACACCTTCCTCCTCTGGGGCAACGTGCCCAGTGTCCCGTGTCAGCCCCACAGAGGTGCTAAACCCAGAGACCTCCTCCCTGCAGGGCAAGGAGGGACCCCCTCAGCCTTCCCTGGGAACCACACACTCCCAGGAAAATGCTCATCACCCAGGGGTTTCCCTTAGCACTGACATTAGTTATGGCCTCCACCTTCCTGTAATTATGCATCCACTTGAAATAATAAAGTTTTAACGTGTAATATGTGAGCTTGGACTGAGGTGGCAGCTAATGTTTATTATTATTTTTATTGTTTGCTTCTTCTGGATTTTCTGGTGTAATTAATTTATCCAGCCATAATATTTCAAAAACATAATCAAATGTCATTCTATTTTAGAGCCAAAAAATACAGACTCATAATGTATGAATGCTTAAAAAATGATGACTCTGTTTTGTTAAATATCACAAGGAGAATGTCAGTTTAGCATAATTACATTAAAGAGCATTCCCCTGAGAGACAGAGAGAGAGGTGGGTGTTAAAAAAACATAGTAAAGACCTGCCAAAAATAAAAAGGCAGCAGGGATCAGTGGCCTCTTGATTACAGTGGGCATCTTACAATCTGCATTTGTATATACAAGCACATACATGCTTGTACATAATCATATGTATAAACCAGCATGCTCTAACACTTAGCTCCAGATTTATACATTATAAAAGGGTCCTTTTATATGTATTAAGTGAGCATGAAATCCAGAACTACAAAAGGAAGTGTGCTGGTTTGTTTTTTACTTTTCTCATACAACAGGCCAAATATTGCCTTTCTTGATGTTAATATCTGGAAATTTGTTACACAAGTAAGGTAGGGGAAAAAAATTAATAAATGGGACTCATTAGAGGTATTGCCAGAAAAAACTTACTAGATTTGGCCAGGCCACTGAGTTAATCAACATTTTTTCTTATTGAAAGCAAATGTTCAAGTACAGAGGAGTTGAACTGGCTATCTAGGGAGTTTCAAAAAGCAGAAAATGAGTCTGTATAATTCTCCATGTAGCAAATATTACATGGAAGATAGCTTTGCCTGTATATTAAGGGAAAAGTAGAAATAAGAACAAAAGGTAGAATAAAGCTTAGATGTCTGAAGAAGGATGCATTGGGTCTCCCTTTCAGTTTCTGATTGCTAGGGTGATTGCTGGAGGCTGGCTATGTTGTGAGGATGAAGCCACTTTCCTCTCTTCCCAGTATCTTTGGAGTTTCAGAAAGTTTCCCTGCAAGAGCTGGAGATGTATGCTGAGCATTGGCTGCCAACAGGAAGGCAAGGAGCTGCCCCACATGCCTGGCAGCTCACTGGTGGCTGGCCCAGCCCTTGGGGCCTCCACACCTCTCCACACCTCACACACATCTCCTGTGCTGGCAAGACCACTCCTGTCACCTTCCTGAAAGAGGCAGTCAAACCCAGCCATGCTGGAGGTATCTGGGGAAAAGGGAAATGCAACTAAGGCAGCAGGGGCAATTTTTCCCCATCAGCCTCAGAGGTCAACGCTCATGTACCCCTTTTGGGAGCTGATGCCTGGTAGAGAATCCTGGTGGCTCCAGCTCCCTGAAACACTACCTGCAGCATGCGTGCACATTTTTGCACCTAAACCAAGCCACATGGATCTGGGGACAGGGGCAAGCAGTGCTGTGTGGCAGCTGGGTGCAAATGCTGCTGGGCATCTGTGCTTGGAGAGGGAAACCTCTCCTGGTTCCTGCACCAGAGCCAGAATGAAAGGCCAGTCTGCACCATCTTATCTTTGCACATCAGCATGGGAAAGAACAGCAGCGTGCAAGATAAGACAGGCACTTTCACCTAATTTAATTTCCTTCTCTGATATTCAGCAGAGAAATTCTTCATGCCAAGTGACAACTGGCAATGGGTTGAAGCAGATAAAATCACTAAGTATAAACTAAGTTGCACATCTACAAGCAGCCTCATTTATATGAGGCAGCTGTGCAAAGCTAATTATTTTCCTACCCCTCTGTGCCTACAACCTGCACTTTCAGTCAACTCTGCCACCTTGCTATAGACAGAGATTTAGTTTTACATACAGGAGTCTTAAAAATAGCCTTCACCTCCTGAACCCCTTTCTACAAACGTTCCTCCATTAGCCACAAGCTGCAGCTAATTTTCACACAACGTCCTGCTGTAAGCAAAACCATCTGTGTGGCTATAAGTTAAGGACAGAGAATTTATGGCCCATGTTCTTCTCATCTGACGTGGGGAAGCTTTTGTGTGCATTGTCCATACGTCTGCATTAGCTATCTGTCTTCAGGTCCAGACATCCACACCATTTCTTTTTCAGAAACACTTTTTTCTTTTTAAAGTCAGCAAAGAATGGTCATTACCACAGTGCTTAGGAAGAAGTGATTCCAAGCTGACTCTAGCAGAGATGCAGGCTACTGGGCATGATGAGTTTTTAGGCACTGAAGAAGCCTGTCATGGTATTTTGATCATCCAGTGTGTTTTATAAAGGTTTCTCAGCTTGGGCCAATTTTCTCTTACTATAGGTAATTAGGAAAGAAAAATAAATGAAAGCAGGGCTCCCCTGGCTGCAGAGGAGTGCTGTGCTCAACATAACCCCCTCAGCTGTACAACACCAGAGGGAGTTGCTAACAGCACTGACAGTTCAGGGAAGTGATTTATGAAGCTTTTCTTCTGTGAAAAGTTGGCATCAGGACAAACTATACCCCTGCTGCTGCCTGTGTATACCTCTGGCAAATATAAAACCAGAAAATATTCTATAAACAGACCACTATGCCCAGTGACTCCTCTTAAAAAGCACGATTAGAAACCAAAACAACTTGATCCATGTTCATATAATATAAGTATTGAGGATTATGATAGAGCAACAGTAAAGCAGGACACACATCATACCACCTGGTACCAGAGGAGATAAGTAACCATTTGTTTACTTAGATATAAACCTGAACTTCCCTGCTGAACATGTATTGCTGAGCTAATCCATTCTGTTGTGCTGAACACATTTTTTCTTAAGGTATGTCACTAATGAACACTTTCTCTGCTGGTCTGGGTGTGGCAACAGAAAATCTCTGCCATGTAATTCCTTGTGTCCCATTCTTGTCACTTTTACAAGAGCAGTGTGAGAACTTTGCAGCTTAATATGGTGACAAGCAGGAAGTCATTTGTCTCTTACACAGTTTGTAGTGTCCCCATCCAGTGCTCAGAGGTACCATGGTGGGCAGTGCCATTAGTTAACAGGCATTGGTGGGTGCTGGTGCTTCCTCAGACATCCCCCAAGGAGCAGCCCTTGCCCTCGGGCAGCAGACCACTATGCTGTATCTGAGACACTTTAAAGAATCAGTTAACTACTTTTAAGCAATTATTTACTGGGAAGCTTAGAAGTTTTTAGAACTCTGATCCTATATTTGAGGATGTTTTTAAGGATGTAGTCCAGCCTTGTGGCCAGAGATCATGAGATAATGTAGCACTAGGGGATTCTGCAATATAAGAAAACCATTTCCCTGCAAGAACAACTGCAGAGGCAGATGAGGAGCCATGCAACACACACCACTGTCGTGAACGGCGGAAGAAATGCGACACACCATATGCGTGAATAGCAAATCTTGAAGTTTATTGAAAACTTACACACATTTATATTGGTGTTAATGAAGCTTATACATATTGCAAAAGCTGAGCTCATTATTGGTTAAAGCACACTTAGATCAACTACACTTACTTCTATCTTCTAACAATTATTTTGCTTCTATGTTTGCATTCTTCTAACTTTTCTACGTAAGATAACTACATTTTCTGGCAAGCGATTTTCTCTCTCGTCTTCCCGTTTCAGGGAAGGTCACTGTGACTTTTGTCAGTGATTGGACACTGGTTGCTCAGTTCTTAACTTGTTTCTCCTATCCTTATCCATTGGTATCACATTGAAATGTCCTTTCTCAGCTAACCAATTATCCAAAAAGCTCTCTACACACCACTCAGCTATTGCAAGACTGCTCCTAATTTGGATGGAAAACACCACTTCTAATTCATTAATCTCCAGTTATTATTGGATGCTCCAGCTAACAAGGCACTGGACAAAATCAGATGAGAACAAGGTGATACCTGATCTGCAGGAATGATAATAACTATTTCTCCAAAAACGTACAGAAAGACATCTGTAAAAGGGCACTGGTTAGAGACTTTAAAAAAAATAATCTTGAGGATGTGTTCATAATACCAAATCTCTTCAACCTTTGTAGCAAATGAAATAACACCACTTTTAAAATACAAAAAGAAGGTTACCTTCTCAGGAGACTTAATTTAAAAGGGCAAAGGAACCTTTTTCCTACTGCACCACAACATTTGTCACCAAGAGAGGGGGGCATGTTTGGCTGGAGAGCTACAGGAAAAGAAAAATGAGGAGTAGATGGGGGCATTTTGGATAATATCCATAGTGGGATACTGTGGCTTCAGGGAACTGTTTTGTCAGCTTTGCACCCATCCTGCCTGAGAAGCTCTGCAGAACAGCCTGATTAACACAAGTGTGTTTAATCAGGACTCAAGGGGTCACCTCCCTGGCAGAAGTCTGTGAGGTTTTATAACCCACCTATGCCACCACATCAGCTAAATGAACTCTCCCTGCATTTTCTGGAGTGGTGACAACATTCATTTCATCTGTTTGGCACCACAGATTAAATACAAAGCTGCACACTAAAGGAGAGAATTTTTTTCAATTACATTTTAGGTGAGGTAGAGCAAGAGTAAAGGAGAGAGAGAGAAAGAACAAAGTCAAATAACCTAGGCGTTACATTAGAAAGAAAGGCCTTTTCCTTGGCACAAGGTAATTGGAAGTTGAGCCAGGAAATTATGATTCTAGTACCTACTCTGTCATCTGATTCCCTGTGTGGTCTTGGGCAAGTCCTTTAACCTGCCTGTCTAATTCCTTCAGCTTGTAAAATGGGGACAACAAACCACAGAGGAGTTTGATGAGTACTAGCAGATGTTTTCACAGTACACTGAAAAAATGTGAGAATCCATGGATGTGGTATTGCTAGTCCCTAGGAGTACATCTAAATAAAACTAATCTAAATTTTACAAATTGCATTTAAGTTGCAAATAACACTCCTCTTATTGCAGTGGGCAATTTAATTTATTTGATTTAAATTATAAAAGAATCCTTACCAAGATGCTCTAAAGCTGGATGGGAAATAGCTTGTTGCAACCTTTTATCATCAAAAATGCCTGCTATTTTAACTGGGTCCCTAAGATTTGTTATATGTTTCTGTTTCTTAACTACTGGAGTATGATATTAAGTGTTAAGTTGCTGGAGAAAATATGATAAAATTTTAAATTTTCTCAAATTTGTGGACTCAGAATGGAATTCAATCCACCCTTTCAAGGTAGACAAAGCTGGAGGCTGTGTTCTGTCTCTGCATTTCATTTTTCTCTTCATTATACCAGCTTCAAAAATGAAAGCCACTCCCCAGGGTCTCCACATAAGGAAAATGCATGATGATACAAGAAATTAAAATCAGGAGATAGCAGGAAGACAAGAGGAGAACCTCCCCAGCTTTGCTACTGGAGTGCTCAATGGCTTTCACTGCAATGAGAAGAATTCCACAGCAGAAAGTTTAAACAGTTTCATAATTTGATGCCTAAAAGTATTTTCCTTTGCTCTTAGCCAGTGTCCTAACATGGGGCTGAATTGCAAAGATGTTGACCATTTGCCAGACTCCACAGAAATCCACAGAAGCTGAGATCCTGAGCAGTGTCAGAAAGGAGAGCCCTAGCCTAGGTGCCACAACACAATGTGAAATCCCATCCTCAGTGTCTCTGTTCGAAATTTCTGTATTATTTGCTTTAAAATGTCTGCTGTGCTAACTCTAGTACAAATCAGCAGATTTAGGAATTTCTTACTGGCTTCAGATACGCTGTGAAGTCCACTTCCAGCAGCTGAGGAAGGGGTTAGGATTTCTTGCAGTGCAGAAGTCAGGGCGTGACAGTACAAATTCCAGCTCATGGAGTGGATCCCATTCAAATTTCAAACACTTGCCATTCCCTGGAATAAGTGTTGCTTTAGTCAAGTAGCACAAAATGATCAAATAAAACTGGGACTTCACTTCCATTCTCAAACAAAGAGCATATTCATTAGGAAGAGCACCTCCTCCTAAGCACTTACACTGGTGTGTTTCCTACAGACTGGCTTCAAATCCTATCATGTGTTCCTCATTTACATATCACATTAACTAGTGGAGACAACAGAAATCTAATGTTACTTCTAACCAGCTCAGGATCTCTGCATCTCATTAGTCACCTCTTCCCTCTGAGGACTTGTGCTGTGCTGCATGGTTGCAGTTAAGAAGTTGCCAGATGGTACAGAATCAGCACTCTGTTTTTTACACCAGAGCCTTTATTTTATTTTATTTTATTTTATTTTATTTTAATTTTTTAAATTTTATTTCGGTTTTGTTTTATTTTATTTTGGTTTTTTTATTTTGTTTTATTTTGATTTGTTTTTACTTTCTTTGGTTTTAATTTTTTAGGGGTTTTTTTTTTTGGTTGTTTGTTTTTGGTTTTTTTTAAGAAACAGGTTTTTTAATGAAAAGAGGAAGAAAAGAGCTTCAGCCCAGGAGAGGCATGCATGTGGTGGGAGTGAGTGTCAGTCAGTGAGTGCTGGTGCTGCTTGGTATCCATGCATATGGGCAGAGGTGGGAAGAGCTCCCAGCAAGATGCCCCAAGAGCACAGAACTGCACATAACCCATGGGCAGGTGCATTTCACTGCTGCCCTTGCCAACACTCCCAGAGCTGTACAACCTCGTGGACCCAAGTGTGGCCACTAAATGAATTTCACTGTCATTTTTTAAAAGTGGAGCAGCTCAACTGGCCACAGAAACCAGTAATAAACTTCTAAGATGGAAAAGGTCTTTCAAGGAAGCTTGTTGATTTCTTTTCCTTAGAGGTCTCTGGGAAGAATTTTATTTATTTGCCCTGTGGAAGAGAGTTATTTATGCTTTTATGTGGCACAACATTGGTTTCATTTAAACCACTTAGCAGCCCTGTTTAAGGCATCTGCTTGTTTAACCAATCCTAAACTTGTGCTCCCAAATCTCCAGAGCTCATATGCTGTTGTGCCAACACACTAAATGGCTTCCCAGCTCCAGAAACTGTGCACTCACAATGCCTGACAGATGAGTTACTTCTGTAGCTTGCCAAGAAAACTTAATTCAAGATCATCATACACTAGTAGTGGGTTTAGGATATGTGTCAGCAGCTTTTGTTTAGTGCAGTTTAGTTGGCCCATCATATATATGATGGATGTTATCAGGAAGTAACTTGGGGAGAGTTTAGGAAGCAAATCTCCATTTTGAAAGCATTAGGGCAGGTGACAAGTCCTATTAAAGCTGATGGGGTTTTTTTTCCACTGGCTAATTTCCAGGATCTTTCAGGAACTTCCTTTTTCAGGATGTCACTATGGAGGAGGAGTTGGTGACTTCACTTGGAGATCCACATCACAGAAGGGACAGTGGTGTGGCCAGCTGCATTAGCAAGGAGTGTCACACAGGTGAAGAAGAAAATACCCTGGCAAATGTTTTTGGGGAAGTTTGCACAAACTGCCTTAATTAAATTTCAGATCACTGCTACTACCCTCTTGCTTTATCAAGCATCTTCGTTCTAAAAAAGATGCTCTTCCTATGACACTTGGACATTGGGCTTTGGTTGTTTCAATAATAATCTATTTTCTGCTTTGGGATTTAAAATTAAAACCTTTTGCACTGTACTCTTTCCACTTAGCAAGTGGATTATTGCCACTTAAAACAATGAGGGGCAAGTATTTCCCTTGTGTTACAGAAGGATTTGAAAAAAAAATACAAAAGCAATGGAAATATGCCAACTTTTGCTAACACATTTGTGCATATCAATGGTTTACAGGTGCAGGCACATGAGAGAAAGGCTGGAATGAAAGTGAAGGCATGATTGATTGCATTTTCCTATTTGTGATTATCTGTCCATGTGACATGCATATAACAGTACATGTGGCTAGCACACACCTCCTGGCTCAATGTATTTTACATGTATCCACCTCAAAATCAAAACTACGACTTCTTGCTTTTGCTAATTTTGCTGGACTAATATAGACGGAAAGGTGACCCAAGAAAAATAAAATTAATAACACCAGAGAAATCCATTTTCACTCCAAATTCATCAAGAACCAGACAGTTTTCTAAGGCATAGAGAAGATTAGGAGTTCTGTGGCTACCTGACCCTTTTCCCATGAATGCTGCCATTTCCATCATCAATCTTTTAACTTCTCTACCTATTTTTGGAAAGTTCTCACACTAAATTTCCTGAAGTTGTTTCAACTGGGGTAGAATGAATGAAAACTGAATTAGGTCCAACATTTTGTCTTCTATACTGGCAATATATTTGGAGAAAGGACTGCTTAAACCTTTTGTCTTGCTCAGAAAGAAGCACATTGACCCTGCTACACAACCTGCCCATGAATAACCACAGTCTTTCAATGCTACTTCCCCTTGCTACTGTCCCCTCCCTTCAGCACTTTTCTCAGGTTTATATATCTTTTCTCAGGACTCAAGGAAGTATTGAAGTCACTTTGAAAGATGCTTTTTTGATAATATTTCTGCCCCAATGCAAGTAAAAAAAAAAAAAGCAGACAAAACTGAAAAAAGACAAAAGAGAGAAGAAAAGGCGAAAGATTGATCTGGGAACTTTGCCACTTAGATTTTTGGCTTTAGATGTAGAGTTCCTGTAATTTCCTGAAGAGTAACCATACAAAATCTCCCCTCTTTCAGGGCTTTTAGGTTTCTTGTGGCCTTGTTTTGGTACAGGAGCACTCAGACACATGGATGGTTGTTGCACTATACACTCTGATTGTTGATACTATAATTGCATCAGTTCATGGACATGTTATTTAAAAAGAGACCCTCAGCCTCCCAGTGGATGTCATTCTGACTCTGGGTAACAGCAATCCAGTGATGTTAGATTATACCTGATATCAGAATCTGGTCACTGTCTTCAAAATTTACTTGTCTTTGTCTCCAGTTTTGCAGTTCATTTATCAGAGAAGAGAGGACAGAAGATGCTGTACTCAAAGCTCCTGAGTCAACAAATACCTTTTTTTTTCCAAAATACACATGAAAAAGCACTTTTTTATATTTTCTTTTACATTTTATTTAATTTTAACTTAGTTTAAATTAAATTAATGTAGAATGAATGTAATTTTTTTTTATTTATTACTTTTTAAAAATTCCCCTCACAGCCTATCAAGAATTATGTTGGACCCATAACATAGCTCTTGTTTCATATGAAGTATGGAGAATAATAACTATTTTAAGAATAAAAATGATACTTCAACAAAATTCTGTTACACAATACTCCCCTGTTGGGGAAAGAAAATAAGCCATAACCACGATCTATCCACTTACTTTTTCCATTTCTATTCTCTTTCTGTCTAAGGAACATTGTCAACATTTTGAAGAGGAAACTAAGTGCCAGAAAAAGGAGCAGGAGGAATTTGATTTCCAGCCATTTGTTTTCTTGTCCATTTATTCCCAATCGTTTGCTTCAGCGCTGCCTGGGAGTGCAGTGCCTGACACCCTGTAAAAATATTCCTATTTTTGGTGCATGATACTTGGTGCAATTCCCACTTCCCTGTATGATAACATGGATCTGTCCTACCTCTTCCTCAATATGTACCAAACATGTTTTGATATAGTTTTTAGTTCATACATTTCTTAACTGCACTTAAATGCACTGGCAGCAATCAGCTCTCCCAAACTTTGCAGTCTCTTCTCTCATTTTCTCTGTATTTTTTTTTGAAATGCCAAATGAAAGCCCTTGTTTTTCTTCACAATGCATTTCTGTGTTTGGTGTACCTTATATCAAGAAGCACAGGTGCAAAGAATCTCCCTCCTCTGTGTGATCTACAGAAAGGTCAGAGACCATTAGATCTTCCTAAAGCTACATCTGCTTCCTTGGTGAGGGCACAGCAGCCTCCCAGCCACATGGCACGGGGGTTCCTGCATTCCTTCCCCTAACCAGCCCAGGCAGCAGCATCAAGCCAGGGCAAACTCTCTCTCCTTATGGATTTGTGGCAGGAGGAAGCACTGTCCTTGCATGCCAAAAGGGCCCAAGTGTGGGTCTGCCCAGAGAGCAGCACTCAGGAAGGCCAGGAAACTCATCTGTCAGTCACCACTTCAGCTGGAAGAAGTCCTACCTGCCTACAGGCAGTTCACAAAGAAAGAAGCAAAAGAAAGAAAACTGCTGAATTAAGTCTTCCACTCAGATGTTTTTCCCAGTCCCTTCTTTTGCTTCTTGTTGCTGTAGCCAAAATGTCACCATCCAAGCTGTGGGTACGGTGAATATGGGAAGAGCAAAACAGGATCCTCAAAGAGGGGATGGGTGAGCACCCCATGGCCCTGCAGTGCAGACAGGGGCTGCTGCTTCGAGGCCTCTGCCTTTCAGACTGTCTGAGAGGATAAAGGTCCTCATGTCCCCCATCAGAACTCATCTTACACTAACCAAGGAAAACACACATAATTAAATTAAGGCACTTTGTTTTCATATCATCAGTGCAATTTATAAAGATACCAGTGTGACAGTTTCTAGGCACAGATACAGCCTTCATATTTTTCCTGGATGCAGCACATTGTTTTCTCAGCCAGAAAGCTGTGCTAGGGAGACTCTTCAGCACAAAGCAATGCTCCAGGCCATCTTCCTTAGTAAGGAGAAGGGGTGTTATCTGCCCTGAAATTGTATTTCTCCCTAATTAAATTCAACAAGATGCCTTCTTTAACCAAAACCAGTCACATGGAAATATTTGGAACAGGGAATGATGATATCTGATATAAAAGTTCACACTAGCTGTCATGCCTTTCAAAGATGATAAAACATTCAAACATTCAGGCAAGCCATAAGCTGGATTCTCAGATTTTGACTATGTATTTCCTACATCCAGGGTCTCCAGTTGTGATGGGGGCACATTTTTAGCTCACTTTTGGTGTAGACAGCTTTGTGAGTGCAATTACACACTGACATGAAGTAATGTTTAAGTTGAGAGTAGGAAGTATCTCTGCTGCTGATTGCAGAAGACTATGACCCTCACAGGGCATTGCTGTGGGAGCAGAGTTTACTGACAAGGATCTCCATAACAGCATCCTTGATAGCAGAAGGGGCTCTTCCCTTCTCACACTTTTCTCAATAACACTGAGCACTGTCTTGTTCTGATCTCTGTGCTCCCCAGTGCCTTTTTTTCCCCTTTACCAGAGAAAATGTGAAATGAAGAACAAAAATGCAGCAGTAACAGCATCCTGACCAGTTTAAGATCATATCTGCAGCTGCAGGAGTGGGATGTCCATCATGGGGGGTAGAAAGTGGAGGAAGAAGGCAGATAAAATCCCATGTGGTGCAAGCATAGAACATGTCTGAGGGAGGAGGGCCAGGCAGAAAAAACCATGTGAGTCAATGACACCCAAATCAGTTATCTTAAAGCTTCCTCTCCAGAGCTGAGGTCCTCTAAGAGAAAGGACAATTCAGTGGTATCTCATGTTAACAGCTCAGGATGTACACCCAGTGTTTCCCTGAGCTTTCTACACTCTGTGGAACATCAGTTGCACCAAATTTGGTTCGGAGCAGCCAAGTTTTGAGGCAAAAATGGTGAAGAACTAGACAAGGGTGTTCCAGCTTCCCAGTGAGCTGGAAGAACGTGGTTGCTGCTGGCTGAGCGGTCAGACCTGTACCACAAGGGGATTGCCAAGCACATTCTCCAGCATGCACATAGGAAGGTTGCTTTAGACATGCAAAAACAGCATCTCCCAGGCCAGTGGAGTACCTGTGAAGAAGGAGGAGTGGCCCCACACTGAGGCCACCACACTGAAAGGACCTTCTCCTTCAGGACATCCCCCTATTGCAGGTCAGGTTAGCACCAGGCAGATGCCTGTTGAATCTATCCTTCCCTGGGACAAGCCTTCCTCCCAGTAATGTGGGGAGTGAGCTGCCCCCTTCAAAAAGAGAAACATCCATGTTGCTGGGAGGCAGATGCTTGGGCATCATATGGTGCCTGCAGGCAGCTGGCAGCTGGCATGCTGAGTCTGAGCCTGGACTGGCAGGAGAAATGGCCCTGAATGAAGTCAAAATTATTGCTGATGTAATTCATAAATTACTCTCTTTGATGTTTAACAAAATGGAACATGTTGTAAATTAAATTAATATTTGTTCAGGGATTCATAAGATGCAATCATTGTCAGTTACAGATTGCAGCAATAACCCATAGAGGATACAGAACAAATGAGATCTGGCTATAGTTTTTATAGGGGCAAACTGCCATGCCCTTGCTCACAATGAAATAGTGACTAACTTTAAAATTATAATGCTCTTTTATTAGCAAAAAGGTTCTTTGGAGTGGAGGTGTTGCAATCAGCCTGGTCTAGGTATTTATTGAAAGCAGAATTAGTTCATGTACTTGAGAAGTCAGCAACTAGGAAATTGTGCTTGATTTCTTTTGTTGTGGAGAATGAACTGACCTGGCTGTGATTTGGGCTAGTCAGGGTTAATGTTATTGGTTGCACTGGGACTGAGCCTCTGCCAGATGTCCTATCTACATGACATTAAGAAAAGAAAGGGCAGTGAGGATTGAGACCACCAGCTCTCTCATAAAGTTAAACTGGATGATCCCAATAATGCATTTCACTTTATTCACAGCCTCCTACACTCACTCGTCAGAGGATGCTGTGATACCCTTTTGTTGTGGGAGTACATTGCACAAAATCTAATAATTTCTGCTGAGCTGAGAAAAAAATAAAAATAATTTGGGTACACATTTTATATGTGGTGTTTTCTTGGTCTTATGGAGGGATGTAGGCATATTGTTCATGCAACCATAGCCACTAAAAAAAGTAAGATCAGGCTGAAAAATCTACAGGCTAGAGATGGAAGAGAGGAACAAAGTCATCATTGGCTACTTTGTCTTTTTGTTACTGACCCACTGAAAGCCAGTGGGTTACTTCAGGCAAAAAGAACCCCCTAAAAACAAAGTCCCAATGATGTCAGATCAAGTTTATATTGAACAAAAAGCAGAGCATTCAACTTTCCTCTCAGAGTTCAGCATCACAGGCATGTAATCACCCATCTGTTTCCTGAACTAGCTCTTAGCTAGCAAAACAAGAGCAGTGAAGGGAACTTTATCAAAGACTGCAGGAGGACTACGGGGCATTATGTATCAAACAGTAAATATTTGTCTCAGTATAACAATATATACTTTGGCTTACAGGGGCAAAAGAGGGTATTTGAGTAGTGACCAAGGCCCCTGGTCTTGATGGGAAATAAAATTTTACCTGCAAACTGGCTTGGCAGGAGGCCAGAGAAGACTAAGAAACAATTCTAGAGGGTATAATTTTCATTCCCCTTCTGAAACCAAAGCAACCTCTAGTGCTTTAGATAAGTTCTAGTACACCCACCCAAGTTAGGAGACACCCAGCAATTGTAACAGCTGTGACCCTGAGCCTCCCTGGGAAAGCATTCTGTCTGCTTCAGCCATGAGTCCAGAGACATTAACTTGGGGATAAAGTTCACATTTTCCAGGCTGACTTGCTGGACTCCTATTTAGCTGACTCAGAACTGAGGAAAAGGAGATCAGATACTTGAACATCTGCTTGAACCTCTGCAGACCTATTCATGCACTTTCACTGAAATAGTTTTGGAAAACATAACCACTTTATGGCATTCTGTATGAAAACAATACAAATGAGACATTTGTTTTGTTATAAAAACAGATTGCATTAGGAAAAGAAAGGTAGAAAAGTTGTCTATGCCTCTTGTGCTTTACATACAGGCACACAGGGTGGGACTTTGGCTTAAGACTGTTTTCTCCTCCCTGCATATTCTCTCTAGTGCCTGTATTGATCCAGGGTTAAGGAAGAGTTATTGTCCATACAAGGAAATTGGAACCTGCTGCATTAAGACCCATATCTGACAGCCTTATGAAAATAGTGCATAGTACATGCTCATCTAATATCTTGATCCTAAAAAGCTTCCATTTGTGGAATTTAAATTTCATTAGAAAATCAATACATCCTCATTTACCCTTAGTTTTAAAGAAAGAGTTGCATGAGATATTCAGAGTTTTGAGATTTTTGATTCATTTTATTGGGATCATGATGAAACATATCACTCACAAACCCCATCCATCATAGCATCATCAGAGTATTCATTTGTTCTTCTCTAACTGGGATCAAATTTTAACTAAGGAATTTATAACCATGTAAAGATGAACTCTTAAGCTCTGCATTTGATTTTTCTCTGTGTTTCCAAGGAACTGAAAACGTGTTTCATCTTTTTCTGCTTCTTGCAGATAATTTGACATAGTGTATTTTAGAACATTTCTTTTGTATTTCATTTTGGCATGAGTATATTGTATTGTTACATTGTTCACAGCCTTACTATTGTCACTGCCAACTTCTTTTGGGAAAAATCAAAGAAAAGCTGAGACAAGATATATCATGCCACAATCGTTTGGCTGCCTAATATTTTATTGCTCTCTTCTTACTGGTTTCCAGTTGTCAATCTTGTCATTAGAACTTCTAAATAAAATATTTTCTTGCTTGTCTAGTAAATAATTTTACAATCCAACAGAGCTGTTTGAGGACATGAATCATACTCATCTTCACATCACACAAGTAAAAGCAAGTCCACGAAGTCATGCTGTGGTTGACTAATTTTTGGAAGATTTCCTCTTTATGATGGTATATTCTAAGCAGAAAAACAAGGTGACTTTCACTGTGCTTAAAAACAAAGAACACTTACAATATAACTGCTTTGGGATTTTAGGACTTTAATTGTTGAAGCCTCCTGACTCTAGAGAGTCTCACAATAAATGAATGCAGTTGCCCTCACACATCTATTTACTCCAAGTGGTTGTACTTATTATTATGTCTGTGTGTATTTACATTTAAAAAATTATGTCAGAGGGGTAGAAATTTCTTTTTCACCCATCTGTCTCAGCCACAGTCTTGCAGCAGTCTTCCTCTTCTGAGGGCTTTCATGCATTCAGTAAAGTTTTCAGCTAACAGTTTGTGCCAATCTGACCTAATTCCCAAGCATAAGCCAAAAAAATAGTCATTCATAAACCTTAAAGAGAATCTGCTATGGTTTTTTTTTAATATCGTTTTCCCACAACATCTAGCACAGCTTAGATCCACCAAACCATCCAACTTAGATGGTTTCCTAAGAAACAATCCATTTCTGCCTGTGCTCTCTATAATGAAAAACTTAAGCCCACTCGAATTTATTCCCAAGATAAAAGGTCTGGTATTGTAGAAGAACAGAAAAATCCCTTCAGTCAGTGGTATCTCTTCAGAAATTGAGGGTGAAGCCATATGAGATGTGGTGAGTCAACCAAGGATCTTGTGGTTGATTTGCTCCCTACCTCCACCTTTTCTGTACAGAACTTTTTGTACCATGGTCCTATGGAAAAAGGTTAGCTCAGATGTTTCTCTCTGTTAGGAAGGATTTGTGTCTCTGACTCAACAGAGGCTCACAAAAGGCTCATATGGGGTAATTTTGAGGCAGTGACCGAGAGAAGTATCAAAAGATCTTTGCCATTAGGCAAGAGTTACCATGGATCCACTGTATCGGGTTCCTGATGGCAGTTCAACAGAGGATGCAAGCTGGCTTCAGGTGTTAAATAAACAAGACTGGGCTGGACATGATTCTGAATGTGGGCAAAGCACCCTTTTGAATCAAGCCACTCATGCAGTCTACTTTATTTTTTTTAAGTTACTCCAATACTACACTTTTTCAGTTATTCTCCCCTTGGGACTGAATGATACTCTTTCTTTTAAAAAAGGACACTTCAATTTTTTTTTCTTGCTTATTTTTCATTATATTATCTTATTTCACTACAGATTTAGCTCTAGTTAAACTGAATGAATGTCTGCTGTTTTTCAAATCTTTGTCTGACACTACTGACCAACATGATTTCTTCTGCTCTCTTAGGAGTCACTTCTCCTACATGTGGGGCAGTACTACAGCACTTCTCCACACACCAAAGCAGAGTCCATGTTGCTAATGATCCCCAGGATTGATGAAGATTTCAGTATCCTTCAGATGGAAAAATGGTCCTGGATGGGAGGGTCAGCTTGTGCTGCCCGATGGAGCATCTGAACACAGCCCCTCATGACAGATGATGTGATACCCACTTCCAAAGAGAATCCCCGGGGATTTTAATCTCTCTCATGGTTTACACCACATTTCACCAAAATTTTATGGGCCTAATCTGTCCACAAGCAGTAGAGCACTTCAGTATATGCTCAGCCTGAAGCATGTGCTTGGGGCCATTAAAGTTAATGGTGCTTAGGCAGATTTCAAAGCTAAATGTGTGTTAAGGGCCTCTCTGCAGCAATGTCTTTCAATGGTTTGCCCAAAAAGAAACTCCATAAAATACAGCTAGGTTGAACTGCATAGTATTTTCACTGTGGCAAATTTGTTTGTCACAAATGGGGAAGTGTAAACCTCTGCACTAAACACTGCTAGAAGAATGATTTATACACAGCACTAAAAAATATTGTTGGAATAGAATAGATTAGCATAAGCTCTCTGGGGAGACACTATGCTTTCCTTGGGTTTTGCAGAATGCCTGGCATACTAGAGATGCCAGAGTTAACAAGTAGTTATTAATAATAATAAAATACTTCTACTGAGAGAGTAGACACCAGTTCTTAGTATCACCCAAATGTCAGATAGAAGAATATCAGATAGAAGACAAATATCTGATACGTAAATATAAATGTACTCAAATTTACTCTTTGTGCGTTAATAATTCTTTTAAGATGGGACTGGCTCTACTTTGTATATTTTTTTACCCTTTACTATGTCTCTTTGCAGTTTAAAATGTCTTTTATCAGCCCAGAAGAGCTGTCTGCCTCAGTCACATCAACCAGCATAAGTACAATAGCATCAGCCACTCTTATTTTGCCATAGGAATACTCTAAACCAAGCCCAAGTGTTAGCAGAGCACAAGAAATTGAGAATTAGTGTCTCTCCAGCTCACATCTGACTATTTTTCACAAAGTAATTCCTACACATTAATTTGTAGGAAGTTGGAACATCTTGTTGTATGGTCACTGCTTTACTGCTCAGGCATGCCAAAAGCTCCACTCTTTCAGAAAGAAGTGACAACTGAGGGGGAAAAATGCATATGCTCTCAGATTAATGCTGCCAAATTCAGGTGAAAAAGGCAAATTTTACTGAGTTGCCAACTGCAGCAGAACTGTTGCACTGGGTCTTACTGGCATGTGCCAACAAGCCTGGAGGTACCAAAACTTGACACACTGAAAATGCACCATGACAGTGTTTTGGGGAAGAAACGTGATGTGGAAGCAAGCTGGCCTGAGACTCAAGCACCCCTTTTCTAACTCTATGGTTTTCTGTGGCCAGCTGTTGCCAGCATGGCCACGGCCCACACCAGCCTAGCCCTGGGGAAATGTCCATGTGAGGCAGTGAGGCAGCAGCACAGCACCTGGCAAGGACACCTTGAGCTTGTTCTTCACTTCCTTTCCAGCCATGTCACCTCAGGCAAACTGTGCCATGGCCTCACACCTCTGCTAAAAACCTCATAAAAGGATTGAAACTATTGCAAGCCAGAGAAAAAATCCAGAGTTTATAAAAAGACATGTCCCAGCCCCACAGTCCCAGCAGAGCTCTCTTTGTTGCCTTTCTGATTTTAGCACATCCAAAGCATGTTTTCAAGCTCCTTTTACCACAGCCACAAGAGCTAGAAACTTGTTTCAAAAAATAAAAAAGGAAAAAAGAAAGAAAAAAACCCATAAAGCTAGGATTCCAACCTAATCAAAGCACTCTGGGGGTTGGAACAATAAAAATAACACGGGAAGTTTTGAGAGCTGCTAGTGCAGCCAACGTCGCTGTTGTGCCCCCGCCACCTCTAGCTGCCTGAAGAGACAAGCTCAGCCTTCTCAAGAGCCCAGAGACACTTACATGTGTTGAGGAAAACAGGATTATTTTGACAAGAGCTGCCAGGAAGTAAAAGGTTCATACATGCAAGGAAGACTGACTCTTCTATTTACAACAAACCAGCACAGCGGCTCCCAGCCCAGCTCCTAAGAGCTGTCCAGGGCAAAGGTACAAAGAGGTTTTTTGGAAGCCTCAGTGTTCTCCATCTGCCTCCAGGCAACTGTCCTATATTTTCTCAACAGGATCCTCCCAGCTGAAACAAATGCCCCTGGCCAGAAATCAGGCACCCAATGACACCTCCGGGACCTGCCAGAAATGGGGCACACCCACCCACACCTTCCTCCCCACAGGTCCCAATCCATCGCTTTTCCCCCCAAAACAGTGTGGGGCTGCCCTGCCTGTGCTGCTGGTGCTGCAGGAGGGACAGACTGCAGGATCACAAGCCCTGCCTCTGCAGCAGGGGTGTAAGCTGGGAGAAAGGGGCAGGGCTCCCTCCGAATGGGGATTTAGCCCATCACACTTTGCTTTCCGCCATCTACACCATCTTTAAAAGCCATTTCACAAATAAATGCATTAGTATGTGGAAAGTTATCCTTAATAGAGTGTGCAAAGGGTTTTGGCACAGAAAAGGTGTGTGATAAAGTGCATTCCAAACCACAGTCCTGATTAAGTATTTAAGAATGTCCTCCAGTGGGGAAAAGGGTGAAGAAAAAATGTAAGAAACAGAATGAAAAGAACTGAAGCAGCTCGTGAAGACACGGATGAATCGTGAAACTCTACACGGAGCTGCCAAAGTTTCAAAAACACTTTCAGGTATGATGTATGAAATCAACCAAGTAAGAGGTGCTTGAAATTACAGATGTATGCAGATCTTGGTGGAGTCCAGAATTAACTCTAAGCCTATTAAAACTTTAAACACTCAAGTGTGCTTGACTGTCAACAAAGGTTTTATATAGTGTTGCAGTTTGCAGATCACCAGGGATTCAACTTTCTCAGCTGAACACCTTAAGGCTGAGTGCTCAAGGGCTGCAGTCTGCTATGCTTTGATGAGATGCAAACCACAAAAACATGAAACATTGCTAGAAATAAATCACATTAGGGGAAGGTCCAGCAGAGCTGTTGACACCATGATGTGTCACAAATTTAAGAATGAGATCCTGCTATGAACATTTAAGATGTTTTGAATATGGCATCTGCTGATATGTTCAGTGTATCATGAGGTATTTCAGCAAGGCACAAACTGGGCACTGCCACCCTACCTCACCTTCCTGTTCTGGAAAACAGGAAGTTTAAACTTCCAGGAAAAGTTCCAGTGGAAAAGTTTAAACTTCCAGGAAAAACAATGGAGTTTCCCCTGATGTAGGGCTCAGAGACCTGATCTTGTGCCACAGCACTTCTGCCCTAATGACAGACCTAGTTTCACCTATTTTCGTTTATTGATGATCTCTGAAAGGGATGAAATTATTAGAAGACTAACTTACAAAATACAATGTTTTTACCATGCAAAAATCATACTTAGATCATCAAAGAAATGGACTATCATCTATTAAACTAAGCAAAATTCCAGCCTGAAAATCAAGGAACATTTCAGAAAAGAAGGTGGTGCACAACAGACCACATCTGTGGTTTTTAGTGGGCACAAGTAGAGAGGTTCAGTCCCCATTTACACCAGCTGATACACTAGTTTTTGGATGCCAGTGACTCTACCAAGGCTGGGTCTATCCTAATGAAAAAAAAAAAAAAAGCAAAATCAATGCAGATACAGTGTTGCCTTTTTTTAACAAATCCACCCATGCCCGTGGGAAAGGGTGAAGCAGGAATCCCTCTCCCTTGTTGATCTTATATTTCAAACGTTTCTCCTTTTGTATGTGAACTTATTAAAACCCTTCATACACTTATAAATTCTTCTGTGGTACATGATATGTTTAAAGCCAAAATAATAAAAGAATGAGAATGTTTCTGCCCAGAGATACTTAAATATTGAATGCAAATTTCCTGATAAAAATCCTGAAGAATCACAACATAGTCTAGTGTACTATAAATTACACTAAATCAAATAAATCAGACTATATCATCCCTGGTGGCTCCTACACAGTCTTTAAATATATTACCCACTCCTCATCAGTCTATTCCACTCAATAACCAGCTCTGTCTTCAGTCCCCAGGCCTGCTTTAATTTGAACAATATATTAGCCTTCGCAGTATAAGGGAGAAAGAAACTTCAGGAAGAAGGAAGGTCGGCTTACAAATGAATCTCCCATGGCAGCTCACTCAGACGTGCAGGATGGATGGCTGCTCTGAGTGGTCTGTGTCCCAGGGCAATAAATCCTTCCCTGGCCAGCAGCTGGGAGCATGAGCCGTCCCTGCCTCTGCCTCCCGAATCCTCAGCCCCCCTCGTCCCTTCCAAACAGAAAGGCTTGCAGCCTTTTCAGCTCCATCCAGAGGGCACAACTCATGGCAGGGCTGGGGAGAAGAAAACCAGAAGCTCAGCCTCCAGGGAGAGGGGTCCCCTTTGGTGGGTCTCTCAGCACTGGGTGGTCATAGCCATCCTTGCATGGGACTTGGTACAGCCAGAGCCTCCATCCACCAGCCCCAGAAACGATGGGATATGAAGAAGATGGACCTGAGCACCATGTCCTATAAGCTGTCATTGGAGGGTGGAAGAGGGCAACCAAAGGCAGCTGCTCCTCCCTGAGGACTCCTTAAAGCAGGGAGACCAAACCACCTGGTTCCTAACCAGGGTACAGGCTGGTGTCCAAGGTGCCTGAGACACAGGGTCACCAGCTGAAGCCTGATGGTGCTAAGCAAAGGCTTTGCTCAGCCTTCCCCCAAGAGCAAACAGCCCCGTGTCTAACATCATAAAACATCTGGTAAGGCTGTCAGGAGGGAGACTGCTGAGGATACAGTTTAACAGAGCTGCTGGGATTTTTTTTTTATTGCATTTATTTTCACAAATCATAACAATAAAAAAAGGGAAAAGTTGGAGTCCACTCAATTGAGTTAATGCTTTCGGAATTTTATTAATCAACATCTCAGCATTCATAAAAAAATGACACCTTTTAAAACCAGTGGAGAGAAACATTTCCAAATACTTCCAATCAAAAGAAATTATTTTAAACCTCACATTACATGTATTTTTAAACCAAACCCTCAGGGAGATGGGTGTGAACTCTGAATTATCCCAATTAACTTTAGTGCCAGAGATCAAGGCCAAAAATGCAAAGTCAGCTCTAAGCTTTCCGAGTAGGTTGCTGAGGGTGCTACAATGTCCATAAAGCAGCTGAGCTTTTTCATGCCCTGTGCCTGGGTTTGTCCTCAAGCACCCCCAAGAAGAGCTCCAGTACAGCAACATGGAGAACAGTGGTCCTGTTCAGAATAAAACAGCACAGCCTATGATAGCTCTGGTATTGACTAAATAAAATCTGCCTGGTGAGGAGAAACTGGAAGCCAAATTATGTTAATGGCCTTAAAGAGATGTTTACTGACCAAGCAAATGCATTCCTTTCTCTGGTCACATGGTTAGTGTTCACTTAAGGACAGCAATTTCAGTCCTGAAATTCCGTATTTTGTGCCATGGCAGGGCTGAATACCAGCATTTTCACTGACAATCTGTGGGCAAGTAAGGGGGCAGCACATTAACAGTGCAAGCAGCCCATGATTCCCTGGGAGTCTTCTCCTCCCTGACTCCAAGTGCCACATAATAGACCATGTCTTGTGTCCTATTTAACCCAGAGATGAAAAAGGTAGTTTGAAAAATCTAAATATGGTGCACCAAAACTGAATCTCCAAAACCAGGGTCATAATTACTTCCAGGATGAACACAAAAGCAGTGAGAGGTCTGGGAAGACACTAGTCTTTATCCTTGCCAGGTGCATTTAAGAAGCCATTTACCCCCTCTTTTCCCAACACTTAACTTTTCTTTCTTTCCATCTCTTTTTCTGTGTTATCTGACGAATTTCTCTTTTCTAAGTTCACTGTCCTTCTCATCCCATGCTACTTTTTCCATTTGAAATATCTGCCTGGCACTCCTCTCCCTGCAAAGGGAACTCATGACAGTCCAACCTGTTCCTCTCTGGTAGGGACGACCATGTCTGCCTCCCCTGCTGTCTGGAAGAGGAAGGGTCATGCAGATGGGAAGGTGATAACAATGAAGTGGATGTGAACAAATAGATATGGAGGATTTGCCCAAGCTGTGAGGGTTTTACCATGTGGTTCAACCAACCAGGTGAAAGAGCAGCTCTGACCCATTGAGTAGGAAGGAGATCTGATCATGATCAAGAGGACTTGAGGTGTACAAGGCATAGTTAATCTCACTGGAACATTATCTCTCTAAAGAAATAAAACAGGATGCTGAGCCACATCTTGCAGCAGCCCCCAGCAAGCTCCTGTCTACCAGTGATGCTGTTCTCCCCTCCAGAGAATTGATTCAGCATAACTGGAGTCTTCTGAGCCACTTCCAGCAGGTCCTACAGAAAACAGATGGCCATTCAGTGCACTGACTCAATTCATCTTGTGAAATCAAATGGAAAAAGAGAGGAGTTGACAGAAGGGAGTGGTTGTCACTGTCCCCATGAGATACAGACACTTTTTTGCAACTATGAATGAAAGAATAACATTCAGAAACTACTAAAACCATTCATTCAAACACATTCAGATACTATGGAGCACTGTTCTGCCACAAAGGCTTATTTAACCAGAGGACAGTGAGGATCCAGGAACCAACAGACACAGGGTTTGAAAGTTTTCAAGGGTGCTAAGCTAAATTCAGAATGATCTCTTATGAAGGCTAGCTGTTATGGAGTTCAAAGAAGTTCACTGTGAGCAGAAATGTTCATGTGAGCAAAAGTTACTGTGCATACCTGAGCTTTAGTGTCATACAAAGATCATACCAAGCCAACTTAGCTACCTAGAGCAACAAGGAAAGGTTTTACCACAAGTCCCCATTCTTTAAAACAAGTTTTACTGCAGCAGTTAACACTTGCTGAGGTACTGCCTGTAACAGCAGCCAAGTAGCCCGTGATCCTGGAAGGACCAGATTTCTGTCAACCATGTTTGAGCCAGTACTCAAACCCAGTTTGCAAAGGCAACTTCCAGTTGGAGTGAGTGTGAACCTACTCATTCAGCAACTGGTGCTGTTCAACTAAGTGTCTGGGACTAAGGAATCCAATAATTGGATCTTAAATTGCATTGACTCATCTGTCAAATAATTCAGCAGACTGCAATATTTACAGTCCATTGTATTAAGAATATGATGCAAACTATATGTCTCTGTCAGATGAATTATTCACATGAGTAATACGCCCCTGCCTGTTCACAAATATAGCTCCTGATCCAGTTACTTCTCCAGTTGTCTAACTACTGCTTCAGTTAGCTCAGGCTTTTGAGAAGCTAGAGACTTCAGCAAAAATAACTCACCCTTTTCAGTCAACTTAGCTCTGCAGTGCCACAACTCCTTTGCTGGTTAGGGCACTGTGCAAATAAAATGAGATTAGTACCTTCATTTCATAGATAAGGCAGCTGAGTCATGGTAAAGGTGGTGTCATACCCAAAAATAAACAGCGATGGAGCCAAAAGCACAATCCCAGTTGAAGATACTCTGTCCTGTACTGAAATCCACACTTTTTCAGATAAGACTGGCAGCCTGACCATTTGAAAAATGTCCATTTATATTCTCAAGTGTCTGAGATGTTATTAAGTTGTGAAGTTGGGAATGGGGTACCACAGGAGGACACCTGGGGATCCCAGCATGCTCCAAGACTGAATTTCATGATGCTCTGGCCACCCCAGAGAGCCACAGTTCCCATTTGATGACATTCAGCTCAGAAAGGCATGCATAGCCTGAATTCAGGAGGAATTGAACATGGAGATCCATTTTCTGAGGCATAAGCTAAGCAGAGAGCTGACATTTGCATAAAGAGGCCAGATCCATCATAAGATTTCCTTAGTGCATTCAAGTTCTAGACTAGGCTAGTGCCAGGAAGAGTAACATTAACATTACAAGGAACACCACAGGAAACAGGGTGTTCATAGTGAAAGCAGAGGTCTTACCAAATGGAGAAAGGAGAGGCAAAGAGGCAGAGAGAGAGCAGAAGCAGTGAGTGCATAGACTTTGCAGAGGGGCAGAAACACGGCCAAACATTTAGAAGTCTCACACACATAGATTATTGAAAGAATGTAACACAGAAAAAAATGGAATTTTCCCCTCTCAGGGGAGAAGTCTTTGGGGAGGTGGTTGATGCCAAATGTTTTCCCTGTGCTTGATACAAAGGTTTTGGCAGGTTCCAGTGCACAAATGGAGCACAGATTTGTGTTCATGTAGCAAAGGAGAAGACCTCTACTCTACAGGGATTGAAAGTTCAATGGCTTTGATTATTTGAATGAACACATTACATTTTTGATGGTGGAAAGCCTGCAAAGGTTTACATAAATGAAGTTTTGATCAGAGGGAAAATACCAGGGTAGAGACTCTGCACAGGACTGAAAAGAAACAGAGTGCTGGCCTAAAGCTGAAAAATTAAAAAAACCCTATACGTGTAATATAAATACATTCCTAGGAGAAAAATGAACAGAACAAAAGGGCCAGAGAGTACCAGGACTAAGACCATCACACTTAAGGTACACCAGCAGAGATGAGTAAAAAAGAACAGGCATACCTCAAAATTACAAATGCAAAAAGGAAATTTATGCTTAATCCAGCTACTTGACCTGAGAGTCTGAAAATGGATCTGTGCAGACAGGACCATAAAATGCTGGTAGCATTAGAAGGTCTGAGGTAGTTAATCAGAGGACTTTATTGGAGAAGTTCAGCCCTGAGAGCTAAAACAGTAAGTGAAAAACAGAGAAGCCCTTGGACTCTTCCAGGAGATGAACTGGGGAGGTCCTCCCTAAAGCATGAGTTTAAGTCTCACAGATTCTAATAAAAGTGTCAGTGTGTTATAAAAGAGAACAAGGTTTGACTATGGCATTTGGGTGTCAAAGGTTTCATGTCTCCATGGACTGGTTGCTTATAACAGCTGGAAAGGACACTATGTCACCTACTGCTACTGCTGAAAGGAGCATGACAAACTTGCCCTGGGAACAGTGAAGATTTCATTGTTATTAAGAGAGAATATTAGTGTATCAAATAAAAAACCTAGAAGAGAGATCATAGTCAGAAACACAGTCTCTAGAGAAACACTCAAATGCAGGTGAAAACACCAGAGGTGGGTGATGCTGCAGTGGCCTCTAGTGAATGGAACAGCTGAGTCCTCCTCCTCCAAGGGCTGCAGAACAGGCCAAAGGGAGCAAGAGACACATCTTCATGTTATAAGGAAAATTGTCATCTCCTTCCCAGTAAGGCAGGGAGGGGAGATCAACCAGCCATCCTTAGGATGCTCTCTTGGTACCGACTTTCACAGGGACAGAGGACTTGCCCTGCTTTCATACCTCAAGCCCCTGGCTGGGGAAGTGACCCACTCCAAGCTCTGCCCTTGCAGAGTCCATCTCCTGGCACAGAGCATGCAGTGCTGAGTGCCTCCTCAGACAGCTCAAAGCCCCTGGTTCCTGGAGAGAGGATTAGCAGGAGACAGCACCACTAAACAAGGAGCTGCTGTACTAAGCATGTTACTCTCCACATAATGGTGCATAACAACAGGTTGCACCCACCAGTGATCCAGAGTTTTAAATAAGTTGCAGTCAAGTCCCAGACACATGGCTGCAAGTCCCCTTTATACCAGCATGATGGGCCACTGAGCAAAGCCAGCAGTGTAATAAAGCACCTATTGGCAAAAGAGAGAGAGGGGTAATCAGATCTATATGTAGTACTCTCAAATTATAAAATAACAAAAGAGGCATATGGGCTGTCAGCTGCAGACTTTGTTTTTTTTGAAAAGTAATGAGAAATCAAGATTGCCTATGCCATTAGAAAGTGAGCTCAGGAACTTGCTGGTGCATGAAGAAATATTTAAAGAAAAGCCAATAATAAAACACAATGGGCCATCCTGAAAGCTGCTGCTGTGCACTGGAAATGATTCTGTACATCTGTACAGGAAACCAGAGGTGGTTCTGCACGTCTGAGAAATAACTGTCTGAAGGACCTTATCCAGACCTTAGGCAGGAGGAAGATGAGGAGTGTCTACAGAAGAAGTCTACAGAAATTTTGACCAGAGAGGATAACTGCATTAGCTTGAGCTCCCCACAGCACTAAATTGTTTACTTCTGCCCAGTGCTCATGGGGAAGCAAGGATTAGGCAGAACGTAAATTGGATGATCATGGTTACTTTAATTAACAAGCAAATGAGAAGCTTTTCATATCCTTTTAAATCTCAATGGTGCTTGCTAAATGCCATTAGAACAATGAAGCTTACTTAGGAAAGGACAAGGTAGGCAATTGTGCATTTACAAGTCTCTGGCACAACCTGCTTGGACTGACCACTGTGTTACACAATAGTGGGCATTTAAATGTCAGCCACTAAAAGAAATAATCTCTCTCAAGCTTCGTGGCCTCATGGGTTTTTTGACCCAACACAGAAATGCCAATTGAATTATAGGAAACTCTTGTTATTGTGCACTCTGTGCACATGCTTCTGGGGTCTTTGAGAAAAGATGATACTCAGAGACAGCACAGCAGTTTCTTCATGCAGATATCCCACCAAATACACAGATTTCTGAACATGAAAGGAACATTAAATATCTCCAGCTATGGCCTGATTCAGTCAGAGGACATCTCTAGCTCCCTTATGGCAGGCAATCAGTGGAGTTTATTTTGTTACTTGCTGCTACAAAAAATACTCCCAGTAACTTGTCTTTCTTGACAGGACAGTTGATGTTTCTACCACCGAAATATCAGCTGGGGTTTCAACACAGCGGAGGTTTCCATAACTAAAAGATGTGTCTCTAAATTCACAGTTTCCTACAGACATCTGTAGAGCCAAGAGTTCTCCCTGACTCTGTAACACATGAGTGGGATGTATGAGTCTGTTTCCCAAAGATGCCATCACTCTTGCAGCAAACACACACACATGGAAAGGAAGCAGCTCCTTCAGTCACAATTATCTGTTTTCCTTTACACAAATAGCAAAGTATGAGACAAAGACAAGTCCTGGAGGGCACCCATTGCACGCTGGTTTCACCTTGGTCATCTGAAACCATAGAGGGGGTTTCTTGGCCAAAATATTAAAAGTGCTTATTTCCTCTTTGCTTGGGAACAACTGCACCCAAAGCTGTAGCAGACAGGAGTGCTGTGCTGAGAAAGGGGTCGTGTGTTCCTATCCCCATGGATTCATGAGTGGGCACAGATGTTAAGCTTTCCCTTTCCCTCCAATCTCTATCCCATATTCCCCTGTCAGCCCCTCCTTCACAAAGCAAGAAGATAATTTGCAGAAAGAAAGATGCATTTCTCCCCTTTGTTTGGATAAAATGGCATATTTCTCTTTCATCCTTTGAAGTACATATTTGTTCCACAGAGTCCATGGAGATTCAGAACCAGAAAATACCAACTAATGATGATGGCTGATTGTTTGTGTCTTGTGCATGCCTGTCTCTGCCAGGCTGTAGCCTACACTGATATTTCATTTGCAGGCAAAGACAGCAGGACTGCTCCCTGCAAGTGGAGAGCAGCAGCTTTACTGCTCTAAGAGATGCCATTTAAAGCAATGTTAAAGACAACTTTTTGGTAGCTACCTTGTGCGTATATAAAAAATATTTAAAAACCAAATAAAATTATTGCTGTCCAGCACAAAGTTAGTGGATCTCTGACTTGCTGGCATTTGCTTTTGGACTGAAGAGGGAAATATCTCTGTAAAGTTTCCATTGATCTATAAAGCAGAAACATCTGCTGAAAGTGTTGTCCCAGGCCATCTCTGACTGCAGTCAGCAGGAGGTGAGCCTGTGGTTAATAAACTTTCTCCCTCCCTTCCACAGTAGATGTCATTGCAATGAATACGAAGCACAATAAGTAAGTTTACAGGATACGGTCTAACTCAGCCAGAAAATACAAAACACAAACATGGAAAAAAGGCATCACTAGAAGACTCTCAACAGCTTTCAGATTAGTGGTGTACTCCTGCCAATGCAAAAAGAGAAACACTGGACCAGCTGCCTTGAACCAGCCCTGGGACTTGCTTCCATTAAAAATGCCATAAGGACCATTTTAAAGCTCTCCTCTGCAATCCTATATAAAAGTGCTTGCAAGGCTGGGATTTAATAAAATACTCTCTTCTCTGGCAGGATTTTTGAGAATTTAATTCAATTTGCAGTGTAGTTTAATCCACATACGCACATTGAGAACTTTAATTTCCTCAGCGGTGCTAATCGGCATGCACTTCCAATGTGGCTAACAGCATCCCACAGGTATCAGAGTAGCGGAAACTTCCCAGCACAGAGATGAGCATGGAATTTACTGCTGGCAGCAATATTAAAAAAATCAAGCAACATTGGTGCTCTCCTGGGCAAAGTTCCCCCAGGCTGCTTTTCATGACACTACTGGTTGTTTCCATCTACAGGACATGTCGGAGAGCAGCCTACAGCATTTCACCTGGACATCTTCCCTGTGAAACCAACATCACTCCCCCACCACAGCCAGCAGTGACATGGGGCACTGATTGGGTCCTCCACCACCCCCTCCCACCACAGTGCCTGCCACAGCTTCCTGCACCCTGCAGTTGTGAACACCTGCTGCTTCGCTCCCCCTGCTATGGGAAAACAGTGACGACAGAGAGAGGGACAGTTTTCTGCACCTGATGCAGCCAGCAAGCCCCAGACTGGCTGTGAAAAGGCTGTTTGCTGCACTGGAGGCAGTGGTCTGGGCTGGTCTGAGGCTGAGGTGGCTCCCCATGCTCAGGGAGGGCTCAGCTGGGACCCTGAGGCAAGCACCCCAGCAAGGTCCACCCATGGCACAGCCAGCACCGCTGCCCCCAGGGTGTGCCAGGACCTCCTGAGGCTGTGCCACTCCCTGGGCCCTGATTACTACAGGTCCTAAAGAGCCTGGGGTAAGTGTCCAGCAAAGAGCACAGCTACAGACACAGCCAGTGCTTCTGTGAGGCTTAGCAACATTGCCCTTCTCCTGGGGAACCTAAAGTTAGCTGGTACAGAGAACAGCCAGAATAGCAGCATCAACAAGACTCTTCTCATTATGCCACGCTGGTTACAGCATGTCACTCTGTCATCACCCCATCATTCCTCTGCTGTGCATACCACTGACTGTAACTTTAATGGTGTTACACTTACCAAGGTTATAATTACACATTACAGTGTGGCTTTCCTACGCCAGGAAAGGACTAAACGTACAATTACACAGCTCATAAATAGGAGGACAGCACACTTCTGCACAAGCGCACATGTCCACATAAAACCTTTAATTACAGTTGCAAGCAGATTATAGAGATTTTACAAATATGTTATTCCAACTGTGGCAATTGTTAGCACCACCTCTTGGAGAGAACCTCCATCTGCACTGGGCTTCTCCCAGCAATGTCTCTCAGTGCTGTGCTGAAGGCTATTGTAGCTGCAGAGCCAGTCATTATCAAGAAAAGCATTATTAAAAAGCAGCTTGATGGTTTTTGTTGTTACTATTCTTGTTTCAATTGTTTAGATATCTGAATCTCTTTAAATTATTTGAGTATTTAGAAACACTGACTCCTGATAATCAAAGGTGTAGCCAAATGAAAAAGCATGTGTGCCAGCTTCAGTGACCCCCCTCAAAAGTTTAACACCAAAGCTAAAGAGAAAAACATATGGCAAATACAAATGATTAGACAATTATAGATACTAAGATTAACTGCCACTCTGACAAGATGAGAACTAAGGGCTTTCTTCCAAAACCACCCTTCATCTGAGCCATAAATACCCATCAAAGGGGACTAGAGGGAAAAATAATCTCATCTCTAAACCCAAGAGGGTTTCTGGGAAAAAACCCACTGCATGTTATTGATGTGAAAAATAATGATGCAATCACACTCTATCAAGAGGATCTCCCAAAATAAATAGTAGTTTATTCTATTAATTCCTTTCTGCTGATTTAATTTTCAATTTTAATTGTGTAGAACAGGCAGATAAAAATGAATGATTAATGTTTTTGAAATGTACAAAACCTGAAAAGTATACACTTCTCTTAACATATCTTTTACATTACTTACAGCATTTTGCACTCAGAGCTGCTCACTGTGGTGCAGTCCTGTGATTTATGAGGGGCAAGAGTTTCACAAATGGGAATGGGCCACTTTTTCTTCTCCTCCTCCTTTTTCTCACATTAGAATAACAACAACAAACAAAACACACAAATTATGAGAAAATTATCTCAGTGTCTCTTAGTTTTAAGAGACACTTAGATTTCCTAGCTTTGCTTCTGTTTTCTAGCATCATATTCTTACGTGTCTTACTTCAGGAGGGAAAGCTTTCTACATGGCTACAGCAATTTCATCTTCCTTCCTCATAGCTTCAGCAACAAAAACATCTCAGCTTGTGGGCTCATAAAGGCAGAATTAACAAGAATATACACATATATACTGAGTCACATGAGTCCTGATCACAGATACAGATAGGAGCACACACAGGCATAGATACAGTCAACTTCTACTTCCCTTATTCATTGTGAAGTCCAACTGGAAGTACTTAACAGAGGGATATTAAGAAAGTGTGCAGGATATGGGTCTGGAACTTGGAGAAAGAAGAAAATTTCAGTTCTGAGGGTCAAATGAGTTTGTGATGCTTTTTGTAAAATAGCAGGAGCTTAAGTCAGCATTTTCAGGATTTATTTTCAATTTTAAGTGTTTTAAAATGAGACTGAGCCTTGATCTTTTTAAAGGGGCATGATGATTTCTCAAAACCAGACCCCTTGCTCCAGTCACATGAAATGCAGTGCAATCAATATCAGCTCTCATTTTTTAAAACCCCACATTTTGACTATGATGATGCTTGGCTTTTGGCAACACTGTTGGCTGTGAAGTGTCAGCTGAAAGTGTGCACACTCACAACTTAGCCACCTTCCTGACAATACGATAAATTGACCAGGAGGAAATGGAAGAAATTTTACAGTAATTTTTTGCAACATGAATTAATTCTTTGCCAGGGAAAACAATGGGAAAACACACATGTATTTGATGGCCTCATTCCCTGAATAATGAGTTTGTGATGCTTTTTGTACAATAGCAGGAGCTTAAGTCAGCATTTTTGGGACTTTTTTTCAGTTTTCAGTGATTTAAACTTAGACTGATTTTAAGATGATCATGATGATGAAACATTCCATGAGCCCTCACACCTCTATATTCTGCTACATTAGGACAGATTTCTAGTGAAAGAAGGACATGTCTGCAAGGATACAGAAGAACTTAATTGAACAGATGCCTTGACACAACACTAGTGGTGTCCATGCCAGCAGGAATGGAGGGAAGTGAGTTAAGGGAGGAAAGTTAAGTCCTCTCAGATTTTAGAGACTGGAGTGGGAAAATTAACAGGTATAAAGCAGTCTCCTGGGTCAAAAGGCAAAGCAGGAACAAGAACAAAGTACCTGAGAGGAGGCACAGGACAGCATTCAGAAATAAAAAATGAAAAAAGAACCAGTTGAAAACAAATAATGAGTGACGAGGTCATTTCCACCATTTGCACTCATGGATGAACATCCATGCCAGCAAAGTCTGCAGTAATTTGCAATATTACAGGACACTCTGGGAGATGTATTTGTTCCCAGAGGTGAAAAAAATGACTGCTCAACACCACACACTGATGGCATCCCTGTATCAGTCTAAGGAAAACAAGAGAAAACTGCTGGAGGAAAGACCAAGCTCATCCCCCACTACACAATGGAATAGAGCTCCCTACGGTGTACAGGCTCAGGATGTGTTCAGTTCAGTGCTTCCCCATCAACAAGCAGCAGCAGACAGCCCAGGCCCTGTCAGTGTTGCAGGGGAAATGGCCAAACCCACTGAATGGCATTCACCAGCGGTTACAAGCCTTAACAAAAACGGCCAAGTCAGCACATCCTTTGACCTAAATCAACAAAACAAAGTGCGTGGGAGAAGCACTGTCGTATTCACAGTGGACAGCATCTTTCCAAGATGAATGCCCAAGTTTTATTCCCCTCTTAGATGCCGCAAATGGTTTTTGGCAGATGCTTCTACACCCAGATGGCGCCAAGTTAACTACTTTTATTATGCCTTTTGGATGGTAATCCTTCCACAGACTTCCTTTTGGCATTGCTACTGCACCCAATATATTCCAAAGGAAATGACAAAGCTACTGCAGCACCTGGAAAGGGATAGTTGCTTGTACAGACAAAGTCCTGGGATATTGCCATTGGGAAGAGAAATATGATAAAAGCCAGTCTAGATTTCCAGAGACACTTGGTATTCAGGTCTGAAAGGCAATAAACACTGGGCTACATCAAAACTAGCTGAACGACTGAGATAACACACATGAAAACCAGGCATTAAGGCGGACTGAGGAAGGGTAAATTGGCCTAAGAAACTAATAAATTAATGCAAACTCCTGAATCTATGTCAAAGTGAAATGAAGACTGGGTTATGAATGGTAGCAATATATCCTCGTAATGAACTCCTGGAAAATGAAATCACCTGGTATTTGAATATAATACAAGAATATGTTTTCAACTGAGTGGAAGCCCTACCTGAAGCACATAATTCTCCTTTCCCATAACCACTCAGAGCCACCTGCAACACTACAACCCGGTCAGACTGGTGGGGCTGCTATGTACTGCTCCTAGACATTTGCTGATGACATAAATCATTCTCTGCAGACTGAGAACTGTCTCATTGTAAAAGAAACATGTGAAAAATGTAGGAAAAAAGCTCTTCCAGAGAGTTAATTCAACTTTTGACTGACCACAAACCACTTGTACCCCTGATAAATAAGAAAGGCTTGGATCATGTGCCAGTGACTTGTCAAGCCCTACTTAGGACTTAACTAGATAGAATCCGCAGACATAACACAGCATTGTGCCTGGCACAGCCTTGCCCATTGGCACTACCCTGCCCAGATACCTTGCAAATGTGAAAGATGTATGAATATTGCAAATCATTGAGGAAATTAAAGCTTTATGAGAGAGGTCTGCAAGCCTTAAAACCAGTGTCTGATTCATACTTATAACACATCTGATTGGCCGATACCAAAAATGTAGAGCTGCAATATTAGAGTGTGGGAAATGTGACTGCCTTAAGTGCATTAGAATCATATCCTTATTCCAGAAAGAAGTAAAATCTCAGAGCCAACATGGTTATCCCAGCAAAAATATCCCTGTGGTACTTCACTACTGAGAATTTTATTAATAAGCTGAGATGTCTGCTTAGTGGTGTGCCACAGGCAGAAGACATCCTGCTCTTGCTAGCTATGCCTGTGTGTCCTTGCCTGTGAAACACAAAGACTACTGCAGTCTCCCACTGAAGGCTGAGATACCTGCCTCGATCCTCTGAGTCAGGCACTTTCCTCACAAATGACCTCCTGGCCCTTTCCCACAGGGACTCTCCTGTGTTAGGGCAGTAGTGCTGGAGCACGAGTGGAGAAACACAATTACTTCCCATTTATTCATGATTCTCCTGGCTAGGTTATTGTCCTTTAACACAGTAACTTCTAAACTGGAATGCCTTTACTCAAATGTTTTAAGGTTTAAGCCTTCCAGCAATGCACTGTACATCTCTATCTGACATTTTCTCTCTCTCTCTTCACTCTCCTGGAATTCTTGCTTTTAGCAACCACATCCCTGGTTTTTGATTCCTGGAAAAAATTCTCCTTTCTCATGGTGTCTTGCTCGATCATTGAAGCTGACATGCCAAAAGCTTCCCACCAAGATCTTGTTGGCTTTTTTGGCATCCCACTTCTCCACATCTGTTATTTTATATAGCTATCCATAATATTACAATTATTGTGCCAGTAGCTTGTCCTCTTCATATGCAGATCGTATCTCTCACAGATTTCTCCCCAAATGGGTGCCTTCTCCGCTACATTAGCTACTCCAGTCCCCAAAAATCCATCTGTCTGAAAGCTCTGTTTTTCCAAAACCATAAATCACCAAGGCCAAAATATCTGACAGCCCTATGCATCATAAAATAATGACCAGAAAGTAATGCATTCATAACTTGTGATTGAAGGCCAATGAAAGTGACACAAGAAACTTTCCTTTCCCCCGTGATGTTGCAGCTTAAGTAGCATCCAGAAACCTGCTAATGACTGATGCCCACAAAAATTAATGCTGCTTTTCAAGGAATTATCAGGATCACTTTTTATTCTGTTTGTAGACCTCAAAGTGATACTGCATAACATTCCCCTACAAATCAGGAGAAGAACACAACAAACTTTGTGTCTCAGAGGATATGCCATCCTTTGCCCACAATCTAAAAATTTGCCTTGAAATGTTGGTGAAAACTAGAAGACAGGGATAAAAGAAGAGGCATCCCTGAACAGAGGAACATCATGAAGGAGCCATACCCTTTTTTATGATATTCAGCAACACAAAATATCTAAGTCTATAGAAGCCAATTGGATATAATCATAACACGTGCTCTTATAAGATAAAAACTAACATTTATTGCCTACTTAACATTCACTTTCATTCTACTAAAACTTTGCTCACAGTCTCATTTCATCTGTGCAATTTGCTGGGCCCTGGCTACTGCCTATTGGACATTGCTCATCACTGTACAGCATTTTTGGGGAGAGAAGAAGGAAAACAGATGAACAGGCACCACAGCTTCTCAAGCCACAGCTGAAAGGAAGGGATAACCCAAGCCAATGGGTTTTAAACCACCATAACAGTACCACTTTTCCTCTTATCCTATCCTTTCTATAATGGTTTCCTATACAATCTCCTATATTATCTCACACTGCATGTTGTCCCACTTGAAACATTTACTCATGGGTCTACCATGGGGCATGGGGGTTTGCAATTGTTTATAGGGAGGGCACCTTCACTAGCCAAGGTCAAACCACTGCAGCCTGTCAGAGTGACAGGTCTATGATTTGTGAGACCTTACAGGAAAAGTGAATTTTTTTTCTCCCAATGTCAGCATTAAAAGCAAAATCAGGTACATTTTTTAGCCAAATCTCACAATCAATAAAACCCACCACCCCAAACAAATAAAAAAAAAAGCTGAACGCCAGACATCAAAGCAAGGAGTTAGTGAGTCCTAATGACTGAATTATTAAAAATTCACAAACAGAAAGAAAAACTTCACCAAATATTTGAGAAAATCAACACAGAGACTGCTTCCAGCCCTTGTCAGGAACTGTTCAACACTAGAACAGGTCAAAGCTCTGAAAAGCAAGTATCTTTGTCTCCACGCATATGCACAGCTATGCCTAAAGAGTGCAGTGTTCAACTTACACCTTTTTTTTGGAAAACAGGAAATAGGTGTTCTCTTACCTGTCTCTTGAAAGAAGGAAGAAAATTTTTGTCACAGGGTGCAGTTGAGCACAGGAATACAGAAAGGGACTGCAGCATCCCTGCTCTCAGAGAGATGCACAGCTTCACCAAACTAGGCCTTGGAATACTTCATCTAATTGCAAAGTCAGGTCTGCTTTCAGCATGGGGATGGACCAGATGACCTCCAAGCACCGTTGCAATCTATAATTTAATGATTCTTATTGGTAAATAAAAAAAAAAAATATTCTGCCAGTAAGAGGGTTTTGGTATGTTCTCATCATAGCTATAATAGGTGATCTAAAGTATTCAATGTGAAAAATATATTGTCATACAAATTCCTCCTTATGCACTGCATTGTTCATGTGGGTTACAGCACACTTTAAAATAGGACACAATGTATGCATTTACTTTGGTTGACTCCTTACAAAGACCCCTCTGTGAAGGAAGAATCGTGCACTAAGTGGCTTAGGGCTAGTACATCTGCAGGGAAGTCATGAGCTGCTGGGACAAGCATCTTACATCTTCCCTGCCTCTCCCTGTACATCTCTGGCCCTCATGGCACATATCCTGCAGTGCCCAATGACTTCCACTTACCTACAGTATTCATAGAACTTTTTGGGTTTTGTGTCTGGCAGTTATTTTTGTACCAACCTTGCCGCAATTGCTAGTGACCACAGCATTACCTTTCCAAGCAAAGAGGGGTGTTTCCAAGGGCAAGAACAGCAGTCATGTTCCTGACTGGTTGCTGTCCTTGAAAAAAAATCTGTCTTGCATGTGTGAGCAGCTGGGGCAGGGCATGATCTTCCTCCAGGGACATCCTCTCTTTGCATTGTTTTCCCTTTTTCAGAGTACAAGTGTTGGGCAGCCGCCTGCAACTGTTTCACTGTAGGATGAAATAAAATACAGTGTTCTTAATAAAAGAAAAAAGTAACTCACACAATAGGAAGATTTAGTTACGTTTCTGAAAAAGGAAGAGCAAAGAAGCAGTTCTCCCCACATGTCTAAGGCATTTGAGAGTGAATATTTGACTCATATAGCTGCAAGGAGTTTGGCAACATATGCCAAATTTCCAGTGGGACAGGCAGAAGGGCCAATAAGAAGGGATGCTGACAGGCTAGGAAAGGAGTAGCAGTGTGGTATTTTAACAAAGACAAAAAGTGTAGCTCTACATCTGAGAGCAGCTTTGCTAATGCAGTTGAGTTTCTCAGGCCACATAGCTGAACTGTCAGTGGGTTTGGCTGTGTCACCTCAGTATAAGCAAAGCCTGATGAAATGTGAGTAATTTCTAAAAGAAAGCATTTCTGTGGGTTTGATTCTCTGTTTTGTGGTCATTGCCTTGGAAGGAACATTAGTAATTTTGGGCTTTTGCACTTGTATTAAAAAAAAAAAAAAAAAAAAAAAAAAAAAAGAAGGGAGACAGAGAAAGTTTTAGCAATGGTTAAAACCTTGCTGAGGGCCTGCAGCCACAGCCTTGCTGGACCCACAGGGTCACCTGGACTGCTGGCAGCCAGCTCTGTGCAGGTAAGGGCACTGCCTGCTCTGGGGCTTGGCACTGGCTGCCCTCCCCTTCTACCTCCTCCATGCTGGGAGCTGAGCTGAGGGTGAGGCAAGTAGAGCCTTGCTCCCTGCTGTGCCTGACAGAGCCAGGGAGGGAACACACGCTGCCCCTGCTCCACATCCAGCACAGGCACACTCCTCCCTCCAAACCTGAGCGTCAGGAACTGGCAGGATGAGCAGGAGACAGTGGAAGCCAGCCACTGCAGAGCAGTGACATGAATGCTCAGGGTCTAATCAACATCTAGAGTCACTTGAAGGAAGGCACCTTCTCCATCTGGCTTCCATGTCCCTACATTGTCCCCCTAGAGCTGGTCCATACACTGGTCCCCAAGAACTCTTTTTTTTCCAGAACAGTTAAACACTGTGCAGAATGGTAAAACTCACGATTCCTCAGCCCAAATTTAACATCCCCTTGCCTCACAGATGCATCTGCTGTTGAGGACACTTTCCCCTCTGACCTTTCAGTAGCACTCTGGCAGTCACAGTCCCACTCCCAGAGACTTTAAATGCTGGGACCAAAGCCCCTTCACAGAGGGCAGCTCCAGTGACCCAACAGGTGCCCTGCCCAACTCCCTACGCATCCCACACAGACAAGATTTCCTTAGCAGCTCAATCCCAGGTTTCCCAAGGGACTCAGACCTCTGGTTCCTTTAAGTAATTTTAATATGGTGCAGCAAGAGAGTAACAAGCTTTTGCCTTATTCCACTGAACAAAGGAAACACTGGGCTTTTATACCCTGAGGCTGGGGTCTTCCACCTGAGTCCTCAGCTGCTGCTGTGTTTCTGAGTGACTGGTCACCTGTCTGAGCCAAAGATCCTTCTGTCCTTTGTTGGACAAAGGGGCAGCACCAGGTCACAGCCTCTTGCCTCGAGCTGTCCTCACCCAGGGCTCAATCCAAGCTGCACCCTGAGCTACCTGCACTACATGGATTCCTCAACAAGTGCCTTAGGGTTAAGGGCCTGGCAGCTCCTACCTCTGGCCAAACCTGGCAGGAGCTCACCTTTGAGCTCACAGGAGTCTGTCAAATCCAAGGCACTTCAAAAGCCCAAGTAACTTGCATTATGAAAGCTGTGTAGATGTTTCCAACAAAATTTTGACTCGCTGAAAAATTTCCAAGGAAATCTAAGAGTTGACTGTGCAGCTCTGAGTTGAGAGAAAGAAAAACAAAATAGCATGGTTTTACTTGAGTTGCAACTGTAGCTCAGTTACAGTTATCTGCTCTAAAAAATCTTTTGCTTTATTAAAATTCTTGAACAATAAAAAGTTGTCTATATCCCCCATACAATGCAGTGTAAGCTTTGTAGCTAACTAGGAAAGAGATCTGTAACATGTATTATGCCATTTGATACATTCCAGAAATAATTTTCCAATAGCATTGAGACAGAATGAGTGCAGTGCATATAAACAAACAAAAGGTGCTTTGGGGCTTGATCTTTAAGGGTTCACCTCCCAGTTTTTCCTGCAAAAGTGGTGTCTCTGGCTCTGATGCTCCTGCAATGGTTGTACAAAAATTCATGTAATTGTCCCAAAACATGGTTTTGATTCCCACATAAGCTGTGGCTTGCTGGTTTCTTGGGTTTACAAAGCTTGCAGGGCTACATTTTTCTGACCAATTAAAGGCTTACTACAGAATTGTTTTGAAGAGCATGATGGCTGCATGCACTTAGGTTTGTCTCAAGGTAAGACAACACCTTTCCACAAGCAGGGAAGGAGCAACAGCTTCTGTCCTGTGTACCCTGAATGTCCTGAGCATGGCAGGTCTGCAGAGCAAGAGATGCCTGGAATATCTGTGGAGTGTAATACCTTAAAGCAAAGGCTGCACACACCCATAGCTCAGGTGAAGATGCTGGCATTGTTGATAGCTCTTTTTCTATACTGTCATATCAAACTTAGCTGTCAACTGTGGACGCTGTAGGCAAAGCCAGCTCCGTGCTGAGGAACAATGACACTCTCTGTCCAGAGCCAGAGAAAGGGCCAGCCCAGACCAAAGATCTCAGTCCAAGAATCAGCTCTCCCTATATGCTGAAAGACAGGTTTCCATCCTGCCATGCTGATTGTTTACATGTTCCATCCACAGGGCTTAGGAAGCTGTCCCGACCAAGCATCTTCACTTAGAGCAGCAAGAGAGACTGTCACAAGTCATTCACAATTATTCACAGTTTCTTTCCATCATTAAGATGGAAAGAGACCAAGGAAATCAAGAAAATGCATTAATAAGACTATTTCAGTTACTTTTCTCCACTTACTTACCAATTACTTTTATACTTTGCATCTGTCTCTTACTTACTGGCTTGCAGATACTTTGATAGCAAGCCACAGAAACCACTGCAGCAAGTACTTCACCAGTACTGGGGAAACTCTCAGGGGAGAGGAGAAGAAATAAGTACAAAATTGTTACTCTTTTTGCTCTCTGCGTTTATTTATTTTGGACCCATTGGGCTAGACCGCAACTAAAACTTTATGAACCTAATAAAATTCCCAACATTCTCAGACATGGGTCGTGATGTTTATATATTAGGCAGAATACAAAGGTGTATTTATGAGGAGATTGGAAGTACTTATAGATGCTTGAGCCCAGGCAAAGCATAAAACACACATAAGAAATATTTTCAAACTTAACACAGGTAAAATCAAGCTAACCAGATGACACATCAAAACCAGAAGTGTTTCAGAAATGTTGTGCTCCTCATCACAGAACCATCCCACATAGCCACAATGGTGGAGTTCAGGACAAATTCATTATTTTTCAGTAGATGTTATTTATTTATTTGCATTGTTTTGCTATGTCTAAAATATCATTATGGTAATGGTAGTAACCATAAACACTAATAGACAGGAGAAGGCTGCAAGAGTAAACTTACCTTTTCCTTTCTGTCATCATAAAACACACACTATTCCCTGACTCAATAAGCAAGATGTATTGTTTGACTCAAGTCAAAGGATAATGGGTCTTGGCAACAGAGTAGGCTTTCTATCTCTGTAAATAAGAAAAAGCTAGAGGGAATATATGCTGGGATTTATTTCTGCCAGGAGCAAATAAACAGTTCTGTCAATACACAGATAATCCCACTTCCCTGCTTCCCCCATTTCTGTCTTGTCTTTGTCCATCTCCATTCCACCTCATAAAAAAAAAAAAAAAAAAAAAAAAAAAAAAAGAAAAAAGCCACCAAAAAAAAAAGTTATGTGCTCATTTTCCTCCTGTCACGCATGGTTGTTTTACTGATTTCAGCATTAACTTTTTTTGATACTTCCTGTCACTGGAAGACCTCTCACTCTCTCTACCCATAAGAACAACATACGTTTTCAATTTAGGTTATGTTCCCAGCAGATGTTGCAGAACATGAAGGTCTCGCTTTCTCTTTCATTAAAAAGGCACTTGCAATACATTTTATTGTCTGGATGGGAAATGACATGTATTGCAATATTCAGGAATCAGTCAATGTGATTTCATAATCCCTATCTTAAAAAAATATAATGAGTTAACAAGAAAGAATAAAATCCAAAGCGTGCTATGGAAGGTAAGATTTAGTATCTCAGAGGACCTCCCCAGCTCTAATATCCACACTCATCCCAAGGATCACTTCTTGTTTTCATGACATTTTATATGAACATTCTGGGTGCACACTAGTGCCTTTGGTTCTCCACATGGGCCTCCCAGCTATGCCATGGGCATACAGCTTCATCTGAATTTAGATCTGTTACCACAAGCTCTCCAGGTCCCAAGGCATGACACCACCAGCTCACATGGAGCCTGAGGTATGGGTTAAAGTGTCAGGTCAAGCTATGCTATCCTTGACTGCTTGCTGCTGGCCAGTGTCCTGGCCAGGGCCACACCACAGTCTCCCTTGCAGCAGGAGAACTGGTTTGAAATGGATCAGAGCACCAAAAACCTCAGTGCTTTTAACTTACCTCAGAAAGACAAGAACAAGTAAAACTCCTGCTTCATTAACTGTCACCAAGAGCAAGGCTTGAAAGGAAAGGAATAAGGCAGGCTGCATTGAAAAATAACAGACAATGAAATCATAATCATAAACAGACAATGAAATCATAATCATACTAGAAAATGGTCTCTTACAGTCCCCAAAGATTTTTTTCAAAAACCTTTAAGCTTATGCACACTAGGAAATTGCTGTTTGTAGTCTGTAGGTTGTTCACAGTGTCACAGAACCATCTGTTATCAGATTTCACAAATACACTGCTAAAAACATATATGTGTGTATGCATATGCGCCTTTGTGTGTGTACTTTACATCCACTCATATTTACTTATTCCATCCTTTGTGCTGAAACTAGGAACAAAAATGAGGTTATACCCTACAGCAAAATATACACAAACATAATGTGGAATCACCAGAGCTGCCAAAAAATCCCTGCTGTAGAGGGAAGATTAAGTCTTACAAAATGGACAGCAAACCACAAGTTTCATACAGAATGCTTGTTTCCAATATACAAAGATTTTATCATTCCATTGTTGCTTCCTGTATTATGGAAGCAATTGTTTTTTACAAAAGCATAGGTATGTCAGAGCCAGAAGCAATGGTTCATCAAAACCTGCATTTGTGACAGTAAGTAATACAGACATCATACAATACATTGATATCTCAGCATCTATTCCCAACCACATAAATCCAGCCAGTGGCTGTGTATCAGGTTTCCTCATTTTCCATAAATTTGTCTATCTTCTCTTCAGATGATATGCAGCACTTTTTATTGCTGACTTTGGAAATAGCTCCATAATTTAAAAACTCTTTGTGTAACAGAAATCCAGCTTGGGTTATAACTGAGGTTGGTGGTTTCCACCTGATATATTGGGTTTCCTGATTACATACACCAGCTTTCCATTTGTACCTTTCTGTAAGTACTTGCAGAAGGCACTCACTGCTTGAGGTGGCTGCTGGCTCCCAGCAAGGAGCAGCAGGGCTCAGCAGCATCCTGCTCGTCTCTGAAGCCCCTCGGATCACTTCACAGTGATCTGCCTCCCTCCACATGGATTTATTTGTGACCCAGGACCTTTCTAAGTATAGGAAACCCAACAGGGGCCACACTGAACTCTGGTCAGTCAATGAAGTGGTCTCCTTTTGGCTGGGCACTCGCCACCTTGGCAGGGGGGGCTGCTTGCCCAGCATCTGGGCCCCATGGGGCATATTGTGGCCCTGCTCCCCCCGCCAGAGGGAATGAGGTATTGTCCAGATGATCACAACTGAAGGGCTATCCCAGTTATTTTCCATCTCAGCAAGAAGAAGACATTTTCCCAAGTCCCAGGGAAGTCCTGGTGCTCAGCTAGAAATACCATAAGCTCCTGAGCCATGCAGGCACCAGGGGCCAGTGGTAGCCCTGTGGAGTCAGGAGCATTTGGGAATTCAGCCCCTGGGACTCTAGGCACAGCAACCCTCAACGTGGACTTGTTTTCCTTCCTGCCAATAACCTGCTTAGTTTTGCTTTACTTTCATAACTAATCACAGCAAAACCAAGTCTGAAATTCCTTCTAGCAGCATGACAAGCTCTCTCCACACCGCTCCTGGTACCCGGCTGTCACAATCCCCATCCTGCTGGCATTGGAATGGGGCTGCCCAGTGCCAGCCCCAGAGAGCACATGGCCAGCAGTGGAAGATGGACCCTGCCCACAGGACCTGCCTGCACACCAAGGGACACCACCCCAGAGGAGGGGGCAGGTGGGCTTCTCCTTCATGGCATTGGAGGGCATTGAGACCAAAACAAAGCCTGGTGCAGCAGGAGCATCCCCAGCTGCTCAGCACTGCTGACCCACAAGCACCTCAGGTAGAAAAGGAGCTCAGGAGCAGAGCTAGGATGTGCAATGAGAGATGAGATTTCAATAATCTGTCAGAAATACTGCTTACAAATGCCAGCTTGTAAAAAAATATCAATTGAAATATTCCTACTGCTGGGATACCTTTTTTTCTTTAAAGATTGAAATTTTTCCTTCTTCTGTATATGCTAGTTGTTCCTAGCATAGAAACGAGCATTCTGACATATCTCTATGCCTTTTCAGGCTGCATGTTGCTGTACAGAGATCCCTCTAACTTTTTCTTTATGCTCCTGACACTTCTTAGCCTTGACACTCAGGCTTGCCCTGAGTACATTCAAACAGTAGCACAAAGCTGGGCTGCAGGAGCCCAATGAGGCAGACAGCCCTGAATAGCACAGTGGGATGGCAAGGAAAACAGCTGAGAGACTCTGGGGTGCACCAGCCAGGGGGAACAGCCATGTCGGGGTGAGCAGAAGGAACCATGGCTGCAGGGATGGCCATCCTTGCTTCCCCATGCATGGGAAAGCACCTCCAGGAGGGCAGCCCAGCACAGGGATGGGGAATGAGAAAGGCAAAAGGTTATGCTGAGGATATGGTGGCTCCTCGCAGGCAGAAAATCTGAATTGAGCATATAAACATCCCACGCTTCCCAGCATGGTTTTCAATTAAAATAAACCCATTCTGTAACACCGCCAGAGAATGGCTCACTGAGAAATTTATAGTCTGAAGTATAAAGGAACTCAATCACTATTACTCTGTGAACATTTATTAAAAATATAAAAATGAAATTAAAATTGCCAGATTAGGGAGATTTGATGCCCTTTGTGGACACTTGCTTTTATTTTCAGGACAAAATTGATTTGCTTCCAAAAAGTCTGATGAATTCATAGATGGGAACTCACTAAAATCATCCACCCATGGTATTGTATAGCACTCATTTTTCTTGCTGTTAAGTGATATTTTGTAGTTCCTCTGTTACCTCAAGAGACTGAGTTGATTGGCCTGAGTTAAGCCAAAAACCCAAAAATAGAAAACCACAAAGTATTGTAACATATATCCAAAATCATAAATCTGTAATCAGCAAAGAAGAGAACCTCTGTTAACATCTTCTTCACGTAAAACAAGTATTTTTTGAGGTATGCAAATAAAGAGAGTTAATGAGACCAATTTTAAAAAGTAGCTTTTGCAAACCCAAGAGTTTTGGATTATTTAGTATGCAGATTGCTGAAGGCTGAGCTGCTCTCAGGAATCCCTTAACTTTTTGATGGCTCAATGCTGCACATTTATATCCCTGCGAGCTGTGTTGGTCCTGCCTGGAAGAGCCAACCTTCACAAGGAATCAGTTACATGTTTTCCATGAGCTGGTCCCTACAGCTTTTTAACACAGTTTTGCACTGCACTTATAACTGGATCAACAAAATAAATTGGCACACCAATGCCAAAATCCCCATGCACTTCTTTCTCCTGAGAAATTCAACTGCTCAATAAAAATGAGCAACAGGAAAAAAAGTTTTATCACGTGCATTATCTTATATGAAAAAACACCAATGTTTGGTCTTGATTTAGGTTGTTCCTTAATACTGCCACAAGATGTTAGCACCCTGACATTTTGTTATTATTATGGCTGCTTTCATTTCTAAGCTGGTGCATTTTCTACCTTGTTCTAGGCATGTCCTGTGCTCTTGCCCTAGGGTACAAAACTTCACCTCTTTCCTGGTCTTTTAGCGATTATCAATGAACATTAAGTAACCATGAAATAATTAACCTGTAGATCAATCTCTTCTCACAAATACACGACCAAGTCAACTGGTAAACTTAGTAATATGTGCATGGTTTTCAAGAGATAAATATGTCTCTCTGTATGACATATACTTGAAAAATATCCAGCATGTCTGGAAAAAGTTGCTTTCTAGATGCTTCCGTGCATATTCAAATTTTACCTTTAGATCCCAGTTTTTCAGTTTGCTGTGACACATACTTCCACCCAGAGAGTTAGACAGCATCTAACACCATCACAGTCTTGGCAGAAAAGCCCTTGTTGATACTTCTATCACTGTAAAATCAACTCATGCTGAGTGAATTAATTACTTACTAAGCTGACAGTTTTTAAGACAGCACAAGATAACACCAACCAAAGAGAAAGCCAAATATAAAATTCCAAATAGAACCACAATGTCTGTTGAACTGTTAAAATAGGAATGCGATAATGTTTGCAGTGTTGAACGTTGGTCCTTGGATGAGTTTTTAGTATCACATTTCAAAACACATTGCTCACACAGCTTTCCTGCAATGCTTTTCAACATGCATATCAGCCAGTCCCAATTGCCTAAAACCTCTCAGGCCAACTCTGGAAACTATTTAGCACCTGAATCCCATTTATTTCTACATAAACATATCAGTTCCTTAATCATAACTGGAAGAACCATACTCCTCTACCTCTCAGGATTTATTTAATAAATTTTATATCATATTCCTAAAGTCCTTTAAACACTCCTCTCTGGGCAAAAGGAGAGCCCAAAGATATTCTAAACAGATCAAAGTCAAATAAAAAATGAAGTGAGATCAGCAGCAAAAAGATGAGCTTTGCTTTGGCTCCTGGAGATGAATAGGTAGGTAGGTAGGTAGGTAGACAGACAGCATGTAAACACGCTGCTAAAAGCTTCAAATTACAATCCAAAATTTGCAAACTCTAGACAACAGCATTTCAGTATGCGCAATGAAAGAAACTGAAAACTATTCTTAATTCATGGCATTGAATTTTTCCTCTACTGTCACTTATATAAAATTATTTCCATTATTCACCAGAACAGATAAATAACAAAATGCAGAAACTCATACCACAAGTTATATTTATGGAAATATTGCCTAATTTGTGAAGAAACAACTTTGTGCCATGTCATTGGTTCAAGACAGATGGCCTCATAAACCTCTCAGCAATGTGTAAAACCCAGGGTTATATTTTACAGGCTCCAGGGCCTGCATTTCACAGAGATGACTGAGTGCTGCAGCAGAGAACCAGAAGCCATTTCTGCCTAGTGGTGGGATGTGAGCTGAAGGGCCCACACACTGCAGGGTGAGACCAAAATGGGGAGTAACCAAGAGCTGCTGTCCCCACCAATGTGCTGCACCATGCTGCAGAGCCATGAACTCCTCGATTTCTTAAATTAATTTTTGGCCATATGCTCATTCCTAAGACTGAGTGGTGATGCGGAAACAAAAGCCCATGGAAGCAGCATGTTACACAGCAGAGCCTGAATTTATACACCCTGTACTTTCTGGCTCCACAAATATTCATAGGTGGCCCTTCTCTGATATTAGTGTACATGGTAAGAACATCAGGCTTTACATAACACATTCTCATTTACTGGCATTTTACAAGAGACACCTGCTTACTTAAGTTAATATATCTATAGCTGAAATACTCCCATTTATCCTACTTATCCTACTCCTACCTTCTCCCATGTTACAAATCTGCCTGAGGTATAATGAATGGAAAACCTATGAAACAGTATGGATTACAGATACTAAGGGATGCCTTGTCCCAGGTCCACCTTGTGCTTGCTCAGGGCTGCTGCCCATGCTGGGCACAGCTGATACACAACACCACACACCTGCCTTGTCTCCTGGTGCTTCTTGCTGGACTCAGGTGCTGAGAAGGAAGAATCCATCATACTCTAAAGCAGAGTGGTACAGCTGGAAGGAGGAAGTTCAGGAGGAAACATTTCCACTCAAGTAGCCTGCAGAAAGAGTGTGGTAGGGAAGTAAAGCCAGGAAATTAGGCACAGAAATTCTGTTCAAAACAGGATATTAAGGTTTCTCCCAAAATACTGCTGAAGAAACCCAGAACTAAAATCATCCATGCTGTTTCATTTTAGTCCTTGCAAGTACAACTTCCAGGGACACATGGGGCCTGAATGCCATTACCAAGCAGTACATTTTTCTGTGTCTCAACACACAGGGTGGATGGCACTACCTAATGAGCAGTGGCAGCAAATCATCTTGATCTCCACTGCCTACACCATTGCCAGCCTTCTGCATCTGAGCAAGGAGAAGCAAAGAGTGGTCTGAGTAGGTTGTCAGAGCTCTCCTGGAGTGTGGACATGCTAATTTCCAGGCATCTGTTGGCAGCAGAGAAATTGTGAACTCAGAAATCTCACTGGTTTGCAGATCCTTAAGGCAGTTGTGGGTCTCTCTCACAGCCTTGCCTCAACATGCTGTACTTCAGCTTGTTTTCATCAAGGTCTGTCCCTTCCACCTCCTTGGCCAGGCCCCCTCAGGCCTCCCCATGCCAGCAGTGCTGGATTTAGATCCTGAGGAACATCACCATGGCTCCCAACCCAATCTGAACTGGAGACCCAACACACCCTACCCACATCGCCTCTCTGCCCAGCCTACTCCTCCTTGTGTCCTCCCTGCCATGGCACTTCCAGCCTCACCCGCCTTCTTTTTAGTCTTTAGGCCATCTCCTTGTCCCAGAGCTTCCAGCTCCCTCATTCACTGGTGGTGGGTGGATGTGTGGCTGTCTGTGTGTTGCCATGCCTGAAGACTCCTTAAAGAACAGAGAAAGGTGAAGAAACACCAGGACACACATTTCCATTGAAGCCATGAGCATAAAAACTACACAGAGACCATGTTTCACTGTTACTTTTGGTGGCCACAGGATTATACACACCAAGTTTTGCCCTTCCAACTGGTCTTCATGTCCTTTTTTTATTCATCTGAAAAATGCTGTCATGCCGATGGCCACATAAGAGATGGCAAACAACTAGACAACTGGATGGAGATTCAGTGTGGGATCCCAGGGATGCTTCAGAGGGCTTTGTGAGTTCAGAGTTGTGAATGCCATAGATGCTGTCACAAGTGGTTCACTGACACATATTCCAAGTGGTCAAAAAACAATTTCCCCACAGCAACTTGTGACTCATTTTGTTGCTATAGCCATGCTAGGCAGAAGAGTATCTTGGAAGGCTGTACCAGCCTTGGCAGGAGTGACATTTTTTGGATGAAATTTTCAGGGGTCCCAAGCTTCAAGAAAGTAGAAGTATTGTTCATTTTTTTTACCCATGATTTTCCCTATTGCATGTTTATTTATAAACTGGAGACTGTCTGATGCACACACTTCCATCTGCTGATTTTTAAGCACTCCGGTTTTGAGATATCTTTCTTCTGTTTTGATCAGTAGATACTTTACTTGAAACCCCTATCTGGCTGCTAGCATAGCTTGAAAAGCAAATTAAGTATCTGCAGTGTGGAAGGTTTTGGGTTACTTTCCTCTCAGTGATTATCAGGCCATTTCACGTTTGCACATGGTACCATTAAAATGCTTATAAATGCCCCTCCTCATCCCTGAATTGCTTTGCCTTGCCCAGTTTTAACTCATCATGGCTCTTAACTCTCATTTTTTTCCTGCTAGCAGTAACTTAGATTATGTTCTTGCGTAGCTGCCACCTCTGTTTTCCATTTCCAGAGTTCATTTGCTAACCTCAGGTTTTTTGAGTGGTCCCTTGTGAAGTCACATTCATTTTTTACTTGTTCTCTGCATAACTTTTTTCAGAGGAATTTTAATCTGTTGTATCCTAAATTCAGATTTCTTAATATAATTCTCTAGCTTGTTTGCACACCCTTGGATCTGAGGTACTTCTCATCATATCCAGGCCACTAAGATCCTGATCAAACTAGGCACTTAAGCATGTACTTAATTTAGAGAACAGGTATAATCCAATCCCCGTTCAACACATATACCAGCAGCTGTTCCAATGGGACAAAAGCACATGCTGAAAGTTTCTGTAAATTTGTACAACTTCTGTTCTTGCAATCTAAGCCTCCAGTACAACTGCAGCACCCTCTGGCTCCTAAACATGTTTTCTCAACTAAACAAAAGGAGATTTGCAATACTCTATTGTTTTCATCTTTTCATTTTCATAGGACTTGTCACCTTCTGGGCTTTTAGGTCACTGTAGTTTTTTTACAACCTTTAGAGAAAAGCAACAGCATGTTTTACCATACTGGAATGACAAGTCACCATGCTCTTGAAAAGCAAGAGATCACTTATTCAGAGTAAGCAAAAGGAAGCAGACTTTTTAGACCTCCAATTTCTGAGCAGTAGAATCTTCATTTGTGGAAGAATCTGAAGAAATCAGTTGTGAAGGCTCAAGCTTACACATCTTCCTCCAGGGCTAAGGCCGACAGGCTGCACAGAACCCATATGGTCTCAGACCAGGCTTCAGCTCAGCTCTCTGTTCAGGTGACTTCTTTCCTTCTTGCAGAAAGTGACACCTACCATCCATACAGAAGTGTGTTTCCATGAGATGAAGGAAGGGGGAAAGGCTTCCCACTGCCATCTCCCTGGAGTAATATGTCCGTTTCTTGCCACGAGCTCTCCTGGAAGAGCAAAGTTAGGATTCAGTAATATAGTACTATCCTGGTGATTATTTTGGGGTTTTTTTTCACCCCAAACTTCTAAAAATATTAATTTTTGCTCTAATAACCAAATGCAAATTGAAAAAAAATTTAAAGGAAGTGGCATGACCGAGCAGCAAATGTTCTTTTTACCAGTCAGTTTTGTATTTTAAATTAGACGTAATGTAAAGATAACACTTAAAAACTTTGCACCTTGAGACAATCAGGCAACATTCCCACAGTCAACCAGTTGCAGTACTTAGAGCTTCACTCCTTGTCTCCCAAGAAAAAAGTTGTTTTATATCCTGGCTAAACTGTTGACTTGGAACATGATTTCCAGGCAAAAGGGAGAGCAGAGCACAGACCTGTTTGATTCCTGGCTTGGTGTCCTGTCATTGGCTTACACAACATTTCAGTTTAAATTATTTTGAGTCTTTTCTCTCTCTTTTTTCTTTTTCCTTTTTTTTTTTTTTTTGGTAGGTTTGCCTCATGTTTCAGTATTATCTGTTAAAAATGCTGTGCAGCTTGATACTATCACCAACACCCCAACAGCACTTTAGCACTTTATCACTTACTCCCTTTCAAGCAGAAAAGGAATTTTTCTTGGTGTTAATGGAAGTGCAGTCAAGGGCTGTGTGGGACCCCTCTGAGAAGAGAAGAACATACTATGCATTTAGCTTAAATCAGGTTTGGAGATTTCTTAATAGAAAAATGAAAGGCTTTATTAACATAGGAAACCAATCAGAAGAATCTGCATGCTACAAAGCAGGGTAATATCCCTCAGATGGTACAATTACCCAGACAACTGGAAAAGCTTCCCATTATACAAGTAAGGCACTGCACTGCAAAGCTGATAGCAATGTGGAAAGTTCCAGAAAGGTATTCAGCAAATTCTTCCAGGGAATAAAGGGCGAGCATGTTGCAATCAGCAGCCAAACTTGGATAACATGATATTTAACCTATTAAAGATGTCTAACATTTCTTCATAACAAAATAGAGGAGTCATAAATCACAAAGTACTGATTCCTTTGGGTAACACAATTCTACAAGTTTGAAGACAAAGACTATATTAAGTTTCCTTCTCATTATATTTTCCATGTAGTAACCCTGAGGTTGGAGAGAGAGGTGAGAGGTTGTGGAAATATGCTTTCAATGAGGGAGAGGCAAATATCCTTTGCATTGCTTGAATTTCTTAAGGGAAGAGTCTGCTGCCTAAATAACTGCAAGCATTTTGCCTCATAGGGATGAAACAACAGAAAAATTGGTCTTATATTAAGTAATCTGAATATTATTTTGTAACCAAGACTGACCTTTAAATTTATCCACTTTCCCTATCAAATGCTCTCTTCCAAAAACTAATTACTGAGTCATTCTTTTCCTGTCTCATACAAGCACTGTTTCTTTCCATTTTCAGGGGTTTTGTGTTTGCATGAACTATTCTTGTTTCTCCATGCTAAGGCAATTTAGCTACTAAAAAACCCCAAACAAACACAGAAAGGACACTTCAAAGTAGCCAGACATCATGCGTCAGAAGAGAATTAGAGAATTCGAATAACTGTCTGAGCATTTATTTGCAATTGTTTACCTGATCATTTCAAAGTGCTTTTGAGCCATTAAAGCTTTACAGCGTCCCACAGAGTTGGTGGTTTTTTAACCTTCTTTCACAGACAGTAAAAATGATAAAGAAACAGCTTAGCCGCCCTGCTGTAGGTCATACGGATAGCAAGAGAGAGGTGCTATAAACAAGGTGACAGGGCTACAATGTTCCAGCCATTAGCCAACACCATCTCCTTCTGGAATGAGCAGTCTGAGGGGAATGGGAAAGCCACTGCAACTTCTTGAAAATTATTGCACAAGGCAGCCTTCCCTAAAAACTGGAGAGTCAAAGGTGAATTCTGAATCACACTGTGTATGTGTCTACATTAAAATAAAACCAGTCAGGTGCTTAGATGGTGTTCTAAACAATAGAGGGGGACACATATAAGAAGAGCCTGCTTCTTGCCATCTGCATCTCCCAGGAGCTGTGGGGATACCAAAAGCCCACGCATACAAAAGGATCAACAGGAACACCAAGACACTGGGTGGGAAGGAAGGCTGTGCTACGTGAAGGCACATGAGCAAGCCTTTGTGGGCTGCTGCATCGGGGGCCCACAGCCTGCAGCACTGTTTGCTGTTTGCTGGGCGAGGCTGCCACAGTGCCAGGAGGGGCAGCCCAGGGGTGGGAACACTGCTGTGCATGTGCCATGCCTGTGCCGTGCCTGTGCTGCACATAGAGCCACTCCATCCTTCTGGTCCAGCGCCACACGGGAGGGTTCCTGCAAATACAACACTCAGACTGGACCTGAGGGCAGGGCATGAAGCTGTGTCAGGGGAGGCTGGGTATTTGTTAAAGGTTTCACAGCCACAGGGTGGTTGTGCACTGGAACAGGCTTCAGAGGGGAGTGGTCACAGCTCCAAGCCTGACAGAGTTCACAAAGTGTTTGGACAACACCCTCAGGCACATGGTGTGACTCTTGGGGATGGTTCTGTGCAGGGCCAGGAGCTGGACTTGATGATCCATGTGGGTCCCTTCCAGCTCAGGGCTTTCTATGATTCTGTGACTGCTTCTGAAGTTTCAGCCCTGTGCAGAGCAGCCTCCCCAAGCAGATTGCATCCAGCACTCGGGATGTATGGAGCTGAGATCATGACAGTGCCGTGACGACCACAGCAAACGTTGAAAGGAGTCCAGGCCATTATTGCATAAGACTTGAGCGCTTTTCCTGGCAGTGACTGCAAAGAATATGAAAATGCTAAAACTGAATTTATCCTCAGTTTCAACATCATCTCTCAGAAAGAGTCAAACAGCAATGGAATTTCAAGAGGGAAAAGCTCCTATAAAACTAATGACTTTTCACTCTCCCTCTGTCAGCAGATGATTAATTTCCTGGTGCTGGAGGTGCATCTGAGTGACTCAGAATGGAGTTCTGGAAGTCACAAAGAGGCAAGAGAGGTTCTGACCGAGGCTTAATCATTCTATTCTCAGCCCTAGCTCTGTCCAAAGCACTGCTGAATGGAAGCCAGCAAGAATTTTGTCTTGAAAAAGGCAAAGGAAAAAGTCAAGATAATCTTGGTTTGCAACTTGGGATATCACATTAAGAAGAAACTAAAGCAAGACAGATAAAAAGTAGTATCAGATGCCTGATGTTCAGCACCTAAATCTGTTCTTTTTTTTTTTTTTTTTAATTTGTATATCTACTCCTAGAGTCAGTATAAACTGGCTGATTGGGCTTTCTGAAACATATGCCACATAGGCTGACACATTGATTTGGAGTTGTAAGTTAATTAAACTCACCCAAGTTCAAAAACTTGTCATAGTCACTGCAAAGTAGGTCTCAACTATCTACCTCTAAAAACCTCCTGTGCTAGAGCTGTGAATAGAGACATGATAATATTTATTAAATGCCTTATCATCATTCTATTTAACTTTAAAAAGTACTAGCTAGACAATATAAATCCAGCATGTATGCATATAGATAAGATTACGGTGTTTTTTAATATTGAAATATTTTTACCAGTGTATATTAAGCTACCCTCCCAACACCTAGATATATTAATTTTTAGAAAATCGGGTTTTTTAGGAAGCACCTTTAACTTCTGCAGAACAAAAAGCAAGCGTACCCAGAACAAATTGCCTGATCCACCTCTAACTGTTGGAGTAACTCCAGCCAACTCTACATGAAACTCAGTTGACACACTATGAGAAACAGTAGCTTGGGATAACCTAATTAAATCTCTTTAATAAAGCAAGCAGCTGTTATTCATCGTAGGAGGTTATGTTAGGATGTCTCATCAAAGGAATGTGTACTGAGGTGTTAGCTTCCTCCCCCTGCCCTTTGCCTTGCTGTCCAGCTTTGTCCAACTGCTCACACACCATCCTGAAGGTCCTGGCATCTGGTTTTGCCAGGATATTATTCCAACCTTCTTTCAGCAAGGAACAACGCTGCCCAGCTGGCATCCTCAGCCTGTGCTTTAGCATGCTGTGACATCTGGTGACAAAGTTATCAATGGCACAACTAAACAGGAACACTTTCCAGCTGCTACAGGAGGAACACCGTGGCTCCAGCTCAACCCTTGCCCTTTCAGGGGGCAACTCTGTGCCCTCTTCTTAAAACTGTTCTCTACCACTTGAGAGTCTGCCTACAAATTCCCATCTCCCTCAGGTTCTTTCAGACTCCTACACAGCTCAGGGGCACTGAAGCCCTGCTATATTGAATCTCTACACTTCACTTCCTTTGCAGAGGAATTACCTTGTAAAAGAGAAACATCATCTAACCTGGTACAATTCACTTTTGAAAAACTCCTGTTGCTTTTAATTTTTACATTCTCCACTTGCCTTTCTTTGTTCTCTATTGTTTCAAATCTCTACACACAACTGAGGTGACACTAATGAGCTGCCCAGATCATTTTTTCCTTTCTGTAACAGTGGGTGCTACAGGCATTATCCTCCAAACATAAAGTGCTGGACTTCACAGGTTATGAAAAATCCTTTCTACCAGACTTGCAATTTCCTCTGCCATATCTTGGACTATTATGAGATGGATATTATCCAGCTACTCTTCAATTGCAGACATACTTATTTGCACTTCCACAGTTACTCCTGACTACCTTTGTTCCCATAGTCTGCCTTACAAAACACAGTCTCATTATCAAACAAAAGCAAAGTATTCTTTAGTTTGAGATAATACTTGGACTGGTTTTATCTTCATCCCCTCCTTATTTGACTGTGGAGAAGAGGAGAATTTTTTGGACCCTGCTTCTAATCAGGTGAAATATATTGAGTTTGAAAATGGTCTTGTCTCCAGTTACAGACCCCAACAAAAGGTTCAGATAAACCATTGATGGCACTGAATCACATGACAGAAAGTTCCCAATATTTAGAAATAATCAAATTTGAAAGTTCTTTGCCCTGGAATTGCACTGGTTAATACTCCAGTTATCATCTAAAAAACCCACTTGGTCCAAAAGAGAGAAGAAAACCATTTCAACACGGATTTCAGCTTTCAACAGACTTGTCATTTTGAGTATCTATGTTAGCAAACACTGCCCAGAAACTGTTTCAATGGCTACCTTACCTTATGTGCTGCAACATCCCAGAAGAAATCCATCCAAGTAGAACAGCCCTGTCTGGATCTGGCATACCTGGGCCCAGCCTCTTGTTTCTGCACTCACTCATCTTCCAGCTCACCCAGAATACACCCTACACTCCTGCCCACCCATCATCCAGAAGACAAAACTAGTCCTCACAACAAATGTAGAAAAAATAGGGGGAGCTTGTATTCATTAAATCCCCAAAACCCCTCTTCCAAGTCCTCTGGCTTCAATGTATACAGAAGATCTTCCTTTCTCTGTTTCAAGCTCCTTCCATCTTCACCATGCCAAAACCCCAGATCAAGCCTCATTTAATCTATATCCAAGGAGCAATTTCAATCTACTTAATATGTGCAATCAAATTGCTCACTGCTCGATATATTGCAGAGTTTGGGAATGTTTATGAAGCTGCCACAAAACTTTCAGTGCACTGTAGAGCTCTGCTTTGAACTGCCAAAGAAACTGGAAGTTCTTGCCATAAAATTGAGGTCCAGTGTGTCACAGAGCTCACAATGTTTTGTCTAATTTGAACCTGGAAACAATTTCCTTGTTTTTTTCAGAACTGGTGAGTAACCACTGAGCAACTAAATTCATGCTTCCATGTTAGTACTGAAACAGATTTTCACAGTGCATTTGGCCTTCTAAGAACCTTCTACCTGACAATGGCATCTCCTCTCATAATATCCACATTAAAGAACAGCTGAAATGTAGAATGCTTTTTCCCCACCCATCACACTTCCAAGAGAACCTTTACTTTTAGCTCCTATAGGGATTTTATGAAAGACTGAGGGAGCTCCTATAGGGATTTTATGAAACATTGACATCCCAATATAACCTCTGTATCATATTGGTCAAAATGGTGTATTTTTAGCCAGAGTCCATAATGTTTTATATTTCAATTTATATTTCAATGTATGCTTGTGAAATGTATTCCTATGAGAGATGCCTCACCTGATAGGGGCATGGTGGTGCTCCCAGCTGCTATATGCTGAAGTAGAGCTGGCAGCACATCTTTGCTTTGGGATGCCCTGGTACAAGCCATGCAGGAATTCTCTTTGGCTTCTGAGGGCTTCAACAAGGCAGGCACATGAGAAATGCCCTCTGGGGCCAGACCAGTCATCCACCCAGTCCTGCAACCTATCTGTGACAATGGCTGTACTGTAAATAAGTGTGTAAAAATAAAAATGCAGTAATATATCTGGCAGAGCTTACTCGATTGCAATTGTTGTAATCATTTCAATAGAACACTCAGTTTGGATTGGTAACGTTCACATCTATATTGTGTTCTGAACAATCCTAATGACCAAACAAAATAAACTCGGTCAGTTTAATCTCTTAAGCCATCCTCAAAGAGTCTTTCTAATTACAAACAATGAGCAGGCAGCACCTCTTCATGAGGAAAAAGGGAGAGAAATATTAAATGCATACAAACCCCATAGGTTAAATTGGCTTATTAAAATACATTCATCCTGGCTAGCCTATTTTATTGAGCAGAGCCAGAAAATGGCTCTAAGTGGGCATGGAGGGAGTCTCTCATGTTGTTAATCATCTTCAAAAGAGTGGAGAACCCACTAGAATACCCTGTATGGAAAGGAAGAGGGAGGTCCCTACACACCCCTGAAAATCCTCTGGGGCTGCACAATACAGCTGTAGCCAGCCTGAAGTCTCTCAGTGGAAGGATGCCCTGAAGACTTCTCCTGGGATGTACTCCATCTTCTCTCACCAACAACTCTCTTGGGGTGCAAGCAGGACCCAGTACAGGCAGAGCTACAGCACCAGCTCTGCACTGGTAATTTCCAGAAAAAAACAACCAGTTTCCTTAGAGGTAGGTGTTTGGCTGGAAATTAAATCTTTTTTCAAAAAGCAGAGATAGGGAGGAATACTTGACCAGACCTTCTTCCAGTTTCCTGGAGTTAAAGATTGCACTGGCCTGTGGACTCTCTCCTCTTGCCCCTGAACTCAGACACAGTCTCAGTAACCTGTGACTTGGAGGGTGCTGCCTTTCACACTGCTTTCTAGCTTTGGCCTTGTCAGCAGAGAACACAAGAGAGATGGAAAAGTGATAGAGCACTCAGGGAAGGCAGAATCCTTAGAAACAACCAATAATGTACTCAGACAGACAAGTTAGAAGTCAAACACTATAAAATAACATTGTCAGATGTTCTCAGAAATGGCCTCAGAAATGGAGAACTGGACAGTCACACAATGCTGGCTCTCCCCAGTCCCAGATGTTGAACTGTTATGAAGTCAAAGTTGCATGAAATACTTTCCTAACTTCACTTTTCCATGGATGTAATAACTATCCATACCACAAGGGTGTTTCACAACTGCAGAATGGGAAGAGAAGAGATACACAAGACACTTGGTCTTAAAATGTGATCCATGCTATGAAAAACAAATGAGAATTCTGGATCTGACCTAACTGTGAAGCAATTTCAAGTGATAATAAGACACCAATGATAAATTTGTTAAATCTGGAGTACATGTGGAACTCATCTGAAGCATACAGCTGAAAAATAAATACACAACTTTTAAAAGGGATGCAAGAGGACATTCTGTTCATACAACTAGCTGAGGACAGTCTAGCCTCCAATTATACCATTTGTAGACATAAGTTTGGTAATTTTTTTTATGTATGTTAATACTTATTGTTTACACAATAGTTCATGAAGACAGTGCTCTCCTCCCCAGTTTAGAGACACCTAAAGTCACTAGGTGCAATACAGCAAGGGGTTTACCACTAATTCATAGTGTATTAATCTTCTAGCTCAGAAGAAAAAAAAATCAACATTTGGTTTCAAAAACATCCCAATTATTTTGAATTGCTCATGGATTTCCAATATCAGCATGTTCACAAAATAGCCAGAGCCAATCATTATTGCAATCATGTTGTTGGTATGTCCATAGCAGGACCAAATAAGTTAATCTTTTGAAATCTTTTCCAGCATGATATTTCTGTGATTTCATCCCATGAAATGTGTGCTGCCTTTTTTTTGAATCAAGCTTCAATGTGCCCAGACTGTCCCTTCTAGATTCTGTCTAATCTCTTCTTGAAAGACCTCAGTGTCAGCAACTCGGCAACTCCCCAACAAAGTTTGTTCCAAAATCTAAGCCTTCTGGATATGTCTATGGAGCATCTCTGTTTTCCATCTACTACATGGTTTGTGTTTATGTTATTTCTTTGTAGTTCTTAGCAATTCTCATTACTGACATTTATGGACAACATTTTGCAATAACCTATCCCATTCTCATACACTGATTTCCGTTTATTCACTGAATATGGAACTTAAGTCTCTAAGCTGGGTTTCTTTTTTCTGTTTCCTGTGCTAGAAGCTTACTAGTCAGATGTAGAGATGCTGAGCACTGAAGTTACTGATGGATCTGGGTGTAAGTACCCCTTGCCAAGCAGGTTCATCTCCATATAAGTCTTTTTCAGAAGAGAATGCAGCTTGAAATGAAAGTAAGAATAATTCTATGACAAGCCGTGCTCAGAGAAGCTTTTAGTGGCTAAAATAGCACATGGGTTTGCAGTTAGCTTTTAGAGAAGGAAAACTAGATGCATCCTCCTCCCCATCAACAGTGTAATTTAACATCAGGCTGCTTGCTGCCATTCATTTTTCTAACAGGTTTTGACCTTCCATAATTCAGGAACATTTTCCCACTTAGCAGAGACTTAATTTCCACTCTACAGCAAAATCTTGAAGCAGGTGAATATTGCCATATAACACTGATAATGACCAAAGTCAAAGCATTTTCTATTCCCTTTTTTTTCTCCAGATCCAAAGCATCACTCCAAATCATCATCCATAGCCTAATACTGAAATCAAAAATAGTTAAAGTGTACTTCTATGTCAAACACTGATAATTTATCAGTAAGGGGGGATGGACAGAGATTTATTAAGCAGACAGTGACTCCAAAGTACTGTGGCATTTAAAAGGGAGCATTCTAAATTTTCAAGGACTTTTTGGATTACTCCATGGAGAAATCAGGATGCAGGATGCACACGTTATACTGCAGCCTTTCACAACACAACAGCCTAAAGGTAATGAGAAGATTTTCATACTGCTGAGGGCAAGTGGTCAGTGAATCCTACAGTAAAATATTCAGGAAAATTACCTCAATCTTTGCTCTCTGCATGATTCATATTCTTTTAAGTTAACACTGAAAACAAAACACATGAAAATGCAAGTATGATGAGTGACTAGCTGTAAACACAGAACTGTCTGGTCAAAAACAGATGTAATTTTTACTCCCTTCATTTACTTTTTACTTATTCCCTTCATTTACTTTACACCTGCATGCAATGTTACCACTGAGAATTAAAACCCCATCACACTGGATAGGTTTTCAGGCTAAATTCAGTTTACTGAGTATTCAAATGAATATGCAATGGACATGGGACCCACTCTAAAACCCTCACAAAAAACTATCTTCACAGAATCAACTAGGCTGGAAAATACCTATGACATTTTTGAGTCCAACCTATAACCTAACACCACCTTGTCATAATTATTTAACTTTCAGAACTGAAAATTTAACCAGAAGAAAGATTTCTATTCATTTCACAAACTACAATCTTGGTTTTTTTTTAAACATAACATCTTTAAAGGCTTCCTATGCCTGTAGGACAACCATGTAGGCAAAAATTTCCCAATCAAGAAATATTTGCTAAGCACAGATACTGTAAATACCTGGTTCCACATTTATAAAGAACTTCATAGAAGACAAGTGCTACGTTGCTTCAACACCCTAAGAAAGTTCCTCTATTTTGGAAACATTAACACTTTCTTCCCAAAAAAGAACAGTCCAAACCAAGTTATAACTCCAGTCCATATACTGATATAGTTTCAGAACAAGCTGTTCATGAGAAAAGGCCAAGGAAAGGCAAACAATAAGTCTGGCTCTCTCTCCACCAAATGTCTTTTATGCTACTTTGACATTGTAAAAAGAGCATTTTCTGAGGTGAAATTTATATTTTCAACCATACAAAGACTTTTACCTTGCCAAAAGAATATAAAGAAGGCCTGGTAAATGAAAACCAGCCCAGCATTGATATATGAAGTACTAGTGTCTCCTCCCTTCTCACTCAATGGGATTAGTTTACAATAATGCGTATTTTCACAACAAGAAGCCCACATACACCCCTGTCATTACAGAATTGTTTACATTTCTATTATTATGTCATATACAAGGGTAGGACTCAACATGCCACATGCAAACACCAACTTTTCATCTTCAGTTACTGCAAATGTGTGTCACGAAACAGGCCTAGGCTTGGTATTACCCCTGAATCTCTGTGATCCTTACATTAGAACTGCAATCCTGGTCTTGAATGTCATTAAAATACTTCACAGCATAAAGTCCCTGCAGCTACCAAAAGCAATTTGCATGCACCAAAGACCCTACCTACAGTATGTGAAGATGCTCAGTTTTGTTTAAATTTCACAAGCATTTTCTTAGTCTTTCCAGGTCTGAAAGACCTGTGAACTCCTCACTGCAGTTCAGAAAATGCAGAGTGCCTTGGATTAGGACATTTACCCAGGGAAACGCACTGTCCTCCCCGGTGGCAGGACGTTCATTGCACACAGAGCTGCACTGCTCCATCTACACTGGTGCTGCTCACAGTGCTGCCTTCTGCTACACAGGCACAGGCACAGCCAGGCACAGGACAGGCTCTGCACGAGGCTGGTAAGTCAACATTACGATGGGAAAAATTCACCCAATGCCAAGTGCTCCAGCATAACCACATAACACTTCATTTGTGTGCTAAAAACTCAACTGGGAGTTAAATGAATTAGATCCTTGTGCACAAGAGAAAGTTAACCCTTGCTGAATAAACCTCTTTTTTTTAGTGTATCAGAATTCAAAAGAATATAGTACTTTAAAAATAGTTTAATTTGAATGCAAATTAAATGACTGACATACCGTGTCCTCAAATATTCCTGTTTCATAGTTGTTTCTTCTTTTTTGTTGTTGTTTTGTGAGTGCAATGTTCCACCAGGGTCTTCATTTTCCTATGTGCAACAAAACAAAAGATATCTTCTAAGAGCAGATGAAATAAATCAGAACACTCAAAGTCAAGGCTCTCACTCTGGTTTGACTTAAAGCAGAAAAAAACACATTACAAAGTACACCAAGAGTTTGCCAAGTCTCTTTAGTGACCCAGAAACTGATTATGATGTACTGAATTTTGCAAGTTACTAAATCTGTCCACATATACAACACCAAAACAAAATGCTGGGACTCAGTCACCAACAGGATTTTCTGTTCAAAATTAGACAGATGCAGTAGCATAGGGACTCTCAAGGAAATCCCTTGGGATTAACCCCTCCCACCAGTTAACCTTGGTGGTTTTCTGGATGAAACCAACAGGCATAGAATTCTCTGAAGATATCAGCTGCACCTTCAGTGGAATATTTCTATCAGCTGTGCTGCAGAGTCATCCACGGTAACCTCTGGCCCTCAAGAAGCCCGGGCTGAGACTGGAGGGCTAAAGTCAAATCTTCATCCCAGTGGCTGTGCCTGCCTCCTCCTACGTCTGCACTCCTGTCAGTGTGTGAAAATAACTGCACTGTTCCCAGCTCCCTTAGGGAGAGGTTCAGGACAAAGACAAAACTTTGCATTCAGAAGTATCATTCATTTTTTCATCAGCACAGGGTCCTGACCCAAAGCCATCTCAAGCTGGCTGTTGTCTGTCTGTTTGCTCCCCTGGGCTTTTGACCAGCACAGGTTTCAGCATGGTATAAAGCTGGGCACAGTTATTTTCACACACAAATACAATGACAAAAGGTCACCCTGGCTGTGCCTATCAAAGCCAAGGGGTCCTAAATGTAAGAACTGACTGAATAAGTGTACAGAAGGACAAGTCTGGAAAATTTAATTATATGTGCTACAGAAAAATCTGTCTTTGTTTCCTGAGCTGTTCTTGCTTTCATACTCAAGTGTTTTGTGTTTCCCACGTCAGTAAGCACCACCACTTGGGAATGGCTGTGTCCTTGGGTGGACACATGATTCATGGTGTTGTTGCTGCAACTTCTGTGTGTCTTCCTGGAAAATTTCTGTCTTAATGGTACTTTTTTTCTTAAAGAAATGTACTTTTAAGTCAAACCAGGTTTACAAATATCTGACCTAGTCAAGTGAAGTCCAAGTGGGTAAAAGGCAGTTTTATTTTCTTGCTACAAATTTTCCAATGACACCTATTTTTATGTTACCAAGGGAAACCTTCATGATTTACTAACTACAAGCCCTTTAATAAACATAAATTCAAATAAGCACTTGTAGAGAACAAAAACAAATGCTTCATTCTGAAAGGTATGTTTTCCTTTTAAACACTTCTTCTGTTAGAATAGAAACATAAATTCAACTGATTTTCACTTTTTTTTTTTAAACAAAAACCTACTTCCCCCCACCTCCCATCCCAGATGGCTAGATGTTGATTCAGTGCAAAGAACTTGGGAGGCTAAGCAAACATGAGCCTAGTTTGACAATCCATTATAACTTGGCTAATGCTCCTCTGTCACCAATAATCAAGGCTTTGCTAACACTTTCATTTCTTTCTTTTTTTTTTCACCCTGCTCAGCTGAATCACCAGGATTTCTTTTCTGTCAAGAGGGCCCTTTCTTTTAAAGCTTCTTAAGGGAAAAATATTTCTTTCTTCAATGAAGCCCTTGAAGTGGTTTGCTTCTTGCAGGTGAATTCGCAGAAATGTTGGTTTGCAGAATAGTTTCAGGCATAGCTTTCTCTCTGCCCCCCTCCTTTTCCAATGCAGCCCTGTGCAGGGCAACAGTGCCCAGCTGCAGCAATTAACCCTGTATTGTCTGCCCTGCCCCAGCACTTTTTGATAGAAAACCCAAATCTGAGGCTTGATTTAACAGAAGTCACGACTCTGCCCCTTACAAAGTTTCTCAACCTTATTAGAAAACCTCCAAACAAAACAGTCCCACTACTTCAGACTTCTTTATCAACTTCTTTATGGGGGGCTGAAACACCAGTTTTAAAGGCACATTGAGCCACAGTGCTAGCTTGTGGGCATAGGTTCTCCAAACACCCAAAATCAGGTTCTCCCAAGGGAAGTCTGCATGAAGTGAACCAACAGTTCAGACATGGGTGCACAAGCCTGCGTGCATCCCAATCCCTGTGGAGCAAATATAATTGCACCTTGGCTTGTTGGTACAGATGTCTCCAAAGAGGCTCTGGCATGGCCACAGGCTCTGCTCTTGCCCTGTTCCCATGAAGGAAGGAGCAGTGGCTGTACCGAGAACACCAGCACCTGTCTCAGCAAAGGAGCCTGAGGGGGCCTGGCCTGGCACACAAATCACAGGCAGTGCAGGAGGGATGGGTGTCCTGCTTCTACCAGGCAATACATCTCTCCTGGGCAGTCTCCAAAGTCAGTGAGGTGAACCCCATGCTGGGCTGAGGTAAGCAAAGCTTGGCAAGTTTGTATTTCCCTGCGGAGCGTCGCTGCTGCAGGCAGGAGCACCTCTGGACTGGACAAAACCTAACAAATGGGGATCTCCAACTTCTCTCAGCTGGGGTCTCTTGGATGAAGCATAGCAAGAGCAAAAAATAAACCCATTTTACCCAGTCTCTGTGGGAATACAAACATCTAAGAAGATTTTGTAATGTGAAGTTTAATATAGGAAACAAGGGTGGTAACATATTGAAAAGATCCTACGGCTGTAGAACTTAATTTATAAGAACAGTGACTTACAAGGCCTGAGAATTACTCCTGCCAATGCCCTCAGACCCTGTGTTTTAAATCACTTTAGTGCTCTCAAAGATTGGGGATTTCAGCATTCAAAAGTGAATTCTAAGGCCTTCATCCAGAGAGCAAGCTTTAAAACTGTCATATTTGCAAAGGCTTTGAAATCTCTTTCCTGCCCCCCTCATGGGAAAGGCAACCCACCCCCCCCACCCCCCCCAAAAGCAATAAGCTTAAGGCAGAAATGTTTCTATAGCACAAGTAAAGCCTTTTCCCATGCCTTTCCTCACTGCCACCAAGAGAAGGCACAGCCCTGTAGGGGACCCTCTGCAACACGAGGTTGCCCTGGGCAGGGAGTGACCGCACTGGAGTGGAGTCCATGGGATGGGTGGTCAGCTCCCGGAGAGCAGGACAGGATGACCCACTGTGGCCCCACATGCTGCAGCATGCTCCCACCTGCTGGGATGAGCATGGGGCCAGTGAGCTCCTCTCCCACCACAAATTAAGAGAGAAAAGACATACCTGTCAAGGCAAGGCTAGTGTGCCTGCCCCACTTCTAATGCTGCAGAGAAGAGGGGGCCCAGCTTTCGATGGCAGGAGCATCCTAAAGCACTTGACTTGCAGAGCCAAACAGTCAGTGAGCCAGAAGAGGTGGAGGGAGCCAGCAGAGAGTACAGCATCCAAATTAGCAAATCCCTTAAGCACGTGTTTAAGAGCTTTACTAAACCTGAACCACAGGCTGTCGTCATAAATGGCCCTCACATATCCTGGGATACCTGTTAGTACTCCACAAAGGGACAAGGAGGCTGCTCAAAGCCCTGCAAAAGCATACCATAGCAAGCAAACAGAGCAGGGGGAGGTGGGTAGAGCCTGCAGCCCTCCTTAGCAAAGATGATCTGCATCCAAAGGGATGCTCCTTGGAGCAGTTCACTTCTCTGGGCAGTCACAGTGACGTATTATCATACAACATCTTTCCTCTCTTTTTTCTTTTGCCCTGTTTTTTTTCCTCTAATGTTGTTTATTTCAAGTTCTCATCTCCAGTGGAAAAGCCTTATCCTACATATGTTCTGCAGATTATTGGACTCACCTCCCCCTCCAAGTGTTTCAACAACAATCACTTGTTTTCTGTGCAGCGAGAGGGATTACAGCCCTGTGGCATCCTTCTGCATTCTTTAAAATCTTCTCTCCTCTCTGGGGAAGAATCTGTTTCTGATGTTAATGTGGTGCTATGTGTTTTTAAAGTGTTCTGATCCTGCCTGCTGTCACCACAACATGGTGATAAATTAAGAGTTTAATTTCAGTTTAATTTGCACATGCAGATTAAGAAACACAGGGGACAGGGCACGGAAGGACAAGAACAACTCTAATATCTCTGCCTCGCTCATGCATTTCTGGTGACTGTAACTGCTTCATCCTAGTGTTGATGAAGAAAAAGTAAGAAGATTTAATAGATGCAATATTATTTTTACTCAGATATTATGGAAGGTGAGAATTTAAGAAAAACTCCTTGGCAACAGAGTTAACACAAATCCTCTCACTTGCCTGAAGTTTCTCTTCTTCGTTCTTAGTAGTGCAAGAAGGCAGCAACATGCTGCAACATGCTGAAGTATGCCCTTAACCCCTTAACTGAGCTGAAGAGGTTTGGATAAACAATTATTCCAGCATGGGAATTACTCATTCCAGTGAGATGGATAGAAACAGGGATGAAGGCTCTCCAGTGGAGGCACAAACCCTCCAAAGACACCCAGGAGGAGAAAATCTCATCCCTACTGAAGGCATGATGGTCTTCAGCCCGACCAGCCATGGTGGAGCTGTTCAGGATGCAGGATCTTCTGCTAGGTTGCCATATGGACAGCCAGCCTTACCAACCCTTGCAAAGACACTGGGGGGACTCTACATCTCTCAGGCACCCCATTTCTCCAACCCTTAGAGGACAGAGACAAGTTTACAAAATGTTATAAAGAAAAAGATTGGAGCAAAGACCCCTCAGATCCTGGCAAGACTGTTTAAATTGATTGAAGTGATAAAAATGGAATGCCCATATTTTGACTGTAACATACAGAAATTGTGCTGGGCACTAGGAACTTTTCAAAGAGTGCTAATTTATAGATGCTTTTCTAATATTACTTTTCCTTTAATGTGCAGCTGCAACAGCAAACCACACACACTGTAGATTTTATAACCTTGCTAATTTTCCCTAAGTCTTGGGAGATATTAGTGGTAAATATAATGGTATTTTGTTCCAACCTAAGAAGAAAAAGAAAAGTGAAAACAAAAGAATTTGTTTTCAGAGTACAGTTAACAGCTAAATTGAAGAGATATCAACTCTGATCCCTACAGAGCAGCCAGTGATGCCAGGGAGATTGGTTTGTACTCTCAATTCAACTAAAGAAATTGGGGAGTTATGTTTATTCCTGTTGATGTTAATGAGAAAAACAGACATCCCAAGCATGCAGGAAAAAAATGGCAGCCTAAAGGAAATGCTGTACAAATCAGTAACCTAATGGGCTGCATGCAGAAGAGTTGGAGCTATGGGAAGAGACACCCTGGGAGCATTGCACTGGGTGAGGTACGTGCAAGGAGAGGAATCATCTTCCAGCTCTGCAACATATTTTCCCACTTTCACATTCCCATTTCTAAAATAGACAGCTATAAAACCAGATCATTAGGGTGTGCAAGACGCTCAGATACTGAAGAAAGGAGGAGCATGTAAGAGCTGAGACTGAAAGCCTCATCCTCTGTTAGCATCACCATCCAAAGCACCAACCAGCCATTTTATTTTATGCCAGCTCTTAAAGCTTTGATTGTTGCTTTTGTCTCATAGGAGAAGAAAACAATGATTTTCATGGCAGAAATGCTCAGAATAGCTCAGTAATGGGGTACCAGCCTATATTTCAAAAATTTAAGGGGAAAGCTTTTGATCCAAGTCAAAAAGAAGAGAGCTTTCACTGCAGGTTTGCCTGACTGCCTATGCTGAGGGGCAGCAAAGTAACTTTCTCTATGACTAAACATTTTCTGGGGACATAAATTAAGATCTTCTGTTTAAATTCTAACCACAGTCCAAATTTGTAAATAAAACACTTTAGTCATGCCTTAATACAAGGGGGGCAGACTGCACAGACAGGTTGTCTACAACAGACCCAAAATGGAACTGGAGAACTTTCTCCCCATTCTGTGGACTTTTGTCCTTGCTTGTAGATCTATGGGAAAAATTCACTGTCGAACCCTCAGAGACGTCCACAATGCTTCTCACATTCCAAAATCTCTGGGACAGCTCACATAATAAAATATTTGCTGGAAAGGCACCAAGGCATATTAAGTACAGAGGCAGCCTTAACTCTCACTTTCCACAATTTCATGAGCCTGAGTCAGAACTGCAATGTTTTTTGAACTATATATGGACTTAACTTATGGCATTTCTTCACCCATCCAACACCTTTTTATTTACTCCCATATGTTATCTCATATTATCTCATTAGTTAGGTTATTTTAGCTGCACTTAGCATGCAGGTGATATTCCAGTTTGCTACCTAGTCATAAAACTCTGTATCCTTCTATTGTCATTGGGGTTTTCCAAAATACGCACTAATTCTAGCATCTCAAGATATATTACACCAGCTGAAAGCATTATTAAGCATTTCACTACTGTAATAAAAATGAAAATGTATGAATGGAAAAATCAAAGATTTTTTGTACTCCATTCTCATTATTCTAATTTTCATTTGCTTCTTATTCTATATACATCCTGATTAACAAATGCCACATGAGAGACTTAAAACTAAATGGTCTGGAAATGGGAATAGAAGTTAAGTAAGTTCATAATGGCACCCAGAGATCAGCAAAAATAATTTTTAAACTGTTCTTCACCAAGCTATTAAACCACAAGGCTAGCTACACTCACCAGCACAAAAGCAATGATATCATCAGCTTGCCAATCTATCTTCCATTTTAAGACCACCATCAGTCAAGCAGAAGACTCAGCCTGTTGGGTTCATTCCATAAATAGTTATCAGCCACAGCACCTCACAAGCAGAGTGAGGAAAGAATGGTAATGTCCAGGAATGAGTTTTTGTTGCAAGGAAGGAGCAGCAACAGAAATTAAACCTGCTTTGTCCTTAAACTGAGAGATCATCCTCTGGCTCACAGAGAAACCCAACCAACTCTCTCTCTCTTTCCATTTTGTCTTACTGGTCTGAGGCCAAGACTTTGCAGGCAACTCTGGCATAAAAATTCAGCATACCAAATTTGTATACTCATTTACGAAATTAATGGAAAAACAGTTTATCTCTTAAATCTTTACATTTGAAAATTTTATATTTTGGAGTTAGTCAGCACTGCCCACAATTCATGGTGGCTACTTCCTTTCTTAGACATCAAACATGAAAGGCTTCCTGAACTATGTGTTTCCTCCTGTAGTACATATGAAATAAGTTTCCTAACCTACAGCATTTATGTTCTATTCAAAAAAGACTAGTTGATGAAGCACCATTGGGTGAGATGGCAATTAATGAATTTTCTCAATTGTTTCAGAGAGAACAAGAATTTCTGGGTATACCTGCTGAATTTTCAATAATTAATTAAACAGGTGAAATAATAGGCAAAAGTAAACAACATCAGTTCTTTTGATTCATTACAGGCTGTACAAAAAAAAATCACATTTTGCCACAGATTTGTGAAAAGTGACAGTGAGACTAAGTTGTAAAGACTGAAAATACCAAAGATCAAAGTAAAAATAAGAAGCAAGTAGCTTGCAGTGTTAAAGTTTAAGGTGTGGGGTTTTTCAAAATAATCTGCCAAGACAGGTCAAATGCTACTGGTCTTAAAAAAAAAATCCCTGTGTATTCAATCTGGAAACTCAGCAGGATCTTCAAGCTCATATCAATCAACTTGAAGTGCTTATTTCAGCTCTAATGAGCCTTTCTGAGTATGTACTATGCACTGCAGAGTGTATCAGCAAAATCATCCCCAGCTCTACACAGCACTCCCACTTCCAAACAAGGAAATAAAAAGGACAACAAACAGGACTTATCTTCTCCTTTAACCAGTGATACATACCTTACAATTAGCATGCCTATGGTTCACTGAGGGGAAAAAGTAACAAAACATAACAAACATAATTCTTCTGCTAAAAGAGTGCTGCTCCAGCAGCACTATGATCTCCAGGCTCCAGTAGGACCATTGCCAGAAGCAGATCAAAATCTCATTCCTGTCACCAGGCACAGTTTTGTGAAACCATGCATGCCAAAGCCTAAGAAATATTGTGCAAAAGTCAAGCTGCATGTTTTTTGAGGAAGAGTTACTGGCACACAGTGTATTAACACATAGCAGTAACACAGAAACCTGTGCATGCGCCCTTTATATGGAAGCAAAACCAGTACAGATGTTTGCTATCAGTGCAAACCTGCACCCTTTTATGTACATCATCTTCAGCCATGCACAGAAAGTTCAACAACTATCCTTGAGTGAGGAAAAACATATGGTTCACATGTATCCCCCTAAATCAAGGAGAAACAGTGCTCTGCAGGGGTTAATGCACTAAGGACTCAGCTGAATCAAAATCTGTATTTGACTTTCCTACAGAGATCATGAGATCCTGACTAGCCAATTCCTCCCTAATTTCTCAAAACAGAGGCTATGCATGCCAATTATACATATCAAATGTTCAAAGAGCTTAGTGTTCCAGCTATTTGTGTGGAAAGCAAACCTTAAATACTATTAATTCCCTAACTCTAACCACACAAATACATTAACACTGACTTTCATTAACACAGCATGGAAGTATATTCAGTGTGAGGGTGTCATAGTCTCAAAAGAACCCTAAACTACTGTAACTTGTAAGTCAAGCCAAAAGAGAGGAATGTGTTGGTGATGCCTTCTAAATGATAAATCTTCAATACTTCTTACTAGGACTAATATTTGGCATCACTTTCCAGTTGTTTCAGAGTGCTACATTTCTCAAAATGAAACTTTAGACCATACGAGTCTGGTCAGGTGAAAATGGTTGTTGTGAATTGTATTGTCTGTCAGATAATTATCTATTGCATCTTGCAAGTTTTCAACTATGTATTTTACTCTCTACTAATTATCTGATAAATAATAAAAAATAATGTTACTTAGATATTAATATTTATTAATATTAATAAATTTGTTCTTAAGAGTCAGCTACCATATTAAGTACGATTGACCTCCTTCACAGAAACAAAAAATGCAAATCTGAATGTTTCTTCAATACAAGATCAGCAGAAGAAGTAACTGCTCTAGAAAGAAAGTGGACAATGTTCTCTTTCAACTGCTTCTGAAACTTCCAGCCACCCCCTAGTTTGCATAGCATGAGAAAATACAACTGAGAATGGTTGCTGCAATATAAGAAATGAACACCGTGAGTCTTGGAATTGCTTAAAAGTGAAATAAAAATGTAGATATCAATTCCTCAAAGCCACAGGCTTCTGCTTAGGGCTGGTCAAAATCCCACTATAATTAATATTAATTTAGTGATTCGTTTTAAATAGCTGCCTTTCATAACCATTGTTCATGTAATATGAGCAAAACCACATTTTGAATTCTGTGGGATATACCCCATTTCTCTTACCAGTTCAGGAAAGCATAAGAGATATTCCATGATGAATATGCTGCACTTAGCTGTGATTTTATTGTCCCTCCTTCTGCTGCCCTGTGGAATGTGCAGAGAAGCTGGTTCCTGTGACAAGGAAAACAATCCAAAATGAGTGGGGTCCAGAAGGTAAAAAACTATTATTAAATTCAGTGTATATTCATAGGGCTATGGCTTCTATCTAGTTTCTATTCTTGAAAATTCTGGTTCAGCAGACACCCTGTCATGAGTCTGCTTTTTCAGCAATCCAGAGGACATCACCACTGATGTAACTGGGTATTTGTCATATAATTGCTCTGGGACAGCATACTCTATAGATTTGGTACATGACTCTGTATGTGCTACTGGGTTATTAACAAAAAAAGACATTAATCACTGTGACAGACAGAAAATAGCACTATTCTCACTCTCTGAACTGAGACATCAAATAGACCCATTGCTAATTAAGATGATGACAGCTAGAAATTAGATTTCAAAGACTCTGTTTATTCCTCACTTCTAAAAATTATTCCTCGCTGTCCTAACCTATTCCTTCTCACAAATCTGGTAGTAAAACTTGAGGCAGCTCTTCTGTGATTCTGCAGAACAGTTTCTTGTTAACAGACACATAATAATGACAAATGAGAGAGAAGAAAGTGGTTATTAAGCTATTAGAAGCTAAATGCACTATTTGAGCACTTCCAGCATTTATCTAGCTTTAACTTGCTTTTCTAAGCCAGGAATAGAAAATTATACAGAGCAGAAAATGTAAATCATCAATGACGTAATAATGACCTGTGTGATACCTTGGAAGGGTTTAAGCATACCTTTAGATTTTCTTAACAAAAAACCCCATTGTCCTATCCTGACACAGGAGTTCCTGCTTACTTTCCTCACGGCTTTCCAGCATACATTAACCCTCTCTGTTACGTAACACTGCACAGGCACCCATGTCTCTGTCTGAAAGGATGCAGCAATATTTACCTGCATGTGGCTGAGCAGCCAGCAGGAGGATGGGACCGAATATTAAGTTCTATTTTCTTAACTTGTAAGAAATACTCAGCTACTACACACTACCACTGAATTCTTCCTGGTGCTTGTCAAGGGGAAAATGTAAAAAAGGTGAAAGGCAAGCACGCTGTGCTCCCCGAGTGATTTGTCATAGGAACTTGACAAACTCTTGTGCAAAGGCACCTAGCAGTGGATTAAATTACTCTGGATGATTTCTTTTTAGATTGCCAAAAGAGGAATGAATATGAGGAACCTGACACATATGTGCCTGGTAGGAGCAGACACTGAGACAGAGCTGGATGGAAGAGCTTGCTGGGAGATCTGCAAATCCAAAAAGAGCAGATGTGAGCAAAGCTGCCCTCAAAACCAGATGGTACCAAGAAAAAAGTGAATCCAGAGAAACAGCTGAGGTGAACCTCTTTCCAGAGATAATCCTTTTTTTGTCTCATTAAGAAGACTATTGAGCTGAGAGGTGGCAAGCATTATTTAAAAACAAAATCTTTACTGGGGGAAAATCTGGAATGTTAATTTTTTTGCTGTTTTCTGAAGCTTGAGGTTTGTGTGTTTGTCGAGTCATGCTTTGAAACAGTCTTTTATCAAAAGTATTTATGGTTGGGGGTTTTTAGACAAAATATTTTGATAATGTGCTTTGAATATGTTCCAATAACCATTTCAAAACAAATTACCACTGACATTTTCAGGAGGTGAAGTGTTGGAAAAGCCCAGCTTTTCCCACAAGTCTTGTTTTGCTCTGGAAGAAACTCATGCAGGAATGAAAACATATTTCTCATCAAACTTCAAAAAGCTCATCTGGTAATATGGGGAGTTGAATTATTGGAGATGGTGATTCATTCATTTAAAAAACCGCACTCGAACAGAAAGAGTATCCCACAGGGAAAAACACTGTGTGAGTGTCAGAGGTAATTTGCAGCAGTGACTTTCTCACCTTGGTTAAATGTTCATAGGAGGGAGTCTGAGCAGAAAAGTGATCCCTTCAGTCTTTTTGACCAAAGACAGCACCTGTTTCAAAATAAATTATTTTTTAGCATACCTAGTGTATCCTTTTCTGAGAATAGGTATCTTTTCTTCATTTTTCTCATGTTGAAATTGGCCTTTTGAAACTGCCTACATTTTGCAACTTGGTTTTACTTTCTTTCTGTGACTATGTAAAAAAGAAGTTACAATGTAGTTGAAACTATAATTACATTAATGTTGTTTTTATAAGTCAATGTTGCATTAACTGCAGGCTGACAAAAAAGATGTAACAGAAGAAAAAGAATTTCTGCCTTCACCTAACTTAACATATAATTACAACAGTAGAGTGAGAAAAAAATACTACAATGGAAGTGCTCAAATAGTCACAACAACAATGCACAAATTTCTGCATGGAGACACTAGAACCCTTCACAGGTAATCTTGGACTCAAACTATGAGTATGGGGCAAATAAGTGAAAATATCCTCCACTGGGACATTAATAACCAGGTGCATTCAGTTTAAAAAGACCCACCAAAAAAAAAATGTTTCTCATGGCAATGAAATAGCTACTTAAATGGAAAAATGAAAACTTAAAAAGCAAATGGAGCGTAACTTTGATTAAGGATTTGTTTTTCAAAGGCACTCATCTATGTTATATGGCTGGTAGACTTCAGTCCCTGTAGTGCAGCATGCTCACATTCAAGGTCAGATTTTAGGGAGTACATGATGTTTTGATTGGAAAGTGGATACAAGGAGACTCCTTCAAACAATAATCAAAATAAAGACATTGACATGAGGAATTTGGTTGTGGTTTCACAGGCAGCCCAGACAGTCTAGAATCTCACTGACCAAACCAGGGCTGCTGCTCTTCCCCCCACCAAATTTTCCTGCTGCTGCCCCAGCCTCAGCCTTGGCAATCCCAGGCTTCCCCACTGCTCCTTCCCTCCAGTGCCTGTTTCTTCCACCACCATCACTCAGGCAAAAACCAACACAAGAGTTCTAATTTCTTTTTTTTTTTTTCCCTACTTTGGGGTCAGTCTAGCAAGATAAATCAGCCAACAGAGTGACCTAGCAAGTGCCAGAGGCAGCACAAGGAGAGCACTGGGAGCACATGGGGAAGGTGCTCCTGCTCCCTTGGTTGGCACCGAGCTCCATCCACTGGAGTCAACAGTGAGGGTCCCACTGACTCCACCAGGTTCTGGACTGATCCCACATTTGGTGGCACTCATATGTGAATCCCTTATTCACTGCACATGTGCCAGTGCACAGTCATGTAGACAATTGTATGTAGCAGCCAGGCTCCTCTTTGATGGTACACTGGATGCTTCCATCAGGGATTAGTGGAGCTTCTACCAAATTTTTCATAAGGAATAACCTATGGAAAGTCACAAACCTCATATCCTCCTCTTACCTACAATGTTATTTATCTAGAAGACTGATCCTATGGGTCTTTTGGCTTGTTCCCCAGTTGCCCACACAGCCAGATAAGGACTTGAAGATGCAGTAGGAGACTGGTCACTTTACTTTAGGCCAGAGAAGCCTCTCTGAAACAGAGACCATCCTTCATTTCATGGAGAATTTCAAGGTGCAGAAAATTAACGACAGACAAGGTAAGAACGAGCAGTGGTGGCACCAGTCAAACTGAGCTATGCTCAGAAATTTATAAAGAGGTCCTGCACTCAATTGATGCTTTGCCATGCAAAAGTTTGCTCAAGTGAAGAAAGAGACTGAATAATACAATGTTACACACTGCAGCACTTTATTAGTTTTTTTCTCACTGAACTGAGGACCTCATTAGTTATGTTAATTAAGAACTAATAGCACATTTGTCACAACGGCTGTTTCTTCCCTGAATGTTTTACATAAAACTCACAAGTTTGATATTGCAGCATGCCAAAAGAAGTGAGAAATGCTTTCTCTGCTCTTGAGAAATCTTTCTCTAATTAGGTTGGCCATTTTTCTGCCTAGATGCTGAACTGGAAAGGTTTTTTGTTGTTAGAATAAAAGATACCAGAAGCACCCATTATTCTGGGTTTGAAAGTGCTTATTAGTACATCTGCTCTAACCACTGATAAGATGTCCCATAGTTATTCATAAAGCTGAGGATACTAAAAAATATACATATGTGCCCATTGGTTTAAAAAATCAAGAGGCTGGTGAAGGGAAAACTACCAAAACAGCTATGAATGTTAATTACATTAGTAATTACATAGTATAAACCTCAAAGTCAAGGCCTCTTTTCCTCATTTTGCTTTGTCCAGTACTTACACCAGCAAGACAGCAACCATTAAACACAGCTTCCATTCCTGCTTGCTCTTTTAAAGATTTATCAAGGATTTTCTGCTTCTAAGAAAATGCCACCCATGGCAGCCCTTTCACCGAAGCCTTCACAGTTCCCTGCATTGAGAGAGGGCAAAGATGTGACGACAAATACACAACACATGCCTAGCCCAAAGCTTCTGTGCAACCTCAGGTTCTAATCACAGTACTCAATTGCAGCAACACATTTGCCCAAAGACTTCCAGAAAAGTGCTGGTGTTATTATAGGAAGAGGACACACTCCTGTAGGTCACACAACACTTACAAATATTAACATAAACTGCACACGTTACCCACCCCCATGACCCCCTCTTCTTATGAGAAGTCTAGAGGGGATGAAGTGCCTCAGGTGCAGAAAGAACCTGACTGAGCAAAGAAGAGAGTCCACATACTAGCTGCCATTTGATTGCTCAATGTCCCAAGCCTCTTTTCTACAATTCCACTGGCCAGCGTTATCCGAGTAAATTTAGGATGAAAGCAGCAGGCATGGCTCCCACACCTGATATGAATTTACAGCTGAATAGGTAAAAAAATCCCAACAAAATAAAAAGTTATGCTTGCAAACTTTTAAACAAAGAATTAAAGGCTCTTTGAGAATGAGAAAGGAGGCACAAACACCCTCTATGATGAGTGTGGCCAGGAAAAAGAAAGAAGCCTGGAGACAGGTCTCTGGGTTCTGCCTAGGTGTCCTAACAAATGGATGGCTTAACACAAAGTGCAAAAGCCATTCTTGATGATGGACTGCAATCCAGAACTGTCTCCCCACATGTATCCCTGTTTTCCCAGCTGAATGCCCTGGACACTCAGTACTGATTCACACACATTTGTAACTCCATCCACCTGCAATGGGATTTATTTTATGTGACATGACACAGCTTCAGGAGAAGGGTGCTGCAAGTCACAGTCCCCATGCTGTGCCCCAGCACACCCTTTCCCCTGTGGCTACAGCTTAGCTCAGTTTTGAGGCACACTGGTTTCCCTTCTGAAAGCAAAATGCTCCTGTGAACACACAGTACGATGGGCATGCTTAAAAACACCTCCTAGACTGAGGGTCCCAGAGAAAAACAAGATGTCTGGATATCATATGGGACAAGGCATGAGAGAAGCTAAACTGTTCCCTCAGCAGTGCATGGCAAAAGAGCTTCATGGCCTGAGCTGCAGTCCAGCTCCCAGAGCCACAGAGGTGCAGAAACCTGAGCAGGCATCTTGAGTCCCCAGCTCTGGCCTCAAGCAATGACATTAGGTTCTGGACCTTTAAAAGCAGCGTTTTGGAACATAAATATACAGATAGGGTTTTTCTTATCAAGATATAAATTTTTCTTAGAATGGTTACTTTGTTCTTTTATTATCTGTACATGAACTATGCAGGGCATTTGTTTAGCATCTGTAAAAATCTGTTTCCCATAAGCAGCTTGGCATTCTGTCTTTATTAACTACAACATTCATTGAGAATGAAAACATTGTACTATCAAACTTTGAGAGAAAACATTGTACTATCAAAAAGAATCGTTATTGCCTTATCACACTGGGTGATTACAACTGAGATAATTGGAGGCTAATTTGAGAGGAACTGAAGGGGAAGTGTAAGCAGAGCTGGAAGTACATCAGAATGTGCCTGTATTTGAATCAGGAGTGCTCAGAGTTTGATTTCTAGCAGATTTTTGCAACTTAAATAAGGCATAAGAAGGAAAAACAACATAGAAAAATAAGGAGGAGAGAGGAGTGGTGAACATAGCTTGGAGAAGAGCATGTTTGACCTGCTGGGCAGGAGAGACCTCCTGCATGCATGAGCCTCCTGGATCAAGTGTGCTGCCCTCTCCCTCCAAAAAACAAAGTGTGAGCTCAGTCCCAGGACAAGCAGTGCCTGAGCAACTCCACACAGAGTGTGTTGAAACAGGCTGTGCCCATCAGTGCTTCAAGGTGGCAGCCAGGGGCAGAGGTCTTTAGGAGGAGCAGGAGGAGAGACTGCCTTTGGGTGTAATGGGGAGTTGGAGTGAAGCAATTGGACAGGCAGATCATAATCTTGCTACTGGGAAAGTTTTTTAAAAAATAAAAATTTTTTAAAAATTAAAATAAAAGAAGAAGAAAAAAGGAAAATACAGCTGTGACCTTGATATTAGGGGAAGATAATAACTCCAGGGCACAGATGGGGTCATCCAAATGAGAGCAATGGCTGTTGGGAGGCAGGCTAGATACCCAAGCTCTTTGCAGAGGTGATCACAGGAGGGAGTGGGAGCAACCCCTTCCCAAGCCCCCTCACCAAGTATGTGCAGAGAGCATGCTGTCTTGCTTAGATTCTGAAGCGAACTCTCACCACAACCTCTCCAGGGAGAAAGAGGGAGATATCAGCCCTTGCCATATGCATCAAGCTGTGCTGTTTCCAGAATCCTTGGCAGCTCAAGCATCTCCCCTAGCTCTGATTAAGGCACACAGGTGTACCTCTTGGCATAACCCACCACAGATATCCAGCTATGGCATCTCCTGTGCCACCACTAATAATTGTCTGCCCCATCATGAGACACAGTAATTCTTAACTAACCCCTGGAATTCTTGCTTGCTATTGAACAGATCCCTTAGAAACTCTTACTGCCGACCTTTGCAGAGGAGTCCCTCTGCTCCTGCAGGGACTCTCTGAACCTGTGGAGGAGAGGAGGGCTCTGCAGGCACAGAAGGCACAGCAGAAAGCACCACAAGCTGAGCTGGGTTTCACAGGGAATGGGGGATGCAGGACCATTTTTTCTGCCTCACTGTGCATTAGGAAATGTTTAGTAGTATATTTTTTTTACCACAGCCCTATCAGAAAATCTTCTTAATGGATTGTTTGCTTTGCCAGAATACCATAAAACAGGTCACTGTGTGAAATAAGCCATCACTAATAAAAACAGTCTTATGAAAGGATAATGGAAATTTATGGTAGGGCTTTGGCTTGTACAGCAGTGCAGCTAAGAGAAGAATGAAACTGGTCAACCAGTGCTTGGTACTCCTGACAAATGATTAAGGCAGTTCTTGACTCCTGTTTGCTTCCTCAGATGGTATTTCAAAAGGGGTTGAGTCTGTAGGAGCATTGGTGAGTCACTTATGGGAGGGTGAACCTTTCCTGCTGTCCATCATCCCAGACTCTACCCTAGGAAAAGCATTCCCACCTTATATTGGTATCCTGTATTCCATCATGTATTCTCCCAATTAATGAGCAAAGTTAATTGAAAGACAGAACATCCTTGATTCCATTGCAAGGAGATTCAGAAATAGACTTGGACAGGGAGGGAATCAGGCACTCATTACTTATAGACCCAAGCCCCAGTAGTCTCTTTTCTCCAGAAAATAAGCCTTCCCATGCATATCTGCTGTGACAGACCTGTGACATGGGATTTTGCCAACTGCTTGACATTGCCTAAAAGACAAAAAGAGTGAGGGCATGAACTGACACAGGAGTACTAGACACACTCATGTCTGGCAACCACCCCATCTCCATTTTCCTGCTTCCTGTTTAATAGGCCCTTTAGGGAGGTTTATTGCTGATCTGTGCTAGAAAATTACTCATATAATTGAAACATCAGTGTGATATTTTTCCCCCAGTATAACTTTTTCTTTGGGAATTTCTGGATGCAATTATCCCTTGTGACTAATAAAAACAATGGCTTAATCACAAATACATGGTTAGAAATGTCATTTTATGATAAAACATAAAATACCTGTTGTCTCAGCATTTCACATAAATGGACTGTCCTTCCTGGGAGCATCCAAAGGAATGTGAGGAGTAGAAATGGAGTAGGAATGACAGGAGCTAATTATCCTTTCCTCAGGAATTTTGCTGAATAAGCATTTCAGATCTGACTATCAGGACTGTCCTTGGATGCTTCTTGGAGTTTCAGAATCATCCAAAATGCAAGGCACCTTCAAACCCACCAGAAATTCCGGACATGAGCCTCTGCCTGATGCAAGTCTGCTGGCACCTCTGTGCCACTGCCATCCCCATTCCATACGAGCAGGAGCTGGGCTATAGCATAACCAAGGGAGCTGCTTGGCATTTGTCCCCTGGTTTCCAGTGGGGAATAGCAGTTCTCAGGAAAACTGCTCTGGAAAGGTTCGATTGGGCCATTTCCATTTTGCAATTTTTAATGAAGTCCAGTTGATTTTATATATCTCTATGTATATATACCAAATATTCTACATACACTGAAATGTACAAGCCATGAGGAAGAGGAGAGTGAATACTGCATTTTGAATCCCTATAAAATTCCCAAATTGCTCATTTTTAACCCCTCGTGTTATACTAAAATCAATAAAACTGCTTTACAGTCCCACTAGCTGAGAAATAAGTGTTACAAAACATGATCAGGCTCAATACTTTTCAAACCTCTGCACAAGTTCACCAAAAACCAATCATAAGGTACTAAGAATTTCTTTTTTAACTAAACTTAAACAATTAGCATTCAAATAATTCTAGGAAATGGCCTAAAAATGGAAATATCTGGTACTCAGCTGTCAGCACATCGGAATCCTGAGCTCATAAAGTGAATAAATCCCGCTGTCCCCATCTACATGAAAGAGGATTCAGTATAAATAACATTATATTGCCCATATTCAGTGAAATGGAAGAGAATTCCCACATAACCTAATCAAAATGTTTATTTTTATTAATTTAGAGAGTTTCAATATAATTCACTAATATTAAGATATTAAAAATAAGAATTTCAGAACCCTAAACCTCTAAATAAAAATAGGTGTTTTGAATCCCCTGTGAGATCACCAGAGTCTACACATCAGAAGTGATGTTCTCTCCCTGCAAAAAGCCAAGGCAGAGCTGGACTACATGGGAATCACCAGGAAACTTGGATACCAGTTATCCTGTCACCACACATGTCCACTCAAAAATGGCTCCTATGTTTGCAAGAGGGCAAAGCTGTCTCCTAGCTCTGAACACCACAAATACAGAGGAAGCCCAGATACACCCTGAAACTTTGTAGCAGATGCTTTCCTTTAAAGTACCATGCAGCATATTCACTTTGGGTTTTTAATTATTTACTACCAATACAGCTTAATTGTACTAAAGTTCAAATCAACATTCTACATGTATTGAAGCAATTTTGGTCTTTCATTAGTTTCCAGACAACATCACTATAAGCACTGGCACCAGCTTCAGTATAAGCAGAATGCACATTTCTATATGTACTCTAAATTAAATATGTATGAAAGCCTGAGAACCACAATGACAATTATTGCACCTTGGAACGAGACTTGGAATATTTCGTCTGGCAGAGTTCAAAAGACTTTCAGCTGGGAGCAGCTGTAGCTTGGTTAGCACAAGAATGGATTGATTGCAATTCATAACTTGGACTATGGATTAATGCAATATTCATGGAAAACTGCATGTGCAGAGCTCCATATGGTGGGTGAAGCTCTGAAAGCATTTTGCTTCAGGGAAAAATCATGTCACCAGAATGCATTTGCCTTTACTGTGTCCAAGTTAGGAAGGAAGGAAGCTATTTTCCTTGCTTAGCTGGTATGCAGATTGTAGAGTCTAAAACTCCCTTCACCCCTACCCAAGGAGGCTGGAAGAGACCTCTTTTCCTAAGGCAGGAGGCTGGGGTTTGATTGCCTCCTTATCTGTACCCTGCAGATCACAAGATGCATTATCTCTGTCTAGAACATCCTAACAAATCCTCTAAGATAACTCTCAAAATCAGACTGTCAATATAGACAACAATCAGGACCTGCTCACAGTCCAGGTGGACTCTTGACAGTAAAAAGGCCACCACAAACCAAACACACTTGTCTGCTTTGTACAGTATGAATTAAAAATTTGGCTACTGAATAAGACACCAGGCAAGCTCAGACTCAGGCATATGAGATGAATGCAAAGAGAACAGACAGACTGCAACCCTCATTATTTTCTATCAAAGACTGAAGAGAGCATTACAACCTGCCTCATGTTGGGTACCAGGGAAAAGACAGCCAAACTCCACAATTATTTATGTGGCATCTGCTTTCTTGTTCTGATGCTACCAAGGATCATAAAGTCAAGACTGAACAGCCTATCTGGCAAATATCAGTTGGGGAGCCAAAACAGAGGGACAAAAAAAGATGTGATGCAAAATTGTTCTCCTAGCAGGGTCTCCATTCTTCACGTGGCTTTGTTTCAAAGCACTTCAGGAAAATATTTTTTTAAAAGTAGGAACTGTCCTAGATCACAGATTGGTTGCTGTTGGAAGAGACCTCTGGACCTTGTCCAACTCCACTGCTCAAAAAGGGTCACCTAGAGCTGGTTGCCCATGGCCATATTTTTGAGTGTACCTCTGAGGATGGAGACTTTACAGTCCCTTTGGGCGAACTTTGCCAGTGCTTATTCCTTCTCACAATAGAAGAATTTCTTTTTACGTTCACAAGGCACCTCAAGTGTTTCAGTTTGTGACCCTTGCCTCTGGTCCTGTCACTGGGCACCACTGGAAAAAGCCTGTCTCTCTGTTCTATGGACTTTCCCTTCAAGTATACATGAGATCCTCTCCAAAACTTCTCTCCTTCAGGCTGAACAGTGACAGCAGCTCTTTAAGCCATTTCTCACAGGAGAGTTCCAGTCCTTTCATCATCTTCATGATCCTTTGCTGGACTCTCTTTAGTGTATCTGTGACTTTTTTGTACCAGGGAGCTCAGAACTGGACACAGAACTCATGGTGAGTCCTAAGCAGTGTTGAGTAGAGGAGAAGGATCACCCCCTTGACCTGTTGGCAATATCTCTCCTAATGCAGACTGGCTACATTTTGTTGTCTTGGCCACAAGCACACACTGACAACTCACCAAGCTGCCTTCCACCTGGGTAGCCCACAATGTACCAGTTCCCAGGGACTTTCCCCAGGTGCAGGTGCAGGTATTTGCATTTCCCCTGGCTGAACGTTGTGAGGCTCCTAGATAAAAGATTCTTTGCAAAGATGCTGTTGTTGGGAGGAATAGCTCTTACTTACTTTGCAGGTTTGGATTGCTCTGGTGGAGTTCATGCACAGAAATTGTTCTTCTTCCAATAGGCTGAAACACTGAAGGTGCACTAACACAAGAGGCATGAATTTTACATTTGAAGTGAATAATATTCTCCTGGAAAAGAATATATCCCTGCAGGATGACCTTACAAAAAAGTCAGAGTGGAATTCCTTAAACTCAAATTGAGCCAGGATACTGAAGCACAACGCAGATTATCCCCCTTGCCCTATAATGATCTCGATTAGAAATGTCTCTGGGAGATAAGGCTTGAGCAGACAGACCAACTCCTGCTGCTCAGCAGGGGGATGCTGCTCTGCAGCACCTGTAGCTCACTCCATGCTTGCATGTGCACAAACCAGGAATCTCAGCCCTTCCAAGAGACATCGACCTGCAAAGAACTGTGATAAGAGGAAAGGCGGGGAGACAGCTAATGCACTTTCCAGGCATGTATTTGTGGGGAGATAGTTAAGAAAACTACAGCTTATTTGAAAACGTGGCCTAGTTCCCACATATTCATTTCTGTGAGAAGCATTTTGCTAAACATACATTTAAAGACTTATTATAGATATTGTACTTCCCAATGGGCAATCCCTTTTAAAGACTTGACTTCCCTTTGCACTGGTGAGGCTTGTTTTTTCCCTAGACTGGTTTCACAGGATGCATGGTGCATTTTTATATCTTTCCCTGGTGTAATTCAATCTCTTCCTACTTTTCTGAACTATCTGATGAAGTGGTAGCACACTTGGAGCACCCACTGGCTCAGCAGGGGCTGTGATCTAACTTACAAATTTCTGGCAAAACCACAGTGTAGCTCGGGGAAACGGAGGTGTGCTTAAAGCACCTTGTGAAACTTGTTAGAAATCACACTAGCTATTACAAGGAGGAAGGTGCAATTACTGTGTGCTGATATCTGACTTCTGAGAATTTGGCATTGCCCATAGTGAAAAAAAAAATCAGTGAAAAAATCCCCCAGTTTGTGCCTTCAGAGGGTTATCAACCCCTCTGAAGTGTTTCAGTTCTAGGTGTTCAGTGCTCAAGGCTGATGTTTTCTTGAAGTTCTTTTCCACAGTCTAAAAATGGTTTGGGGGAAAATAAATCTCAAATTCCAGGACTCCTATTTCATGTCAGTGTTTACAAGCTGTACATTTGCAGCCTTCTCAGAATAGCAAAGCTTCAGCCTTTCACACGATGCTCCTGAAAACATACTTCTTGACGATTTGTTTCTCAGCAACATCCCTGGCTGGTAGGGGCTGCGCAACATCACTTTATTAAGCTCTTCAAGTTGAGAGTTTTCCCTGCCACATGGCCTCTAATGCATACTGCAATGATCTAGGACCTGGCAGATTGGATTTAGGGAGACAAAATGATCAGACTTGCTGCTAAATTGCGTTTCAGTTTGTGTGCCTTTTCATTCAATGCATGGCATGGTTTCAAAGCATTTTTAAAAACTAGAGTCTCTCCAGAATCCATGGATTAACAAAATGTTGTGTCTTATCTTCTCAGAACAAGTATAAAATTACAAGCACTGCCTCATGTGATTATATTTCACAAATAAATAATCAATCTTTCTGGAAGGCAAAGTCAAAGCTTTCCTCCCCACAACCACTTCTTAAACAATACATTAGAGACTGTGTGTTGTCTTCTTACAGTGATTTTCCGTGCACTCAAGTGATTCTTCCTCATGGAGTTCTTGTGGTCTTCTGCACACCACACCTTCTGATGAATTCCCTTTCCTAACTGCTTGAGAGCTCTTTAGGTGGGTCAGGGCCATGTGAGGTTGTGACAGAAGACCCAGAGCTGGCAGAAAAAGAGCTAGAGGCTGCTGGGAGCTACAGAGTGAGAGCATCCATCTGATCACCACCTGCAGCTAAGAAACTAGAGAAACCTTCCCTCATGTACTTTAACCTCTGTTTCATTATCAAAGGCACATGAAGAGCCTACCTCTGGTCGTACTTGCATCTGATTCAGAAAGCAAAAGGTCACTGAAAAGCATCGGTATCACCCTCACACAAGACACAGATCAATACAGCCTGAAGCACACTCTCTCTCTCGCTCTCTCCCTCTTTCTCTACCACCCAGAAATTCAGCCAAATGAAAAGCAAAGCCTTCCCTCCAGGAAAACCAAACAAAAGCCATGTGTCTTGAACCCTCTTTATGTCCAGACAGGCATAGGGAGTTTGCCAGAGCAAACAAGTTCCAGAGTCAAAGGATTTCCGCTGAGAGCTCTCTGCAACCAGTCCTCCTCAGACCGGCCCCGCGCTTCCCAGCCAGCTCTTGCTGCTCAAACCACGGCAAAGAGGCCTCCCATTACAATGACACATTTGACAGCTTTGCCAAGAGCACTTGGGGAGGTGCCAAAGAAAGAAGCAGTGTGCTTTCCTGAAAAAAGCAGACACTCTGGGGAGGAATACTTGAGATACTCCTTCTAGTAAACCTGAATGGTTCTCTGCCCACGCAGAGAAGCACTTGGGCTGCTATCCCAAGGGAGAGCAGAGAACAGGCTCTACCAGGTTTCTCCCTCTCCAGAACGTGCCCCATTCTCAGTGGCATTCAAAGCATCTGCATTGAAGAGTGGCCATCTCTTTCTATGCAAGACATCCTTGGCGGCTGAATTTCAGCCTGGTACCCTGCATTTGCCTTTGCCCCAGTCAGGCGTGCTTCAGAGCCCTGTTCAACACTGGGCTTTCATTAGGCCCCCTCCTTACCTAAATGCAAGTTCTAAGCCTGGTTCCAGCTGCTCCTGTGTGGGAAGTTACACAGCCACCAAGATCTCACAGTCCACATGAAAAAGCACTGTGAGAAAAATGGAGATGTTCTTGAGAGGACACATAGAATTTGGGCAGCATCATCAGGGAGATTTACACTGTGCTGAATGACCAAAGAAAGCCATTTGACTCCAAAGCAAATATCACCCTGAAACACCAACCTTGAGTAAGGGGACAAGATAATTATACTTTTATGTCTCTAGACAGTGGCAGAAGCCATAGCCTTGTTCAGGTTTCCCTGCTGTAGGGAAAACCCCGAGGAGGAGAGAATGCCATTGCAAGCACTCAAACACTTCTCACAGCCCACAGTGACAGGATGCTTCCCAGAGGCATTGCCAGAGCTTTAAGGGACTTACTGAGCAAAGTAGAACACCCACACACATGTGTATGGGTGTGTGGAATGAGTGTGTGAAATGTGTGCATCATAAGGTCTCCAGTATATTTATCTGAGGCATCATTCCACTCCTAAACTTGTATCTTGCAGAAAGTTTATGTCATGCCATTAAAACCTAAGTCATGTACGAACCCTGTTTTCAAAACGTTTGACTTCTGTCTGGTTTACACATCTCCCTCTGATTTTACACAAAGGCAAGCATAATGGAAGGCTCTTCCATTGTTTTTATGTGCCATATCCTTTCTTTCTGTTTCTTCTTTAAAACACGTTGGGTTTTTTATTTAATGCAGGATTGTGCATCCAGTGCCTTGCAGATGGAATGCACAATTGAACATTATACTCCACTCTTGAGAGACACACCATAAAATTAATATTTGAACCATATTCTTGCTGATCTAGAGCAGAGAGCAAAATGACACAAAGAAAATATTCTAAAGCAATTTGTGGCCTATCTGCAGAATACTTCCCAGACATTAGCATAGTAAGAGAAATACTTAACATTAATACAAAGTGAGGTTTCATTCATAGGCACCATTATACTCTGCTGGGTTGCTTTGGGTAATTTTACAAAGAAGCTGGAGTGGGGTGACGAGAAGAAAACTAGGAGTGAGAAAAGACAAGATTTCAAGCAATGGTCCCTGTCGCTTCTCTCACCTCCCAACACACACATGCACACACACAACTGTGCAGTGGGGAAACAGAGCAAGAAGCTGTTAGAGATGAAACCACACTGCAAATGGAATCACATTGGGGTCAGTGTTTCACAGCATGGAGGCCCTGGCTTCATGAAAAGCATTTGAAATGCTTAGGACAAAAGATTATGTGTAACGTTTGATGCAGTACTATTGTAAAGCCAAGGAAAAACAAAAAAGAAAGAAAAAAAAGTTATAAACTCTATTCAAGAGAGAAACAAGGCCAGGGGAAACAGAAAGGGGATGGCCATTACTAATCAACTACTTCTGTCATTACCACAGCCATGAAACTAAGATATGAATTTGGAGTAAAAAGTGCTTCATATGGGGGTGTTTTGCCCTGGGACGCTGGGGTGAACAAAGACATGTCAAGTCATTAAAATCTGTGCTGATGCCAGACAGTCTCAGATTTCAGAGTTAGGATTCAGAGTTTCCAATTATGTTCAAAACTGTTTCTAGACATGGGAAAAATGAGTTTTAACTTCACAAGAAGCACTGATGCCTGACCTTGATACCTGCTGGCATCCAAACCCACCTGAGTTCTGCATAAGCTGTGTTTGTGTGCATTACTGGGACTCTATTTTTCATTTTTACCAGATGGTAAGATTTTCCTTAGTTAAGATGTTGAATTCTTCTGATGGTGACTGTGGAAACACACCTTTAAAAGCATACAGCATGCATATAGCATTGTTTTGCTGTTGTAAACATAACTTAAAATTATGGTTGAAATGGAAATTTGATTTTTTAACTGGGCTGACATCTCTGCATTGCACCAATGGACGAGGAACAAAGAGAAAATGCATTATCATCCTCAAAAATAGCTAAGGTGCATAACCATGACCTGCAATCACCAGAGTAATTAATGCTAGAAAAGTTTGAGGCAACAGGTACACTTACAGTACCACATCTGCAGCTCAGATGTTTATTAGTCACAACTTGACATTAAAAGACCTTCTAATTGGCAAGGATTTATTCTCTCTGATCTCAGGAAGTTTATAATTGCAAGGGCCATAGACACAACATGAATAACGCCTAAGTCTTCCACCCTTCCTAATGGGTTACAGAAAGCATGCACTTTGGTGCAGAGAGCAGGGTGGCAGTGAATGAAAAGCAGGTGAGCTCCCCTCTCTGTTCTACAGGGAAAAAATAATCCCCCTCAATGCCCAGAGTAGACATAAAACCTAATTTTTATATACAGCCTTGGTTAATTCTCTAATTTTTTGATTCTCTCCAGTGACCAGCAGTCAAGTGTGCCTGACACGCTCCCGCTTTCCTCGCCTCACGTGGGAGCCAGCCAGCCCCCAGCGGTGCCACTGCTGCTGGGGTGGGAGCCTGTCCTGCAGCCAGCGGGACTGGGCTGCAGCAGCTGAGGGCACAGGTGTCCCAGGAAGGTGGCCCTGGGTCACACCACGCCCACGTGCAGCCCCTGAGCACACACACACACACACACGGGGCTGGCCACACACACAGCCGTGACAGGGACAGAGCAGTGGCACCAGTTTGTCACCACCACGCCGTCATCTCCCTCACTTGTCCTGGCTCGGCCACCACTGCTCAGGGAGGAAGCACCGTCTCTGTTGAGATGCCAGGGATGTTCTGGCAAGAAGTATTTCCAGAAAGCTGCACAGTTGAGAAGGCACTTAAAAAGCCCAGACCTCTTTGTTTAAACTCCAATTGAAGACAGACCCATAAGCTCTCTATATTATTTATTAGTTATTGTCTTATTTAATCCCCTTTGGAAAGGCAACAATAGAGGAGTTACAATTCTCCACTTTTTTTCCAAGCTAGTGATGTTATTCCTTAACTCAGAAGCTGAAAGCAGACCATACCATACACTTAACTACCAGCACAGATGGGTTACTGTTATCCACCTCATTTGCCCCATTCCTGACTCACTAACACTATCACCATTAGTGATACACTGGTCCCCAGCCCATCACTGGGGAACACAGATTTTTGTCCAAATACCTGAGCTCAGCAGATGCATCCCTGCCCTCATGCAGAAGTGCACTTTTCCTGATCACTCTTGAAGAATACAAGCATTTGGGAGCTGGGAAAAAGCCCCTGGTAGACTGCAAGGATCTCACCCCATGTGCACACCACGCTAGTTTCAAATTCTCACCTCCAGGCCAGCCTATGAAGGAAAACCAGGAGTAGAAAGGGGCACTTGCCAAAGGGAAGAAGAAGATGGTTGCCAATCTAAGAGTGATCCATTTACGACCGAGGAGCACTGACACTCCCAACAACTTCAGAAAGACTGGGTGACAAACAGGAGCAGGCTTCTGTTTTCCATATCAGGTTTCTCAGTAAAAACAAACACACAAAAAAACCACAATACCCTTACTCTCTCCTGCTAGGTAAAATCCTATTAAACAGGAAAGATCAAGACTTCAGTCTCCCTTCCACACTGAAGCCAACTGCCCTCAGACAAAACATTATTTTAGGTACCTCTGCTAAAGTTTTGTTTTGAAGAGATATTTGTTTTCAGAGAAGACATATGTAAGAGTCAGACTGCACCCTGAAATCTGATTTTACTCCTTTAATGGTGGGCTTGGGCATCTGGACTGTATATAAGCAACAGCTAGCCTCCAGTTAAGCTTGTAAAAACTTTTTTTGGAGGTTAGTGACTTTCCCAGTATTTCTCATGTTAGAATAAATTAACTTAAGTGTGCATGGAAGGTAGAAATACATATGACTGAAATGAAAAGTTGGGCTAAAAATAGCACTACAATTGCATTGTTCATAGTGAGGGAAAGACAACGGGGGGGTGGGAAATAAATATATTTAACAGCTGTCTCAACATAATGTCAGATTCACTCAAGATTTCTAAAATGGTCTTTGACAAGCCTTAACTCATTGGCTAGGACTGGAAAGGGTACTGAGGGTGAACTATTTCTTGTGATTTATATAAAGAGACCACTGTGACTAGTTTGAAAAACCTGCTTACAAGTGCAGTAAATTAAAACAGAAGCCTACATAAGACATGTACCTTACAGACAAAAGGCTTAAAGCATTCTTCAGTCTGAATCACCAGAGTGTGGTTTGCAAAGGGAAATCAGCTTCAAGAATTTCTGCTAGCCAAAGATGTAATCTCCAGTATTTAGAAGAATCTTCTCTTAGCACACTATGGAAACTAAAACCGAAACTCATGCAGCTACATCATGCTTCCAAAGGCATGGCACTTAGTCTCTGTATCAAAAATTGCAGAAGTTATCAGTGGTTCACAGCTCTCACCAGATCATGTAGTAGTCTAGTGTATCAAAAAGCTTGCATGGTGCATACAGTAACCTTCACACAAGAGCAATTTAAAAAACATCCCATTTTGCATGTGCAGAAGAGTGTAAAATGAAACCATGTGCATTTGATCAAAGACGGGCATGTTGGCCTTCCCCTTAGCTCTGAGAGATAATTGCACACATTTTCACATAAAATTTGAACATCACTTAATTCATCAACAGAGCCTTGCACATGCTGTACCACAAAGAAAACACTTCAGACATCTTCACAGGAAGTGAAAACCCCACAGACAGAGCTGCTCTGCACAAGAAGTGTATTACTTTCACAGATCGAAGAGAAGTCAGATTGTGATCTTCCTTAAAACCCTAGTTTTCCCTCTCCCTTCAGGCAGATACATTCCCCTACAGAGGCCAAGAAATTACTAAGCAAAGGTTCACTCCAGCTCCCACAGCCCCCTCCAAGCCCCATGAGTAAATCAATACAGGCAACTCCTTTGGCTTCTACCAAAATGTCTGCAGAGGTACAGCACTATGCCAAAAAGCTCTGGAAAAGGCATAATACCTTTACTGTGAAGCTCTAGCACCAGTCTGGATGTCCAGTACAACTGGATACGCAGAAGGGCCACTTCTCCTTGGAATGAAACACAGAATTTGAGATTAGGTCCAAAATCCTCTATTTTAGATCCCCTAGGGCATGGTAGAGTAATAGCTAGTGGCAACTTATCTGAGAACAGACTGAGGGAAATGGCATCTTATGGATATGCCTTGCTTGCCATTACCTCTTTGTGATGCCAGCTGGTGATGTGTAGAACACCCACCACAAATAACATATGGGAATTCAGGAGCCAAAAGTCTCCCATGACAGTTACCTTCCAGACCATATGATCACCCTGTAAGCCTTCGTGTCACCAAGCAAATTTAAGGGATCAAAATCAAACCTCCCAGAGACTTCTACACAGCATTTTAATGCCCCTTTTCAGTGATGGGGATTTATTAGCTGTTGTTTGTGGAGGAATGACCAGGAATAGAGCAGCCGATATTCTTAATGAAGGCTTGACAGTTCATCTTTGTATAAATAGAGTTAGTTAATACACTCTGCATATAACAACCAAGAAGGCTAAGGTGAAGGGCTGGAAAAAAAGGAAGCAACCCCAAAAGAAAAAGAAGAAATTAATAAGCAAGAGAGGGACCTGAGACTTCCATCCTCTTCATCATCTCCTGTCACACAGGTCAAAACAGAACATAATGTTTCAGCCACTTCTTCTCTGATGTGACTATTGCTACTGGAATAAAATATTTTCTTGAGTATATCTGCTCCCATTTGCCTTGCACAACTACAGTCAAAAAGATTTCTGTATTAAACCTTGGGGTAAAAGTTCCCTGTCCAGTAGGGACTCCTCCCTTGCTCCACAGAAACTACCCAAGATATCACTGCCACACTTGAGGGGTTATGACTGCCTATAGCAACTTCTCCCCTTCTTTTGTGTCAGTTAAAATAAAGCAGCCTGATTTTGAATTCCCATATAAACCTAGCTTCAAGTCAGCACAGCTCCACCAGAGAAGCACTGCTGGAAGATGCAAAGTGCCTTTTATCTGCTAGACTGCCTACATGTTGAGCTGAAACAATGGGTCAATTATCCCAGCACTATGTTCTTCCTGGGCTGAAAGAGAATAGTAAGTTGAGATATCATCAATCACTCCAGCTCCTATTGCTCCTGCAGAGAGAATTATTATGACAACAGGAGGCTGAAACTCAGGTTTATTGTAACTGAACAGATGGATTCCAAAAGTCTGGGACATTCTTGCAATGGAAAAGCTGATGAATTACAGAAGAAAAAACATGTGCCACTTATTTAACTTTCTGATTTTCTTCGATTCATTGCTAGGACAAGCAAACAAATATTAAAAGAAAAAAAAAAAAAGAAATAAAAAGAGCAAATAATAATGTCATTATTGTTTCTATATTTCATACAGTAGTGATGTCTTCTATGCCAGTACATCACCTGCCCCTTGACTTTCCTACCTCAAATCCCTAGATGGAACCCTGATTTCCGGAAGAGGTAGGGCTTACATAGTGCTAGAGAAAGTGTCTCCAGTTCCACTCTCTATTCTTTTTTTCTCTACTGGCCAATGGTGTTAACATTTGACAGAAGGGTAGCAGCCAAGAGACTATATTTCTATATGAAGATTGCCAGCTAAGCAGGGGACAGAAACCTAAAGCAGTGCTCCCACAGCTAACAACAGTTGCCAAAACATCCAGAGTCTCTGGGCAGAGGGAGACAGGGGAGACTAGAGATGGTGCAATCCACAACCTGGGATTATAGCAGGGGATGTTGGACACTTGGTTGGGAAGCAGGTTACACTGCTCAGGAACAGATCTCTGTCCAATTGCAATAAAAATTTCCCTCTCACCCCAGCGAAATAGAAGAGAAACACTTCTGAGGAAGCATTGTAATGGGAGAATGCATGCCTTGTGGCTGGGTAAAACAGCAAAAAAACAGTTTCTGAATCCAACCTTTCCTCTGTGTGTGTGTGTGTGTGCTTGCACATGCCTGCACACACAGCCAGAATGCACACTCACCCACAGAACCCAAAGGTGTGTGTAAGCACACAGAACTCAGTACACACTTCATGTTCACTCTCACAGGGGAACAGTTAAACTCAGCAATCACTGCAAGTATATCCATGCATATGCTACAGACAAAACCTGGGATTTCCAGCAAAGCTCGAGCAATTCAGTGTAATAAAAAAGGGCTCCTTGCAGCAAAGCACTTAACGAATGGCAGATTGTATCCAAAGGGTGCCATTCCCCAAGGGAGCCAGGGGATTTGGCTGGAGCATGCAGCATAAACAAATGGCCTGAAGATTTGTCAGGGTAAGGATTGCATTTAGCACAATCAGAAGGCTTAATCTCCTCTGAAGCCCTATATATTTCATTCCCAAAGCAGATGAAGCTGCAATATTTTTCCATGCTTTAAAAGTAAAATTTTTGTGAAAGGAATCTAATTTCTGAAAACTACTGTACCCTCCCAGTATTTTCTCAGTCATGCTCTCTTCTCAGGCTCATTAACAAAAAAAATGAACACCTTTCATTTTAATGTAATTTCATTATTCGTTATCTTCTTACATATCGACCAGGGAAAATTTAAAAACCTAACAAGAGACAACACTAATTTTCTGTTTTAAATGGCTGGTATAGGCAAATAACGGCTCTGACACTGGCTACCTTCTAGAAATGACCTTTTCACTTTCCCCTACAACCCATGATTTGAAGTATTTGCAACTCCTCTTTGTCTTGAAAAAAAATATATTATTTACACCATTTTTTCTATTCTGAGATCTTAGAATTCCTCCTGGACTACAGCTCACACATTGCTATGTCAGACTCTGAAGGAGCATCTATTTCTGATTACAGTCTGGCAAAGTAAATAACAGAAAATTGGAATTCCAAGGAAAAGAACATTTCATGTTTCATCATGTTGTTATGATGAGAAAGGCAGACTTTTAGCTTGATTGTTTTATTTTTACCAAGGGATGCTTAGTGCTATGTTTTATGTGCTCCCAGAACATGAGCCTGTGCACTCATGGTGTTCTAAAACCTCAAAATCCACAGTCAATTATACTGCTCCAGAATGGTTGCTCTAGACTCCTTACCACCAGCTTCTCCAGCAGAGGTACTGCTGGCTCCATCTGTCCCACACAGCCATACTCCTTGTGGCTTTGAAAATGCACTGATTCTCAGAATGCTTGAGGCTGGAAGAAACCTCTGGACATCACCTGGTCCAACCCCACTGATCAAACAGGGATAAATTAATATCTCCAAAAATAGAGACTCTACAACCCCTCTTAGCAAACTGACAGTGTTTGACCACCCTCACACTGAAAAAGTTTTATATTTTGTTTAGACAGCACCTCCTGTGTTTCAGTTTGTGTCCATTGCTTCCAGTTCTGTCACTGAGAAAGGGCCTGACTCCATCCCAAACCTTCTCTTCTTCAGACTGAACAGTCCCAGTTCTCTCAGCTCTTCCTCATAGGAGGGATGCTCTGATCCTTTTATCATCTTTCTGGCCCTCTCAGAGGGGCTCTCTCAGATAAATTCACATCTTGCTTTTGTTGGGGAGCCCAAAACTGGACACAGCACTTCAGGCCTCACTGGTACTAAGTACAGGGACAGGATCTACTCCCTCCACCTGCTGGCCACCTCTCTCCTAACAGCCCAGGGTACTTGTTAGCCTTCCTTGCCGCAGCAGTGCACTGCTGGATCGCAGTCAGCTTGGTGTTTGCCAGGACTCCCAGAATCCAAGGTACCCTCCAGAGGGTCAATCCCCGTTATGCACTGCTGCCCTGGGTTGTCTGTCCTCAGGTGCAGGACTTTGCATTTTGCTTTCATGAACATCATGTGACTGTTATGGCCCATTTCTCCAGTTTATCGAGGTCTCTCTGAATGACAGCACAACCATCTGGTCTCTCTCACTCCTGAGTTTTGTGCCACCTGAGAGGGTGATACATTTTATTTCAAACTTGATGAGGGTTCACTCTGCATCCAGGTCATTACTGAAGAGGTTAAAGAGAATTGGCCCAGGAGAAGACCAAGGCACTGAAAACCTTAGGTATCTCTAAGTCCTTTGTCACCAAGTCCTCTGCCTCATTCAGAAACAGAGCCACATTTTTCCTTTTCTCCCCTTTACTGCCAATGTACCTGTAATAGCCCTTCCTTTCACGTCCTTTGTCAGATTCAACTCCAAGTAGGCTTTGGATTTCCTAACCCCATCCCTGCATGCTTGGACATCATCTCTATGTGCCTCCTGAGTTACCTGTCCCTGTTTTTTATCTCATGCCTGCTGCCTATTGTGTTTGAATTTAGTTAAAAGCAACTTGCTCTTCTTAGTGCAGCTGTCTTAGCAGGAAACCAAGCTGCCTTTGCTTGCTTTTCCTGCTCCTGAACTCAAGAGAACGTGATCCTGGAAAAAAACCTACCAGATCTCCCAGGCACCTCATCTCTCTGGGTTCATAACCCATGGGATTTTTCCAAACAAGACCCTGAACAGGCACAAGTTTTCTCTCCTGAAGTCTAGGGCTATGGTCCTGCTTCCTCATCTCAGGATCCACCATCTCACAAAGCTGTCCCTGCCTATGCCTCCCCAGCCAGTGCTTCAGAACATTTCCCCTCATTGCCTGCTCCATCACCTGCATCAGGATATCACCATGAAAGAGCTCCAAAAATCTCCTTTGCTGCCTGTGTGCTCAGCTGTATTGTTGCTTTAGCAGATGTTGGGGTGTCAAAAGCCTGCCATGAGAACTAGGGCTTGGAGACTTCTTCCAGCTGTCTGAAAGTCTCATCTCCTCCTTCCTGATCAGGGGGTCACAGTTAAAAATATTATTTACTACATACTAGTCTGTGGCTTGTAACAATTCTGGAAGTATTTCTGTGCAATGGTTTTTCAGTGAAAATACAAGCAAAATAAAACCTGAGTCAGGAAAAAGCTTCTCTCTTATATAGTGAAGGCCATCCTCTTTTTTTCCAGTCATTTCATTAGTAAGCTAAAGGGCACCCAATAATTATGACTACATTTGAGCTGACATCAAAATATAGTAACTCACAATTTGGGATATCCAGACTTATATCTTCAAAGGCACAGCTTGATTTATGGATGCCTGGCTGGAAGATTTGTGCTCAAGCTCCCAGCCATCACATAAATACTGCAGCGCATAAGATCCCCCCCTCCAAAGGAATATGTTTGCAAATACTGAACAGCATCCCCCATAATGAACTGCCAATTTAGAGAATGGAATAACTTTTAACAAACAATCCTGATTTGGTAGCCACAGATGGGGATAAAGCTGTACTTGTTAATGCCATCACAGTAAATCAGGCCGTTTTTTGATTTATGCAAAAAATAACACATAGCTATGCATTTCTATCACCTCCAATTTCAGCATGAACAAAAGAGTAAAGTAACAGATGAGTGTCAAGGAAGTAAGTGGTATATTACCTCTTCTCACCACATGCAAAGCCAACAGCATGATATTACCAGTGAGTGACCCAAGCTCAAATATGCATTACGGTGCAAATGCTCCTAAAACAGTTAAAAAAAAAATAGAGCCAAAGTAGTCAGAATTTGTCCCCTCCTTATGAAATTTTTAAAAAAACACATAAGTATATTAAAACATATATATATTTAATATAATGTTTTTCAAAAGATTTAACTGCAAGGAGCAAGATGCCAACTTCCCTCATAAGAAGAAGACATTGTCCTATAAGGTCAGAGCTGAGGGGTTTCTGTGTACATTCATACAGCCAAATCTTAGCCTTGCTTAGACTGGTGACAGGGCTGAGCATCCCTTTGTGCTGGGCTAAATAATGAGGTAAATTTCAGAGCTCAGTGCTGGGGCCTTGGAGCATTAATGGATTGACTCTAAAAATGTCAAAACCCCCTTTGCTAGAAAACAAAACTTATACAGATAATTGCAACAATTTTTTTGAAGTCTCACTGAATTAAGCAGAGCTGAAAATAAAATAATTTTTTCCCAGCCCTGTACCTCTTTCACAGAGCCACCCTTCTGCTTTCCCAGAACAAGGCAAGGTAAAGAGGGAGCATATACACACACTGCTGTAAAGCAAAGCAGCTGGGAACTGACACTGCTAAATAAGTGCAATCTCATTCATCTACTTAATACACCAGGCAGATCTGAAGGGAAACCTCAAGAAACTGCTCAACAGTTATCATTCTCTACAAGCAAACAGCCAAAGGAAAATCTGCTCAAGCATAAGGTAAGTATTCACAGACATATTGCAGACACAGGTAATAATGGTAATAGGCCTTCTACAGTTATAAATAGGGGAGAGATGCCGGATGCTTCTCTCTCTTCTTCACAAAATCAAGAAACAAAAAACATCCAAAATTCAAAGACATATCCCAAAAATAACAGCAGGCATTTCAAATACGTGGCTAGCCCCTGTGGCTATAGCACAGCTGCGCATTGCATAGCTTTGGAGAATTAAAGCTGTTACCTGCACACATTCTAAATGCACAGCCAGCATTAATGACACAGGCCATCTAGGAAGGATTAAGGATTAGTTATCATTTCAACCCAATGAAAGAAGATCTATATTTCTTTTTTAGACACGTAATTCACAGGAGAATTGTGCTTGCCAACACTCTGAAAAAATAATCTTTCAGAATTCTTGCAAACCCACTGTGTTATGATTTCATCTCATGAAATACAACACCTTTACATTAAACCTCATAAAACTAAATCCTGCTGGATCTCTTCCAGGCTCAGAGAATAAACAGCTATATCAGTGATGCCTAGAACAGTAATATCTGGCCCACTGTCATATGGCATGTTCCCATTTACAGAGGGGAGCAGGTCTGCAAATAGCTACTTCACTTTGTTATTACAAAATCCTCACATATAATGAATTTCTCACATAATTGTTCTAAGAAACACTTCAAGAAGAAGGAAAAAAATGCTTTGAAAACCATAATACCTATTTATTTATACTAGGTTTTAGAGGGAGGGGCTGTTAACCTGTTCCCTCCCTTCCCCTTAATGTAACGCTTTGCAGAGCTGCTCTGGTTCTCAGTGAGCAGGAGCAGGTTTAGTTGTCTGGGGCTCTGGTCGATAACAAAGGGGAGAAATTTGTTGTCAAAAGAGTTCAAATGCACAGAAGAATAAATCTAATGAGTTTACTCTGTAAAACATGATTATTCTCCCTTTGCTTCAGAAGTGCTACTCAAATTCCTTTCAGCCCTGCCGGTCCAGCCCAGAGCATGAGTAAGGAAGATATCCCAAATAACCAGTACAATTACACCAGACAACACAGATCTAGTGCTCAAGCCCTCCTCAGAATCTCAGGGCAAATGTCTTCAATAGAAACTGATGTATGGCCAAAGAATAAAACAATTTTCTATGTGATTTAGAATCTTCTCCATTTCCCATGTAGAACTGTGCTTCAGTCCCCCAGTCCAGGCAGAGGTTTGCACATCTTCATGTGGAAGCTGAAGTTACAGACCCATATATGCAGATGTCACGCATTCCTTCCATCTTGCCTATCATTTATCTGGCCAATTACATCTCAGGCAAACCACAGCCAGGTCCACAGTGCAGGAACAGGAGCCACGGATCACATGAGCTGATAGCACTCCTTACTGGGACCTGAATTCCCCTAAGGTTCCCCTTCTCATTTTTTCCATTCTGACCACAACATTCTGGATTTTAGTAGCCACAGCTGGAGGATGATACTTCTACAGTAAAAGGGAGAGGTTAACAGTGCTGTAACCTGCCCATGTCCAGAGACACTAAGCAGAGGGAGGAATCCCAAAACATGTGATCAGGCAGCAGCCAAAGGGGAAGGGACAAAGCCTCCCTGGGAATGGTTAGAAGATTTTTTTTGAAGTGGCAGAAGAGAAACATCCCTGTTACAATGGTTGATTAGATGACACAACAGCAGGACAAGGTCATTGACCATATCACCAGAATTAATGAGGAGGGCATGTGTGTGGAGGGCAGTAGATTGTGCCTCCAAGCTCCCTGTCAAGCAGAGGACTATGCAGGACACCTTCAGTAGCAGGACATCACACTCCCAGTCCTTCCCTGGGGTGGGGAAGACTGACACCCTAGGAATGCTCTCCATGGATTCATGGTTCTCTCCACAGCAAGTGACTTCTGTCAGAGAACTACTGTATACAAAGGGTGTCAGAATTACAAACACTTGCGGGTGGGAGGAGAGAATGGCAGCTCTTGATCACCTAAGAAGCTCCAACTTTGAACTGGCTAATGACCCCAGCCCACAATTGCCACTCTTATGAGGGGCACACCCAGGTGCAACACAGCACCAGGGGAAGTCACAGTGTCCACAGGGGCAAATCATTGTGAGGGAAAGAAAAGCAAAAAAGAACAAAGCACGGGTGACGCACACCAGGGTAACGTGAACTGGTATTGCCAATCTTAAGAGCTTACTCTGATATTTCAAGCATCATTTTTAACATAACTTTATAATTTTCAACCAAACCAAATGAAGATAATGCAACATGGTTTCAGCTTTGTTCATCTTTTTCAGCATGAACTCTTTCAACTCCCAAATGTGTAACTCTATACACTAAGTAGCAAAGGATACATCTCTGTAAACCATGGTAACTTTTATTTTTAATGTTTATAAAACTACTCAAAACAACATGATTTCACTAATTATTCTCAGATATAAATATTAATTCTAAACTGACCCTGACACACTTTCTGCTACAACTTTACTTACAGGGTCTAAACAAACCTTGTTTGCTGTGAAATATAGAGAAAAAAATACTGCACAAATAAACCAGAGAAATACATTCTCACTTTTTTACCAAAAATGAAGCTTTCCCTGCAGAAATTCAACCCAACTACATACCAGTTGGGAGCATGGGATGCAAGACACTTCCCTCAAAACTAGTAGTTCCAACCATAGCAGAAGATGAAGCAGCAACAAACTATTTGGGTAGAAGGCAGATAAGATGGATTAGTCCCATAGCCAACAGAGAGCTGGGAATACTGAAAATATTGAAATTTACAGAAACAAATTAATAATTTAAAGTATGAAAATCCACCAAAATAATAAATAAATGGGCTAGATAGCTCTAAAACTTACCTCAGCTTATATTATAAGTATGCATTTGCACATACTGAGAAAGGAAAAATAGATGTGGAGAAGAGCATATTTATAATGTATTTAAAACAGGAATTCCTTTACAAGACTCTTCACCTTTACTTGTCTGCACCAAGTTCAGGAAGGCAAAACTGTGCAATTCTAGCCTGAAAGCAGAATAGCAGAAGAAAGAAGAAATTTGTGATGTTCAACAAAAGTTTTAATATATTCTTTGAATACAGGGTAAATGAAACTTTCTTGCTTTTTCTCAATTATTTCTGAACTTGTACAAACTGCAAATGTAATACCAATACATCATAAGCCATGTCATGCAGACTGCCTCTGGGTCAGCTACTTCAAATTTTAAATTACTGATTATGTGCCTACATATGCCTAGTTTGATTCTTTGAATCACTGTGTAATTTACCTCCAGTGCAATACAGAGGCTTGCTAATTAGATCAATCTGACATCACAGTTTCATTGCTTTATTTTAAGTAGCATAGCTTTGGGGAACGGGTTCTCCTGATTTTGCTTTTTAAAATATTTTACTACAAATTATTATTATAAAATAATTTCCCTTGACAAGTAACAGTATCCAAACCTTGAGACCATGAGACTATGGTCTCAAGCTATCATCAGCAAATCGGACATTTCCCTGCAAGAAGCAATTAGTTCTGAAAGTGAGTTTCTATACCTGCTTCGCTCACACACTCATTTAGAACTCTTTTCTCTGCTAAGCAGTGCAAAAGCAGAGCAGTCAGTGGCTATTCTTGCCCATCCATCTGCAGATTTACGTGATCCCCCAGCACACAGACCCACACCAAAGCTCACCAATGTCCACAGCTTCGGCCTCAGGGGAAAATCAGGGGAAATCAGGAGAAGTACTAATGGCAACTTTGGACACAAATGGCCAAAACCTGCCAAAGTCCTAACAGGGAGTAAAATTTGGAGCTAGACCCCTCATGACAGTAACAACAGCAGAACTCACACGGGGGCCAATGGTGGCAGTATTTCTGTCCCATCACCCAGCCCAGATGGAGGCAGCAATTCTCCTTCCTCCCCACCTGAAGCACCCACCTTCCCCAAATGTCTGGGTGATGCTTTCACCCCTGAACTGAATCCAGCCCCACTGACTGGTGAGAGTAGCCAGGCCAAGCAGATTAGGGGAATACTGACCTCAGGGGCTTTCTAAGCAAAAAATTGGAGCTTGAGGACTTGCCCTTAACATTGTAGAGGAAGAAAAAACCTGTGGCTTTTTAGCTCATTCTCTTCAGCTCATAAAAGGGCAGTGATGAGGATGAAACTGGTGCCCCTGACAGAAGCAGGCATTTTGGTACAAACACCCTGTCCTTTTGTATGGCTCACACTGTGGGGCCCCCTCTCTGCCCAAGGTGCTAGCTACTACCAGGCTGCAAATAGCAGCTAGGGGGAAAGAAAGGAAAGATTTATTACATTACAGCTTTTTAAACAAAATACACTAGGAAAACCAGGTACCATGCAATTATAGCCCTCCAGGGCATGGCTCTGCTACCTTTGCTATCCAGCACTTAGATGAGATAGATAGTCAAGGGAATGGTAATTACAAACAGAAATTCTGCACGAGCAAAAATGCTCACCACGACAAAAACTGTAGCCAGATATAGATACATGTCTGATAAATTTGAAGGATTGTAACTTACTGGAGTACTAGCATACAAATAAATCTGGATTTATATATATACTTGTGTGTGTGTGTGTGTGTGTGCATAATACAACATCTAAGCACCTATATTTACCACTTTGTATACATGGAAAGTGCAAAGCAACATTAAAAAGAATAGGTTTGGAATAATATTTAATAATGTTCCTATAGAAAACATTCCAAACTGAAAAAAATAATCTGAAAATTTAAAAATACTAAATGCAGGGAAACTATTAAGGGAATGACCACTACAATTAGAACAGCAATAAAAGTGAAAACCTAGAAACTCTGTGTGATTTGGTTTCATTTCCATTTGAAAGCAATCAGCCTCAATTTGATCTTTTCCTCCCATGGTAGCAAACCCTGACTAAAGACGGCCTGGAGTGCCAGTCCCCAAGCAGAGTTTCTAGAGAAGAAGGGCAGCGAGCAGAAGTACAGAGCACGGTGTTCCAGGGGGAGGCTCGATACCCCGCGTCGCTGGGCAAAGGAAAGCAGCACACAGTGTGCACAAGCGCCACCAAGAGGCTCCTCTGCCACCGCCCAAGGAAGATTTTCCCCCTGTGCCGTTCGGGCACATCCTCAGCACCTCTCGAGCATGCTCGCCGCTGCATTATCAGCGAGCGTTCCAAATGGAAAGCAAAGAAAAGGATAAGTTATTTTTTAAGGGTTCCTTCCAAAGAACAGGGGGGGAAGAGGGGGAGATATATCTACAGCATGTGCAGGTTTTGACAATGGAACTTTTAAATGTTGTGGCAACAGAAAACAAGATTGCTGCCCAGTCTGGATCTGGAAAATGTTAAATTTCACCTTATCAGCCACTGAAACAGCACCAGGAGGGATCTGCTGCTGAGCTGCCTCACATCAAAATCTATGCAATCCTATTTTTTTCCTGTCAAATTCAACTATGAGATTCAAATAGTAATAATATTTCTGTAGGGTGATGTTGGAGACCATTTTTAAAGGTAAGCAGAAATTTTCCTCAGATGTTTTCATCGTGGCGAGAAAACCAGTTTCATCCTCATCACTGCCCTTTTATGAGCTGAAGAGAATGAGCTAAAAAGCCACAGGTTTTTTCTTCCTCTACAATGTTAAGGGCAAGTCCTCAAGCTCCAATTTTTTGCCTAGAAAGCCCCTGAGGTCAGTATTCCCCTAATCTGCTTGGCCTGGCTACTCTCACCAGTCAGTGGGGCTGGATTCAGTTCAGAAGTGAAAGCATCACCCAGACATTTGGGGAAGGTGGGTGCCTTGGGCCAGGTAAGGCTTGGCTGCCCTCCATGCATCCGTGCCTCCCTTTGCAAATCATTGCTCTCAAAGTGGCAAGCATCCATCCTAGTCTCACCATCTCCCACCAAGGGGAACTAATCTGGGGGCTGCCCAAGAGCTGAAAGCTCAATGTTTTCTCCAGGAAAGGGAGAGGGGTTGAGACACAGCCTTGAATTAAGCCTCCCAGGTGAGGGTGCAGGCATCCCAGAGAGGTCTCAGGAGTGTCAGGCTGCAAGCCACCTGGCTAAACCCAGAACTTGGAGCACTGACTCGGACCAAATGGTCTCTAGCAGTTCCCTCCAGCCATAACTATCCCATGATTCTGCAACCCAAAAGGACAATGACACCTTCAGGTCTGTGACAAAGGAATGTGAGGCCCAGGCTGGAAGAGTCATCAGTGACAGCAGCTTTTGCCTCAAAGCTCATCACATCACCACAGCACCTCATAGAGTCAGGGGAAGGGAGAAGCAAAGAGACTTCCACACACAGTACATAGCCAGGTAAGGGACTGAGTGATCCCAAAGCAGAAGATATGGAAAAGTATGACACAGATTAACAAATTCATACTCTTTATTCCTGCCTGTGTTAAAGCAACACCGTGTTGCCTATTCTTTAGCAGACAGGCAAGTGTCAATACATTCTCCCCTTTCCACATCTCAGCTTTCAGGACTGATCAAAAAAATGAACAGAAGTTCATAATTCTTATCAAGGCTTGAAAACCAGGGGGAGCAGCACCACGGTTTTTAACTTAAAGGGCACAGAACACGCACACTCCTTAGAACACAATGCTACACTGAACTCCATGAAATTTCCAAGGACTACACACATTTTCCCCACAGGTCATTCATTTCCACCACCATCCATCAGGTAACTGAGGGTTGGGGGGAACTGGGGCTGAGGTTCTTTCTTTCAAGGCAGCTCATTCTCTCACCTCTCTCTCAGGATTTAAGGTGATTTAAGCACTTGAGGATTAAAGGCGTTTTAACAGTTTATACAGATTTAAACATCTAAAGGGGCTTAAACACTTATGCTACTTTCGGGGCTTTAAAGTGGCTTAACCATCCACGGCACTTGATGAATTTACGGGCGCTCAAAAGCCTATGCTGCCTTTAAAACAATAAAAAAACACCTAAATACATTAAAAAAAAAAAATATACCTTAAAACATCTTTGTATTTTAGGAGTGCGGTCCTGCTTGGCTCCTACCAGGTCGGACCAGGCTGCGGGATGGCTTTCGTGGGAGGTGGATCCCAGCGCCCAACCTGGCAGCAGCGGCCCCGCACCTGCGCTGGAGAGCCGGGGCGGGGCGGGGCGGGGCTGAGCGCCCCGGGGGCCGGAGGGGCGGCACCGCTCCTTCCTCGGTTCCGTTCCCATTAGCGTGAGGCCGGGAATATTTAGTGGCCCGAGCGTGTGCCGCGGGACACCCCCGCGGGCCGACCCCGGGCACATCCCCCGGCACATCCCCCGGCACATCCCCGACGTGTGCCCCCGACAGCCGGGGTGGGGCAGCGGGGCAGGCAGAAGAGCCCCGCTCCGCCCGCAGCGCCGTGCTAGGGGTGCGAGGCAGGGCCGGGCCGGCAGGGCGAGCATCACCCGCACCCTGGGAAGGCGGCTGGGGTCGCGGTGAACGGGAACTGCTGCCCTGCAGCCACGGCGAACACGGGTCCGCAGGCTGGGAACGCCGTGCCCGAGCTGACAGCCAGGAGCACTGACAGCAGCCTCGCCGTCTGGCGCTTTCACCTGCAAGGGATCACAGCGAGGATACCAGTGACTGCTCGGGTCTGCAGGCATGGCTTGCTTTGTTTACGTGATCCCCGGTCATTTCAAATTTAGAGTAAATGAGTTCACCGGGGGTAATTAAAAATGGAAATAATAAGGTCTCAATAAAACGTTGTTTCAAATCAAAGCTTAATCCAGGAAAACGTGTGGTTTTCCTGCTTATTTCCTGTGGGCTGGTGAAGCAAACAAGCAAACAATTCTGGTGAAAAGAATGAGCAAGTTTGTGTCAGAAGTGTCTCATCCTCCACCACAGAGAAGGGTGATTATCTCTAGTCTAAACAGTCTGCTCAGATTTGGGTCTTTGCTTCCACATAGCCTATCCGTCAAAAGTAGCATACAGGGAATTTATAGAGCAGGCAGATTTTCTTCCAGTCATGCTGAAATCCACCTGAGGTGGTATCAATGACTCCAAAAAAATGAGAAACAGTGAAAAAAAAAGGAGAGAGAAAAGCAAGCCACAAACTTGTCCATTTTACGAAGACCTGGTGGATAGCCCAACCATTCAGGGTAAGAACAAACTTGTTGGTAGATTTCCTCCCACCAAGGAGGAGTTTGGGGACAGAGGCTTGCAGAACCAGCACCAAGAGCTGGAGGGGACATTCCTAGCAAGTGACAAAGTCTACAGCCTCTGGCACTCGGTAAAATGGGCTTAAAATGGGCACCATAAGCCATTAGTGGGGCTCAGTCCTATGGAAGGCACCTGAGGCCAGCACCTTACATGTGCTCTGTTTAAAAGTAATTAATGGCAAGAATATGTGGCACTGTAAGAAGAAACTACTTTTAAGCCTTACCATAAGTAATACTAGACATTCAGGATATTTAGTTTCCAGGTATCAAACTTCAGGAGAGAAACTGACCTACAGAGAGGTTACATTCATCAGCTTGGCCCACTGGAAGGGATCTTGGAATACCCACTGGAAGAGCTGGCACTGGCTTCACATGTGACAGCATCCTGCCTGGGGCAGCACTGCAGCCATTCCAGCATGGCAGACCTGTGCTTTCCTGGTGGGAATGCTGCAGGTCCCATCTCCTTCCTATGCCACAAGCAATGAGTCACATCTCTGGGAAGCCCAGTGGGAAATTGGATGTACAGGGATCCTGCAATTTACAAAAGTCATTACGGCTGAGGCTAGCTTCCCATAAAACATCTCTATAAGGAGAAATATTCAGTGGCTGATTAATGAATGTGGTTTACCACAAAATGATACTACACAGGCCTACTATTTTCAATAATAATCCCATAAATAATATTACTAAAAATCCAAGAATTATCCAAAGCACACTGAAGCTGAGTTGTGATCCCAGCGCCTTGCCTGTTGTCTTCCCCTTGGTGTTAAATCAACACAAACACAATTTTTTAAGGGAGTTTCTAGGTGAAGACAGGAGTGAAGGGAAAGGGATGTGCCTATGCTGCACGGAGCCAGGCTCGCGCTTTTAGCCTCAGGAAAACGTGCTAGTATTTTGAAAGCGCTTGGATTCTTCCACTCGGGGAAATCCCCCACTGGTGGTCGGGGGCCATCCAGGGGCTGTGGGGCCCGGGTCCGCTGCAGGCGCCCCGCTCCTGGCATGGGAGAGCCAGGGGCAGGCGGGGCTGAGGGGAAGCAGGAGGAGATGGGGGGCAGCAGGAGGAGATGGGGGGCAGCCCCAGGGCTGGGCGCTGCCGAGTCGCAGTGGGACCGGGGGTGCCGGCTGCCCCCAGTTCCTGCCTGCGGCTCCAGCCCGGGACGAGCCCTGCCAGCATCGCAGGGAAGGGCCGGAGGTGCCAGACGCCCCCCGGGGGATGAGGGAGCCGCCAGCCTCGCCCCTTGCCTGGGAACCGGCCCGGCCACATCTCCCGTCCGCTGGCAGCGAGAACTCCAAACGCGGGCAGGGGGTGCCGGGGGGAGCGCGGCGGCTCCGCAGCAGCTGTGCCAGAGGCAGAGCTCACCTCCAGCTCCCCGCAGCCCCTGCCCGGCACAGGAGCTCCTCGGGGCTCTTTGTTCGCCGGGATCTTTCCCTCCTTCTCCGCGCTCGCACGGTAATGTTCCTTCCAAAGATTTCCTGCCAAAAGACAATCCCCCTGAGCAAAAGCAGACCGAGAAAGTAGTGACCAATCCTTTCTGGATGGCTGTCACCAGGCTCCTCCCAGCCCCCGCTCCCCCTGCTATTTGCATACAAAAAAATCCAGAAAACTCCCGTTTGCCCCAGCATCTCGCTCAGACTCTCCGTCCCCGCCTGGCAGCCGGAGCCCGGGCTGGGGGACGCTGCCTGCGGCTGAGGTAGCGTCGCGCCGCCCGCCCCGTCACCCCGGCCCCCCGAGCCTTTCGCCAGCCCCCCCTCCACCTCCTCCGCGCCCCAAAATGCAGCGCCGCCTCTGCGCCCTGCTCCTGCTGGCGTCCCAGTGCATGGGCTCGGCCGCCGGGCTCTTCCCCTTCGGGGAGCCCGACTTCTCCTACAAGCGCTCCAACTGCAAGCCCATCCCCGCCCCGATGCTGCTGTGCCGGGGCATCGAGTACCAGAGCATGCGGCTGCCCAACCTGCTGGGGCATGAGACGGTGCAGGAGGTGCTGGAGCAGGCGTCCACCTGGATCCCTCTGGTGCAGAAGCAGTGCCACCCCGACACCAGGAAGTTCCTCTGCTCCCTCTTTGCCCCCGTCTGCATCGACGACCTGGACGAGATCATCCAGCCCTGCCACTCGCTGTGCGAGGAGGTGAAGGAGAGCTGCGCCCCGGTGATGTCCGCTTTCGGCTTCCCCTGGCCCGACATGCTGGACTGCAGCCGCTTCCCCAAGGACAACGACCTCTGCATCCCGCTGGCCAGCAGCGACCACATCCTCCCCGTCACCAGGGAAGGTAAGAGGGAGCGGCCGGGTCCCCCCGCAGCGGCAGCATCTACCCCGACGGGGCGCCCCGACAGCGGGGTCCCTTCGCGGCTCTCCACGGGGGAACGAAGGCGTCTGCCTTCAGCTACAGCCCCGGGGCTCCGGGACGGGGGGACCGGGGAGGTGGCCGCAGACCAGGTTCAGGGAGGCTTTTCCAAGGGGCCCGGGGAAACCGCAGGCACCGTCGGGGAGCTGTCATCGGCCTGCGCCCATCTCCATCCTCACAGAAAAGGTCTGGGATTCGGCGCTGGAGCCGCGCGGCATCCAGAGGGCCGATGGCCCTGTACGAGAGTCATCGCTGTAGCGCGGAGCTGGGGTGCTCTGTGTCGTGTTCCGACCTCCCTCCCCACTCCCCTTGTACTTTTTTACCCGCTAAAACAAAAACTTTTGGTTGAGGCGTGACCTTAAAAGTCCACCGTGACCCCTGTAGCGGGTCTGCCGCAGTAAAGGCGGGACAAAGTGCTCGGGCAGCTTCGGGGCTGGGGGGAGAAGGAGCAGGCTCTGGGGTGAAGGGATGGAAAGCTGGCGTTTCCCAAAGGGTTCCCAACGCCACCTGCTGTTCCTTTCTCCCCGGGTCTGACGGGGACTGTTGCTTGCATTTGCAGCACCCAAGGTCTGTGATGCCTGCAAAAACAAAAATGAAGATGATAATGACATCGTGGAAAACCTCTGCAAAAACGACTTTGGTAAGTGGAAGCAGAGCTCCTCTCGCTTGAAACTTGAGAGTCGAGGATCAGGTACAGCTCCCAGTGGAGTCAGTAAGAGATGTGCCTGAATAAAGGCAGGGCTTTGACCGTCGGGTCATGAAACACAGAATTCCACCTTGGAGTAAAAAGTAGCCCTTTTTATCATTCTTTTCTGTTTACTGTTTTGAAGTAGTGCTCTTTTATGTGGATGCTGCTGGCAAACCCAATAGAAAGTAAAAAGAGGGAAAAAAAAAAAAGAGAATCTTTCATGCAGACTATTGCCTGGGGAGAAGTAGAGCAAAGCTTCATTTAGATGTTTGAGACAGAGCTGCATGACCAATCTCAGTGTATCGTAAGAAAGACTCTCTCTGCAGATTAAGAATGAAGCTCTATATATCATTTGACAGAGAAGGTAATGCACAGACAATTGGGGATATAAACTTAATGGGAAGATCTGGGGTTAGAGGAGGACAAGAAAGCCTCTTCAACACAGACAACTGAAGGACACATTATCCACACATTAGCATTTCAAGAGCAAAAAGGAATAAGGAGGGGAATCCTTTTACAATAGGTCAGTGTTTAATACCTGGAAACAGATTTGTAGTATAAGTATCTACAACAATTCAAAAGTCTTTCTTTAAAAAAAAGCAAACAAAAACCCACCCAAACCCTGAAACTATGATTGTGGGACATAATTGCTAAAACAATCAATAGTTTTGGCCCGGCAAATTGCACTCAGATAAATCCTCCTAAAGCTAAACATGCCCCACAGCTTCTTACAGAGCCCTGTAACCCCCTCCTAGTTATTTTACCAAATCGAATGCAGCTGTTGGACCAATTTGCCCTCCATGGGATCTATTCTTTCAAAAAAACAATGCATGTGAAATATCATTTCCTTACAGGTTTGCCTAAAATCCTCTCCAGCCTAATAAATTAAGTGTAGAAGTTTTGAGCTGCAGCAGAGATCAGGTTTCAGATTAGGTCTAGGTACTTGCCTCCCCACCTCCCCTTCAAACGCTACTTTCAGGAAAGCTGCCCTCTCCCAGTAAAAAAAAACAGTGCTCTGCTTAGTGTAGCAAACCTGCCCTCTCTCTGCTGCAAACAGGAGAAAAGCTGGAAAAAATATTAATTTAGAAAGGAAGGGGAGAGAGGGGGAGGGGAAAGAGGAGAAAAGAAATCAAAAAAACCTCAACCCTAAGGTTGATTCAAACCGAAATGACTTGCATGCCCTTTGTGGCTTTAGAAATGGAGCCACCTGCTGCCTCTTCTGTCAGCCCTGACAGTTTAATTAGCAATAGAGCACCTCCCTCCCCAGGTCCTCTTTATGTGCACTAATGGGAAAAAAACCTCTCAATCTCTCTCCCTCTCCCCACTTCCCCCTCCCCTCGCTCTATTAGCCTTGAAGATAAAAGTGAAGGAGATTGCCTACATCAATGGGGATACCAAGATCACCCCTGAAACAAAGAGCAAAACCATCTACAAGCTGAATGGGCTGACAGAAAGAGATCTGAGGAAGATAGTGCTCTGGCTCAAAGGTGGCCTCCAGTGTACCTGCGATGAGATGAACGACATCAACGTCCCCTACTTGGTGATGGGGCAGAAGCAGGCTGGGGAACTGGTGATCACCTCGCTGAAGCGGTGGCAGAAGGGGCAGCGGGCGTTCAAGCGCTTCTCCCGCAGCATCCGCAAACTGCAGTGTTAGTGGCTTCGGCTCTGGCTGTCCTCCAGCAGCCACCCCTGTCCCAAGCTCTCTGGGCCTCCAGCTCCTTCCTGCTTTGGCCCCTGTGAGCCTCCAGATGCCATGGGCACGAGGCACAGCTGCCCGAGAGGGGAAGAACCCCTCAGTTTTTGTACATAGTTTAAAATGTAATAAAAAAAAAACCATAATGACTATTTTTGGGAAGCATTAAAGTATCTCGCTTAAAGCTTGGGGTTTTTTTATGGTTGCAAATGTGACTTTGCTCTGGGGTCTTTCCCTCTTGGTTTTGGTAATGCTGGTTCATTTATCTTGCTGCTTCTCTGTGTGTGTGCATGTTTGTGGTGGCACGGCAGGGGCCGCAGAGAGAGCCAAGCGCGCGGCTGGGCTGTCACCGCTGACACCGCTTCCCACCCGCACCAGCGCTGGAAAGGTCACCTTACGACTCTTGCATGTGATACATAGGCACCAGTAAGAGTATATTAACCATCCTCACTTTTTATTTTCCACAAGTCTGAGCCCTCTCTCAGAAAAAAAAAAAAAAAGAACAAGTTTTGGAGCTGGTTGATCTGAATCCACCTTTTTTGTTTAATTGTTTTGCAAATTAAACCATCTGTAGCCTAACTGTAATATACCTAGTGGTTAATCTGAAAGAGTTGTAAAATATTGCTTTAATTAACCTTGTAAATACTCCAGATAAATGTTATATTCTTGTATATAAACTTTACATCATAGTTTACTTATTGTCTCTGTCTGTATCACTTTAATCCATTTTGGGAGAACTGGGAGAAAGATGTCCAACTGGACTTTGTCATGGCAAAGCAGAATTTGTCATTCCACCCTAAGTGACCAGTAGAAAAGCACAAGGAAGCCTCTAGTGATGCAATCAGAAAATCTGTAGTGGACCTCATTTCCCCAAAGATGAGCCCAAAAGACACAGGACTGAGGTTCAGTCAGCTCATTTGAATATGTGTCTGTTGAGCTCTTGGAGATGAGGCTTCTTTTCATGTGGCTCCTTTGTTCGACTGCCTGCATTTTCTCATCTTCTCAGAGGACTTTCCTGACATGGAATTGTAATGAGACCACAGTCTTAAAAATTAAATCCATCTTTCCATTTCTTGAAAAAGACATATTAAGGAGGGAAATGTCATTTGCTACTTGCAATTCAGAATAATGGTAGAGCAAGGCATTTTTTTTGTATGTACACTCACTATACTTATTGAGAAAGAAAATAAAAGATACCTAATAGTGTAACTAAATGAATGTTTTTCAGCATTTTTCTTACAAACGTTTTCTGATGAAGAGTTTTACCTGAATTTTATTGTACTTACCCTGAAAAATAGTCTTGCTTCCCAGTGCTTTTACACACAGAAAATTCTTCATAGCTTCACTGACAGCCCCATGAGCAGTCCCATATTCCCAAGAACATTTTATGTTAACTCTTCACTGACAGAATACAAATCCAACACTAGACTTTTCTGTAAAATGAAAATTCCATTATTTTAATAAATTTTGTGTAATTTTTCATCATCAGGATCAAAAGATGAAAAGGAAAGATCCAGCATGTACACCGTTTTAGAAAAATGAGTTATTTGCCCTCTCCCACAGTCTTAATGCATTCACTATAACTGGTACAAACAGTGGTAGGATGCTGACCATGCAAGAAAAGAGCAATCCTCATAAATGTCCTCAAAAGTACAATTTTTTTTAAAAAAATGTAAAAGGGAAAAAAGTAACTAATCACCAAACAAAATCCCCATTTCAAACTGACTCTTAATTATTTTGTGAAACGATATCTGTATTTAAAGGCCAATACCTTGCTGAAATGTCATTAAAACCTTTCTTCTGAATGAACCTGACTTACCAGGAAATAGATTTGACTCTTTTCATGTAATTATTCTAACACCAGCACTCTGTCCATCATCTTACAGAGCCATTTGCATTCAGGTGTTTTATCACTCTACCCATTCTGCTCAGCATATGATGTAATGCCTGTACCTGAACAGCCTTGGGCTTAGAGGGAGCAAGCTCACTCTTCAGGAGCTGTCTGAAGATGAACCTGCAGAAAACAGGCATGTGTGCCCCACAGAGGAAAGCACTTTGAGGAGGAGGTTGCTGCAATGCAGGCACTGGGGACTGAAAATGAGCAGCCAGGACTGTTGCACACAGCCTGCCTTACAGATACTAAGTTGTCCTACAGCAGCCATAAAATTATCTTAATTAGGCTGTCCTGGAAGGCAGCAGTACTGATGCTGATGAGGACAGACAGGTCACAAGTTACTCACTCTGGGGTCATGTTAAGGCCAAGACCGTATAACAGACTTTTGCCAAATTACTTAAATGCATAAAGCATACCACCTATGATCAAAAGTGCCCTGTCTTAAAGAAAAACCTCATATCACATTCCCCTTCACAACATAAACACAGCTACACCAGCAAAATCCTGTTCATATCAGGACGAATTCAGGAGAAGGAGAACAAATTTAACTGGCAAACATTCAATTTTGCTAGCATAATCAGCGTCCTGGATTAAGAGCACCCTGCCATACAGATGCCCTACTGATAAAGCCTTCTGCTTGTGGCCCTTGGCTGAATCACTGGCACTGTCCACTCTCGAGGTGAATAGACAGGGGTAGGATTGCCTTTCAGATAAACAGGATTTAGGCAAATGTGAAAAGTAATGGGATTCATCTTTTCACAAAGTTCCATTACCTTGTTCTAACAGTATTGTATTTAAAGATGGGTCATATCCGCCTCACCAAGAAGTGTCAATGTTTGTTGTACAGCTTCTAGTGGTGTAAATCCCAGACATCGCAAACTATTCAACTGAAAATTAGGATTTTAAAGCCTGAGGAAACTTCACCTCTCAGATACTGGCAAAGAAGTAAACACATACATTTTTATTCTTACTTGCTCAAAAATAACTGAAAATCTTTGACTGTGCCAGGAAAATAGTGAGCCAAACATATAACAAAAATTATCAGAGCCTGTTACTTCTCATAATTGTGTCACATATACTTCAGAGGAACTTTATTACCTGGTATAGTCCACTCCTAACAAAGTTTTTTTTTTGCAATTGATGAAAAAAGGCAACCCACTGCTGCATTTTTTCAGACACTTTTTGTCTTTTTCTAAATAAAACAACATTTTTATGCAGCCAATTATGTAGCTTCCATTGTATTTGCTTTCATAAAAACTATAAAAGCAGCTGACTACAATGGATTAGTTTAAGAACAATAATAATGACACTTGACATTTATACAGAATTTTCCATTTCGTTTCTCAGACTGCCTTCACAAAAATAGGCGTTAATATCCTTTTGTAGATTAGGAAAATGAGGAACAGTGAAATGAAATAACTCATTCAAAACCACCCAGCAAGTCTTTTACAGTCAAGAAAAACAGAGTATTTTTTTCCTCCAAGTTTTATGCTCTAATCATTAGACCACAGCAATCAGAATGATGTATAATCAAGGCAGCACTTAGATTATAATTTGAAAGCATAACAGCAACCAAGTGTCCCTCCAACTTCTTCCCCTCAAGTGTGTAAAAGAAAATGTCTGCCCAAATTTAAATTTAAAACCCATCAGCAATATTCCTCAGTATTTTCCTTTCTTTCTTGTTGATAGTTCTCTTTATCCTTTAACTATTTCTTAATCTTTTGTTTTCTCCCTCACTTCTCATTCACTTCAGACACTCACAGAGAAGCCACCCAGCCCCTCTCTTACCCTCTCATACAGACACTTTTGCCCTCAGAATGGTTTATTAAAGAACTCATGCAGTATTACACACAAGCCACAAAAATCCTGATGACCAGCCCAAGACTTAAAAAGACCCATGCAGAAAATCCAGTAAGAGACATGTAAATTTAATTAATTATTTTCTCTGAGGACACAAGGGCAGTTAGCTGCCACAAGGAGCATCACAGACACATGCTGGTCGGCTCAGGCCACTATACCTATTCTGCAGCAGGAGAATATAAAGATATTTAAGGAATGTGTGAGCAAAAATGAAGAATAAACAGGTAGAACACACAATTCCTTGGTAACCAGGTCTCCTACACATCTCCCTGTTGTTATAACCCTTTGTTCTCCAATCTTGGGCCATGAAGTGCCTCTCTCATCCCTCTTTCAGATGTCTCTACCTCTCTTCAGCCATGAAGGGTATCAACCAAGAGCAGAGCCACCAAGACTCAGAAAAGGACCACCACATTGTCCCCTAGGTGCCTGCTGGGACTAGAGCACCTCCCCTGCAGCCAGCAGAGCAACTTGGCTTTGGCTGTTTTGACAGCCCACTGCCATCCCCACCAAACCTACCAGCTCTGACAGCCTTGGTCACACAGTCACAGTTGGCCGTGCCACAGGAAGAGCGATGGATTGATGGCTACCAGAGCAGTAGGCAGCCTTCCTAAGGCTGGGCAGCCAGGCTTTTGTTATTGGAGCCAGAAGTTCTTATTTCTAGGCTTCAGAGACCTGCCTATATGATTTATCTAGAAGTTGCTTTCTTATCAGCAGATGTAGTTTTAGCACAGCCTGACTGTCTGGTGAAACAACCACAGGAATGGATCTTGTTTGCCTCCGTACGAAGAGGAGAGTGCAAGATATTCACATCACAGGAATCCAAGACCCCAAGCTCTCTTGCAAACATAAATTAGCCCCCACTTTATCCCTTTGGGGTGAGTTTAATACTGTAACATTTTCCAAATGCATCAACTGCTTTCAGGGTGAGCCATGGGCTCCTAAATCACCTAGATGCCTTGGAAAATATTAGCAGCTATCCCCCACTGGAGTTAAAGCCAGTTGGCTGGGGTCAGCCAGCAAGCCTGTCACCCAGCCAGGAGGAACACCTCAGCAATCAGCCAGCCAGCCCATTGCTCTCACAACTGATCAAAATAACCAACCAACACAGAAAGCTGCACTGTGCAGCAGCTGATGGAGCAAATTTCAAAACCAATCACCACACACACACAGAGCAGCTGTCCAGCCAGAAGGACCAGCACAAGTCAGAGGTATGCACAGCGTCTTACAGGACAGACACAAGAAAGAACTTACATACCTTCTAAGACTCACAATAAGGCAATACTATTAATGCAGCTCTTTCAAAATCCAGATGCTGCAGATCATCCTTTTGGAGTCATTTTCAGACCACAAAATGATGCTGGAGTTGTGGAGAATTTTCTGCTTGGACACAACAGATTGCCATTAGAGGCATGGCCAAAACTAGCAGCAACTGGCAGATTTAGGACTGATCTAAGAAGGTAGCAGAAATGCTAATTTAAGAACACTTTCAGCTTTCCAGATCTTTATTTTCAGAGCTTAACCTTGACAGTCTTCATTAGACATAAGTTTCCATATGGAACTGCTATGGAAGGACAATTAAAAAGTTTTCCAGAGATACCTGTTTTTATCAGGCAAGAGATAACTAATCCTTCCCTGGTAATTTCCCTGCATTGTTAGTTAAATTCAAATCCCTAACATTGTCTAATTGCCTTTTTTGTTATGTGAATCTGCAGCCATGCACCATAGGGAACCCAGGCTGGTTACACCCTGAGACAGGTGCTTTAGTGGCTGCAGGGCTCACATCATTAGGCACACACAGAGCTATTAATCATTTCAGTTTACTCTGAGGCACAAATCTGAATTAAGCCAGGCCACTTTCCTATGAAAAACAATAGCTTAATTGTAACAGGTAAGGCAAAAGCGTTTTGAGAGGTAGAATTTCAGGAACTAGGGCAACTGTCCCTAAAAAAAGAATCAGGAAAGACAAGAAAATTCACCATATTGAAGAATTAGGAAGTTTAATCATTTGTTTTCAGCTAGGGAAGAAAAATAATTTGAAGATAATCTATTCTCCTCTTCACACAGCCTGTTACCTTCAGATGCTGAATTCCTTGAGCTGGGAAAAGTTGTCACATTTACATTCTGTGATCTGTAGCACTGCAATCATCCCAGTGATATGAATGGCGGGTTGTTTGGGGTTTTTTTTCACACAATGGGGAGTTTTAAATAGAGATGGATTTTCAAAAGCATCTACTAAAGCACAAGTTCAAAGATTCCAAAAGTATTCTTAGGTTTTGATTTTTACAGTAACTTACACAACAGAAGGAGGAAAAAAAATAACTTTGTTGGAAACAACGTAAGAAGGCATTTTAAATCCTGTTAGATGCCTACAGATGCTTATCTGTTTTGTGAGGTACCCACATATATTTCAAAATCTGGCTGCAAGACATCCTTAGAGAGTTTAATGTACCTGGGGCACCCAGGGATTTTGGAAATGGGACCTAGACTGCTGAAAATATTAGCAAGTAGTGGTGTTATAATCTATCCGACACATGCGAAATGATGAATTTGTCTTTACTCTTTGGTTTCAACATTTGACTAGAATATGATACTTACTTGAAGAGCTGAAATAAGACATCTTTCACTTCCCCACAGAAACAGACTTTGTAAATTCATAAGGTACCTCTGGAATTCTAAAGCTAGCTCTGCCTTCACAAGAAAACACTGCAGGGAAATCAGTCCCTCGATTCAAAACTAAACTTTAGAAACCTTGCTAGGAAGATTAACATCCTTGCTAGGAACATTAGCATCCTTCTCAACTTTGTACTGCTACAATAAGTAGATGAGCAAGAAAAGATTTGTGTTAAATACTTGTTGTTAAATACAACACCACATGGCTGGAAGCTACATTAACTGTTGACACTTGCAGCTGCTGCAACTCAGTAGTACATAGCAAGGAGTAGTATAAAAGTCAGAAGTATATTAGAGTACACAGAATCACAGAATATTTTCAGTTGGAAGGGACCCACAAGGATCATCAAGTCTGACTCTTAAGTGAATGGCTTATACAGGAATGAGACCAGTGAACTTGGCATTATTAGCACCATGCTCTCACCAGCTGAGCTGATCTCAAATGGATGAAAGAGATGCATTTCCTCACATGTGAAACTCAAAAGGACCACCAGAGACATCTAGAACATGGATTACAATACAGCACATCTATGCTGGTAACGTGCCACAACCCACCTTAGGGTGAAGTTCACTCAGCAATAACTACATGTATCGTTTGCACATTGCATCCAAATGTGAGCTGCTCCATAGAACAAACATTTTTCTGCACCCCACTGCCAGCTGTGTGCTCCCACCATCTTCCTGGGTCACACAAGGCAGGCAGTGTGTGGGCTCAGCTCTTCTGCCCAGCCCCAGATGAGCCCTGAATGAAAACAGCTAGATACCATGAGTGGCTTGTGATGAATTTGGCAGCTGAGCAGGGGACACAGCCAGTTCCGTCTCCACGTCTGCGTGGGGACCAAGCAACGTGTGGAGGTCACGTAAAGTGCACCTCAAAAACAGGCCCTCAGCCCAGACATTTGCAAAGAAACAAGTGTATTACAGCAGGCTCAGTCTTGATTTGCTGCTGTGGCTTGCCCAGCACCAGTCGGTGAGGGCTGCTAAAGCATTTGCAGTATCAAATTCATCTTGGTATAGCCTGCCTCCGGAGCACATTAAAGGGTCCCCCAGGGACCTTCCCTTCATGACATGGAGCCTGGGCTGGGGTGCTGTTCCAGCCCTTGAGCTCCCACAAGCCAGGAGAGCAGCAGGCAGGAGATGCCAGTCGAATTACTATCTGCAGGGCAGGGCTCAGCACACCTGAGTCTTGGAGATTAAAAATACAGCTTTTCAGTCTTACGGTAGTCTTGATAAGGCTGAGCACCTCGAGGCCCAGGCTTGCAGCATTTGCCAGCTAACTCTCCTCCTGTTTGCCTGTCTCTCACACTCATTTTATCTTTGATCCTCTCAAGGAGAAAAAGGATCTTGAAGAATTTGTGGAAAACTTTACACACAGCAGTACTCAAAAAAAGAGATAAGAAGGAGGTGCTGGTGAATACTGTAATGGCATAATCTACTTCAGTGGGAGATTCTAGTCTGGCTGATGCATTTCATTTCTGACACACTATTGAAAGGATAGTGTAGAGACAGAGGTTAAAAAAAAAAAAAAGAGGGCAAAATTTGCCAGGGAATTTGGTACCAACACATATTCTAGGTGGACTTAATGAAGTGTGAAATGATGGCCTAGAGCTGGGGGAAATAAGCAGTAAAATTCCATATACATTAATAGAAACAGAGGTAGCAGCATTGACTGTTTTGAAGCCTGACTGTTCAACAGCAAGAGAATCTATTTCTAATTTTCATGGTATGTGTAAGTCAAGAACACCAAGGATTCAGAAGAGCCACTCCTGCTCAAACTCCAAGTAGAAGAGAAGCATTGTGAGTAGATTTAATGGAGCCCTACTGAAGCCACTGCTCTAATATAGCTGATAGCTAAAATGCAACAGCTCACTATGTCTGAATAAAACATGTATTTATATACAAATGCAATAGCAAAAGCTATTGGGAAGAAAAACATCAACCCTGATTGTCATTGTGTGGGCATATAACGAGGTGGAGAAGTAACTGTGGTCAGGATAAAGTCATTCTCATAGTATGGTGTCAGGCAACTGAGCAAAGCTGCCCAAAGTTCAGTGAAGTCAGCCTGGTGACATGTGGAGCAGATGCTGAAAGCCTGACAGCTGGAAATGTTGGAAGCACTTGTCATCAAAAGGTGGCAGGAAGCTTATGTCAGCTGGAAAAGAGCCTGGATGCTTGTTGCCAGGGCAGCAGAGAGGGTTTTGACAGATAAAAGTGTTGGTGAGCAACGACTAGAGATAAGAGTGCAGATCCCTGGGAAGGCGGAGGAGGGCTGGTTCTTCACGTTTATCTTTAGTGATAGGGATACAAAAGGTCACTGCAAACCCCCAATTTGGGGCAAGGCCTCGCATGGTCCTCAAGTCATCCACCACTAGCTTAACCCTAGAAGGGAATTGTTAGTGTGTCATTTCATGCTCATTCTCAGTGTTGTGGTATAAATGCTACAGCTAGCAGGGAGGCTGCAGATAGGAAAGAAAGCAAGGGGTGTGGGGAAGAAAAAATTCGTCTTTGGGAATAGTTAGATTTGTTAGACTTGACCTTGAGAATCTGAATGACAAAAGTTATGTCCGTGCCTGGCAAAGTGCCTTCTTTTTGTATTTTGCTTTCCTCTAGACACATTCAGGGTAAAACAACAAAGACATAGCAGACCTGTCCTCAAGTAAATCTTCTTTGGTCCTATAAAAATAGAGGAGAAAAAAGACCCAAAAGTTCTTTATTGGGCTAGCTAAATCACAAGTATGTTAAAGAACAGGAAGAAAACCCAAGGTCTATCAAAAAATGCACAGTCTTCAGAAAGACTGAAAAATAAAACTTTGTTAGTTTCTGGTTTCAGTCCAGATCCAGTAAAAAAACCTAGAAAACAACAAAAAATATAAATCCTTTTGCAAGTTTTTTTAAACAAGTTTTCCCAGCTGTACAATATTGCTCAGAGATTTTCCAAAGCAAAAGCCTCTTCAAAAAACATTATAAAAGTTACAGTATTGATAGCAGTTTCAGATAAATGGAACACCCAAGGTCTTTGTCAATTTTCACACTATGAGAAGTTTCATTATTCAAGTACAGCTGGCTGAACATTTTTTTCATTATATGGTTTATTGGTTTGGATGACTGAAATAAATTGGGGAAATTCGCCTAGTGCTGTTTCCCTTTCATTTCCAAGGTTGGCAGTGGACATTTTTGAAACCATATATTCCAGTTTTGGTAACAGATTTGCACACTGTCCTTAGCTGTACTTACTCATGCACGCCCAAAGAGATAAGTGAGACAAGATGGCAAACACTTGTCCAGGCTGTGGGAGACCCTGGTTCAAGTCTGTCCTCTCTGCCCCTCTGTGTTCCACATCTCAGTTTGCATTGAGACATCAACCAGAAACCAGAGAATTTGGTAACTACACATTCAAATGGGGGGTATGCTCCAAATGATACAAAATTATAGAATAAATTGGCTGTGCTACTCACTTTGCACAGCAGTGAGAGGACATGAGGTAGAAGGGTCAGAGGCCTTTTCTGATCCTTGGTCCCTCTCATGCCTCTGTAGATGATGCGTGCTATGGTCCCACATCAGACTTGCAAACAGAGAAGATTCAGCACAAGAAAGCTGACCCACAAATTCTGATTTACTTGCTTGATCCATTTGGATTATTTTATAAAATCTAGATATCCTAGAAAAGAAACAGAGCTCCACCTCAGAATACTTTATTTCCAGCATTAAGACTTTCATCCAAGTGTTAGGCAAACATTTTAGTAAAAAGTTTCAAGCGGTTTGGAGTTTTGAATTTAAGTTGTTAACATCCTAGGTAAATTGCCCTACTCACTCAAACGGCAGATAAAATGGGGGAGCTGGGACTACTTCCCTCTCATGTTTATGATCCAATCCTTTTCTTTTATTAAATGTACATGAAAAACAAATGAAACAGTTTGCCAGGTGTTAAAAAATGTTTCTATAACCTCAAATCAGTCTTTGTGCTATGCTAACAATTCTAAAGAAATTAAGTTTCCATTCAGTCCATAACATTTTCTTTGCAGCTCAGCTGCCAAAATACTTTAACCCAGCAACTATTTGCACAGCCCTATAAATTAGGCTTACTAAAGGAAACAATTAGCAAGCCTGTAGCTTACAGGAATTTCAATTAGTACTGCTACAGTGCATTGTTTAAGTAATTAGAAAATTATTCCAACTATTGTAAATATTTGCAACACAAATCTGCTGTACATAGATGCTGTCCTATTAATAATGGAAGCTATAAAAAGCTTGAAAATCTAGTCTGCAGAGGAGATCACATGCTTGTTATTAGTCTAACAAGTATATGCTTCTCATTGTTACTGAATAGCAATATTAAAATAAAATAGGAACATACAAAACACACAAAAAATGTGCTCCTGTGCTGCTAAATTTTGGAGAAATCTAAAGATATAGGTGTGTCACTTACTCCATTCAAGTTTAAAGAGATGAGGATCTGGATAAAGACATGAACATAATAATTATTAAATTTAAGGTGTACCACTGAACCAGAGTTCTGTACAGAGAATTGTAATGTAAAATGTAAATTCTTAGCAGAGCTATAAAATCAGTAGCGATATATCATGAAACCAAAATGAGTTTCCAAATGAATGTCTATTTCCAAATGGAAACAGCATCAATCATAAATGAGATGTTTTAACCACAATTTAATACTCTCTACTATCTTGAAATGCAATTAATCTGCTAAAAGACAGCAATATTTCCAATAATGATTAGCAGCCTTAAAAAATCCTGCACCTCTGATTTAGCTATGAAGCTCTAGAGATGGGCTAGCAGCCAGATGTTTATAAACTCTTTTCAGGTTACAATTTAGTTACGGTTACAGGGTTAGACAATGTACTCTCATTTAGCCCTCCAACTGACTAGCTTAACCATTATCTGTCACTTCACTGGGCATATGCACCCTGCTGGCTGCCACTGTCCAATGCCAAGTCATCTATTTCCCCGCCACTGCTCGGCTGAGGCTGCTCCATTCATCCCCTAGACAGCCTCCTTTCAGGGGAGCATTACAGGCTCAACAGACCTCTTTGTTGGAGCTCTATTTACACCACCATTTTTTGTTACCCGGATTGTGAAAGGAAACAACAGGGGATGGAGAGGAGACGGACTGCTAACACAGTGGACCAGAAGTCATCAACCTCAGCTCTTTGAAGTGATATGCACAGTAAACACGGAAACTATACCAATATGTGAAATAACCTGGTGGTCTAAGTGCAGTTCCCAACAGACATGCGGATCTATATCTACAAGAAGTCAGCGTCATAATCAGCAATAACTGGCAACCTTCCCCACTATTTATAAAGAGCTGCAGTGTAATTATTCACCCAGCTCCCATTGATTATAATGGGATTTGGCTGGATAAATCCCCATGGGGCTCTTTGAAAATTTGGGAGCTTTAGGGCAGTTGCTGCTCCGAGGTGTAAAACCTTATACACATTCAGATGGAATGTGCTCCCTTCTGAACACAGCAAAAACGGCAGCAGTAAGCACTATGAGCCCTTGACTTGATTACTGCTGTCTGCAAGCTGTTGTGAGATAGAAATGCTCTCCCTGCAGCACAATGACCGTGTGCTTGCAGGGCAAAGGAGTGCTAAAGGAGCACATGCCAAACTTTGAAGATGCGCTTAATTCCCTTTGACTTCCACACGACTAAAGCACGCACATGACTGCGTGGTGGCATGGATTCCAGCATGTGACCCGGGACGTAAGGCACACTGCAGTGCTCCAGAAGCCTCGCAGCAGCTTCACTTGTCAGGTTTTATTTGGGGAAGCTGCTGTGCTCACACACCAGGCTGCTCAGCAGCTGCCTCCCTGGTGAGCCATGGGCTGGCTGCTCCTTGCCCGCACCACAAAGGCTTTTGCAGCCACATTGCTCCACTCTGTTGACTTCAGCAGGAGCAATGCTGCATTTCAGTAGGTGATGGCAGCACCAGGGCTTTATATGCTGAGGTGACAGACACAGTGTGTTGGACCATCAGCTGAGTAGGCATAAAGGGCTTGGAGAACTAACTCTGTGCCTTTCAGGCAGATCTCCTACACCAGATAGCAGCTCCATTAAGGGTACATGTGTATCGCTCATTTCTTTGCCAAACTCTGACTTAAATACACCTGTTATCCCCCAGCCTTGTTATCTTCATTATTTAGTGCAGCACCTTATCATCCAGCTTCAGCTTCCTCCCTCCTACTCTTTCCTGAGCTTCCCTGAATGGCAGCTCTGTGCCTCTGGTTACCAGATTTTAAGTTTGCAAGGCCATGGCACCCTGGTCCATTGGTCCTTCCAGCACTCTCCACTACCATCTTCCAATCCAGTGGTGCCTTAGGCAAAATAAACACCACCAGAGGCAAAGTTAGTGTTACTTCTCTGTGACAACCATCTCCTATTTCTGCAGTGGGAGAGATGCCAAATAGCGGCGGTGTGGAAGATAAGTCTGCATGTGCTGCATTTACCATGGCCCACAACCAGTCTTCCAGAACATTTTACTGGTGCACAGATCCTGGGGTTCTGAGATGATAAATATCTCACCTGCTTTCATTTTATAAAATGCACATTTTTGGATTCCCTTTTTCAAACAACAACAACAAAAAAATGAAGTAGAGAAGACTAGTATCTAAAAATTAAAAATTACTAAGAGAAAGTATGTTGTTATTACAGAAAATTTTCTCTTCCTAAACTAGTCACATCATTGGGGAAACAAGGGATTGGTCCTTGAATTTTCACTACTTGAAGTAAAGAGGCTTGCTTCACTAATTTTTGCAGATTTGAGGAGAAAACACATTTTAATAACCAGCTTTTTGGCAGATTAATTTAATATTTTTTGTCTGGTGTGTTTTGCTGCTTTTTAAGAACACCTTCACAAGCTAAAAGTGATCTTCTTTTATCTGACAGTATCCAGAAACTGGACGTAAAATAGACAATGTACAGACCAGTGTATTTGTGTGCATGTTTCAGTGCATAGAAATTTGCACTTTTAATTTTAACCAGTGCAAATGGCAACTAAAAGCAATAGCCTTTCAACTTTTGCAAAAAAAAAGTCCCATTTTTGCATTTTATGGGGTAGTTAGAAAAACAAAATTTTATTGCCTGTAGAGGGGAACAATTTTCAGTAATTTGAGCTTATAGTGAAACCAGCTGATCTCTATCTTGCTTTATCTGTATTGTTTTATTCTTTGATCATAAATGTATCCAATGAATATTTTTATGCTATTTTATTTTTTTGGTAAATTGTATGCATCATGAGATAAAAAATATACTAGTTACTATTATTTTCCCACTGGGTTTTCCTTTCCAGCACAGTATTGTTTTGTAGTAGTCACACTGAGAATTTGCCAAAGTTATCTGACAGACCCAGCCTAGAGCTTCAGCAATTCTGACATTGCTGCAAAAGTTCCAAGAACAAAAACAATCCACTTTTTTTACTTCCTAGGAGCCCCAGAATCCAGCCCAGTCAGTCAGAAAAAGTTGCTGTCTTGTAAGGCTAGAGCAATCATACCAAGTTTATGAGAACAGAGACAAATCCAGAAAAGCATTCTTTAGGGAAAAGCTCAAAGAATAAAATGTAAAGTGTTTGTTGTGTTCTGTTGATTGGTGGGTTAAAGATAACAACTTACGGGGCTGCCTGGTCATCAAGAGGTTGGGATGGAAAAACAGAGCCCCCGATGTTAATTGCAGACAATTTAAATTGGCTTTGGCTATCTTACACAGCTCCTTGCTTTTGATTAGATTTCTGCCAAGTGCTCAGACTCTCTTGTTTGGTAAGTGCTACAAAGGTACAGCATGCACAGACTGAACTTGGATGCTGTTGGTTTATGCAGAAACATTCCTCAATCACCCAGTCCCATTTTGGCTGCCAGCTCCTGTTTCTTAAAACACTGTAGAAAGAAAGGGGAAAGGTAGGGTAACAACGTATAACTTTTCCCTTGAAAATTTCTGTTTTGTCAGAGGTAAATTCTCTTTAGACCTCCATTTTTTTAAAAAGAAATGCTGCTGTTGCATTTTAAAGAGCACTTAGAGATATAAACCAACTACTATTATAACAGAAAAACATCTAATGATTTAAGATTATTGCAAAGATTTTGATTCATATTCTCGGTTAAATGTCCAGTATGGAAGCTATACAATGAAACTGCAATACATTATGACATGCAACCTACTGTATATAGGTTGCATGTCATAATGTATATAGGAATATAAACATATTTTAAAAGTATGTACTTCTAGGAAAATATCTAGGAAAAGTTCACCATGCCACAGTCATTAGGGACTTGTAAAGAGTGGCCATCTCTTCAAGATCCTCAATAATGGATTCAGAAGGGGTCAGAAGACCTCAGGCCAGCATCATTTTAGTGTTCTATAAAATAAATTAAGATAAAAAAATAGAAAAAATAAGATAAAAAAATAAGTCATTACATGGCAACAGCAAACAATAATAAAGTTCAATTTGCTTCTGCCTTGGAAGACTTTGAGGAGGCTGCTCAAAATGCCCCTAGGCTGCTTCCCCACAGCTGCTCATCAGACACATGAAGCAAACCCAGCAGGGAGAGTGATAAAGACACATGTCCTCCCTCATGTTTAGAACAGAGGGTGGAGAGACCAGCAGAGATGGTCTGGGCTGCACTGGGTCAGATGGAACAGGGGACAGCCTTGCCCCTCTTGGTGCCAGTCTGCCAGCACTGCCACTGAGACACTGCAGGCTGCAGTGGACACCTGGCAGTGGCACCTTCCTTCCGACCTGCTGCAGGAGGTGTGACTGCCCCATGGCTGTGGCATGGTCCTGAAGGGCAGAGGGTGGCTGGAGAGAGGCTGGTGGTGCCAGGAGGTGTGGGGCAGCTGTGGTGGAGTGTCTGGCTGCAGCCCTGTGTGTGCAGGCTCTGTGCAGGTGCATGGCTAAGAGGCGGTGCTGGCTCTGTGATGAGAAGCCACATTTTCAGCTCTGGTGACCCACAGGCTGGGAGGGAGCACAGGTCTTGGGGGAGGCTAGATGCACCCTGCTAGATGCATCTGCAAGAAGAGGCAGAGACAAGCCTGCACCTCTAAAGGAAAACCCAGTGTCCTGCTCCTAAAGAGTCACTCAAGCTTCTCAGCCCACGTGCCATCACCCATCCTTCCTAGCCAGCCCAGCAGGACTGGACACTCTCTTATCAGCTCAGTCCTGGGAACCAAGCCTGTCAGGCCTTCCTCTGCCTCTGTGCATTTTTCCTTTGCTCTTGGAGAATGGAGCCATCAAGAGACTTTCAACTATTTCCTGACCTAATGCAGCTTTCACAGAGTTTTACAGCAGCAGGCAAGGGTGAGCTGGTAGCTCTCTGTGCAACTCTTTGCATGAATCATTATCATTCATCATTACAACTGTGGTAGTACCAAAAATCCCAGGCACAATTTTTGGGTAACGTTAACTCGCACCTCGTTAGCGAGTACTTTTTACCCAGCCACCAGAAGAGAGGCCCTGCCGGCACAAATGGTATCAGTCGTTATCTGAGTCTGCTGCTCACAGACACTGTGTTTACAGGACACAGGATTAGCATTTACAGCAAATACTTTTTTGCCAGGTCAGTTTGCCACTACTGAGTGGACACTGGTGAGGGCAAGTCATGCACATGGCCATACATTGACTGATCATCCGCTGCACACTGATGTTACAGATCCCTGCTGCATCCAGGGATCCATTCTTTTCCTGGAAGCCAAATAAAATTTTCACTGTCACATCTAAATTCTGGCATAGATAGAAGATGTCATTATCAGAATGTGTAGGGTTAAAAAAAAGCAAACCTCACAAACAAAAAAAAAACCCCAACAAAGCAACAAACTACATAAACAACAAAAAAACACCCCAGTATTTTCTATAACTTCCTCACTTTTATAAGCTGGAAAGGAGTATACAATGCCATGAAATACTAGTAAATGATCTGCTGTCTTTGACATGCAACTAATTTTATTAAGACCCAGTTAAATGGGTTAAGTTAATGCTCTACTGGGTTAACTCCTAGCTTGCTACAGAGTCAAATTATGGTGTGCAATGTTGAGTAAAGTGGGATCTAAACTATCCCAAGCAATTTCCAGTTTCATTGCACAGTGACAACAGACATCAGATTCAATTAGCAAGACATGAATGCATTTTCAGCATCTGCAAGTTTTTTATCACTTGCTAGCTGGTAAACAAATAAATTATGCAGTGTGAATTGAAACACATCTCTACTTGGAGCTATATAATGTAATTGTTGTAATTTAATTCAGCTCTAATGAGATTAAAGTTTGTGGATGTGTAATCCAGTATTTTTGTAAAGATACATTACCATACATTTGAACTACAAAAGCAAGGCTGCTTTATCATATTTGCTGACTTGTCAACACCTTTACTCGACTCTGCAAAAGTTTAGTAAGTGTTTGTTTTCTTTACCCTTGTTCCCTCAATTTGATCCTCATGACCTTCAAAGGACATGAGATCAGGAGCTTCTTGCCTTACACTTTTTCTGACAGAAACAGCAAAAAGAGCTGAGAAAGCAGAATGGCAGTGGGGCACCTGCATGGCTTTGGAGTTCCTGCTAGGTGAAGTTTTGTCTTTCAATACTTAAATCCTTATGAGTACATCTCTCCCCGAGTGAGTGGTGACTTGGATTCCCTGTTTCTCCTTTAGATGAGTAGAAAGTGCCATGCAGTCCTTTAAGGTAGATGGTAAAAGTGCAGCAAACCCCTCAGTACTCAGGAGCAAAACTCAAGGGCACATCACCCAGAGGGCTGGTGTATATGGCAGAGGGCTAAGGTGTATATGGTAAAAACCAACATAAAGGGGCACACTTCAATCCCTATTAACCATAGCAGCCACCACCACATACAGACATTTAAACTGAAAAAAAACCAAACCAAACCAAACAAAAAACCAACCCAAAAACCAATAAATATTTGTAAAAAATAAAAAAAAAAAATGCCCTTCAGTTTTATAATTTCCATAGAAAATTTTAAGGCATTTACAGATTTGGAAGATCTGGGAGGAAAAACAACAAACAAATGCCATCTTTGATAATTACCTTCTCTAAGAGAACTCAGTTTGCAACCACAAGTAGACTTTAGACTTCACTGAGTACTCAAACTCAGCTTTTCAGCCTCTTTCTGTGTGAGCTATACCATGGGCTTTATAGTGTACCTGTACAGTTGCTGGATTAAAGCATCTGAAGGATCAGACCCAGACCTTTTTGATCAAGCCTAGAAGACACTTTGTTTAAACCTCAGTTTGCTAATTTTATTGCAAGTGATTTTGCCCCCATTGAATTATTGAAGGAGTAAAAGAAGGGCTGGAGGAGCAGTGAAATACCCATCCAGGAAGATTTTAATGATTCAGCTGGACTCAGTCCTGAGCAATCTCATGTCCTTTGTTCTATGCTGGTCCAGACAACTGCCAAGGTTCCTTTTGGTGGAAGTCTCTAGCCTTTTGGTGTAGGTCTCTAGAATCCCAGCTGGTCAGTCATTCTGAAAGAATTGCATGACCACTACTCCTGATGTACTGCAAGTTCCTAAGCACTTTCCATGCAAGAGGGGCAGAGGGAACTTAGCAACATGTCCAGTAACTCAAGGGACGAAAGGGGTGGTAAGGGTGAAGGGAAGAAACCTCTCATCTGGATGTAGTTCAATGTGAAATTACAGTATTTGTTTTGAGTGCATTTCAGGAAAGTGATTTGTTATCAGCAGAGGAACAATGGAAGCAAGGTAATTTACATATTGCTTGCAAATATTTTCATAATCAAATGATATGTTTATGGCAATACCAGAAACATTTAACATTTTGTTTACAGAAGTATGTTTAATAAGGAATTTCCTTTTCTTGAAAAACTGTACTGGAATTTCTATTATGTTTAGTTTAGTCTAGTTTAATCAGTTCCTCAGAAAAACAGAATAGGAAGTGGCTTTACAGTGATCATTATGGAGATTGCTGCTGCAGTACAATGTTTTCCTTAAGGTGCAATGGATGTAATGCTTCCTGTCCTTGCAAGTGCAACATAAAGCAATGATCCTTTAGCCATAACCTTAAGACCTGCTTCTCCGGGGGACAGGTGGAAGAGGATGGAGAGGAAAGCTTTGCTACCGCCCTGTTTCCAGCTCACCTTTCCCTAGTTCCTTAATTACATATTACCTTCATCCCCATCTCCGGCGCCGGTGCGCTCCCCATAAGGGGGCACCCTTGGTTGTGTCCTGAGGGACGCCAGGGCTGCTCGGAGATGCTGCGGAGCGGCAGCGCGCTGCCGGCAGGGCTGGGCAGGGCTGGGCAGGGCTGGTGCGGTGAGGCTGGGAAAGGAAAGGACACGTTCAGCGCTGCTGAATAGGTACCCACTGCAGCGCTGCAACATCTAGGCTCAGCACCTATCATCATCTCACCACTTCCTTCCAAATGGAAAAAAGTGTGGCTCCAACTCTTGCACTTTTTCCTCTGAAGAAGGGATGGGAAAGAGTCACGTGCTTAAAACCCATATCCAGATTTCTGCAAAGTCAAAACTTTTAATTGGATGCAAGCTTTGGCTAACATGAGATAGTAACTAATAGCAACAAAGAATGGTTTCTGGCTTTTCCCTGGTTGCTTGCTCAAGTCTGGATCCCAACTGGTTTAACATTGGCTGTGTCTGAACAAAGAAGCTGCTGCCCATCAGCAACCATGACACAAGGTCTGGATCTGCAACTCATCCAAGACAGGCATCACACAGAATGTTGCAGCTCCCTTCCAGGAATGGAGACAGTGCATGTCAGCCTCTTCAGCTTGAGTTCAGGTTGCTGTTCAGGTGCAGTCAATGCACACACAGATCTGTGAGCCAGGAGGTGCTGCTGACTTCTGAAATGCAGTCTCAGAAGACACCAGGTCAGAGGGAAATTAACATCCAGGTTGAGTCAAGCTCAGATGAAGAACAAGATTCTTAACTACAAGAATATGAGACTCTGATCTAACACAGAAGCTTAGTCAGACTTAGATATGAAAATAGACTGAATTATAGCTCTAAGACTATCCCCTTCTTCCTTAGGGGTGCAAGGAAATTTTATTAACTCTAAAAGGAAGAGAAATACCCCTTAGAGTTCTCACTTTATGTAGAAGGAAGCAGAAACAGGGCTTTAAGCCCTCTCCTGAGTTTCCATTTACTTTGGATATTGCAGCCTTGCCTGTTGCCCAGATTGTGCTTGTTCAGTGGAAACAAAGCCACTGTTGGTCCTACAATGTGAAAGGCTTGTCAGAAAGAGCCGATTTGGAGCTGTCTTGCTTAAGACAACATCCTTCTCAGGTTACAGGTGGGAGTAACAACACAGTCCTCAGGTTACATCTAGCAAGACAACCAAGCCTCTGCGGAAAGCAGCAAGCCATGGCTTTCAGTCAGGTGGAGAATAGCTTTTATATAGGAAGAAAAAAAATGAATTGCCTGGGAAAGCCTGGGGGGTTCTAAAAAGTATGCACTTGTTGTTCCCTTGGCATTATCCTCCTCAGCAGTACTTAAAGTTAAGTGTGTGAACTACAGAGAATCAACTACTGTCAAAAACAAATGCCTAAAGCCTACAATTCTTACAGTTCTATTACTTGTGTAACTCAGTCTTCAGCAAATGAAGCTCCATTCCCCCCCTTTTGTTTACAGGAGTCAGTCACACCAACAAGGTGACATAAGCAATACAGGAAAAAATACATTTTTAAATATGTTTCATCTAATTTAGGGAGGATCTCATATGACCATAACCATACAACACTTTAATAAGATTTTGTGATGGTTTTTGTATTGCATTTAAAAATAAACAAAATATCTGCATCAGGAAAATTTTGGGGCGTCAATATCCAGTGCATAGCTGCATGACAGCATCAAAGGCTCCTTCTTCAGTAAAAGAGGAACTGAAGCAGAGCCTCTTTTAGTAAAAATAGCATCACTAGAAGCTGAAGTTCACTTTACACTGAGTTTTTGCAGTTCTGCTTCATGGTCTGTTTAGCTGGGAGAATAATGTCTTCTCACACCTACCATCTATCTGTGTATCAGGTTACTTTATAATAGTGAACACTGGTCACCATGGGTCTCTGCCAGTAGAGGGTTTATTGCATTTATTCCATGTCAGATAATTTAGGACTCATCAAAACAACTTCCAAGTTTGTGTGTTAAGTAGTAACTGCCCTAATGTTTCATCTCCAGACACTTTTGTATCATTTTCTAACACACTGTTGACCTCCTTGCATGAGCTTACATTCTTTCAAAGCATGTCACAAAGCAATGTTAAAGTGAAAAATTTCTATCTGTAAAGTGACTGCCAAAATCTGGTCCCTATATTTCAAAGACGAGCAAATAGAACAAACAGTAAGAAACAAAGTTGGATGATTAATGAGATAAATTAAAAATAACTAGCATACAGTTTTGTATCAGATAAGAAAGCCTTCTGATTCAGGAGCAGAAAATGTAATGATGGTTGTATTTCAGATTTAAACAGCTTGGTTAATGCATACAGGAAATTGTCCATTTGAGATGAACACAAACAGAAAAAAAATCTCCCCTAAGCACAGGCAGGTCTAGACTTCTGCATTGCTGTTCTTGCAGGTGGCAATTATTATTCTTGCATTCATGTGCATATAGTTTTAGTTTGATTTGGTGAGAAACATTGAAATAAGTTGAAATTTGAAAAACAACCACATACTCATTAGAAACAGCCCTCTGCTTCTGCTTGCTTACAGGTTTTTTTACTTGCCACCCAGCCTCTGCCTACTTGGATTATGCCTATATGGTTCCCATACAGGTTACACAGCAGAGTGTCTAATACTGGAAGAGAAGACACCAAACACCTTCCTCTGCCCATACCAACATTTGCATCTTTAGGAGCAAAACAAAAGGCAAATCAGATGAAGAGGTAGAACATGCTATTTCCAGTGGGAGGGGTAAACCTAGGGTTCCCTTTATCTGATCAAAATCTGCTTTCTTTTCTATTTTCTGTTCCAAGAGCCCAAACGAAGCAAGTAGCCAGCCCTCCATTGCATATCATGGCTTGGTAGACAGCATCAGCTGGCAAACTTTCTGTCTGAATCTGAGGTCATGGTGGGTCTTTGCACATATACACATCCCTGCTCTGGACACTCATGCTCTTCTCAGACATAGGAAGAGCCCAGAGAGAATTTCACAGCCTTGTTAGTAGAAATAAAGCAAAGGATTGCAATGATTGACTCCCACCCTTCCCTTCAAAGTGCTTTGCAAACATGTGAAAAAAGAAAAGCTTGGTTTCTTTTTGAAAGAAAAAGGAAATGAAGGTCAAAGGGAGCATAAAATCAGCCCTAAATGGAAAGGGCATTCATTAGCTTTCTCAAAAAGAACAAAAAATAAAAAAGCAGCAACTACTTACTAGATGCAAGAGAAACAGCAACAGCCTGTACCTTCCAAAAGAGCCTTATCCAGGCTTATCGAGAATGTAAAACGTCTCCTGAAAAAAAAGGCATGCTGGGGAAGGCTCCTATTTCAAAGAGGCCAGAGCAAAAAAAGTTGCAGCAAAGCAACCAAGGTTCAGCTGTAGATAATTTTGGGCAAGAGGAAAGAGATTGCCCTTCACCAGATGGCCACATATAAAGTTGTACAAAGGAAGGGGGTAGGAAAAGGAAAAAAAAAAAAAAAAAGAAGAAGAAGAGAAGGAGAAGGATTTGGATTCAGTTTTAGTTTTTTTTTTTCTATTAAGTCTTGATTTGAAATAAAATGTAGGCCATTCTGGTACCTGTGTTTTTTTCCTCCAGATAGTAGCTGAGAGTTTGGGGTTAACTTCCACATGAAAAGGAAGCAAATTAGAGAAAACTATTGTTTCTCAGCTACTTTTGGGAATTTTATTATTTCAGATTTTGAAAAATAAACATGGAGCCTGTGTTTTGCTAATTCACCTTGTGAAAACCTGATTTCCAGTGGGTTTGCATATGTGTTCAAATAACACTCATTTCTCCATTTTACTCACAAGTTTTGCACTTAACAAGGTGCAGGCAACTGCTTGAACTGTATTATGTATTCTGGAAAGTGGGGTGGCGACAAAGAATGACCATCCTTGAAAAAACATGCTATCCTGTCCTAGCCTAGCCTATCTGTTTTTCTCAACCTAAAGGCAGAAGTCTAATATAGCAAATAGAGAAGAAAGGGAAAAGCTTATTAGTATTCTGAGTCTGTATTTTCCCAAAGGAAATTCTGACTATCAGGTACTCAACTGACTCTTATAATGAAATTTTCTTGCTGTTGGAAGCTGTCCATTGGTGAAAATTAAGTAAATATGATACATAGGAACAAAGTTGTTCTTCCCTGATATAAAAACATCTCAAATAGAAAGGCAGATGAAACACAAAAGCCTGGTGCCTGGTACCAAAGGTGGTTGCCCATTTTACTGATTATATGACTTGTATCATGTGGCAGTCATGGAATAAGGACTTACTTGGGAATATAGTTGAAAAATGAAACAGCATAGTCATGACAGCATTGATTTCTATACCTAAGTAATGAGGCAAATCTTGAAAAAGTAAGGTTGGTTGATTTACTTAACATAGAAATTCCTGCCAATTTTCAATGTGCTGTCAAATATAATCATATTAACTAAACCTTAAAAACCCCAAATAGCCTGATTTATTATTTCTTCAATGCATATGTTTTTGGGTATTTGAATACGCCTTCATCAAAAGAAACTAGATTTTTAGGGAGCCAGTTAGCTTGCTTTGCCAAGTTAAAAGTTCTGGTAAGGTCAATCTCTTACAACAAATCTAATTATTACAAGTTAATTTCTTTATGTACACAGCTTTTATCTTATGCCATAAGAGGGAAAGGATATGGGGATAATGCTCTTAGGTTGAATTTCTTGGTGATAGTCATTATTCCTCAGAGTGGGGGAGAGCATTGTGAGGGAAGCAGAGGACAGATGGGTGTTTTTCAGTTGGTGCTTGTATTTAATCTGCATAATTAGAAAATGGGAAAGTTATCTATGACGCTGATGCTGACTTCACTTCTAGGTCTTTTTGAGCTCATTTAAAGTATGGTAATGAAAAAAACATTTTACCTTTGGGCAGCAATCTAATTTGTCAGGAAATTCCTCTTGCTATGATGAGTGGATGAGGAAAATTTGGAATAATATGATCCAGATGTTAAAGCTCCTATTTAGCAGCAATGCAGATGTATTATTTTATGGAATTGTCCAGATGTTTACCTTCCAGTATTAATAATAAATCAATACTGAGGTTTGCATCTGTATGACTCCATTCCTATCTTTGCCCTCATTGACACGATGAAATACTCATGCATCTCATGTAGAGGCTAATAGTATTAAAATTAACAATCTGGAAGACATAAAAATCAGTAAGGAAAATTGAAACAATTACTGCAAGTAATATATACCAATTTATCTGATAACAGTGTCACCCAAAAGAAGGTTATGCTACCATTTTTTAATTGATTTGCATTTAATTTTGCAGCTAACACGATAACAAAATTCTGTTACAATTTTGTATTAGAAAGTAGCCAATTTACTGAATATGTGCACTCAAGCAGTTTTGGCTTTACCACTTAAATTCAAACTTAACTTTACTGGAAAACAAAAAGAGCAACGCACAGTACATAAGCACAGCAGAGAAGGTTCATATTGGAGAGCAGCCAGGCTGGCAGGCAGCAGAAACCTTCAGTGGCCTCTGGTGAGGGCTGGGAAACTTCAGGATCTGCAGTCAGGGATGGGCAGAGGCCACTGACCTGTGACACGTCAAAAGGGCAGCAGGGCATGGAGGTAACTCAGCCACTTTTACAGTCACAGACAGCAGACTGAGCTCTCCTAAAGTCAGGGATGCAGGGTACAGGAAAAAAACCAACTAAAACTGATGTGATCTTGTGATGATGTGTTGTTATCTTCTACAGGCATTTCTATCTCTTAGTTTAAACTTATATTGTAAAATACCAGTTTGTTCAAGGGTTCCATGCTTCCTGGGGCTTGGGGGGATTATTTTTAAGGGTTTCTCCTTTTCCTTAGAGAAGAAGAATTGAGTCCTCCTACAGCTGAAATCTGGGGCAAAGTTGTTTTAAGTTTCACAAGGCACAACACACCTTCCTTCAGAATTCTACTTTTTGGATTAAGGAAAGAGATTCGTTTTCCATAGAAGTATCCTTTTACTCTAGGTGAATTGTGCTTTTTTGTTTGCTTTTAAAGAATCCCCCTGCACCAAACCAAACATAAATTTTAAAACTGTCTCCCATCTCCCCTCAGAGTTTTTTTAAATTTTATTTTTCGCAACATTTCTCTAATGATCTAGGAGTTAACTCTACAAACATGTATACTAAAGTCAGTCTTACTTTGTTTTTGCCATCATCAGGCTTCCACAGTCCCAAATCCATGGTTTATTAACATGACTACAGAGAGAACATACATTACAGGGCTTTTAACTCTTCGGTGGTATCAAATATGTGCTTATTGGAAAAGAAATAGAATATTTCATCACTATGGGCAGCGCAAGCTAAATATATGTATTGAGTTTGATGAAATTTCATTTAGGAAAAGGTGTTTAAAACTTTAAGCCACAGCATTTTGTGCTGAAGAAAGATGTTTTAAGAAAGTCCTAAATTAGTCTGGTTATGTACCCAAGCATCACCCAGAGCAGTGCAGCCAAATGTGCCTCTCTGAAAGTTCCTTAGAGCAGCTCTAAGGCTTAAAGGGCAAAGTGACTCCACTGATTTCAGAAAGCCTTAACCTTGTGGTCCAAAGGCTCCCAAAGCCTTAGCCTTGATGTCACCATACTTAATTTGAGTTCTAAACCAAACTTTAGTGTTTCTTGCAGTAAAAAATAATTCTATCAATAGACAATTTAGATTCCAAGCATATGATGTGAGGGGTCTGATGAGTTGTATCTCATTGTTATAACCAATTACTACATTTGACTTACCAATTATTTAGAGGGTGCCAGGCAGATTAACATTCTGGAGTCAAAGGCACTCCTGGATCAGATGCTGTACAAGTAACATTTTATGTCTAAGTTTTGCAGTTTGACAGTCTGTCAATCAAACCTGACCACACACAGTGGAAACAGGGATGTCATTACTTTGAAATGACTGTCTCAGTTTTGCTAACAGTCCCACTGCTGCTTATGTGGCTTGTTTCTCTTTGTTTCACCATCAACCTTTGCTGGTGGAAAACCCTGTCCATGTGAGGAACGCTCACAGTTATTACCCTTACATCACTTTCAGACCAACCTCTCTTGGGAAGAACATCACAGGATGTCCTATTTTTGTTGTTTTTTGAGTTGTTTAGATAAATTTCATAGATAGTATGGTAACTTGGCTATATCTAACTAAAAATAACCTCAGTTATTTTTGACTTCTTCTAGTCCCGTTCTGTCCTTTGTCTCCCTCCATCACAATTCCAAACTGCTAGTTTTAATTATATTAGCAATATTTTCACAATTACCATTTTTTGTGAAGACTGAAGCAAAACAAATTTGGTTTGATGGGGGTTCATTCCATTCCTTTATTTTTTCCTGTATTATATATTTTTATTCACCTTTAAGAGCTAAATACAGAAATATGAAACTTGTTAAATTTATATTAATACCTCAGTAGAAGCTACACATCCAGCATTCTGTGCCACTCTGCAAAATACACAAGATCTTGAGCACTCTTTCTTTTTTTCTATGTATATGTTAGTGTACAAATTGTTCCTCATGATCTATAAATGCAACTGAATTTTGGGTTATCTAGGTATAATGTTTACCATGTTTGGATTTAATTTGTTCTTTAGGTAACTTTAGATAAAATTGGGATTGGCAACTATTAGGATTTTCTATTTGATAGATTTTGCTTTGTATGCAGTGAAATTGCTCTAGGCTGGTCTCTTCACCACCCACCCTTTTGCAGAGTGGATCCGTAGCTCCTCTTACTTCTTGGAGGTTTTTTATTGCATAGCTGACCTGGAGTTTGATATTAAGTCATTTTACAACTCATGTTTGTGGTGTGAAGAGAGAAGGGGAAAACCCTTCAGCTTTGTACAGCTACTATGTTCACTCATTTAATGCCCTAACTTCTGAGTTAATCCTCAGTTCTCCATTTATGCACCTGAAGGTGACGAGACATCAAAAGCCTTGACATAATGGATAAATATGTGCATTCATATCAAAACCACATTACAATTCTTTCTGATGATCATGATTTCCTACTCTACCACACCTAAATGTTGCTTGGAGATCCTCTCCATTTTGACTATTGCCAAAGATTTTTACTCCAGTGAGTTATTGCTTCCTCCAAACTGTGGGCTAATTTTCATTTTGTTTTGCAGCAGCCAGCACCCTAACACTTAAAATATGAATATGCCTGACAGCCAGCAATGTTGAGAGCAGGTTATAAACTACTTTTGGAGTTAGAGCTACTCAGCTTTGCTACAGGTAGGCCAAGCTGACACATTTTCTTATAGAAAGGGACTTTAGTTAAAGTCTTATTATACAGAACAATTAGATTCATTTCATTGTTTTGCAGAAGCAACAAGAGCAGCCAAATCCCAATAAGGTGAAACATGCCAGTCAAAGCAATGTTAAGCAGCTGAAAGAGCCCACTGAATGTATATTCCCCAGAGCAAAATTTTTGCTAAAATACAGCAAGTGGTATTTAATCCCCTACTCCCAAACATCCCAACCCAACAGAGCCTGCAAAAATGTTAATGTCTCCTGTCAACTCTCTGAGACTGTGTTATGTGTAACAGGTCTTGGGAGACTGAAGCCTGGCTAGAAATATCATTAAACTGGAGCTTCTCAACATTAAAAAGGATTGTCATTTCTGCTGCTACAGGACACAGTGTAAAAGCCTTTAAATAAGAGCTGACAAATTTTGTACCTGCATCTTAAAAATACCCTGGTGGGGGAATTTAGATAAAGTTAAAGAAAATACTTCAACAGAATAAAGAGGAACAGTATTGGTAACACAAGACTGCTAAGTTTCTGCCAAGAATTTTTCACCACAGCTACATACTTTTAGATTAATCAACTATACAATTTATGGGCAATAGTTCTGAGACTTAAAGGAACAGCTGATTAAAGGAACAGGGGGCCTGCAATATCTGCAACCCCTTCAAGAGGTGTTGGACTTACATCAGATGCATTATGAGGTTGATCTACTTGTTCTTGAGGAATCCGTGGAATTCCTGGTCAGACAGCAGCTCAAACTGAGTCTAGCACAGTAGCTCTGAGTGGGATGCAGAAATCCTGGACAAACATAAAGAAAATTCAAGTTCTATCCAGGTAAAATTTCTAGGTGCATTAAGAAGTTCTGGGATTTTGGTGAAGAATATGAGTAATCTTTCATGGTCTTATGACAGAAAAGTCTGATGACTCTCTGGATTTTGCCATGACACTGCTTTTTTACGTAGTGTACTATGGGAGTGATGGGAAGAGACTTTGTGGGGATTTGTCCTGCCTACATGTCTTCTACCATTGCTGTACCTGCCAGCTACATCACCCCCAATGCCACTGGCAAGGACCAGAAGTGAGCTCTTGAATCTCTTTTGCCCTAGGTTCATGAGAATAAGGTCTAGTGGATACTCCTGCAGTAAAATAACCTCTCTTTTCCTTGAGAAGAACTGTTCTTGTGCCACAGACAAATGATTGAAGTCCCTCATCAGTCTTATGATTAGGAGAACACTCTTAATGCAGTAGCCACTGACATATGCCAGGCTTTTGGGGATTTGGGGTTTCCAACAGGCAAATCCCTATGTGCGAGAAACGACACAGTTTCTTCCTTCTCCAAAGTCCGTGAAAGACTCTTCTTGTCCTTCCCTTTTTATAGCTCCTATCTTCCCCTTTCAAAAAGGAGAATTATGCTGACATAATCACCTTATGTCCAGTTACTTAACATCCAGCAGATGGTTGCTAAAATTCTTGCACCAGCAGTAAGATTTTAATTATTCTTTGGTAACTGTACATCCTGGCAGTAGTAAACCCTGGCAACTTAGCCATTTTCATGCTGTCCTTATCTTTGATAGCAGCTGAAATGTGCTTATGCATCCTTGACACTAAGCAAATATTTTGTTGTTCTTTGGCTTCTTTATTTCCTGTAAGTTTGATCTTGACAGTTTTACAACATCAGTGGCATACCAACAAGAAATTTGTCCAATGACATCTGTGCAGTCTGTGGACAGAAAATCTTCGGGGATATAAAAAAATAAGGGATCATTTAAAATACCTAATAGCTGTCCTGTAATCATGGATAGCCTTTCTATTTAATTATGAAACTATTGTTTTCTCCTCTTTTATGCTGCATTAAAAAATAATGATGACAATAAATACCAAGAAAAAAAGGAACTAAAACCATATTCAGAAACAACATTGTGCAGGGGCAAAAAAAAAGGAACACAAACTATTTTTCAGTCCTGTAATACAAGTTGAGGCCATGCAGATTTCTGGCTGACAAACTGATGCAAGAGTGGTGATAATCCTATAGTTCCAGGCTTAAATCCACCTTCCAGGTCCTTGGTGCACAGCCTTTGTGGGTGTGCCTGGCAGGACATTAGACCAGGCATGCTGACCCACCAGCCAGGTCTGCTAATTCAGCCTCCACTCCTGTGTATTGCAGAAGATTTCCTCCAGCTGTGCCTGGGGCTGACTGCCAGGTGGTTTTAAGGCAGATGTGGAACCCTTCTAACCAACGTCCTGTAGCCTGGAGCCTGACAGAAGAGCTGGTGACCCAGGGATACCAAACAACTCCACGTCTTGCATTCCAGAAACTCAACATGAAAACTATTGAATATGTGCTGGAACAATGTTACTAATCACTCACTTCTGCACTTCATAAAAGTATCCTGGCTTCTTGTGAGCTGGAAAATATGAATACCAGTCTGGATGTTCAGGATGTTGGATTCAGCTTTACAATAACTCCAAATAGTCCAAATAGTTTAAGTAATTTGAAACTGTTTGGTTATAAAACCAGGCAATGTCCACACTCAGTCATTAAAATTATCTGCTGATGGTTTGACCAGATTTGCAAATGTAAGCAGTGATTCTTTTTTGCATTTGAAAGATTCTTTAACAATACACCTGATACTGGGTTTCATGAATCCTGCATCCACAGCTGGTTTATTGTTGGTAAGAACCAAACTCGCCCAGACTGCCCTGAGAAAGCTGATTTGAAGGGGTTGTTCAGCAACCCATACCCTGTCTGTAACATGTGTGCTTTTCATTTGGATTTTCTAAACCACAGCCTGATTACTTACTAATTCTTGTTTTGATCTGCAGTGGAGGGATGAGATGGCCACATTAAATGAATGGAAAATCTGTTGTTATTATTAAGGAAAAATTATATTTAGGGAATATGATAGGTCTGTTTGGCTTTACCTTATCTAAGACCCCAAGTAAGCTAGGAACAGAAAAGTACATTATATTTTCCTTCTTGATTTCAAGACATCCAGAATTAATTTTTATAATGAGAAGAACACTTTAAAGAATATAAATCATAATTTTATAAAGATCATGCAGTGGATTTTGTTCTTTAATAACATTAAAAAAATTATGTAATGCACTTTCAGAACTTTTAAATTATGTAATACACTTTTCCCTTTTAGTAGTAAGCAAACAAGATTTTCCCTTAAGCAATTTAAAAAATAGTTGAAGCTCTGCTGCTGTAGTTTTCTGTAGAAAACTGCTTGAGTGAAATCAATGTTTAGCTTATTTTCTTGGAGCCTATTTTAACCATAGGATACTTAATTTTAACATTACCTCTATAAAAAAAAAAAAAAGAGTAAATTACGGGGGGTTAAGGAAGTAAATTATGAACACTAAAAAAAGTTATTTCAAAAATTTAACCCAATACTATATCTTTGATTCTTACTAAGAAAAACACCAAGATTTACCTATTGTTGCATTTTCTTACAGTTTCTTTATGAACAGATTGTGTGGGATCACCCAAATATTTTATGGACCCCTCTGGACTGTCTCTGCTATCTGGTGGTTTGGCAGTCGATTGTTACAGGCATCATCCAAGGCATTGCCTACTCACCGGTTCTGGAATAGGATGCAGATTTTTGGTGAGAATTAAAAGTGTTGGACATTTACCTGCCTATGATAATATGCATATTCTGTACTTAATCCTAAAAGACTAGAGAAAATAGCAATTGGTGGAATTCTGGTGTGCTAGAAACACTTTTGCCTCTTTTTGCATTATAGTGAGGCTCTGCAGCATTCTATGAAAACAGCATGTTTTGGAAGCTCGTGCTAGGAAAAAAAAATAGACTTCCCAGAATGAAGAAATAGATAGCAGAAGTAGCTTCTGAATTCAGATTAAACATTAGTATTTTAAGAACCTCTACATTGTTAGTAGAAATCAGAGATACACTTACTGAACTTACACTTTCATATATATATAAGAATAAAGCAGATATTGTATGAAGTCATCCTTAGGTGAACAAAGGTTTAGATGCTAAAAATAGGAAATTATGAGCTTAAAAAAACTAAAGTAAATTAAAGAAAGAGCAAATCTTGAATACATAGAAACAAGTCAGTAATTCTTATTTTGTGTTATGCCTGCATTAATAAATGCAAAAATGCATGTAAATAAGCGGTTAATTTTCATTGTGCCGTCAAAGTTGCCTGCTTTCGGGTGTAGTGGAAGCTGGTGTGTACTCAGCCTTCTCAATGGCTAGCAAAGAACAGGGATACCTTGCTCTCACTGCCACTTTGGTTGTGCAGAGGACTTGCTAAAAGCAGTTACACAGCAAGTAACCAGCCGTGAGAGGAAACTTCCAATGCGATCAACTCAGTTACAGTGAAGTGTTTGAACAGGGTTTCTGTACCACATTAGATGCCCAAGATCAAAACAGCACTAAAAACACTAACTTGGACATGGTCTTATTACAGTTACAGCCAAATGTTGTAGGTGTTTCCATTTGAAAACTTTTAAGACCTGCTTCTATATGTGCCTGGAAATGTCCTAAGCTGTGCCCAAGTCCTAATCTGATCCAGAAATTCATAGTCCTTCTGGCCTATCAGAATCAAGATATTAGGGTTCACTCAGAATTTTCTATGGCTACAAGAAAAATATCCAAAAAAATTACTTTATTTTTACATCAGCTGTGAAGGATGGGTCTGGTGCCAGTTCAATTTTTCAATTAGGAGCCTTGTCCCAGTAACCCTCTCAAGAAAACACAACCCCACCTTGACAGCAAACACAATATCCTATGTGGGATGTTCTCCACCCACTCTAGTTTTGTTGACTACATCTACAGAGAGAGCAAAAGGTAGGAAACACTCTTTTCATGCCTATGTTAAGGTTCCTGAACATAGAGAGGAACGTGGTGTTGGATTCAAGGACGATATTTGTGTTTCCCACACTGTTTAAGCTGAGAGCAGCTTAAACTCCACTTGTACAAGTCAGAAGAGTATTTGAACCCTACTCCAAAGCATCTATTGCAACATATAGTACAATGAAATTAGACAGAAATCATCCTCCATAAATGTCTTTCATAAAGGAAATTATAGAAACTAAAAGCTACAACAGACAGAACTGCAGTGAGAAAGCACATTTCTACATTATGCCTTGCAGCCACGATTTTCAGGAGATCTGGGCATTTAATTTTCTGTGACAATGAAATACAGAGAATCAGTCCTTAGATTCACTGACTAGGAGAGCTAGGATAAAATTATTTGCTGCAAAAACTGACTTTTATAGCATTTGATGAGAAGTAGTTTGTACAAAGAATGCAGAAAAACCCTTGGCTAGGCAGGTCCTCTCCTGAAACTTTTGCAAAGATGAAGACATGTAAACTACATAGCTGTATATCTAAACAACTTTTCATCATTAAATATTTAAATGAAACAGCTTTTGATCATACTGCTGCTTAACGTGTGTAGATAACTACTCTTATTTAACCACAGAAGGCAGCTCAGCACCACACATCCACTCTCTCACTCTCCCTCCAGTGGAACAGGGGAGAAAATCTGAAGGGTAAAAGTGAGAAAACTTGGGAGTTCAGATTAAGGCAGTTCAACAGGTAAAGTAAAAGCTGTGCTCACAAGCAAAGCAGAAGAAAGAATTAATTTATTACTTTCCATCAACAGGCAAAGGTTTAGCCATTGCCATGAAAGCAGGACTTTTACTTTGGAAGGCAAATATGGTAGCCCCAAACATCCTCCCTTACTCTTTCTTTCCCACAACTTTTAGTGCTGATTATGTGGTCATGGGTCATGACATTATGTATGGGACATCCTTTTGGTCAGCTGGGATCAGCTGTCCTCGCTGTGTCGTCCCCCCCCAAATTATGATGCACCACCTACCTGCTTAGTGGCAGGACAACGTGAGAAACAGAAAATATCTTGATGCTGTGCAAGCACTGTTGAGCAATAACTAAAAAGCCACTGTGTTATGGAGACTGTTTTGGGCACAAATACAAACCACAGCACCGCAGAAGGAGCTATGAAGAACATTAACTCTCTCCCAGCCCAAACCTGAACAACTATTCAGAACAATATCTTCAAAAAGTATTTATCACATAGCAAGTGTTAGAATTTGCAGTGGCCCAGCTTTCTGTTGTTGAGATGCAGATAAGTGATGGAACAAACAGGCAAGTGAAACAAATCCAGAGTGAATTCACTACATATTTATTTCTTAGTGTCCCTGTCTAGGACCTTAGAGCTATTTTCAAATTATACCAAAACACCTGCTGCTGCTCTTCTTCAAGAGGCCACTCGAGGTACGTCTTTGTGTTCATGATCTTCCGCAGCTTGCAGAACCTCTTGGGAATGGCTTTGCTCTGAATGGGCTCCAGGAGGATGAGAATCGCCGCGTCGTTGTTCTCATCAAAGAGGCGGAAATGCGAGAAGTCCAGCTCGTACTTGCACCACTCGCTCTGCACAAAGTGCTCGGACAGCACAAAGAGCGTTTTGCGACTCTTCTCAATGGAGTCGATGATGTTGTCCACGATCCACTTGCCCGGCACAAAGTCCCGCTTGTGCAGGCAGAGCCGGAAGGGAGGGCAGGCCTGCTCCAGCTCCTGCACCATGGTGTTCTCCACCCACTCGGAGTCGTTCTCGCTGTAGGAGACAAAAGCGTCGTAGCAGACGTCCTTTGGCGGGGCGCGCTTGGGCTTCCGCTTGGCTTGCAGCCACGCCCACGTCATCCGCAGGTACCACACCACGTGGTACTTGTAGCCGACGGCCACCAGCAGCAGGATGACCAGGAACACCAGGACGCAGATCAACGACACCACCAGGGACCTGTGGCACTCCATCAGGGAGAGGTGCACAGCGCCAACCTGAGCCCCTCTCACCGCCAGCGGAGAGTCACACACGTACCTGTCCGGCCACCCCACCAGCACCTGGGCTAGCCTGGCCTCGTGGTGGACAAAGGAGAGGAACTCACAGGAGCAGATGAAGTTGTTGTCACTGGCATCCAGCAGCTCCATTCTCCTGAAGGACTCAAACTCCTCCTTGGAGAAACTGTTCAGCTTGTTTCTTCTGACGGACAAGGACACTAAGTTTGGAATGGGTGCGGCACCTGGCAGTGTCTTCAGCTGGTTTCTTGTGAGGTACAGCTCCTTCAGAGATGGGAGCTGCAGTCCAAACTCCTTCAGGTTGTTTCCACTGACATCCAACACTTCTAGCGTTCGAGGAATGCAGCTTGTTACTTCAGGAATTTGAGTGCTGGACAAGTTTAAATATTTCAGGTGTTTTGGCCATTTACACTCATCTGGAATCTCACCAAAGTTATTTAGGCTAATGTCTAAAACAATTAGGTTTCCTAGGTGAGATAAACTTTTACTTGTCATTTCTAAGTCACTCAGTGAATTCTGACTTAAATTTAGAGTTTGAAGTGATGGCCAAGCACCCTGACAGGCTGAATGTTTTAAACTTAGGTCTCCAAGCAAATTTTCACTAAGGTCAAGATATATTAATGACTGAAGGTGTTGGGAAATTTTACATGGTACCAAAAAAACCTTGGTGTTTTGAACTGTGACTCTCGTAAAAAGAGATAGTAGATCTTCCACAGACTGAAGATCTGTAAACAAATAAAATTCTTCTATAGCTAAATTCTTTATTGTGAAAACTCTAAGTGTCTGTGATTTCTTTGCTTGAAATTCCATTTTCCACTGTCCAGTTCCCAAGAGTCTACAGTCTACCAGCTCCAGCTCCACTAATTTTGGCATGTCTTCTAAAATGCTGACAATCTCAGGCACAGTAGCATCTGTTAGTAAAGTCTGTCTAAAAGAAATTTTCTTTGCAAAAGATGAAGACATGACTCTCAATACTTGCATTTCTGCAACACTACTGAATGCCATTCTTCTCACTTCCAGCCAAGCGACAGAGTGCACAAGGTCCCTAACAATTTCTGAGAATGTATTAATACTTCTTATATTTATGATCATGTGATTTATCTCCTTAATTGATTTCAAACTTCCCTGCTCATACTGACTGAGATTGCTACCATCAATCCACAGCTTGTGCAGAAACTCAATGCCCTCAAAGTTCCCTTGCCTTATCACGCTGAACTGTGGGTTGCCCAGGTGGAGAGAGCTCAGGTTCCTCAGCCTGGAAAAGGGGGAGCTCTGCCCCAGGTCTCTGTAGGAATTGCCTTGAAGATAGAGGCGCTGGAGTGAAAAAAGGTGCCCAAACCACACAGGGGACAAGTGAGCCAAGCTGTTATTTGATAAGTCCAAGAGCTCCAGTTTTTCCAGGGACTGAAAGGAGTCCTCATCTATGGAGCTGATTTCATTGGACTGCAGCAGCAGGGTTTTCAGGTTCACAGCCTGCTGCAGGTCCTGGGATTGGATGTGCTTTATCCTGTTGTGAGCCAGGTTTAACCCTGTGATTTTGGCCGTGACCCCAGGGGGAATGAATTCCAAGCCCATGGAGGAGCAATTGCAAAGCTGACTGGCATCGCATGAAGGACAGGCCTGCTTCAGTGCTTGTTGCTCGGAGATGCTTGCAGCCAGGACCATGTACGTGGCCAACACTTGCCAGGTGTGTGCAGTCATTATATTGCCTAAAATATGAAACACAGTCAGAGCAAATATAAGATGCATAGCTTGTCTTGGAGAAGCTGCATTTTGGATAAATCTAAAATATAAGTTTTACTGTTCTGTCTTGTTGAAGGCACTGTTAAAATATTTGGTTTTAACACAGTTCAGAGTTGAAACAGATTCGTTTACTACTCTGATCCTCCTCCTGTTTAGTAAGTAGCCTTCATACTTCAATCTCACCTCATGTCTTTTTCTTCTGAATCTGTGAATATTATTTTGTTTATCCATTTTTTTACCACAGGTAGTCTCCTGTATGTGTTTTAAATCCTGGTTGCATCATGAAGAGTCAGCATCTTACAGTAGATAGTAGCATTCAGGTTTGATACTTACTTCAAGCATATGTCTAATCTCTATTCTGACAATAGGAAGAAAAGAAATGCATTTGTTTCAGTCCAATTTTCATCTTATATGCCTTTTCCTACTCTGATTGTAAATGTCCAGTGAGCAGGGAAATAAACACTTGCCTGTATGACTCTTATGTGACCATCAGTCTGATACTTGCTAATGAAATTTAAGCCTGTAAAACTGACCATTGCTGCCTACTGTCTCAGCTCTTCCTTTTTACTGCCACATCCTTCTCCTCTGCCAATGCCTTTTGCTGTTTTGGGAACCTGTGGCAGAGAGAAGATCAGGCCAAGCCAAAAGGAAGAACCAGGGGCCCAGATCCCATCAGCTGACTGGACTAGACAGCTTCTTCCAGCCCCACTGCCTGTTTCTGGTCTTCTGGACTGAAATGATTCAAGGGAAGCCACACAGATGAGGATCCTGTGTGACTCTACCTTCCTCTCACAGTTTTCATAATGATGATTTGGCATAGCTGTTTTTTTTTCTTTACAGAACTTCCTGCACTATACAGCTTGTCTTTACTCCCAACGGGATGCCTTTAGCTCCTCTATCCTCCTGAGGAGCTGAAAAAATAATTTTTGAAGCCTAATAGAGGTCTTTTCCCTTTAAAACCTTTACTGCATACTGAAATATAACCTTTCGTGACAAGGATCAAAGAGCATTTTTAAAATGTCTTTTTCCCCAGCCTGCCACAAAACCCAACTACCTCAGTAGGTAGGGTTGAGGGTGGAAAGAGTGAACAATCCCCAAAGAGGCCATTAAATGAGTTCACAAAATCATTGTGGGCTCTCTATCAAGTTAATCAGGTTAGATTGGCTCCTTAAGAACTGCTTTCTCCCTCAGTCATCCCACTGAGATTCTGTGCAGAAGATCTACTCTGAATTAATAATCTGATTTGTTTTACAGTAGCTGACCCACATATACAAGTCAATACAGAGAAGTCCCACCCTTCCAGCTGCATTATTTTTAGCTGTAACTGCTTAAGATTATCCAAAAGCAGTAAAATTGACTGAGATGGCTTGGGCATATAGGGAGGGGAAGAAAATTTATGGATAATTTTTTCATTCATTCCATCTCTTCCCACCTGCAGGACTATAAACATTTTGACCCCTTGTGTTACTTTCCTTTTATCTCTGTCTGGCTCTAATGTAGAACTTTGGATCTTGAAGGACAAAGTTCTCTTCCCTGTCTTTAGATGCCCACAGCTGAACTGGTCATCCACCATGTCCTCCAAAGTGGTGGAGGATAATATAGTGTGTCCTGGATACTCAGATTAAGATGTGATGACTCCAAGAGAAATTATCTAATTGCCTTAAAATGGGGTATCACAGTTTAGATACCTAGATATTTGGTCCCATGCCAATGCCAAACAAAAAATTGTTGTCTGTAATTAGACTCATCTGCTGTCCAGATGAGGCTCTTTTGCAGGGCTTTTTGGTCTCCCAAGAGTAACTGGAATAATGCAGGGTGTAGGCTAAAGGAGTACATCTAGGAGTAGCGTGAGTTTTACTAGCAACAGATTTAGGTGGTATTTTTACAGTTGTCATCAAATACTTACTTTTAGAAAATGAAGCAACCAGGCAACCTGATCAGTCCAAAGCTGTCTATAGGCAGGTTATTTATAGGTGGAAAATTGGCAGCACACAAGGGAACCGGGCAGGTACCCCACAGGAAATACCAGCAGAGCCTAATGGCTCTCCACCTTACCAGCCTGAAACCATCCAGGTACTGCAGGACTTAACTGCATTTGGTGACTCAGGATGCTGACTTCCCAAGTTTTTTGCTTATCTGTAATCTGAACACACACCCAGAGGAATCCCACTCCCACCCTCATTCACTTTCAACCATTCTCATCCCCTTCTGATTCCTGCCTAATGATTCTGCTTGAGACCCTGATTTACGAGGTCATTTCAGGCCTCTGCACAGCCCCATACAGCCCCAGTCCATGATATCATTGCCCTATGAAAAAATCACTTCTCCCTGCTGTGCTGGGAATTAAAAAGCCAAAATGAAATGCAACTAAAAATACATAAACTTACACAGATGCCCTTATACCATAAGGTGCTGTGATAAACCAGGCATTCAAAATTTCTTTCTGAGTTTCTGAGTTATGGAAAAAGGGTCCAAGCCATCAGACATGCTCAAGCTTATTTTCCCTGGCCCACATGAGTAGAAGTATTTGAGGAAATACACACGTATTCTTAAACAAAACCATGACTGATAACAAAATGAGGTTCTATAAACACTCACAAATGGGGAAGGTTAATGTAAGACCTAAAATAAAGCACCAATGGCGTGCAAATTGATTCTAGCTTGGGGAGCACTACCCAGCTACATGGGGGCAGGTAAATTTGAGCAGTGCTATGGAGCCTGCAGAGGGAAAGCCGCTGGTTGGTGAAGAGGCCAAACCACAAGCAGACTGGGGAAGGCTGCTGCTCTCCACCTGGCAGTGTGTGGGTTATGCATGTCCCAGTTCCCAGCCCCCAGCACTGCCCTCACAGCACGTAAGCACAGCGACACATCCACACACACACGGCCATGCCTCTGCTTGCTTCCAACACAGAAGGTGTGCAGCAGGTCACAGTTAGGTGAGGAGGCACCTGATGTCCCGAGGTCATTGTTCAGTGAGCTCTTTCCTGGTCAAATTCCTGAAACCAAGGCACCCCACCTACACTCCCAGCCTTCCCTGGGCAGTTGGTATCCACACCCAGGGGAGACAGCACACAAATAGGACAAATAGGACAAGGCAACCTCCCACGAGGAAACTGTGCAGAAATGGCACAGTCTGACCCAATTTGTCTCTTCCTCATTTGCTGCTTTCCTCTCTCCCATTTCCCAGAGGACACTGGTCTCATCAGCATGTCACACCTCTCAGGAGAACCATCCCTGCCAGATGCCTGGGATTGCACCTTCCTGCTCTACTTTTGCTGGCAGCCAGAAATCCCTTCCCACCCCACACTTCTGCTCAGCAGCCCTGAGCACCCTGCATCCCCCTTGCAGAGGAGGATTGGTGGCAGAGATTAGGTTGCCTCTTCCAGGGCTCCCTGTTTGCTTCTTGCTGTTTGCTTCTTGCTCTGGCATTGCAGCTCTACCGTCTTTCCCTGCATGTCCAGCCTTCACCTACCTGAAAACTCACCTGTGTGCTGAAAAGATTCCCAGAGATGCCACCTGCAGCTCCAGTGCCTGCAAGCCAGTTAACCTGTGTTGTGTTTTGTCTCTCTCTTGCTGATCATTCTTTGCCCAGCTTCCTCTCACGCTGCTGTTCCGTTTCCACTTCACCTCTCAACCTTGACAATATAAGCAGGGGAATTCCCACCTGGGTGATCTGATTGGCATAACAGCAGTTACATTATCAGTCCTTTTAAATGTGCCAACACACAAAAGTCTGGGTCTATGGTAAGAGTGCACTGTATGAAAACTAAGGCTTCTTCCACATCTCTCTTTGACCCTCTCTTTGTAATGACTGGCAAGATTTATTTCCCTTCTTACCTCTAGGCACACATTTCTCCTAATTTATATTATCAGGGCTCAGTATTTGCTCTTGGATGATTCACTCATCAACTACCTGGAGTTCAGCCTTGATTAAGCCATGAGCTATATTTCTCCAAGAGAGTTAACAGAAAGATTGCTTCCTAGCAGACTTGGTAGCCCTGGAGATAACATTGAACAGGAAAACAGAACTGAAAGTGGTGTTTGCAGGCTGCACCTACAGAAATTATCTCGTGTAGGCACACGTACACACAGGAGTGTGAATAGATACACATTTATAAAAGCACATACACACACATATATACGTGAAGATGTATAAATATAGCAACAGAAAATATACACAAATTTTGCTATTTTTTTTAATACTTAGTCAGCCCATACACCAAGGCTTTAGTATTTCACCACAAAACAATTGCATGTCTAAAATTTAATCAATATCTAGATTTCCTGTACTTAAACTCCAGCAAAACAAGCAATGGGGAACATGAAAATGAATTGAGTTAGAGAAACCACACCTAACTTAATCCCCTCAGAGACAATTTCATGTTCCCATAAGAAATTCTAAAACACAGGAAATCCAAGCACTCAGTGTGGGACTGACTACCTTAATGTAAACATCTGTATCCACCTGCTTGTCTAGACTCCCTTTGTAATCAGTGGAGAGCAATATGGTAATTCTAGGAGATACCTCACACTGAAGTAGAGAGGTGAACTGCCTCTTATCCCTGTGATTTTCTTCACTGACTACAAAGAAAGCTAAGTACAACTGTCAGACTTGCATGGCCCAGTGATTACATAAATATGCTCTGCAAAGTAGAAGAGCAAAATTTAAAACTGAGCCAGTCTGCAACACCATCTAGCCCACACATTAGAAACACAGTCTGACATCCAAAAATAGAAGGCTTCGGCTATTTCCGCGAGTAGGTAGAAAGGAAAGTGGTGATGATCATGAAGAGAAAAACAAGCATTCCCAGGAAGAAATGGACACAGGGAATTATTGATTGAAGCCCATGGTGTTTAATTTCATTTGAAAATTACAATGGCATTGATAGAAACCAGATGGGGAGAGTGGTAACAGGAGTAAAACATACAGAAATACCCTGCACTCTGCAAAATGGACTTAGAAAAGTATATGGAGTCCAACATGGTTTCCAAATATCATGGACTTTTGGAATATTGGCCGGGACTTTTAAAGACCAGAGCATCACATCACTGGAAAGCCTGAAAAGGGCCTTTGCCAGTTGGTAAAATGACAATTATCTCTATATAAAACAAAGCCAATTGCAGTTAGAAAGAAAAATAAGAAAGAAAGGAATTTTAGCAGCAAGAAATAGCAATATACTGCCTTTTGTGGAAATATGTTGAAATGGGCATTGCTGACTTTTATGACTTCAAGGCTCCTTTCAAGTTTTCCCAAAACACCTGCTGCTGCTGTTCACCGGCAGGCCACTCAAGGTACGTCTTTGTGTTCATGATCTTCCGCAGCTTGCAGAACCTCTTGGGAATGGCTTTGCTCTGAATGGGCTCCAGGAGGATGAGAATCGCCGCGTCGTTGTTCTCATCAAAGAGGCGGAAATGCGAGAAGTCCAGCTCGTACTTGCACCACTCGCTCTGCACAAAGTGCTCGGACAGCACAAAGAGCGTTTTGCGACTCTTCTCAATGGAGTCGATGATGTTGTCCACGATCCACTTGCCCGGCACAAAGTCCCTCTTGTGCAGGCAGAGCCGGAAGGGAGGGCAGGCCTGCTCCAGCTCCTGCACCATGGTGTTCTCCACCCACTCGGAGTCGTTCTCGCTGTAGGAGACAAAAGCGTCGTAGCAGACGTCCTTTGGCGGGGCGCGCTTGGGCTTCCGCTTGGCTTGCAGCCACGCCCACGTCATCCGCAGGTACCACACCACGTGGTACTTGTAGCCAACGGCCACCAGCAACAGGATGACCAGGAACACCAGGACGCAGATCAACGACACCACCAGGGACCTGTGGCACTCCATCAGGGAGAGGTGCACAGCGCCAACCTGAGCCCCTCTCACCGCCAGCGGAGAGTCACACACGTACCTGTCCGGCCACCCCACCAGCACCTGGGCTAGCCTGGCCTCGTGGTGGACAAAGGAGAGGAACTCACAGGAGCAGATGAAGTTGTTGTCACTGGCATCCAGCAGCTCCATTCTCCTGAAGGACTCAAACTCCTCCTTGGAGAAACTGTTCAGCTTGTTTCTTCTGACGGACAAGGACACTAAGTTTGGAATGGGTGCGGCACCTGGCAGCGTCTTCAGCTGGTTTCTTGTGAGGTACAGCTCCTTCAGCAATGGGAGCTGCAGTCCAAACTCCTTCAGGTTGTTTCCACTGACATCCAACACTTCTAGCGTTCGAGGAATGCAGCTTGTTACTTCAGGAATCTGAGTGCTGGACAAGTTTAAATATTTCAGGTGTTCTGGCCATTTACACTCATCTGGAATCTCACCAAAATTGTTTAGGCTAATGTCAAGATTATTCAATTTGGGTAGATGAGATATAGACTTTACAGTCAGTTCCAGAGATTTTAGAGAGTTCTGACTTAAATTTAAAGTTTGCAATGAAGGCCAAGAACGTTCACAGATTGTCTCCTCTAAACGCTTATTTACCAGCAAATTATCATGAAAGTCCAGATACAGAAGTGATGAAAAATTTCTTGCAAGGTTGCATGGTACCATGAAAACATTAGAGCTTGTGATGGTGAGTCTTTTTAGTTTGTTTATTTGTGACTCCATGCCTCCCAGGTCAATAAACAAATGAAATTTCTGAATTACTAACTTTGTTATCGTTATGGTTTCAATAAAACTTTGCCCACTCTTTTCAATTTCTTTAGTGTTCCATATTCCCGTCCCCTCAAGCACGCAATTGATTGCCTGAAACTCTTTTAAAGAGGTGATTTCCTTCAGTGACACTATTTTTGGGCTGATACTTCGATCTGTGAATAAAGCTTCTTTGAATGTAAGTTTTTGTATCCTAAAAGGACGTGTAGAATTCTGCACCAAGCTTTTTCTATCAACCGGTAATTTGATTTCTGCCACTTCCAGCCAAGCGACAGAGTGCACAAGGTCCCTAACAATTTCTGAGAATATATTACTATTTCTTAGGTTTATGATCATGTGATTTATCTCCTTAATTGATTTCAAACTTCCCTGCTCATACTGACTGAGATTGCTACCATCAATCCACAGCTTGTGCAGAAACTCAATGCCCTCAAAGTTCCCTTGCCTTATCACGCTGAACTGTGGGTTGCCCAGGTGGAGAGAGCTCAGGTTCCTCAGCCTGGAAAAGGGGGAGCTCTGCCCCAGGTCTCTGTAGGAATTGCCTTGAAGATAGAGGCGCTGGAGTGAAAAAAGGTGCCCAAACCACACAGGGGACAAGTGAGCCAAGCTGTTATTTGATAAGTCCAAGAGCTCCAGTTTTTCCAGGGACTGAAAGGAGTCCTCATCTATGGAGCTGATTTCATTGGACTGCAGCAGCAGGGTTTTCAGGTTCACAGCCTGCTGCAGGTCCTGGGATTGGATGTGCTTTATCCTGTTGTGAGCCAGGTTTAACCCCGTGATTTTGGCCGTGACCCCAGGGGGAATGAATTCCAAGCCCATGGAGGAGCAATTGCAAAGCTGACTGGCATCGCATGAAGGACAGGCCTGCTTCAGTGCTTGTTGCTCGGAGATGCTTGCAGCCAGGACCATGTACATGGCCAACACTTGCCAGGTGTTTGTAGTTCTTGATTTGTGTTTTGCTTGGATGGACATTTTGCTTTAGGAAACAGAAAAAATAGATGGTAGGGTCAAATTTTAATTTCAAACAGCAGCTGAAAACTCTTGAAATCCTGCACCACTTTTTTAGCAATCTCAGATTAATTTTTTTTTAAATGTTATCCTGTGATGTGAATCTTCCTCTCCTACTTGACCTTCTCAGCCCTGCAACCACGGTGTGTTTCTTATCCCTGGAGTACAGCCATATCACCTGTCAAGAGCTATAAAGGACCATTCTTAGTATCCTGCTTTTCTATAGGCACATTGGCTATGGCTCTCACCTCTTTCATCTCTCACATTATGCTTCCTCTCAGCAAAGAAGCTACAGCTGGATGTTTCAGTTCCAAATAGGGGAAGATGGTTAGATCATCAATGATCTGAATGAGGGGATCAAGTGCACAGTCAGTTTGCAGACAACACCAAGTTGGGTGGGAGTGTTGATCTGCTGTAGGGTAAGGAGGCTCTACAGAGGGATCTGGATTGGATGGATCCATGGCCTGAGGCCAGTTGGATGAGACTCAACAGAATGAAGTACCATGTGCTGCACTTAGGTCACAACAACTCCAGCAGCACTAACTGCTGTGGTCAGAGTGGCTAGAAAGCTGCCCAGCAGACAAGGATCTGGAGGCACTGGTCAACAGGCAGCTGAATATCCAGTATATGTCCAGGTGGCCAAGAAGGCCAATGGCATCCTGGCCTGAATCAGAAATAGTGTGACTAACTGGACCAGGGCAGTGATTGCCTCCATGTACTCGGCACTGGTGAAGTAACACCTCAAATCCTGTGTTCAGTTCTGGTCCTCTCACTTCAAGAAGGACATTGAGGTACTGGAGCCTGTGCAGAGCAGAGCAATGGAGCTGGGGAAGAGTCTAGACTGTAAGTCTTAAGAGAACCAGCTGTGGGAGCTATAGTTGTTTAGCCTGGAGAAAATGGAGGCTCAGAGGGGACTTTATCATTCTCTACAACTGCCTGAAATGAGTCTGTAGTCAGTGGGAGTCAGTGTAGTGAGTGGGGTCAGTCTCTCCTCCCAGGTAACAAGCAATAGGAAAAGAGGAAACAGCTTCAAGTTGCACCACGGGAAGTTTAGACTGCATATTAGGGAAAAAAAAATCACAAAAAGGCCAGTCAAGGACTAGTGCAGACTGCCCAGGGAAGTGGTGGAGTCACCATCCCTGGAGGTAATTAAAAGACATGAAGACATGGTGCTTAGGGACATAGTTTAGTGGTAGGCTTGGCAGTATTTGGTTAATGGTTTGACTCAATGGTCTTAAGGGCCTTTTTAAACCAAAATGATTCTGTGATTCCATGATTACAAATGCTCACAGCCTGTGCAGCATCAGCCTGCCCATTCTGTATGGTTACATGGCAGGCAGAAGCCCAAACAGAGCCTGCTCTCCCTCTCAGCCCTTCCAGTGGGCTGAGGTTTCCAACAGCACAAACTTTCCCGGAAGGGATCTGGGGGTCCCCTGCATGGAGTCTCACCAGCCTCAGGGCTTCTAAAAGCAGAGCTCTTGCCACACCCTTTTGCACACTGTGTAAGCAATTCACATTCTTTACTGGAAAGGCAGAACAACCTGATATGAAATGAAGGCTATCAGACTTTTCTGTAAAACAACACCCGTAATAGATGTGATATAGATGTTACTGTCACCCTATAAACAGTGGATGTAATTAGAACAATACTGATTTTAATGTAAAGAAGGGCTGTGTTTCCTGCCACAGGTGCCAAAGAACACCAAGTTTGAACCGCAAACAGTTCCAGTACTGCAGATGAACACTAGTCATAAACACTGAATAAGTTAAGTACTTACCTTGTGTACTGCATGCTGTGTTTCAGTCTCCTTGTGTGCTGGTCAAGGCATCTGAATGGTCACTTCATACCTGCAAGCACAACAAAAGCTGGAAATTTTTGGCAGGTCTGATGAGGTGATAGTCCCGAAGTGAGAAAATATTTCAGCCTCAAAATATTGTTCTCTTCAAACAAAACTTCATGTTCCCAGTTTCCCAGTGTCCTTTAACTAGGCAGCCAGTGAATCATAACAGTTTGCGTCTCTTCTCTCTAGTGGTGGCTCCCCTGAGGAAACCATGGCTTCTGAAGAGTCCAGGATTGTCCAGCACGTATGGCTCACCCTTCAAACTCACTTTCAACCAATTCTACCATTGCTGCTGATTGGGGACACAAAAAATGAGAAGAGATTGGAAAGATAAAATTTAGTGTCAGTCTCTTCTTTTTGTCAGTCAACTCCCATTGCTGGAAAGGCTGATGCAACCATTTTGCGCAAGTCACTCTTTCACAATCACTTCCTCCACTATTAAGTGCAGAAGTAGTTTCCCAGGCAGACTGCATTCATCTCCCTGTATCTCTACTTTCGATACTTTTTGTCTGGTAGGCACTGGGGGTTGTTCACTGTGCTGAGAAACAGAACATCTCAGCTCAACCAACTTATGGAAGTCTGTAAAATATTATCAATATATAGAGTGATGCATGTATTATATTAAGTGTTGGAGTCAAATTGTTTAGTTAAGGACAGTACTGTAGAAACACTCAGCATCCTTTAATTTCCTAGGACACTACAGTCATATGTTGTCAACAGAAAATGAATAACAGGAATGATATTCTCTCTGAAGCACAACACACAGTCTGAAGCAAAGTATCTCTCTGTAAACATCAAAGGCAATTTTGAGAGAGGAGGTTTGATGGCATTCATTTTAACCTGACTGAAGTAATACATGGTTGGTCAAATAGACAAGCATGCTGTTTGCATAAAGGGGCAGGGAGTCGTCCTACCAGCTCTGAAAGGCAAGTCCTTTAAATTCAAACACTAACATTCCTATTGCAGTTACCATTTCTTTTCTGTGTTCAGAAATTGTCACCTTTTGCTGCCCTCTTGCACCAAGAAATACCAGAAGTACCTGCCTGGGAGCAGACAGATGGACTGATTCCTGCCACTTGTCAGAGGGCCCACAGCAGCGTCTGTGTGATCAAGGGTGGCAAAGCCCACAGAGAGCCCAAATGCACCTCATAGCAACCTTCAGTCCCACTGCACTGACATAAGCATTGCACATTAGGTTAAGAGAAAAAGAAATTGGAAGATTGAGATACCCTTGTATTTTCTGACTACTACAGAGGATAGCCGATAAGCATAACATTGTAAAATAGAGGCAAAGCTGTGGGGCAGAGAGGAGAAGGGAAATAGTCTTTTAGTGAAAGGATGTCATCAACTTCCCCAAAGCCACCTCTTCCCTTTAGCAGCTGAAATGGTTCTTGCTCTTCAATAGAGAAGACTTCAGTTTTCAAAATATTAACTCTGGGTTCAATGAGACATGTTAGTGTATATTTTTGTCTTCAAAACTGCATCTCTCTTATACAGTAAAAAAAATTAGTTAATTTGAGAAGAGTTTTGGAGAAGAAGAGCATGTACATGATTCAGTGTGAAATGGGCACTCTCTTCTACCTGTTACAGCTTCATCACCACGCATTTGTGGAGAATTGAGGTACATACCAGCTGTTTTTTCAGAAGAAGCCACTTTTTCCTAACATCCAGGCTCAGCCACCTCTCATCACAGATGGATCTACACTGGGCCAGGCTTCTGGTTTCTCTCAGAAAAAGAAGTCACTGGTGTGACTATGCCACAGGTCACAAACCAAGCAGTCCATTTCAGCAAGCTGCTTAAAATGCCAAGAAACATCAGGGCTATTGTCAGGCGATTTATCACATTATCCAGACTCAGGAAGGTTTGAGGATGTGCAAAAATGCTCTCCACAAGCTGCTCCACACACACAGACAAGGTACCAGCCACCTGCCTCCCAGATCATTAGCTTTCAAATTGAGGTGCAGCATGGCTCAAAACTTCTTTTGAAATCAAAGACTCTAAAGAAGGAGAAAGCTGCTGTCTTTTAAGATGAGAATACTCTTCAACTGCTTTTCCTCCAGAGTAACTGCATGTTTAGCATTGAACAAAGATGCACCTTTTAGGTGCTTTCTCTCCCCTTCCAAGTTTAAGCTATAATTAACCTTCCTCTTTAATACTGTTTAAAACAAGTCACATGCCTCCATCTACGCTACGTTTTCCTAAGAGAAGCACATGGTTCTGCAACAAAGCTGTGCCTTTGTAACTGCAGATGTTCCAAGCAGAGACACTGCATGAGCCTCTACCAGCAGTAGATGGGGATAAGATAGAGAAGTGGTAATTATGTTTGAAGCTTTCTTGCTTTAAATATTCCCATTTACCCAACAGCAGCACAAGCAGTTCCCAAACTGGGCATGATGCACTCTTTAAGCACTTCCCGTTCCCAGTCTCACACGGAAGGATCCTGCATTCTCCCGCCCCGCCCTCTTCCTCTCTTTCCTCCTCTATGTCAGTGTCTGCTCTGAGAGCTGCCCGTTGCTTTTCTGCTGAGAAAGGACAAGTGAGCAGTGCAGAAGGGACATAACCCAGGTCCCAGATCCCTGCCTCAAAGAAAAAGCAGAAGCAGTAGAAAAGGGAGGGAGGAATGAAACTATTGACCAGCCTGTGATGCAAGATGAAAGCACACTTTCCAAATCTTTGTAAACAGCACAGAACTGTTTCCTCATACTTACCACTGGAAACCAGGATGTGTCAGGATGTCAGCTTGGCTGCAGCAGTGTCAGGCAGGCTGAACCTGGGATGCTCTTACCCTAAGTGTCCCCAGAAAACGATGGCAAGGAAAAGCCAAAAGTCAAATCTGTCCTTGCAGTCTTTGGAGCAGGAGGCATAATACTCACGTAATTGAAAGCAGAATGGCTTGGCATCCTTTCATGGTCCTGGGAATAGATTCTTTGCGTGCACTGCTGGTGCCTGTGCTTTAATCTGTCTTGCAGAACTTCAGATATTCATCTTCAAACTACAACAAAAAGGTCCACGATAACAAAAAGTAAACCATTTTAATTTTGCTGTGTTCTGTATCAGGCCCACCCTGCCAGCTGCTCAATCCTCTGGTTAGATCTTCGGACCGGAAGTTTAAATGCAAGGGACCCAATTACTTTTGTTTTTCTTCTGGGCAATCCTGCAGTTGTAGCAGAGCATGTTAATGATATAACTGGTTTGTCATTCAGCAGCCAGCCTACAGCACTGCCTCTGCCAAGGAAGCAGAGTTGTGGATTTATTTTTGTCATATCCTTCCTGAAAGCTTTCAGTCAGAAAAACACAACATTGATTTTCTACCTTAACTGAGGAGCATCTTGCAGGGAAGTTTGCATGCTAAGACACTTAAAACTTATCTTAATGATATGGAAAGTTTCATTTTTCTAGAGTAGTTGTAACAGCGTGACTCGACAAGAGAAAACATGTAATCTCTGCCAATATATTTCTGGTGAGTTCTTGACTCCCAAGGAAACTGCTTCAAGAGGAAACAGCCCACATGCAAGGCAAAGCTGGACAACACAGTTCCTTTCTTACCTTGCCCTTTAGGTACAGTGAAAAAACTTGTTTCTTACAGGAATATTAGGATATACAGTAAATGTATCTTTTCCAGTAATACAGTGGGAAAAAATGCAAGTTTTGACACCCTATTCTGAAGACCACTGTGACAAACACACAAAATCCTGTTATCAGCACACAGATTTGTTACTCCGAGATGAGAACTCTGAGACAACTCACATGGTACTGGGAGCTCAGAGTTCAACCCAAATGTGCTTGGGCAGGTAGGCTCCCAGCTTGCTGCTGCTGGGGATCCATCCCCTAAAAACAGACATAATCTGGAAATCATATTTTCTGCAATTTTCATAATGTTGATTGGTACAACATTATCAACGTACAAAGCTGGTTCTTAAATTTTTTTAGAGGTCTTCAGGAAATACTTCTGTGTAGCTTTCTCAAGTACCACTCACACAGTGTTTTGAACTAACTTTTTTCTTTGCTCTACATCTATCTCACTGTTTTGTGTTGTTCAGTTTGCTTTGCTGTATCCTAGGCTGTTTGACCTAGAGGTCATCTAATATGGGCTGTCCAGAATGATGTTTGGACACCTAAGCCATATTTCCAGTTTTTAAAAGAAGAGGCGCCATTCCTGTTTCCAAACAAAGATTTTGCAGGATTTTGGACAGAGCCATTTATGGCTATGGGCTCCTAGCACAAGCTGCAATACCAGGGGGGCAGGGTTGGGACCAGAGAGGAATGGGATCTCTTATGCTCACTGTTTGGACAGCTTCTGCTTCATTTCATCTCACCAGGAGAGAAAATACCCTGTCACAGCCCAGCAGGTGCAAGTCATCACTGGCAGGCTGTTGTGAGGAAGTTGGGGTTTAACATCCTGGCACCGGAATTTCCCATAAGGAGGAAAAAAGCTTTGCTCAGCTCCAAGCAAAGCTCCTTCAAGAGAGGCTGGGCAAAGGGACATGCACGTTGGTGCATTCCAGTGTGGGAAGGTCCAGCAAACCTAGTCTTGCCTCATTCAGAGGAATGCATGGGCATATTTTGTGCTTATGCCTAACTAGTGCTAATGGGCTGAAAAAAGTGTTTTCTTTTTCCTGTTTTGTTTTGGGGATTTTGTTTCTTTCGTGTTTTTTTTTAATGGAAAGGAAACATTCCTGGGAATGGGACCAAGTCATTGCAGAACCAGTTAGAGTTTGTTTCCTGTATGGAGGTGGAAAGCACTTTGCTGGGATGCAGAGATACATATTTAACTGCTTGTTATACAATAGAAAAAAAAATGTGTTTAACAGTTGGGCAAGAATCTGAGCAGGAAATGAAGCAGATCATTATCATGTACTATAAAAATATCAAGATTTTTGTATTTGTTCCAAAAAAGATAATGCCAGGATGTATTTTGCACAGGTAGTTCAGGCTTTGCATTCAGCTTCTGACTCCCCCTGTATCTGATGCCATGAAATATTTTAGACATGACAGTGGGTTTCAGAGAGAGAAAACTAGGCAACTCCAAATCTTTTTTTCTCAGCTATTCAAGACTTCAGAAGTTCTTTCTTCAGTGCATCTACTTTTCTGGATTTATAGCCTATCAGTATGCCACATTTCTTAAAAATACAAAAATATCTCAGGTACTACTTCCTAGGGTTTTTTTCACTCACTGGAAAAACATGTTTTGTGAGTCTCTTGCAGGGATTGTTTCTATTGCCTTCTTTTGCAATTGTATAATTTTTAAACAAACTTTTTAGAAGCTTGACTTCAACCGAGTTGTAAACATGCATGAAAACATAATTTTTACTGAAAATGAAAGGCATGATCATAAAAAGATGTCAGTAAGTATTTTAAATGTGTGTGTGGTTTCTGATAGGGCCACCAGACCATCTTCAAATAATAAGCTAGCTCCAATATTGGACCATTCTCTGACTTTCTGAATTTGAACATGATTGAAAACAGACTGTCCAAGCTGATTTTCAAGCACACACTTAGCTATTTTAATCATTCCTTCTAAATTATCCTCAGATTGCTTTTCTTGCTCTTCTGTAAGTTTTCTTGACTGTAACAGTACCAGCTTAGTAATGACAGATTCAGAAAAAACCATGTAACTTGTGCCTGTGCTGCCAGATGCCTTTTTGTCTCTATTACAGTATCTATAGAAAGAAACACACGCCATACCAGATTATCAACCTCAAAACCAAGGCGCTTTCTACTGCTCTGAAATACCTATATTTACAAACTTTGAGCTGAATGTCTCTCTAACATCCCGAGTAAGTTACATGGATGTGCCAGGAGGAGCATGGCAGTGCTGTAGCAATGAAAATGAGGGCTGTAGCAATGCCAAAAAGACTTGTGTATTTCTCAGTAAGTATGGAAAGCATGGTAACTCATGCTTTCAAGTAAATTTCTCTGCATTTCACAGCTTTTGGACAGAAGGGTTGTCAAAGGAAGAAGAATCAGAGAAAATATAGGTAAAAAATCAGCAAGTAACAACCAAATTCCATCTCCATAGCTGAAACTACATAGCTCCACAGCTACATCTCCATAGCTCTGAACTGCAGGACCAGAATAAGCTGGTTGAGAGATAGCCATAAGGTAATAGAATTTTTCTACCTTACATCTGCTTTACCATAGGAAAGAACATCAAATTAGATGCACTCTCCTACCTTGTATCAATTCTGATTACAGTCCTTCAACACTTAACTCACCATGAAGTTTGCACCTGTGGGCACAAGAAGATCTTTGTTTCTTTAGGTCCTATTATCCCATGTCTGCCCAACAGACTGGCCACCTGGTTTGTTTTCAGCTTGCAACTTACACTAGTGTCAGCATAAATATTCTTTTCTATTTATAGAAATTATGTTACATTTACACTTCTTTCATGTGCTATTTTTATGACATCATTTAAAATTAATTTCCTGAATGTTCCATGATTAATAGTGTCAACAAATTTCTCTAAATTCTGTTCTTTGGAGTACTTTATTTTTCTGGGGTTCATTCCTTGAACTCTTTGTTCCCAGCTCACATCTGGGACTGAAAGGCCAGGCAGAATATAACTGAGATGTACAACCCTCTGTTGAGAGGCATCTTTCTTGGTGATCTCTCTGGTGCCTCCATGTTTGCCTCTGACAGTGTCCTCCCTGATATTTGCAAGGCCTTCCAGCTGAACAGAATTTTTCAAGAGTCACTAACAAAAATGCAATAAGTAATGGGAAAAGGGATGGATAAAGTAAAGGTTGGCTGGACTCTTCTCCCCTGCTGTTCAGTGGTCTAAATTTTTCTGTAAAAAAAGTATTTCTCATACTTCTCATGATGAAGCACAGCCTGTGAATGAGTTTGGCTTGTTCCCTGTTTCTGCAGGTGGAAAAATCCTGCCTCCTGGCTGGGCAGCCTTTCCTTTTCAGGGGGAACTCAGCAAGGAGCTGGCAAGCTGGTTTGCTGGACAAGAAATCTGTGAGCTCATAACTTCTCACAGAGTAACAGGACAACATTGATACCAGAAACTCAGTCAGGGTGAGTCAGGTCTGCAACTGGATTAAGGGAGAAGGGAACGTTTCCATCCGTTTTGGCTCCTAATGTCGAAACAGTCTGCCATCTGTGAAAGGAGCTGCTTTGTGCTCCCCTCTGCTTTTTACTCCTTGCAGGAAGGCCCCAAATAAATGCCCCATCCCCCAGGAATGCCACCAATCATAAAATAATCCCTCTCCAATTGCTCTCCCTAGCTCTGCTGGCACAATGACGACTGCACACTCTGCCAGAGTTAACAAGCAGGCACATTAATCCCCCCTCTTGCTAGAGAGTCTTTCCAGACCTGCCTCAGCTTTCTGTCAGTTGCTGTGCACGGAGGCAGGTTTGTTCCAGGATGATTCCTTGCAGGCATATTTGCAGGAGAATGCCAAGTGTGCACCTAATCTGAAACGACTGAAGCCCTTGGAGGCATGGGACCAGCTGTGCCGTGTGGCTGGCTCTTTCATTTGCAATTTTTCATTTGTGTGGTTTACTTTGGCTGCTCGTCTTTGGTAAACATTGTACAACACTGAAACCAGGAAATACCCAAAATAAATAAAGAAATGGACGATGATTAATAGACCTTGCTTTGTCTTTCCAAGGATCTGCCTTGCTCAGGCCAAATTCTTGCCATCCAAAGAGGAGTAAAACTGCCCTGGGAGCCTATAAGGAGTGAAGGACACCTCTAGCAGGGAAGGAAGGGATGGGGAAGTTGCTGCTCTTGTGCAGCCACACTAGGGCTGGCTCAGCAAGCCTTGGAAATCACATGCAGAACAAGAGCCTCACCCAGTTGCCTTGGAGGCATGGGGCAGTGGGAAGCTCACCGTGGTGCCTCAGAACTGGTTTGTCCTAAAAAGCTTGCACTTCCCATTCCACAGTTCAGCCAGGGGTTTTCCTTCCCCTCCAACCTTTGCTTTTCCTATGACTTCTGGTGTGCAAGAAAACAACTTTGTAGATAAAGCCACACCTTTAGCAGTGCAGGTACTCTGCAATCAGATGAACTCTTAATGCATTTTAAAGGGAAATCAGACTGAATGTACTGAGGCACTGCAGTGCTGCCTGTCCGGGAGCAGGGCATGCTTGTTCCCTCTCTTCCAGGGTGGAAAGTCAAAAGGGCAACAAGATCCTCTACTTCCCTGTCCCCACCAGTGGAGAAGCAGCTGAGAGTTGGGTCCCAACAACAGCATACATCCAATCTACCCTATACATTTGCAGGTAGCAGGACAAGACTGCTCCTGCAACAGAAGGACTGGCTTTGCCTGACTCTGGGAAGCTGTAACCTTCTGTTCAAGAGGCCTATGGCAGGAGGAAATCACCAAGACAAGTTGTCACCACTGCTCCTTTTCCTGCAAAAAAAAAGCAGGACAATAAGAAAACTCAGGGAAGATAAACCATGACTGCTCCAGTTCCATAGCAGAGAGAGAGAATTTTTTTAATGTGCTTCGTAAACCTCTGTAAATGCTACTAGAGCTGGGACACAGAACAAAAGGAGGTGCTTCTTCTGGACAAACTTTGTGAAGGAGCCAACTGATTAGGAACTGGATTAAGCCTTGCAAAAAATGTGGGCAAAGAAGATATGAGTGAGCACTTAACCACAGGATACTTTCAGAGATGGATGACATTGTCAGAGCACCAGCTGTGCTGAGACATCCTGAGCATACTCAGAAGCAGACACAGAAATCCATAGGAATTATCGTATCCAAACTCCAGGGTGTCCAGGTAGCACTGTCAGCTGAATATGGGACATCCAAGAACTAAATGCTAAATGCTTTTGTGTCTAAAGAGGCAGCAGGATCTCAAATTTTCACCAAGTCTCTCTCTTGCTTGTGGTAGGACTGTTTTCTAATTCTTAAAGCTCTACACAAATGTCACTAACTGTGACTTGCTGATTCTTCTACAACCTAAGCCTGCCCACCAAAAGAGAGCTGACATTCTTTCCTTCTCTTTTTGTTTCAGGAGATACATAAAGTCTAATGGGAAAGATGAAAATCAAGGAAAAAAATCCCTGCTACAGGGTTTTTGCATAATTTTTTGAGGTGACATTGACATTCAGCTTCATATATAGAGCTTCTAGAAACTCAACTCCAGGCTGTTTTGATGGGGAATGCAGGGGAAGGGTACCATTACCAGATCCAGAGATTTCTCTAGTGTGCTTATATTTCCATCCCCACTGCCAAAATTACACTTTTCAATCAAGCTAAGTAAAAGGTTAGACTTTTTAAAAACAACCATTCATGTAACACACAAACCAGGGAAACAAAAGAGAAGCCTATGTCCTGGGAAGGCAAGTTTCAGTAAGGTAAAAGGGGCCAAGAGTCCTGGCACACACAGCAACATTCTCCTTCTCTGGCACAGGGTTTGGCTCTCAGAGCAGAGCAGCAAGGCACCAGAGAGAGACAGACTGTAAAGCAGTGTGCAGTGTTTGTAGAAAGCAGAAGCAGCTGTTGTGCAGACCAACTAATCAAAGGCAGCATCTTGCACAAGGGCAGGCATTAGCTCAACTGTAACTCCACACAGGGTGGAGTCCAAAAGGTTTATTCCAGCTTGTGACAAATGGCCTCCTCTGCCATCAGAATAAATTGTACAACTGGAAAACAGTTTGCAGAATAAACTGTACAGCTGAGGCTAGTTTTTGGAGCTTGCAGCAGCTGGCACACAGCATTTCCACCTGCTGCTAGGCAGTGCTGCAGTTCCCATGGGTTCAGTCATCTTACTCATCATACACACAACCTGTCTGAGAGACTGTGCCTGCTTGTGCAAATCTGTGTTGGGCATGCCATGTCTGTCTTCTGCCTGTATTTTTCTAGGAATTAATACAGATACTCGTGAATAAGCAGACTGATATAAACAGCAGTAGATGCTGACATACTCAGACACTTAAGGAGACCTGGGAGGCTCCAGAAACTTCCTACTCCTTCCTCTCAGGAAATGCTTCCTTACCAGGCTCTCTCTCAGATCCCAGACTTGCAGACTTCTCTTAATACCTGCAGCATGTTTGAGGCAACACTGGATCCACAGTAATAGTAATAAAAATAATAATAAAAAACCCCCAACCAGAGCAGTCATTAGGCATTTTTCACTGCAGGAGTACAGGGGGGAATTTGAAATTGGCAAGTTCAGTCCCATTACTGTAAGGATACATTCAGTCTGTCATCCATTGGAACACATGGGTGTGTATGCCTGGCAAGTGCTTTAAAGTTGTTGTTTTGATCTTTGCTAAGATAAAACTGTAATATTTTGTAGGCATTTGAGAACGTTAGTTATTGAACTAGTTAAAAACCACTTTACCACTTGGAATTGATGCCATCTGTTTCCTATTTTTATTCATAGAAATCAATACTTAGTTTTTTGAGGACTTCTCTTACAAACTCTCTATATCAAATATGAGTGATGGCCTGCCCAAGACAGCTGAAATTCTGCTTGACAGGTTCACTGATGGGGCTGTTCAATTGATATATGACTATTCAGACAAGAGGAAGCAAGGAGAAGGACAGAACAAAGGCCATGTCTTTTCACTCATCCCTCAGATCAGATCATCAGAAAGAAAAACACTTGGTTAGATTTCAGGTTTCTCTATTATATGAAATGGCCCATGAAGTTCTTGCAACCAAAATCAAACCTGCAGCTTACTGAGCATCAGTCATGTCAGCCATTCTGGAAGATGCATCCAGGCTTACATTTTACTAAGGAAACGAATTAAAAAAAAAATTCATACTCACTTAAGGATCGTGAAGCATTTGTATAAGTCATTACTTGGTCCTCAACTAACTGTAATTTATCAGTACTTAAACAGAATTGTTATTAAAAACCTTTCAAGTAAATAGAAAGATTACTTTCTTAAAACAAATCCAAATAAACCCTCCACCACACATATGCAGTTCATCTATAAAAGGCACAAAGCTATCTCTCCTTAATGCTATTTTGAATTGAGGGCAATCACCAGTTGCACATTGCTGTAGGATATCAAACTGGGTCATGAAGTTCAGCTACTACAAGAGAAACTCATAATCTTGCCTGCAAACTTCACTCAGAAGGCAGAAGTACTTACAGACAGGAAGGTGTGTCACTGTGAGCTTAGCAGGCTGTCCACCCCTGGGCATTTCCATCAGGTCTTTGTGTCCCAGGTTTCTGCTTACCATCAGGAGTATCCCACCCTGCAAGCCACAGATGTCTCAGGCCAGGCCAAGCCAAGCTGTGATGTTCCAGACTGCAATCAAAAGCAAAAGTAAACTCTGCAAGCTGGGAGAGGGGGACCAGCTGCACTTGGTGTGATGTGTGAGAGGTGAAAGTGATAGCAAAGTGTCAGGAGAAAATTGCTCAGCAACATCTGTGCTCACCAGAGGGCTGGTGTGGGAAAATTAGACAGCTGAACCTTGATTAGCAAAAATTAGATAACTGAACTTTGATTAAGCAAAAGACACCTATGGTCTGATTTCTAGCAGCCCTGGAGAGTGCAGTGCATGCCAAGGACATACAGATGGGAAAAACTGAAACTTGGTATGCTAAGTCATTTGGCAAATGCATGAACTGTACACAGTGCGACAAGGGAGAGCCTGAAATCAAACACAGTGAATGCCCCATGTCCTTAGCCAACAGGAGGAAGTGGAAGGTGCCTAACTGAAGGCTAATAACTAAAGGAGGAAGATAATCTGGGATTAAGCAGAGGCTTTTACCAACAGAAGTAGTGCTGGCATCTCCTCTGGTTAACAGCTTCTTGCTTGTCTGCAGAGGGACTGATCGACCTGCAGGCAGCTCTGGAAAGAGCTGTTCAATACGAAACTGCCACTGAGCTCCAGAAACCATTCACACCACAGACTGTGGCTTGTGTGGCTGAGAAGTGTGGGGGAAGTTGAGGAGGAGCAAGGGCTTCCCACTCTGCTTTGGAAACAGGGCAGCAATGAAGTCATTTTCCGTTCCCTCACAAGTGCCAAGCGCTCCGTCCAGGACGTACCTGTGCCATCGTGAGAGGGGCTGGAGGCAGAATGAGCCAGCCTGCCTGCAAGCAGCTGGAGGAACACTGCTGGATGCCTTTCATATCCCTTTCTCATATGAATGCAGCTGATAAGAGAGCAATAAGCTCCACTGTCTCACAGATCTGAGGAGAGTGGTGGGAATGGTACAGCATTTCCTGACATTTCTGCAAGCTTTCCTTATCATCTTCAACATCTGCATTGCACTGTTCAGCATTTCCTATACCACACTGCAAATCACCTTTCATCTAACAAGGCTGTGTTCAGTGAATGGAGTGAAATATTTTTCTCACTAAATCAGAACCAGCCAGGGTAGCAGGTTCTAGTAAGGCACTGTGCACTGCTGCAGCACCCCAGCATTGCATGAGAAGGAGGTTATTTCCAAATTTGAAATAGCCCTGCACTGTTACTGAATATTATTTCTAATACTGAAATAGCACCTGCTGATGCCCAGCTCAGGGAGGGCAGCACACCCTCCATGTTGTTGTCTCTGAGAGCTGGAGCAGGGTCCAGGCATAGGCTCCCTACACATCTGTGCTAACAAAGACATGTGAAAGCATTAGCTTCCTTCACAAACTGTACATGCAGTCAAAATCAAAACCAAATGGCTCCTAGCAAACGGAGCATTTTTCCAGAGTGGTTGGAGAGGAGGTCTAGCACAGCCTGTCAGCCCATGGGTACAGCAGTCATAACCCAGAGCATGGCAGGGACAGTCATGTGTAAAATCTGTTGCCTTCTCAAAATCCCTGCACAAGAGCTGAATTTACTGAAGAAGATGGGGCCTTTTGGTCACTCATGAGGGTGACGTTGTCCTTCCAAGAGACACGAACACTTGCACTCTGTTGCAAGCCAAGCCTGGCTGCTGGCAATTTAGCTGACAGTGACTAATCATGCTAGATGAGAAGCTAATCCACAACTCATTTGGCACTAGTTTGTACACTGGGCAGGTCCTGCATTCCAAGCCAGCATGGTCCCTGTGTGTGCATGGCAGCCTCCAAGCAATAAAATCTGCAGAGAGGTGCAGGGGCCCATGTGGAATCACCCAGACCTCCACCACCTCGAAACAAGGCTGCTAAAAACTCCAATAGCCCAGGGAGTAACGTCCACATACAACCAGGGGAAAAAACCTTCAGAGCAACCCCAGGGGTAGAAGAGGTCTGAGGGATTGTGCTGCTGTTGTTGCTGAAGAACTCAGTAGGAAATGAAGCAGAGCAGAAAAAGTGAGCTGTACAGTGTGTGGCCCACAGTTCCAAAGGAGGTGTTTTAGTCAAGCTGGCGCAGACAGATTTTGCAGAGAAACCCACTCGGGAGATGAAGGGAGGAACAGCAAGATTCAGTTAGCAGCAGGCCAGGAGTGCCTGTGTCCACACATTAGTAATGAGCTGCAGAGGTACGTGCAAGCCCTCAGGACCTCAGTTGCAAGACCACCTTGTAGGGCTGGGACAACAAATCCTCTCCCATGCTCTGTTCTTCCACAGTGTTCACCCACTGTCTTCCACTCCTCCACACCCTCAGCTTGCAAAGGAAGCACTGATGGGACTTGCCCAGCAAAGCCTCTTCCCGTGCAGGACTGGGCAACTGCCCCAAGCAGTACCAGGGACCTCCTTCTCCTGCTGGGACACCAACCTCTGCCAGAAAGGCAGGGTGAGTGTTGCATTGCATAGGGACAGAGTAGGGCCAGGCAGCACAGCAGTCTTGGGGAGACAGTGAGCCTTCACTCCACTCAAGTGTGTTGCAGAAGAGGATGTGATAAACTCTGCCCTGAGCCTTTTTCTCCATAGAAGCGGTCAGAGAGACTGAACAACAGGACGGGGCAATCAAAGGCAGAAGCTAAACACACCCATGGTGACAGGGAAGTGCCACTGTGCACATTTTCCAGTAACTGCTGAAAGCAAAGCAAGTATGTGAAAAGGGCAAAAACAGAAGGAGGTGACTCAGTGACTAAGAAAAATAAACAATGGGTGTTTCACAAGAATGAAAGGGAAGAAAACAAATGCCATAAAGCAACACCCAACCTACCACTATAAATAGCAGCCAGGAGCTCACCTGGTAAGACGGCTCTGCAGGAACCTGTGGTGCTGTGAAGGCCATGACTTCCCAGGAGTCACAAAGGCTTCTCCAGAGGCAGAAAGTTGGGTGGTGGAGCTGCAGGCACAGCCAGCTCTAGTGTAGGTGGTGGAAACCTCCCTTGCTTCCACCCCTTCCAGAAGATTAAGTTAACAGCTCTCCAATGAGCTCATCTGCCTCCCAGCAGTCAGATCTCTCACCTGCCCTCAGAGCCCTCAGGCTCATTCTGCCAGCGCTGGTCACGGCTCCTCCAAGCAGCTGGAACAGTCCTGCATGCCCAGGCCCAGCTGCAGGAGCTGTAGGACAGGTCTGCCAATCACCACTGTACCTGTGACAAACTCAGATGAGCAAACAACGACAGTGCTCCCCAGGTTGGCCTGCCTTGGGGACAGCCCTGTCCCTGCAGCTCAGAGCCCCGCAGGCAGCACTTGCAGCTCGGCTTTGCCCATCTGCTGCTCCCATGGAGCTCAAAGCAGGCTCCCATGCTAGAGTGCTGGCAGCTGTGCTGCTGGGCTCTCCAAATGCCTCCCTGCAGGAGCAAGCTCAGCCCTGTACCAGCCCCACCTGGCAGGGTCCCAGCAGAGCACTCCCCTCTCCTGCAGGGAAGCTACACTGGATGCTCCCCTTCCCTCAGTTCTACAGCGCAACGCTGTGAGGGGCCTGCTGCAGCCCAGCAAGGCTGGGCCAGGAAAACACCCTGCCACAGATTCTGGCTTTGTCCAGGTGCTGCCTCTCAGTACCAACAGACCCCAGGAAACGTGTCAGAAATATTCTCTGGTGCCATAATGGAAATACTGGCCCAACCAGGCAGGCTTGGCCAATATGGCCTGTGAAAATCAAGGACAGTGGTAATGTGGTATCCCTCCTTCTCAATATACATATAAGAAAGCACAAACCTGCTGGGGGCAGAAAGCAGGGGTGGCTGTCACTTCTTCTCAGTTTTTTGGGAAACCAGTGAATGCCCCGAGACCATGTAGTGCTTACATGGTGACAGAAGTCAATACTGAATGCCTGGAACTGCACCCATAGGTATTTCCCCCCACTCCATCATCAGCCCTAGTAGTGAACTGTGTGAGCTACTGCTCTTTTTTACTGGTATTTTTGGTATTCCCGTTCCAATTTTAAGCATTTCTTTGGTTAACTAAGAACAACTTTTGCTGAAGTCTCTTAAAACAGTTTCAGAGAGATCAATGAGGTTCCCAGTGCCGTTATAGGCACAAGGCAAGAAGTTAGAAATTACTTTGCTCACGACAATGAGATGTCCTTAGTGCAGCCTCTCCAGTTCACTCCAGCAGAACTATAATCACTTTGGTACCAAGCAGTTATTTTATTTCATCTTTCCCTGTACTGTAGGAGGAAAGATTTTTAACTGAGCCCAATCCCACTTGCATTCAAGTGGATTGCTAATTAAGCTACAGATGTCTCCTGATGGCAGCAATTATTTCTAGTAACCTTAATGAGATTGTTACATTCCTTAGTTATTGTTATGAAAAGTTATATGAAAAAACTATGCCTAATACTACACAGCTCCTGGGGGAATAACTTCTTGATCTGTTCTGGTTTGATTAGAGGGAATGATTCTTTCCTTTCTTAGCAATATTTCTCAAGCTCTTTGTGGCTCATTCCCCTTGTCTTTTGTTGGCACTTTTAACAAGTCTGATCGAATTTTTCACACAGGTCTTCTTTTCCAAACATTTCTATCCAGTTTTGCTCTCCCTGAATTCTCCAGTGCCTCTGCTTGGTTTATTGCATAATTTTTCCTCTCTTTTCCAGTGATTGACTCTGTTTAGAACATACACTTTACTTACAACAGGGACTCAGTGCCTATCAGGACTCCACAGGGTTTGAGGTTGTTGTTAGTTTGTTGCAGATACAAGAAATCCATGTCCTTACGCTGGAACTTGAGGAAAAGCCTCCCTTCAGTGCACAGAAAATAAGGATATCCTTGAAACATTGAATGGAATCAACAGAATAAACTAAGGCAGCTAAGCACATCTTTTCACATCATCTCCTCTCTCCTGTGTTTTTTTGTCCAAAATCCAAGCATGCTATACAACAAGTAATATTATCCAGGAAATAAAGAAGTTCATTCCATTTCAAACCAAAGGATCACTTTTTTTTTTAAATCTGTATTTATTGGGTTTATACTCCCACTCTATTCCTCCTGAAGTCTCTTACCATAGGCAAGAGGTGCACAGAAAGCATGTCAGTGGTTATGACTACTTCTCATGGCTTAGTACCATTTTCAGGAGCATCAAAGTTCATAGGAACACATGAACTTCCCTTCAGAATCACAAGCAGTTACGATTAAACTCGAGTCAAACAGATTCCTGCCCAGCACAACACATCATGGAAAGCAGCCATAGACCCAGGTGCTAATTCCTGACCAAGCAATTAAAACACCACAGTTCAGAGAAGCATTCAGTGACGATCCCATTTTTCTGACATTGAAACCAAAGGAAGGCTTTGGAGCACCTTCCACACAAGCAATTAGAGCAGGTAAATGTAGGAGCTTTTGAGTTTCCCAACCACTGCCTGACCACCTTCTGAGCTAACCCAAACGCTCGTGAAAGCACAGTTGGCAGAGTAACTTTCAACAAAGCTTACTTTGCAGGAACTACTGATTTACTGAAACAAACCTTTTGTGGAAATGTGCTGTTTTGGCTAAAATATTTCAAGCCCTGGGATGGCATTTCTGGATGAAACCAGCAAGATAAAGGAGCTGGTCTGATAGCTCAGCAAGGGCCAGAATTTAGGTCTGAGAGCTCAGATTACTGAGTAGCCTTGCATGCAGGCTGTGAACTATCTTGCAGTGCCTTTTCTGCTCTGTCTTTGAATAAAAACAAATAAAACAGCCTTGATTTCTTACTGTCAAACAGAGCTCTTGTCTTCCAGTCACTCTGTGAATAAAAGGCAAGATGAAATTAGGTAGCAAAAAGTAAGGAACTTGCTCAAGCTCGCAGAATCCTCAAAATAGTGTCTGGACCCTGATGGTCTCCAGTGTGACCTCGCATGAGGAAAAGGACTGCCACCTCCAGTACAGCAGGTCACATGTGGCTTCATTCAGCCAGGACATGAACATGAAGAAGAGATCTCTTCACCTGTTGAGGTACCTGTTCTCCTGCAGCATCACCCTCCAAGGGACATTATTCTTCCTCATGTTCAACCTCCCATGCAGCAATCCATGACCACGGCCACTTGCCATAATGCCTGTGGCCACCACAACATGAATTTGGTTCTGCCATCTCTATGGCTTTTCTTTATGCAGTTGTACAAAACTGCTACTGGATCCACTTTCACTGTCTCTTTGGGCCTGACAAGTGCCCTTGTGCCAAGGACATCTCTGAACCCAAGGGACGCCTCCGCCTCCTTTTGATGTCCAGACACACTCTGCCATGTAGAGAAAAGGCTCTACAAGGAGGGGTAAGCAGAGACATCTTGCATGGTGGACTGAGTCCTGGCATGGGTGGCAGCACTTGCTCAGCTACTCAGTTTTAGTCTCCTAACATAAGCCAGCACAGTATCATTCTGTTTGGGAGAGTGGTGTGAACTCTGCTCTCAAAGAAACATTTCTTTCAGCTCAAGCTTTGGCATTTTAAACAAGTGCAATTAAATGCACTGAAAATGCTACTGCAACATGAAGGCTAAAAATAACAACACAAAATGCCAGGAGTCACTCACAAGAAAAGTTCCTGGAAGAAATGCCCACTCACCCACACTGCACAAGCTTAACATTGTCCAAGTGACAGCTTGCAATTTGAAGCCAGATAAACAAGCCACAATTCAGCCTTTTTCCTATTGCCAGAAGTCTGCACTCACCAACAACTGTATCAGCACTAGAATTGACACCATTTGGAAACTCTCTGATCTGCATCAACAGGTAGGTCCCCAGCTACTATTTGGTACAGATGCAATTACTTATGATTGTAAGTTTGTACCTACAACTGCTAAACCACTCCTAGTTTATACCACAGAATGTAAACTTCAGAAGAAACATGTGCAGTACAGATTCATGGACGCACTTAAGAACTAATACTGTCCTTAATGATGATAAAAAATTTGAATTTCAAATTTATAGCCTTCACCTGACAATAACAGCATCCTGAATATGCTGTGCTTTTTAAAATGCACTGAATGCTCAGACTTCAGTAAAAAAAATTTATTTTCAATATAAAAGTGCCAAAATATTCACCAACATTGTAATCTATTCAGCAACCAGCTTACTCTAGTAATCAAAATTGCAAGCATCTTTATTCACATTTTTAAATCAAATTCCTTTCACACGTTTCCACAATAACCCGAGTCCCTCGAAAGTGGGAAATTTGCATTTCGATTGGCTGCTGTAGTCCATATGTCCAAGTTCATGTAGGCACGGAAAGGGTTAAACCTTGGATAGTATTCCTGCTTACACATAACTGCCTGGTTCTCCACGTGGGTTGAATGTTGAGTCGTGGCACTGACGGGGCAGCAGCTTTCATAAACATCACTCTGGGGTGCCCAGATGGAACCAAAAAGTCCAGACATTGGAGACAAGCTTCGGGTGCTTGAGAGGTAGGGCTGCAGAGCAAGACAAAACCAGCATGGGAAACTGCACCATGGACCATTTGCCAAAGAAAATCTGGAAATGCTAAGTACTAAATGGGAGAGAGGAAGCAGCATTTATGCAGAAATTTAAGAAATCCACAAGTAGAAAATTGCAGAGGAGTTTACAAAGAAATATGGCTGCCAAAAATATTACAGCAGCATTAATGTAAGTCTGTGTATGTGTGTGTGTGTGTGTGTGTGTGTGTTTGTGTTTAAAAGCCCTCCACTGAATGAAGTCACATGAGCTCCTCCCTGCACAGCACAGATATTACTCTAACAACAATATACTACTCAGTTCTGGTCAGACTGTTGGGGAAAATAGAGGAGAAATGGAAGACACACAAAGATCCCCATGCATACTTTGAGAGTTAAAATGAAAAGAGAAGGACGCCTAGAAATGACAAGAAAAGGGTTGAAGTATGCGTCAGTCCAGAAAGACTGTGCATGCTGGGAGCAGAAAGGGATATTCAGTGTGAAAAATGAGACTGTAATTGGGAGCTAGGGAATTTAGTTAGAAAATTTTGAAAGCTTATAAAGAACCTCCTGGAGGGCAAGATGTATTAGTCTGCAAGGAAGTCTCTCAGCGAAGGTCATGGAAGTCTTGGGACTTTTAAAACTGAATGAAACATTGAAATGTATTGTGGAGAAAAGCTCGCCAGGGAAATGAACTGAATTATCTAATGCATTTTCCAATCTCTACCTTCTGTGTTTCCTGGCATTCCTGAATAAAATATGAAATAAAATATATGTTTATTTTAGGAAAAAGTCTTCTACCAGTTTTGCCACTTTTTAACATAGACAAATTTTCATTTTTACAGTTGAAAATATTTCTTGCTTTAGTTAGTTTCATTCAAAATAGACCTATAGTAAATTTTAAAAAAAATCTAAAATACAGGATTTTGAAATATAAGCAGAAGAGAAGATAGTTACAATTAAAGACCACCTTGAACTGAAGTTACTACACTGCACTGTGGGATGACAAACATGGCTAGTCTGGAGTATAACAGGTTAAAGTCAGGATTCTGAAATCTGAATAAATCCAGCTTAAATCGCTTGAATTTCCTACCAAAACAAAAACGCTGTAAAGTACCTGAGAGCAGCTGTCCATTCAGCTCTTCAATTTTCAAATCTCTTTGGGTTTTTCTGTCTGCACTTTCTAGGTTTTAGCCTCAAGTGGACACATTGATTTTCACAGAAAAAAGTCTCAGTAGACTACATAAGCCCAAAATATTTTTCCATGTGTAAGCTGATTTTAGTCAATTTTCAGGCAAAAGGATCATCTCAAAATTTTGCAGACAAGGTCAGTAACATCCTTGACAAACAGCTGGGAAAAACCTGGGCTACCAATGCCAGCATTAAACACAAACATCAGAATACTTAGAAGATTCATGAAGAACATACAAGCAACAGGTAGGGGAAAGACAGGAATACACGAGGAAGGCTGTGAAGGAGCATGCAAAAGCAGCGCCTCACAGTGACAATACTCACTGTGGAGTTGACATAACTGGCAGGCTCCCAGGCAGGTGGCATGTTGGGAGGAGCATTCCAGGTGGAGGGACAGTTCTGGTCAATGAAGGCTGTGTTCTGCATTGCTGCAGTACCTGGGAAGCCACTGGGGTAGTTCATGTTCTCTGCAATTTATAAAATCAAGAAGACAAAGTAATTTTTGCAATATAAATATTTTTGCAATATAAAACACTACTAACATTTCTGTGGAGGAATGCTGAATCTTCTTGAGAGTAAGCCAGGCTGGGACTGACCTAATCCTTTAGTGACTCCATGCAGCGTCAGGGTAGCACAGCAGCGAAGTGTATCAATTTCTGTCAACAGGACTACCACTCTTTATTAGAGACCCACTAACAAATTGTTATCAGGAGGACAGGATAAAGACTTGGCAGTCCCTCTACTGGAGAACAGAGTCTTTATTAGACAGAACGTGCATGGCAGAACCCCCCCAGGCCTCACCGCCAACATGTCTCAGCTCTAAGCACCCAAGGGATCAGCGTGCTGCCTGGGATTCTGCAGTCTGACCTTTCATTAGTACTTAGGTAGGTAATGCTAAAGAATTCTAGATTGCTGCCAGTGTGCTTCCCAAGCCAAGAAACTCTAGCCTGGAAAGATAATTGGTCACAAGAGGCCTTGTATTTCACACACTGGAAGGCTGAAGCCTGCCAGAGGGGAAACAAAGAAGATTGTACAAAAAGATATGTGTAATACTGTAAGCACAAGCATTTCTCTCAATTCCCTCTGGAAGTCCTGCATACTGCCTTTTCAGGCTCTATACAAAGGCCAATATTCTCATCCACCACATGCAGTCATTGTTTATTACTACAGAACACTCTGCTGGAAAATGTAAAGTTGAAAGCAATGAACACCCGTGTATAGATCAGCTCAACCTTTTGTTTTATAAAAGGTGAGAGGAAAACAACCATGCTCTGTGATAATTAATAAGCTTTATTTCATCCTACCTTCTGGGAAAGCACCATATTCATTCATCTCTAGTGGACAATACACGTTGGAAAATTGGCTGTCACAAGCTGCATTCCAGTCAATGAAGCTATCTCAAGAAAAACAAAAAAAATCTGCAGTCAGAAACAATTTGCAAAACTTCTGAAAATTACTTAGAAATACTTATTTATTGTAAAGCTCTTGGATGCAAAATGCCTGTAACCGATTATGAGGCTTTTCACATTCCACTTGTCAATTTTGCCAGTATCTACTCTGCACCACTACACAATCACAGCAATCTCTCTCACAGAGCTCTTTTTCCCCTGGGAAAATGAACAACTTGTAATGACACTACCAGAATCCTGCAATGCATAGCTGGGTTCAACTTTCTTCCCTGTAAAAAGAAAATAACTGTACTTCTTCCCTACAATCAAGGATTATGTGATTTGAGGTGGCAGAAGAAGACATAATACATTTGAATGCTTAAGAATAACAATTAAAATGGGGATTTCTATTTTCCCAACCAAATGTGGTAAAGTCCTGTTAAACAGTGCATTTTCCAAGATACACATAGATTTCTAGGGGTTATACTTCTTTAATTAAAATAATTTCAGAATTTCAAGAAGATTTTTTTGAAAGCAATTCCTAAGGACATGTCAGTAATAAAATAGGCCCTGCTACGCAGCAAGTCTGAAGTAGTCCAACTCTGGATCCAAGTCTACAAAAGGATTTCATAAGAAGCTGCTCTACTTCAATTTTACTATTCAGCCAAGCAGCTATCTGAAGTTATCAGTACTAAATATCAATACATAATTGCATGGGTGTGCATGCATTTTTTGCTTATGAAGTCCAAATTGAGATAGGTGTATGAAAGCAGTCACAGAATGGGCAAGGCTGGAAGGGACCACAGTGGGTCATATGGCCCAGCCTCCCTGCTCAAGCAGGGCCGTCCCAGAGCACATGGCACAGGATTGTGTCCAGAGGGTTGAATATCTCCAGTGAGAGAGATTCCACAACCTCTCTGGACCATCCATTCTGGTGTGTGGTCACTGCACAGTAAAGAAGTTCTTCCTCATGTTCAGGTGGAACTTCCTGTGCATCAGGCTCTGCCCAGTGCCTCTTGTCCTGTTGCTTGGCACCACTGAGCAGAGCCTGGCTCCATCCTCTTGGCACCCTCCCTGCTGATACTGGCAGACATTGATGAGGTCCCCTCTCAGTCCTCTCTTCTCAATGATGTACAGGCCCAGCTCCCTCAGCCTTTCCTTGTAAGAGAGATACTCCAGACCCTTAAACAACTTTGTAGTTTTTTCCTGGATGTGCTCCAGGAGCTCCTGATCTCTGTTACACTGACTGTGGAGTCCGGAACTGGACACCACTCCAGATGTGGCCTCACTAGGGCTGAGCAGAGGGGCAGGATCACCTCCCTTGCCCTGTTGGCAATGCTCTTCCTGATGCACCCCAGGGTACCACTGACCTTCCTGGCCACGAGGACACTGCTTGCTCAGGGACAGCTTGTTGTGCACCAGGACCCCCAGGTACTTCTCCTGTCATTTTGGATGACAGGATACAACTTGAAGAACTGGCCATATTTCACTGCTATGTGTAGAGCAGAGTATTTCTGCTCTCTAGTTTGTGACACATCTTTCATTACTAAAATTTGCTGTGTGAGCAGTGTAAAATATAAGAGCTAATCAAGTTCATTACTACAGGAAGATCAACCCAAATATAGACAGAGCCTGAAACATACCAACTTGTATCCCTAAACGACTTTTATAGTGGAATATTTGTCTTTATAACAATGTCTGTTACTGCCATTTAACACAAGTACACACTGCATAACACACCATGTGGCATACACAAGCTATGCATTTAGCAAGAGTGCAACAGATTTCAAAGTCAGGCCCTCTGCCTGCAAAATGAGTGAAATCATTTAACAGCTTTCCAAAAGTATTTAATTAAACTTGAAAAAAGTTCTAGAATATCTATACATGAACAGGGACAGCAGTGAATTTGTATTAGTAAAATTAATCACAATGTACCCATGGAAGAGCATTAACAACTAGAACTAAGACTGAAGTGGCAGAACGACTTTAACTATCATCTGCCTTTACAAAAATGATGAGTAAAGTACAGTCCTCTGCATTACAGAAGCCTGAACAAAGCATTATCTGTACTTTCTACACAAAACATAACTTGCCTGTTGTGGACAGAGGGGGTTTCTTGGATCATGCATGGTATATTATTCTCAAGGTTGTAGTTCAAACTGTTTGTCATGCAGACTGGCTGGGCAGGCCACAAGTCTCCTGTTGGGTAAAGACCTAAAAAAGGAAAGGGGAATGAAATACAGAGTAACAGGAAGGAGACTCTGCAGATTCTGTCACACTGACACCTTACTCTCAGATCCCCAGTAAGGACTGTCTGCTAGAGAAAAAAATCCAGAGTTACTAAGCAACTTTTTTGTGATGAAGGCCCATCTTTAAACACATCTCAACATTTCTGTATTTTAAAAAAGATATATGTAAGACCTGAACTGAGAAACCAGAATTCAACAAAACAAGGCAAGAAGTTCCTGCTGAGGGTCCTTAAGTGTTCAGCTGCCAGTGCCTAGATGGCACACTTCCAACAGAGCAGGAGAAACAGCAGGGATGCAATCCCCACTGGCCTCCTTGTGCCCACCCCTTAGGCACTAGTCACTAATCACCTCTGTAGTCCAACTACACAAATGCAGCAGGAACAGGGTCAGGTTTCTAACAGACTGGAGCCATTCCTGACCAGACAATTTGTGAACTCATTAAATGTTTCATTTAGCCTCTAGCACAGATATTCATTGTGCTGCTCTTCATGGACTGCATGCCCTGACTGCCCACAGATATTTGGTTCCTATCAACTCTATGAGAACTGGCAGCTGGAGAAAAGAAAAAATCCAAATTAGCAATTTCCATGAGACAATGCTTGCAAAGTTGGCTCTATTTCATTATTTCACATGATATCAATATTGCTACCATGGAAGAAGGTTAATCAGTAATTGTATCCTATCAGACAGGTTAAACCTACAGCAGAAGGGCAGGGAGTGCTGCTGCCCAAAGAACCACATGTCCTCACCAGCTTTCAAACTCCACCTCACCATGTAGCATGATGCTTTTATGAATTCCACTCAAAAAGCTAATATTACTTCCCTCTGAGATACAAACAATGAAAACTCAAGAATTTTAACAGTGCTAAACAACCCCACTCATTACTACTGTCAAAGAGAGCAAGTCCCAAATGTGGATATTTAGAGAGAAAAATGGTCATGTTTGATTTGGTGCCAAGCTTCACTTTAACACAGCAAGCAGTGCTCTTGATCTCCCAGCTGCATTGCTTCTGGACATTAATTTGTGCACAGCAAGAAGATGAAAAAAAGAAAGAAACCTAGACCATGAGTTGAAAGCTAAATGCTGTCTCGATGCAGAGAAGATGTAACAAAAAATATCAAGGTTATAAACAAAAACTGTCGAGGTTTTAAGCCTTCATTTGCTAACTTTGCACCCAACTTGCTTAGAAGCAAGTAAGTTCTAGTAACAATGTGTCTATCAAGTTGGTGCATGTGTAATTAGCAACATCACTAAAACTGCTTGGCAAAGTGTGAGAAAAACAGCTTCAGTTGTTAATACTGACCTTTATTTTTGTCAGGATCTGCAGCTATGTCAGTGAAATTGGGACATAAGGTCTCAGGATATTGGGGGATGCTGTTCATGTCTCTGCTGAATGAAAAGAAAATTTCATTTCTTAAGTCTCATAATCCAAACTATTTCAAAGGAAATATACAGAGATGTAGAAAACATTCTAATGACCATCATAACTGCTATTGCTTTTCCACTGTCCTGATTCTTCCTATTTCAGAATTACCACGGTGCAATTTTTAAAAGTTTTTTACCAATTAAAAGCCAGCTACTTATCACACATGCAAAATGAATGAAATTAATACACCTTAATCACCCTATTTTTATTATCCAGGTATGAACCTATTGCAAATTAATTCAACAGCTGTTCTCTAAAACTGGAAAACAAGCTGCAGTTCATGAAAATCAGTAGGACCTCTTATAATTTTTGAACAACTTTCAGGTAAGTTTACTTTTATGTCCATGAAGACACACAGAGACACATGAGCGTGAATTTGGTATTTATCAAAGCCAACCCATCAAAGGAACAAGTCAAAACGAATAAAAGAAAACATTTTCAAGCACCAGAATCCCAAAGGAAAAGGATTGGAGTATTTCTCCTCGTGAAAACAGAGAGTGGTCAATGAGAAGTGAAATGAGGATTCACAGCCATAAAACTTGTAGATGCTATCTCTACTGCAGTAAAGAGGGAGAAAAGAATGTGGGGGAGGGAGGAATCGATTTTCATGCTGTATATCCTAGGAGAACATTATTCCCATTAAAAAAATAGCATCAACTTGAAAGTCTTATTCCCACCTTTTTTAAAAAAACACAACTAAGCAGTAATGGAAATATAAGTTGCTAGGATCTGGAAGAAGTCAAAGTGGAAAACCGAATTCCATTTTTTTCCATTTGGAAGCTTTTATTGTACTTATGCAGCATAATAAATTTTGCTTACATCTTCTCATGTACTGAAGAAGATTCTTTTTCCAACTAGTAACTACAATCAGATGATCATAAAAAATTACAAGATAACAGGTGCCAACAGGTATTATTTATCAAACTGAGACAAGACTTCAAGTTGGTGTTGTTTCTTTAATGCCTTACAGGTGTATATTCAATTTTTTTACCTGGTATTGCAGATGTTATGAGACAGATTTAGAGTGATAGGAGTTTCAGATGGAAAATCATTTTGTGAAATATTCTCTCCTAAAGAAAAGAATGACTGTGAAAATCAAAGATCCTTAAAAAAGAAGTATGCACAGAATATACATCCACACAAACAGAATTATCAATGGTGTTAATCAAGTTTTCTCTCACACTGGATTATCACTAACTGCATCAATTTCAAGGCATGCTACCTAGGTCCATAGTCTTAAAATGTACTTTATGATTAGAAGTGATTACCACAGTCTTGAAGGAGAGGTTCCTTGTTACTATCAAATTAAGTCTGAATTTAGAATTACTTATTTTCTTTTTTCTTAAGAGGCATTATAATTTGAACAAACAGGAAAGTCAAATAGATTTGTTATCTATTAAATCACAGGTTCAGACAGATCACACACTATCATTAAGAAACGTAAAGTTTTATACATACACAAATACACATGAAGTTTCTGGATATTTTTAAATAATTCAAACCATCTTTTTGCAGGTATCCAAAGCTGGGTTTGCTGGTGTCACTTAGCACTCTAAAATTTACTTCTAGTGCCACATCACTCTATAATAATTTTGGCAATGACTTTCAACTACTTTAGTGATATTCAGGTATTCAAGAATTGCAGTAATGAAGCACAGCTCCCATTTCTCATACTAGTCAAGTGGCTCAGATGTTCTGGCTATTTACACCTCAAATACACCTATCCAAACCCAGCTCCTCAAATCTGAACTGCTTTCACACATTCCTCATTTGTGCATTACTTAAATAGTTTTAATGTTAAAAAAACCCCAAATAATGTGATGAATCAAATTCGAAGGCAGAAATTGCTTTGCCTATTCTGAGTGACTCTCAGTTCCCCCATCCTTCCATGACAACTAACTGTGCATATTGCTTATTGAGGAGCCTGACAGTAATCTTCATCTCCATGAAATGTGTGGGACTTCTTGTCAAGTACAAAGTTCTTTACATCCCTCCTTGTGTGTCTAAGGGGTGCTCTACAAAAGACAAGTTCATGTGCCCCATGCTGTGGTAGGCCTTTCCAATCAGCAGGAAGGCTAAAACTCTGTGCTGTACCGTGAAGAGAGCTGTTTGCAAAACTTACTGGATGGAAGAAAATGCCTGGTAGTAATCATTGGCTTTTTATCTCCATCTGAACTGCTGGTACTGCTCCAGCTACCCCAGCTCCCACGACTTGCACGAACGCTTCCTGACGAACTTCCACAATCTGAGCTTGAATCAGAACAAAACTTCTCCAAACACTTCTTTTTGGACCGCTGATAAAAGTTTTCTAAAGAAGTTGGGAAAAACAAAACAAAAAACCAATCAAAAAAACAACACAACATTTAAGAAAGTCTTGTCAGGGAAAAGTAATCTGAATAATGAATTTACATGGATTCTCTGAATTTACTGATGAGAGAAGAAATATTTGCTGGTAGCTTCAGTAACTAAACCAGCCTCTAACATAAGGAGCTTCTGATGTACATGATATCCCAGTAACATGAATGCAGTGATGACACAGTGCTGCTGTAGGCTATAGGTTCAAAGAGGAAGTGCATACTGTCCTCTGAAATAAATACTTAATACTTCAAACATGAAACATATCCTGGCTGTAGGAACATGCATATGATAAAATGGTGCAAGTAATGAATTCATAAGTGATAGATTTTCTTATTATCTCATCAGAGATGCAAAGGACAATCCTACAGAAATTGATAACTTTCTTCTCTTCCTTTCTTCTCCCCTAAAGAGATCTTCTCTTTAGGGAAGATCTCCTCTTCCCTAAAGTCAGGGAAAACAGATGATTAAAATCCTGATGGAAAGGCAGGAAGCAGGTATCCAAGCTTTATTGGAACACAAAACCAGACTACCAGTCTGTCTGTCCTTCACCAAGAACTGATGGATCATTGCTTAGACTAATTAATTTTCTGGTTTGCACCATGAACCAACCCCATGGAGAAGCATGCAGAGCCCTTCAGAAGTGAGCAGCTATCATTTTGGGCACTGTGTCATACCAGTCCTGTCATCTTCACGTCAGGGTTCAAAGGGAGAAAAGCACAGGTCTCTCAAGTAAGGAATGCTCTACTGCCACAAAATCCACGTTGTGTTTCTTTCCCCATTTTAAGACAATTAAGACTGCATACCTGTTTCTCCCTGCATGGACAAGCTCCCAGCTTTTTGGTCTGCTTTACAATTTTCCCCGTTGTTCTGAGGACACCAGGCTCTTATTCCAATATTTGTTCTCAGATCCGGCCTTTCAAATTCACTGCACATATGCTTCAACTCACTCTGCTCAGGGACCCTAATAGAACCACACCCAAAAAAAAAACCAAACATGTTTTCATTTTACATTTCATCTGCAGTTTTCCTTTCCAGGCATTAAACACTTCAACTCACACACCTATCAAGGCAAAGTGCAAGGAAGCAGTAGGTTTGGGAGTCTTATTCCCCAACTTTGGAGAAACCTAAAAAACCTTTCACAAAATGCAATATCCTACCACACAGACTACTACTTCTCAGGGGGAGAGGCAAAATGACATGTGCATATTTAATTCCATTCTCTAATGCACCTGGCAGAAGGCAATCAGATGTTGCAGTGATAAGCACAGTTTAGCAGTGTACAAAGATCTAGATGCAAAGAAAAATGTGCCCTGTGCTCATTTCACTGGCACAACTATCACTAGAGTAAAATCCCAATCTGGAGCAATCTTAACTTTTTGCTAGTAAAGATGGAATGAAATGTCTACATCCAATACCATAATCAGAGTGTATTGAGGAAAAATGATTAAAAGTCAGCTGTCAAATTTCTGCAGAAATGGAACAGTTCCATCTTAACTCAGAAAGCAGCACCTGCTGAATTGGTTCAGGGAACAGACACTAAACTTCAGTATTTTACTGCTCATTTTTTATCCTTCCCATCTACAAAGGTGTGCATCCAGCAAAAATTTACACGTGTACTGACTTCCCACAAAATGAACAGAAATGTGTGTATAACAGCCCTTTCAGATTTACAATCTCCTTTTAGAGACCACTGACCTCAATAGAAGCACTCGCAATAAAAATTAAGTCTGTGAAGGCTTTGTGGGATTGTGACTTTAATTCAAAGGGCTGGGGGAGGGGAAGGAGTAGGATTTTCTCCTCAGTAGTGTTTCTATTCTAAAAGGAGTTTGTAACTAGTATTTTTTAATAATCCATACAACTTAAATTTAAAATATATTAAAAAAATAATTAAAAGTAATTTACAACTGACTTTAAAATGCATTAACACAATTCTCAGGGGAAAAAAAAAGTAACTTTCCACAGTGCTCACTCAACATTCTTTACAATCTAGTGCTGCTCTAGTTGTTTAAATCATAATAGCAAAAATGAAAGCCACTCTCTCATTTCTACACATTTCTCGCCCAAAGTTGGTAGAGGACAACATCCCCCCAGTTACTCAATATAGCAGATGACTCTCCTGAAGGTGGAATCATTTCAACAATTTTATTTTCCTTTTTTCAGTGAAGAGAACACATGACTAGAACTTCTCCAAACACTGCACAAGGGGAAGGAAGCTAACCATCCAAACTTCAGAGACAGCACATTCCAGACTCTAACAGAGAGCTACCACTGCTATGCAGAATGGGCTGCATCTATCTGCATGTAAATTTACACATGGAATATTTTAAAATTTTTTGTTTTGCTGGTGATATTTAGTAGTGCACATTCCTAAAAGTAAATGCTCAGGACAGGATTAATGTGTGTTTACTTAAATAGATAAAGTAATCCTGCCTAATGCATTATGCAAAACCTGCAGAAACATTACAGCAATTCTGGGTTTCTTCATGATTTGGTGAGGCAATACATACCTTGTGGATATATTTACATTCTTCTTCTTATTTTTCCTAGATGTTCTATTCCTATTCCAATTCATATTTGGTACATTTCCTTCCTTTTTATCCTGAGGCTTCTTCTTTCTATATGCATCTTCTTGCTAAAGGCAAAAATACAAGCTGAGACATTATAAAATGAACTTAACTTAGTCAATGAACTCCACTGGATTTTTCTAGCTAAATTTCTCTGGCCAAAATGGCCTGACCCAAATGCATAGTTACTTCATGATTTAGTGGCTTTCCACAGCACATCCTCTTTCCAGCACCATCAATTTAACTAGCCTTTCCAAGACTCTGTCCATCAAGACACCAAGAGATGATGAGAGAGGAATTTCTGAATTCCCAAACTTAGCATTTTCCCTTTCACAGCATCTAGCTCTGACTTTCAGGGAAATAAAAAAATGGAGGGAGAAAAAGTAAAGCAGTCAATAAAATTCCCAATGTGCTAAAAACAAAAAACATCTGCCAGATTTATGATCAGCTGGTGTGCAAGCTCAGCAGCAATAAATCCTCCCTTTCCTCAGCAACTGGGGGCAGTGGGGGAAGGCATTTATTTGAATTACAGCTGAGGAAATTATGGAGTAAGTTACCAGCAAATACTAGTAATTTCAAGAAATGTAAGAAACAAACTGAGCACCATCAGCCACACAGGCAAAGAAGTTTGTAACAACAATTCCCAAAGCAAGACAAGACCGTGTCTTTTCTCACATATTCCCCAAGCAATGTAAGCAATTCTTCCTTACACCATTTTGCCATGGGATTTATATCCAGTACACAGAATATAAACATAATCCAGATTCTCAGGTTCACTAATTGCCTGATGAAGTTCTTTTAGTGTTTTATGCTGCCTGCAACAAAGGTACAGCCTGTTGTGTTTATCATACTCAAACCAGGGGTGAAGAACAATCCTTCTCAGCAACTGCATAATCTGCTAAAGGGCTTCTGCCTGCTGTACTCCCAAATGCAAGTTTCTGATGCAAAGCCTTGGGTTTGGAGATCAGGTCTGCAAGTGAAGGCCAATATGCCCACTTCCCCTGCAGAGAATGTTCCCACATCATTAGTGTGGCTGACAGCTGGCATTAGATTCCAGTATGCTTGTGCCTGCTCTAACAGTAACAATCTCTGGCTGTGATATGGCTGTTTTGATTTTTACCCAAACTGTTCACCATTCCATAAAGCAGCATTAATACACAATGGACGTGGGACAGCACATTGCACTCTTCCTCATTTATCTGATTTACAGCATTTCAGGTCTGTGACTCTACAAAATAGTCCCTACATACACATACATACCTATAGATATATATATGTACATAAACTATAAAAAGAGAATTTCAAATTTGAAAAGGAGAAAGATCACAATACCAACCTCAGAAGAAGTAATCTCCTCTTTTGCACAGCATGGAGTCTCTTCCTTGGGTCCCTTACTAATCTTTTTCTCCATGGAAGGCTTTAGGTTGATCTGCTTTTTTGAAGTCTCGCAGTTTTCTGTTTCATTCCTGAGAGGCACTTGCTGGCTATTCCCTATAATTAAACAATAACAACTGTTTGCATGGGAATAGAAGGGCTCTCAGTCATAACCACATACCTTTCTTTAAAAACAGCCTTGTGTTGCTTTCCAAAACACAGGAGACTAATGTATAGGCTGATGATAATGGAAAATTTTAAAACCAAAAGCTAATACAATTTAAAAATTCTTACAGCAGTTGCAAAAAGTAGCTTTGTGCTGGTTCATGGTCATGAGCACACCACTCCCAGCGCATACAGAGATTATGCAAGTCCTGCTCATCTCATCTGAATTTGAGCTGCCTGGTAGAATTTGAAGCTAGAGAACACTGGGTTAAAAAACAAAGAGGAAAAAACCCCTGCAAGCTGAGTGGGGAGAAAGGACAGCCTTTACTTGGTGCTTGACACCTCTGAAGTGTCCTCTGCATTCACTGTGAAGACAAAGGGAAGTCATCCTTTCTTTAGCATGGGTTCCACACTAAAAGTTCTTTTACTTGAGAGGCTTATGAAGAATTATTTTGATCTAAGAGTCCAAAAGATGAAAGATTCAAGAGGAAGCCTGCTTCAACAACTAGCTCAGCTGAGTCACATTGCTCTGCCTGGGCCAGGACAGGACAGAATTCACTTTGCCTCTGATTGGTTCCAGGTATCTCAGAGACCTGCACTACATCCACAGTGATCTGCTACCAAGGCTCTCAGCTGCTCTGTGTGAGAAATGTCATCACTTACTGAACTGAACTGGCCTTCTCAACTGGGAAAAGCACACCCAAATGTTTTTACAGTTTCCTGCCAACCAACTACAACATCCCAGCTCTGAGTCAGATACCAGATCCCCCCTGGAGGGGAGCAGGCAGCCATGAGGACTGCAAAAGGAGCACATGTGAATGAAACACCAGGCGAGGGAGAGTGCCAGAGCTCTAAAGAATGCTCTGCTGCTCTCCAGCATACAAAGATGTGAGTACCCGAGGTCCTGAACTCCCTGTTTGCACAAAACCAGGTCTGTAATGATAATCAAGGTACAAACACTGCAACATGGCACTTTTTAGACTTAACATATCCTACTAAATGTCTTGAAACACAGAAATATCACATGCCTGATAGTGCAGGAAGCCACAACTGCTAATAGACAACAGAGATTACCTTTAGTGCTTTACTACTGAATATACTGAATGATCTCCTAATTCAAAGCAAAGAATAAGAAACAGTACATTTTAGGAGCATATGAAGAATACCTCAAAATATTAATATTCAAAACATATCTCAAAACACCTTGTAAGAATGAGTGAAAATATCTTGCCTTCACCTGAGCTTCAACGCTTTTATCTGTTATAGCTCACAGGGAACAACACAAGAAGCAATGGTAGCAACTACACAAGACAGCAGGGCCTGAAATCCCTCTCTGATGGCTCACTCCCTAAATAAACTGCCACAGCTACAGCAAATGCCAGTTTTCACAATTCAATTACTTTGCCAAGTGCCTCAGTAAAGCCAAGCTTCTAGAGGACATTCTCTTATCCTGCTTTTGATTTCTCCCAGGTGTTCTTCTGCTGTTCTTAGAATTTTGAATTGTGAAGCTAAGAGGTAAGACTTCCCAGGCAGTCTGGCCCCACAATTTCAAAAAAAGAAAAAAAAAGATAAAAAAATACAGCTATGCAATTACTATGGAAAACTGATTTGCAGATCGCTACACAATAAAAGTTCACGTTATCCTGATGTCAGGTTTTTCTTATTTTGGGTGGTTTTATCTGAGGAGTTCTGAATATCTGCTTCTGAATGTGCTTGCTTGGTGATTCAACCACCATATTTTCAGTGGACCTGAAAATAGCAAACTGGGATCCCTCTGAATATCTGACAAGGGCAATTTGTGTCTTATAAGCAGATCTATGACATCAACTATTTTAGCAGTTAAAATGCTATGGCAACAAACTTGAAATTTGTAAACCAAGCAAATTTATGATTTATAAAACAACTTAAAATGTAAGCTGCTTCCTCAGGAATGTAAACAGACAAATCACAGTGAACACATAAGAAACAACACAATTCCCTTGTCCTACGCAAAAGACAAAATCCTGACCACAGTGAACTCATCAGAAGATTTCACTTACTAATTTAGACTGATAGAATTTGAGAAAAAATTACCACTAATTTTCCTTATTTCTTGCAGTTCTGGCTGTTGTTGAGGTGAATTTCTGGACAAGTGACTTTCAGGTAGCTTCTTTGACATCTTCACAGAACAGAACTCCTGTTCTTTGAGCTCAGCTAGATTTTCTGAAGTTTTAAGGTTAGTTTCCTTAGGAAACATACATGTTTGAAGATCTTCCTTCAGATCACACTCTGAAGAAGTATTTTTAACGAGAACTGTATTTTTCAGTGTACTTTCTTCTTTACCCAGAAAGTCTTCTGGAAGAGTTAAATTCTTGTTAACGTTTATGCCATTTGCATATTTCAGAGTTACCCAGTTCTCACTGACAACATCAGTGCAAATGTCCTCTTTTGGTGCCGAGGTTTGGTTCTCTGCAATCTGATTCTGTTTCTCATCAGCAGCTGCAATGGCACTGGCAGCTGCTGTGTTTGGTTTCTGCTTACTGTAGTAAACTGAACATTTGTGTTTCTTCTGAGAGTGGCTGTAGGTCGCAGGACTTCTCTTTGCCGCACTCTGACTTCGGCTGGAGGAAGTGCCTACAGACAGGAAGCCCTTCCCTTTACCTTTATCTGAGGAACTATAGGAATCCATAAATGTCTTGCAGCTTCCCCTGGAGGAAAAAAAAAAAAAAGGGGGGATTTGTTTTTCTTTACAAAGACATCATGAATTGTTTTATGAGATACTGTTGTAAGAAAAGAAAGGGGGGCATATTCACAAGCCATGAAATTGCTTTAGGTCTTTAATTTACCATACCAGCTAAGCACATTCTGATTTCAGTGAGAATTGAGCAACACTCTAAGTATTTGCTCAGACTTCCAACACACTTACATGCTTCAATGAATAAGTGCCTGACTCACCACCCAAGAGGGTCAGATTGAGAACCATCAATGCATTTTCCATTCTCTCCATGGCTGTCACACCTGGTGTATCCTTTACTTTCATCATACAATTTTTACCTTATGTATTACTGGCAATATTCAAGATTAATAAACCACTGAGTTCCTCCATTCCTCCTGGTTTGAGGTGGAAGTTCTCTAAAAAAGGCTGCTTGGAACACTTTAAACCAGCACACAGCAATATCAGTGAGAGTCAGACAGAAAGCGCCACTCCACAATAAACAGGGTAGAAAAGAAGAAAAAAAAAGTATTTTTACTTGTAGGAATCAGAGCTGATTACGTCAACAGAGTTGCTGTTCTGCTGTGGTGAAGCACTAGGATTTGGCCTCTGTCTTGATTTCATGAACTCTGCTAGAATATACTGGGCTTGCTGGAAGGCTATCAGAATCACTCCAAGCAGGGACAAACTGCCAAAGAAAACAATAGATACTGGTGTCTACAACTTTCAGGAATATTCAGTGAAAGAGTTAAAAAACTTCTAACAAGATACACTTCTCAAGTATTTTTTCTACAAAATTCTACATAAAAAGACAGACAAACTCAAAATACAGCCTTAAAAATGATAATTGTAATAGTAATAGTATTTTCTTTTCCTTTTTTCCTTATAGGCCTTACTAGTCATTAGCTCGATAAAATAACTCAGTCATGAACTTTAAAAGAAAAAAAATAGAACAAAGAAAAAGCTCATTCTAAAAAAGATAATCCTTGAAAGTAATTTAGAAGTAACTGTGCTGTAGTCTTACATCATATCATATTATGATGCATGACATCATATAATAATATGACCTATCAGCCCACTGTTCATTTATGATGGTCATCATCATTATTTAGGTATTTATTCAATACTGTTTCTTTCTTTTCCTAGAGAAAATGTTGGCATAAAATGAGCTACAAATGCCATCATACTTCTGAACTAAAAATTTAGATGCAAAATATCCTCTCTCTCCATGATGTACGAACTGCATCAAACATATATGGATCAAAACAAAAATCTTTCTAATTCATCAAACCACCTTCTCAATCATGCAGTGTAAATTTTGTTAGCAGGAAAACAGAATGAAAAATTCCTGCTTTTTCAGATCCCTGTAATCTTCTTCTGTTGCATCTAGAAGCAGGCAAGGTGGTCACTGCTGTTACTTCATTTGTGTTCTGACTGTTTCCAGTGTCCAAACCACACAAGCAGCAGCACAGTGTGCAGGGCGATCTCAGTCAGGGATGCATCAGCCCGTGTGTGTTATCACCACGGCATTCACATGCACTGCATCTTGTAGGAGCTCTGGGGTACTGTGAGGAAAGCCTTACCTTACAAAGAGGACAGTGAGCCTCCAGAAAGACTCTTCCCAGCTGGGTCCTGGCACCACATCCGCACACAGCGGTAGCAGATGGTGAGGGAGAGTCACGTTGAGTGTGAAGTGGAACTCCAGATCAGCAGCAGTCACCAGTGTGAGCTCACGAATTACCCATGAAGATGTAAAGTCAGGAGTGAATCTGTCAGGAAAAACAGAGGTGGTGTTACTTTTTCATTGTTTGGCTGAATTTTACTTTCTGAAGTCACACTGATAACAAAAATACAAACAATATGATGATGACAACAGGAACAACAATAATAATAAGAAAACTAATTTAATAAAATTTATCAATAATTTAATAGCATTCTTAAAATTACTAAAATATTGCCTCAATTTATTAATCCAGTAATAACAGTTTAGTTATATGAAATAATATGATTTAATAATATTTTTTAAAGCATACTTAAAGAAAGTGTCCACTATCTGCTTAAACTGTGCAGGTGGCATTAGGTCATCTTAAATTGGCAAAATATGTGGGTTTATTGTGACTCTTCACAGTACTCTTGTTACTGTGACATGTTTTCCTTTTATCAAGGCATATACATAATCAACTCAGGTTAATCAACAAAAGCACAGCTGCCCAGCATACAGCCAGCATGATTTCAGAAAGGGCCAGGTACTAGGGTACAAAGCTGGAAAGATATAGAAAGCAGAAGAAACACCAGATTTGTCTCGTCTTCTACTTCCCTGACCCATTTCAGTATTCTACTTGATTGCTAGAAGGTATAACTTGCCTTTCTAACCAGTAGAGGTGAAATCTGTTGCATGGGAAACCACAATTACTTTACTACAGTAACATTAACTTTACTTTTGCTTAAGTCACAGTAGTATCTTTCACTCAAGGATAGTTTAAAAAGAATCAGTTTTAGACTAAGTGCAATGTTGGGAAAACATGACTAGATTGTGGTCAGACTACTTGGAACAAGCTTAGAGAATAACAAGCAAATAAAAAATTGTGGCAACTGTTTTGTTTTAATTTATTACTTCATAATGCACTGATAAAAGCATGTATGCTGCTTTTTAAAAATAACGGGTCATATAAAGAACCAGTATTATATAATCCGTTTGTTAGTGTTTTCCTGAGGGAAATTCTTACTAAATTTCTATTCAAAATTTTGTGTGTGGTATGCCATTGGAGTGTCTGTTTCTGAAATTAATTATTTCAAATTTCCACTTCAGTTATTTTGTCAACAAATTTGTCAGTGCTTACACAATGCTGATTTCTCGTGATGAATTTTGAGCTAGGAAAAATTCCCGACAGTCCAACACTTCAAATCCATATCCTTGGCAACTGTAACCATTGATTTTCATTGATGAAATTGTTATAGGAAGAGGCCCAATATTCTCTACTTTGAAGTTCTTCGTAATGGATAGAATTTGCTTGCTGTCCTTCAGTTCTTAAAGGAAAAAAAAGAGAGCAATTAGTTTACAGTGCATGAAATGATTTTCTTACATTCATAAATAAATTGCTATTTTTACTTACAATTGAATAAAAAAATCCATAAGTGACCAAGATCTAATACAGACTATTCTGCAGTATTGATTTCTAAAACTTTTAGCTATTATTAGTCAGAATTTTGACAAAACAGAATCTACACTTCTCATGGCCAAACTCTTCAGCTTTGACCATTCTGTTTCCGTCACATTAATGTTCTGTATGAGTTCCAGTGCAGAGCAAAGCAGGCAGCTGCACAACCAGAGACCTGTGTCTCCTTACTCACGTCGTCTGCAGTCCATTAGTGTCGCTTCTGGCACCTTAAATCGAAGGGATCCTCCTGCACCTGGGAGTCTTCCTCCTACTTTAAGCAATTCTTTGGCTCCAAAGCCTTCTACATTGACCACATCCAGAACAGTTAAGTTGTTTCTGCCATAAAATAAAAACCAAGCAGTCAGCCACTAAAGCACAAATTAAGTTTGCGAAGTCGTGGCTTTGCTCTCTAGGTGCCAAACCAAGATAACAGTGTGTTGGAACAGAATCGGGGGCAAAACCTGGACAGGTTTCCCCTAAACAGAGACAGGATCACTCCAGAACCAGCCACTAGTGAATTTCAGACAGTGAAGGAGCAAGTTTAGTGACCAGTGCCCCTAGATAACAACTGTGTCACCTAGTGAAAATGGTTGCTTCCTCAATCAATAAACTCCCTTTTCCTACAAAGGTAACCAAAGTTTGGCTGCATAAAAGACTCACTGGATCCATAACTCCTATCATTATTAAGTCAGGTTGAAAACAGCAAAGCCATACAATGTGTTTCTCTTTTAACTCAAAACTGCCTCAGAACAGTCACATGCATTTTATAACCCTCTGACAACATATCAAGAAAATTAATGACTGAGACATAAGGCACAAACACACTCTAAGCAATTTTTATTAAACCAGAGGTATTCTGACTTTCAAATTTTGAGCATTTGTCTATGTGCCAGGACTTTGCAAATTCATTTTTACATTGAGCTGCTTGATTCTCACTTACAACTAAAATTTGGCTTACCTGATTAAAATAAGGGAAGCTACTCTTTTGTAGTCAAGAGGTGTAAAAATTACACCAACTTTTCTGGTTTCCAGTGGCTGTAAAGTTAAACAAAGCATCTCAGAACTGCATTTCTTGCTGATGAGGTCCTCTTGATGTGCATTCTGTTAAACAAAAAATGCACTTCTTACTCACAGAAAACATGTGTGTTTATAGATGTCAATAAAGAAAGCACTGTATCACCACTTAGCACCACACAGAATATTTTTGGCAAGGTGCAGAAACTGCTAACTAACTCGTTATAACAAAGTCTTTCCTTTTGACAACATAAAACATCAGATAAGATTGTTTATTTGAGCAAAAGTTCATATTACTGCACTTATTATGAGGAATGTATTACTTCATTATTTAAAACAGCTTTTATTTCCTCAGATGGAAAAGAAATTATATAGTGTCTTTCATATTCAAGAAATCCTGAAACACTTCACAACACAAGAACTGAAGTGTATTGATTGCACAGGGAAATGTGGCAACCATTATACCCTCAGTGCATGACTTACAACTTGATTGAAGTGAGAAAGGGACTGCTGGTAAATATGCTGACCATTTGAGTCACTGGAAGGAAGCCAAAGAGAATTCTCAACTATATTAATTGAAAACCAGAAATACCAGAAGTTCACTTAGTCTGGAAATAATGTAAATATTTTTTTAAATACTGTTGTTTATTCTTTCTGCCTTTGAAAAATGAAAATAGCCCTATAACTTGCTCTTCCAGAACTGGGGTCCCCTCTTAGAAAGGGGTGATCAGATACCTATAGCAGTCAAAAAAACCATAAAGATTCCAAAATGGGTTCTCACTTGGTTGTTTCTCATTTATGGATGTTGTACTAAGAGCTTTTCTGATCTTTTTCAGTTCAAAATGTTTTTATTCTTAATCTATTTTATGAAAAATAATGCACAAAAACTATCAGAACCTGCATTTAATAATCAGTATTTATTAAAAGCAAGCCATGTATGGTATTTGCAAACTTCCCCATGTCACTCCCTACAAAGATGAGCCTAACAATTCACTGCACATAAACTGACTAGGAAAACTATGTCAAATGCAAAAATTTAAATACTAGCAACTATTTATTTGGTTAACAAGGCAAGATCTGTCTCATATGTGCTGAAAATCTACCTAAACATGCATGTTCCCCCTAGCTCTTCAAACCTAATGAAAACCATGTATTGCACACACTGATGTGAAGATCCACAGCTATTTTTCCATTTGGCCAAGAGTACGGTGTGTGGGACTGTGGAAGTTCACTCCTACCCCTACGCTACCTTCCCTTTTTCAGAGTGTGCCTACAGGCTAGGATTTATGAACTGCTGTCTCCTCTCTTTTACAACAACTCTTACAACTGTTGCCAGAAAGGAAAGGTCAGCTTTGATTAGTGCAGCAAACATACTCTTTTCTTTTTACAAGGTACAAATATTTCATTAAGATCTTAAAGCATATGTGCAGAAACATGTATCTACACAGGACATTAAAGATGAAGCTGCAGTATGCCCAAACAGCAAGGAAAATACATTAATTTTGTACAAACCAGAAGTCTTAAGAAGAGATCCTCTGGGTAGTCTGGATAGTACTCTGGTCACCAGAATATGCCAGCATCCCTGATACAGCATTTTCTCTGTCATCCATGACACAACATCTCAAGGTTTAAGCATAGCTCAGCACTGGTGTGCCATGGTCAAGTGTTACTACACTCATTCAAAAATGAGGCAATGGGAACCAGAGAGAACCATGACACTCCAAACCTGAATCCAGAAATTGCAATGGCATGAAGCTGATATGTAGAAATCCCAGCTCCTCCTCCCATGAACTACCTGACACTACTTCCCTGTTCTGAGAAGTGAACCAGCCCGCTCCTGACATCACTGACTCCACAGCCTGACACTTCATGGTCAGCCTGGAGCCAAGGGTGAAGCCCCAACAGCACATCGACACACTTGCAGGCATGCATGCACTTCCTCCCTACAGCTGTATTCAAAACTGACCCAAATCATGAAAATAATTAACTACAAAGATACAAACCTGATGAAGAATCAAGAAAACACTGTGAAACTACTTTAAATTGCACTTGGGAAGAACCCAGAAATAGCATAGCTAGAAAAATCCTTCTCTAGTGTGTCAGACCACTTCTACCAAAATTAGCCATCTTACCCTGTGAGAACATTCATCCATTAGCCTGAATTCGGTGGTTGTGAAGTTAATAGCTTGCACATTTATGCCGAACCTAAATAAACCAAAACAAAAAGTTAAGCATTTGAAACCCAACCTGTCAGAACTGCTTTGACTTATTTTTACATGCTGGCATCTATTCTTAAATAGAGACTACTTTTACAATTGCTTTTTGGCAGTGTGAAATATGGTGGAAATGTGGGTCTGCATTTCAAAAGAATATGCTGCAAATCAGTTTTATGTGGACTACACACATTTGGAAAACAGACAAATGGCTGGGCATTTTAGGTCTGTCAGTGTAGAATATTGTAAAAGATAACAGTCAAGAAACAGAATTTCTAAGCCACACAAACAAATTCCCTGAAGCTCTTTCTGCTCACATAACTGTTAAGAAATAATCATTATTAAATCTCTTATAATTCATTCAAATATCTCTCTTTCTGCTCATGATTTGTTTGGGACAAATTCCTATTTTCCATCACATAATGTGCAAATCAAATTCACTTAAAACAATTGATTTGTTTGTCCAAATGCAAATTATAAGCATTTGACATAAAGTATTAAAAACTGACATAAGAAAACCAACACATAAAATGTAGATTATAGACGAATGGACCTCCAGCCACTGAATGAAAACTCACTTGTCATAACTGTCTATGACATTAGCATAAAAAGAACCAGTTAATGGATGTGATTTCTGGTGAACTTAGAAGATCTGCAGAAACAAAAGTGTGCAAATACAGAGAAAATGTAATTGCAAACCACTAGAAAGGGTCTATGTGGAAATCATATTTAGTATGCAAACAGATGGAGTTATTAATGTGCATATATATACACAGACATATATATGCACATGCATGTACCTATGTAAAGGAATGAGGTTAAGGAAGCAATTACACAGGGATTGGGGACCCCAAATAAGCAAGTTACACCTAAGCACAGGAGTAATCCCACTGTCTCTAACCACACACACCTACCAACTATAACATTTTTTCAAAGATAAGTGTGACAGGGCTTATTTTGGTGAGCTTCAGCTCACTCACCAGGTCCCTTTATTATTAATCTAACTCTCCTCTAGATTTCTCATTAGATCATCATCTCAAATCTAAAACAGAAAGGCTAAAACAATGCAGAAACATTTACTTAGCTGACCCTAAATATTTATGCTGAGGTTGCTCCCTCTGAATCTGCATTTTGCTTCCCAGTTCCTGTTTCCTCTTTGACCAGGGTTATTACCTAAGAAAAGGCTAAGAAGAAAACTCTTCTCTGGGATGGTTCAGATACCTTCTTTTCACTGATCTGTCTACAGACTCTATAGATACCAACCAGCACTGTGAGGAGATGCACAAGCCCCACTCTGTAAGCTGTTCACCTCACCTAGGCAGCTTGCACTAAGCCTCAGATACTAGAAGATGAACAACTATAATATATATCTGGCAGACACAATCTTGCTTAAAACATGTTAAATATGTGTTTTATCAATGATGAGGTACATCACAAAGGCATGCACCATACAGGGAGCTGCCCTAAACAAGGCTCTGTCTTCCAAAATGGGTGAGAACATAATCCCCATCTAAGTAACACTTTGAAAAACTAAATAAAACCCAGTAAGTCACAATCATAAGGCATAGCAAATAAGATCTTTTAAAAGGGAAAACAGTATCCTGAGATAGTTATTACCATTTGTTCAGCAGACTCAGTGAAGCTTGGGGATCAGGGTAGTAAGAAAGAGGCAGAAGCTGCAACGTAACTGGGAAGGATGAAGGGTTTCTTAGTACGAAATATTTTACCTAAATTGTTTGGAGGGGAAAAGAAAGAGTTAAAAACTACATATTTGAGAACTGGTTGGTAAAATAATTCAACACTAGCAATACAATCTGCATTTTCAAGGGACTTCAATCTGGCTCTTGTGTCAATGCAGTATAATCATACATGTACATGACTGCATGTTACAGCAGGACATGTCACCACAATGTCAGAATTTGCAAAATCAGCTAAGAGTGCATTTTGAACCACATATACAAAAATACAGACCACCCCCACTCCCCAAACAACACTTTCATTTGGATTTTGATTTATGCAGACAGATGTGAACAAAGCTCTAGCACAGAAGAAAGTAAAGTTAGTGAGGTGCCACCCCTTCTTAGAGAAGTCTGAATGCAAGCAGGTTATAAAAATTTCTGTAATGACTAACAATTAAATTGGACAAATGGAATATTAAGGTAATTCACAATATGTGCATATGAAAACTATTTCCATATGACTGGTTCTGGCCTAGGCTAGGTTAGTAGAAACCTAAATCTGACAAACAAGAAAGAAATAACTGTCAGTGTGGCTGGAAGATACATTGCTCTGCAAGTGTTGTATCTCTCGTAAATGTTTTACACACTTCTGTTAGACAAGACAGTGGCATGAAGAAAGTCATCCTGTACAGCCTTGCATGCATCACTAATGACAACACACCCTATCCCTAGTCCCATGTTCAATTATTTTACCACAAGCATGTAACTTATACAATGAACACAAGGAAAGTTTAACAACAACAAAAAATTGTTGGTTAAAACCTACACTGCTTTACTCTTCTCCTTGTACTAAAGTATTACAACTAGCAAGCTAGGAAACTTACCAAAGAACCAAAGGGATACAAATTTAGTGTCTTAACTGAGATCAAAACACCAGTTCATAAGCAGTATGAAAATGTAAGCAGCACCAAATATTAATCACAGACTTTGTTATTTAAAAAAGCTAAACACACAACTCAGAAAAAAGTGTAGTAACAACCATCCTCACCATACTACTTTTAACAGCTGTGGCATTAAAGTTGAGTGTAAGGCCAGGCTCTGTAGTCAACCGCGGCAAGAAAAAGGCAAAGGATTCCTCTTCAGAGTTCTTCTGCTGTGTAAAGCGAGCTGATCCTAAAATACTTCTCCTGCTTTATTGGCAAAAGCAGAAAAATTAATTAGGTTTTTTTTTTTCTTTCAAACAAAGAACTACAACAAGATGATTTACCAGGACCCGTAACTGCATGAATTTATCTATCCTTGGAAATGGTCTCTACAAAATAAAGTCCATAAAGCTGTAGCTTAACAGCTAACTTTTGTGTATGTAGGCCAGGGACTAAAAACCATGAAAGCCATTCAAAGAGCCTGAGAAGACTGCTAAGACTGCTATACAACCTGATGATGAAGGACTCATGCAACTCCATAAATGAGCTGGTAAAACATGCTTAGACTGCCTTCATGCCAGGTAGCCTTGGTGAGATAACTAGAGTCAGAATATTATTTACATTTTAGGCTGAAAAGCTTACTTATGGCTAGCAGTGCCTTGAAATGAAAGCTGGAGGAGTCTGGGGTGCTCTGAAACTCCATGTGCTTCAAGAGAACTAACTTAAGTGTAGAAAATGGTCCAGAATGTTTTGTTCTAATTAAGAATACTTCAGAACAGAAATATTCTTTCTTACAACACTGTACTGGCTTGAATTAAGAACCTCAACAGATTCTGTACAGACCTGCATGCTTCTCCACGTCTGATTTTTTGCCATCTTTCATAAAGGTCACTTGCAAGCTCGGAATCCACGTCCCAGGCAGAACGGTCCAGAGAGAGACTCTTCTGCCAAAGCAGATTTGCTGAAAGGATAATAGATTTTTCAGATTTTACAGAGATAATATTTGCTCCTTCCGTCAATCTACTTGAGAACATGAGTAATCAGTATCTGCAAAGCATCCAGACCCAAAACAAAAAAGCCAACCCACTTTTCCCCTTCAAAGTGAGAATATGCAAGGGTATATATATTATCTTCCGTATCAGATTTGTTTAAAGAAATACATCTGCAAAACCAAAGTAACTGTACATGCAAAAAGAGAATGGGCATTGCACAGGCTGTGTATGCTTTAGTGAGACCTTTTTATTGCTGCTATTCCTAAGAGATGCCACTGAAGAGTAACCATGTCATCAGTAGTCTACACAGTACTCTCTACTGATGGCAATAAAGTACCAAGATAATATGCTACACAGTAGTACAAAAATACAGTAGCATGACACAGCAGGGAACATAACAATTCCCAGTCTGGCAAAAACAGTCTTTTCATTTTAGCTTTTTTTCTAGATGCTGATAATTTTCTCAACTTCTTCTTAAGATGAATTGCAAAGCTTTACATCAGTCTAAAGATTAGTGTATTTTAGAAAGTTACACTCATATTGGTTCAAGCATTTTCACACAGCAGAAAGTAGTTAAAAAAGCAAGCTTCTTTAGAAAGAAAACAAAAAATACTTATTTTGAAAGTGCATGTACTTTATTTTACAATCCTTAATGTTTAAAGTAATGAATTGAGATTGGTGATTATTGGAATAATCCAACTACAATTTCTTTAGGTCAGTATTTTCAGGCTAATGCATTACACATTTCTGTTTAACAAATAGTAGTATCCTAAAGCAGAAGGCAGAATACCTGTAAGTACAGATCTCACTATGTGTATTATTAGAATGAAAATAAAGTAAGCAACAAGTATTCAGTTGTATTAGCCATATTCCTTCATTGAGATTAAAAAATAACCAAAAAAGCAAACATTTTCTTCTAAGATATGGACCTTAGCATGCAAGTGTCTCAGTAAGTGTTCAAGTCACATGTTTCTATATGTCACCTCAATTCTCCTTTTCACATCTGACTGACTACTACTGCCTTCCTCATATCCTCACACAAAGACACATTTTAGGAAATGTCATCTTGAAAACATTTCCAGGAGAGTGCTCAAATATTTAAAGTCTATGCTATCAGCTGCCTTCTGAAACTCCTTACTGCACAGAGAGTAAAAACCACTATTCTGAACCAGCTTTCAACAGGTCTAACATTCTTTAGGCAGTATCATGCCATGTTAAATCTATTGCTGTATTTTGGTAAATGCTAGACAGGTACTTGAAACAGCTCCCAGCATTGCAGTATCTGGAGATAGATTCTTCAGTCCCAGAAAAAAAGAGACCCCTTCCTTCTGTTTCATATGATACAGTGTTAAGGATGCTGTTTTATAAGCCTGATAAACCATATTTGCTGAAATCTATGGAATTATTGCTGTGGGAAAGAGATAAAGAGGAGGCCTTCAAATTTAACTCTAGATATAGGCAGATATTGGTCAATTTTTTTTGTTTGTTTTTCATAAAAGAATTCCCAGGATCTGGGCCCAGGTTATGCACATTTTCTAATAACTTTGAGTTAGTGGACAGTTTTACCATTCTACTTCAACATCTCTCAAGAAAACATGAATGAAGAAAGAAAAGGGCAATACATCATCAATGAGAATTCATAGGAGAGTCTTAAATACTAAAATTAAAAAAAAAATGTTTCAAGACAGAACAATAGCTCAGCACATGCTATGGAACTAGATGTCTGAAATACTGTGCTGTGTACTCAGTTCCCTCAGCCATTTATACACTCCCAGAACATCTGTTTTTAAACAAATGTAAAACTAAGTACTTGCATGAACAATCACAATATTCTCATTACAAGTCCTGCTATATAAAATGAATTTTCTACAATAAAACTAGTCAGATGCCAAAAAAAGCCTTAGATGAGCCTACCTGAATCAGACTTTCCCAAGTAGCACTGAATATCACAGTGGGCAATTGCTTCAAAATTTAAATCTCCCTGCTGGAAAAACAAAACAAAAACATGACAAAACAAGAGAACAAATTTCACTTTCTCAGTGCATAATTTCATAGACTCAAATAAGAGAATTTTGAATTAAGAGAATTAAGTGCCAAGAGAACTATAATTCCATTGCTGTTCAACTCTGGGGACTTAACCTCTCAATCTTCAGAATGGTCTAACAGAGTGGTCTGGTACTGAGCTTTTGTTTCAGGACTAAGAACAGATTTCTGGCCTGAGAGAGACACCGCTGCAGCTGGGTTTGCAGTGCATAATAATAATTCAACACACACAGCTGAACACCATACCTTGGACACAGTCGAATATATCTGCAGAGGTATTTCGAACATCACTCCCACGTTTGTGGACAAACAAATACTAGAGAGCACATTTGTTACAGTGTCTTTCACATTGAGCTTCAAAGAAAAAACATTCCAGCAGCCTGGAGGTAGAGTCAGAGGTTCAGCAAAGTTCAGAATCTGAAAAGAATCAAACAACAGCTGAATTAAAATTGGTACGGCACTTTCTGACACAGGTGGTACCTTGAAAAATGCAAACTTTCTTGTCTTTTGTGTTTTTGCTGTTATTACATGGCCATATGAGCTCATACCTGATCCAAACAGTGCACTTATACAAATCCCAATATCAAAACATAAGAAGAGCCATTTAGATGCCTACATCATGTGCTTATTCCTAAACCAGATTTCCCTGCAGTTGTGCCAGTAAATCATTGGCTTTAAAGGTCATCTATGCACTAAAGGCTTCCACTATGAAGAAATGCTGAATCCTAGAGAGCACAAACACACACATTCAACAATTCTGAGAACAGAGCAATGATCTGTAATTTGATGCATCTGTAGCTGCAACTCAAATGAAGGAACAGTTGTCAATAAAACAATACAAAAGTAAGCTGGACAGTGAATAATGCCTCTTGAGACAGTAACCTAATAGTTACAGATGTACACAAACCTTTATTTTTAATGGATTCCAACCAGTTCTAAGAACACAGAGTTCTTCAAAGAACCCATTTTGTATGTCAAAGGTCCATATCTTTAAATCAAATACAAAACATTGTACAAAGAAGAAATAAAGCTTACCTTAACTAGGTTCTTTGTTTCTCTGGCTATGAAGACCTCATTCAATTCAATGCTGAAGTAAAAATTGTTTGTAAACCATATGGACCAATATCCTGAAGTATTATGATGTGGTTCTATATGAAACAGTGCTGCAGAAGGATCTACATCAAAATACCTATAAGTAAATACATCAAAAATATAAATACATCTGCTATTGTCCTTGAGTACACAACAAGTGGTCTATACAAGAGAAGATAACATAGCATTCTTGTATAATGGGGCTCTTCTAAGTTTTCCCAGAGAAGAACAAAATTATTTATTTGGGAATAATGACATGTGAGAGTAAAAATTCACAGGAACCATGTAAAAGAGACAGGCAAAGTATCTACCCCTCTTGTCATGCTATAGTACAACATTGCCCATTGCTTTATGATACAGCAGGCTGGATGAAATTGGCAAAAGATGACTGAAGCAGGAAAAGACTTCACATTTTTTCTAAGACTATCCAGCTTCTGCATTGCACTAAAAAGGGTACTGGAAATTTTATCATAGACTAAGCAACGTTTACGTGATATAAGCTCCTAAAGCACATCTTTTTACGGGCTCCTAAAATTCTTCTTGGGATGAAATACAGAATTATTGCTTTAAATGTGACATTTGGCAAATGACACAGCAACAATAGGAAGAAGCCTCTTCACTGACCTTGGAATCAGAGTGACAAAGAAAGTTAACTTCATCTCTTAAAAGTAAGGCACAGTATTTTCATTATAGTATCAGTGCACATTAACAAACAAACAAAAATCCACTGCCAACCTACCCTTCCATCACAGGACAGAAAAGACAGGCTTTGAGTGTTGTAGTGCCTTTCAAAAGATAGTTCTTGCTGTTGTCAGAATAAAGACTTTGACTGTCACAGGATGCAGCTGGGAAAGAGCAGACACATGGAATACATCAGCCACAAGCATATCCAAAATTATTTTCATGGGAAGATTTGCAAGAACACTAAAAAGGGGAACCTTTGCTGGTGCAATCCTCACACAGGTGAGTAAAGTATCTAATTGTTTGAGTCCTAAGACTCAATTTTTTCAGAGATTTCAAACCTTGCCTTAAGAAGTATTCATGAATGACAAACACCTTCAAAAATACACACACAATAAAGCTGTGAAGAGCAATTTTAACCACCTGTCATTGGCATAGCATTCTTACTAATCAGAGCACACTGCCTTCTTTCAACAAATGAAAAATTCCTCTGAAAAAGAGAATCACTTAACATAACAGTCCCTTCTTTCTTCTTATTCATCTATGTTTTCCCTAGGAAAAACATGTCTCAATGTCATTATGAAAGCAGCTTGTTTCATTAATGTTTAAAGTCTGTACACTGCAGTCTAGTGGCCAGAACAGGAAGCAGGCTGGAGTCAGGAATGCTTAAATGCCAATCTCTGCTCTTCCACAAACATTTCTGGTTTCAGGCAAGCCTCTTCAATGGTCCTGCCAAGCAATGTCATAGAAAATGACCACCCAAGCACAATAGCCTTTTAGAAAACATATTTTAAACAGAAAAAAAACCCGCATAAACCATAAAAGGATGTTGAAAAAGCATATTCAATAATCATGCTTATTGTAAAGTCAGCTAACATTTCAGCAACTGTTTTTTGCCCCGTTTTCAAGTATGTATAGCTTAGAGCCTTCAACCAGCATAAGAAGAACCACATATACACAAAAAGGGTGGAAACTATTAGCAAAAAGAATTCATCCTCTTTCTCAATAAAGTCTAGACAAGATGATTTTGAGATCTTTCAGGGTCTCTGCTGAAAAAACTACCCTTTTTCAGCAATTAAATCCTATTTAATCATATTATCTCCAAATATGGGTAACCTGTACCTTTACAAGAAATAGAAGCAACTTTTGTGAAGTTAGTAGATGATGAGGATAGCAGTACTGGCTCAAACTCCACAGTTGATGTGTATTTTTGTGACAACTGCCGTATTTCCTGCAGAAAGACAAGACAAGTTATTTTTATAGCAGTACTACCCTTATTAGTGCTGCAGCTCCTGTATTAGTCTATCTTCTTGTCAAATTTGCATGCCACCATCTGCCATTTTCTCTTATCTTCTAAATCAACACATGAATTTTTATTCAAGTTAACAGCTCTTACATATTAAAAAAAAATAAATCCATCACTGAACTACAAGATGTCATCTCAAGGATCTACTAGACATTTGGGCACACTTTAAAACTTAGAAGTGTGACATTTGCCACCAGCAAAATCAATCTGCTATTAGAGAAAGCTAATTCCCTAATCAAATTCACCACCCTAAATTATGACTTCCTGAAGCCCACGATTACCTGTATATGCACCAGGCTGTTTCCAGAATGCATGATATACACATCTACTGATGAATGACCTGTCCAAAGGAATAAACACCATGGTAAGATCACCAAGGACAGAAACACTTGTTTTGTCAGACACTCACAGGAGAAGCAATCCCAATTTAAATTTTAAAATCTTTGTGTGACAGATACCTTTGTAAAAAGGATGAACTGTTCACATCCTGAGCTGGCAAACGTTCAAGAGAGAAATAAAAACACTTTAAAATGTAAGCTTTAAAATGCAAGCATTTCCAGGAAATAATGCAAGTCGGATTCAGCACTTTGGGCTCAAATCAGGAATGGTCCTATCACCCAGTAGGCAGCAAACTACTGCCTAAAGCAACAGGAGACAGGGGTAACACAGCTTTCACCTGCTGGTAAGGTGGTACAGCTATGTTGGGGAACCACCTTTGGTCACTGGCAAAGCTATGGTCCCATCCACAGGACAGTAGGAAGACGTAGAGGACCAAAAGAAGGGCAGCAGGACAGAGTAAGAGGCGACCATCTTACTACAGTCCTTCCACAAGGAAGGTAATTTTAAGTTTTTGCCCTTGCTTATACTTGCATTAAATCAGTGTATGCAGGCTGACATGAAAGGACGTTCTCTACCTGACCAACCACGATTTCTAATAATGTGTGTGCTTTGCTCAGCTGCTTGAAAGCAAGACTGCAAGTGTCAGCTTCCAAAAGAGGGTTCAAGGTATTGATTATGAGCTCCACATACCCCACAGCTTCTCCTCTGCAGCCTTCCCAGCTGGTTAGTTCCCCTGTGCAGACCCTGCCTACCTGCTGTCCCACCAAGAGCTAATCCAAAAGGCTAATAGGACCAACCTCTAGCACTTATAATTGCACTATATTTAACAGAAAACAGCCCTAAAAGATAACTTCTAGTACTTTAACTATTGAAAGTGTTAACAGTGAGCACCCTTGACAGAACAGATGGGAACAATTTTCTACCAGCATCAGAATAAATGTACATCCACAACTCAACATAACAAAGCCCTGGCATCTCACTGGCAGGGAAACTAGGTTTACAGTGGGTATTTCAGTTTCAGCTCTTGAAATACCACATCACAGAACAGGCATGAGGGAAACAGAACATTTCATAGATATTGTTTTGTGTATATTGTATCTATTGTTTTGTGACTAGATTTTGAAATGCATTTCTCAAAAGACAAAAAGATCATGTTCCACTTCAACAAGTATGTTAAAAATATAATTTTAATCTGGATTCTTAAGCAGTTTCGTCCTCTCCAATCAGAAAGGAAAACTGGCAGAAATGTCTAAAAAAAGCTATTCTACTAGACTGCAAGGCTCTATAAATAATTTAAAATCCCCTGGATTTAGAGGATTTGCAGCATAAAGAAACCGCAAGGAGTTGATTGTTTTGCCTGTGGAATTCTAGCTTACAAGAACAAATGATGCACATCTGTATTACCTCATTACCCTACTTTCCATAATGGCCACTATCCCCAGTACCATATAAACCACTCTGCCTTCACAATCCCATTATGGTCAATTTAATTAATAGGAAACCAGAAATGCAGTTATAGAATTAAAAGGACCATGTTATCTTTCCACACTATTTAGGCATGGGGGACTGAAGAATGAAAGAGATCTAGTTTACAACTTTACAATTGTTACCTTCATGAAGAAAACTGTTTATGATAACTCTGCCTGACACAAATTCTCTGCTAGCTGTGTTTAACTGAACTTACTTGGTTTCCCTTACTTGTGAAATTAAGCTGTCACTGAATTTGATTCAATTTAGGATGTCAAATTACAAATGATGTATAAAACCAAGTTGAATTACACTTAACAGGTAGATTTAGGACTTACCTGAGGTCTTTGTTCTTTCCATTGCTACATAAACTATCAAAAGATTCTCCAGTAAGTATCGTCTGTGCTCCACAAAATCTTGCTGGGCATTTTCCACTCTTACTGTTAAGCTCATTTCTAGCAGCATTGGGTCATCAGACATAAAACAGCAACTCTAGAGTGAGACAAAGGGATATGGTGTGTGTGTGATGGGGGACAGAATAGAAAAAATTCATTACACTAATGAACTTTGAGAAATCAATCAGAGCTATTATCTAAGAGACAAGGTTTCCAGCACCAAAGTGCTAGCAAAACAAAAGTAATTAGGACCTTGGCTAAAATCTCAGCAGAAACCAAACACAGTCCAGGTACAGAGAGCACAGCAAAAACAAAGACAAAAACAACTAAAAAAGACACTGAACCTTGAGAGAATGCAAATTTATAAACTGTCTTAGTCAGTCTCACCTCAGGGACTGTAAAACAGTTTCCTTTGTTAAATCCTCTGCCTTCAATAAAATGTGCCATAAACAGACTGATGCATGTGTCTTAATGGTAGGAAGACAGTTCATGTTCACTGGTCTGTTTATAGTTAATTTTTCCAAATCCTGTGCTTTTGTCTCCATTTCTCACTGAAGTAATTTTAAAAAAACAAACATACATGTACAATCCTTAATAGAAAACACTGTTGTCTGGCTAGAATACTTCAGAAAAATACAAATAGGATTTTATTTCTGTCTGTAAGTAGTGGCTGCTGTTAACACAGCTAAGTCATAGCAACTACAAAGACACAGACACCATTTTGCAAAAATAATTAAAGCAAACAAAGCAAAATAGAACTAGACAACCAACAGTGAACAACATTAATTAGTCCTGCATCAAACCACAAAGGTCACTAAACTCAAATGACAAATGTCACTAAAGGAGGACTAATTTGCTCAGGATGGAGGATTAGGAGGTGAAAACTGGCATGGGAAGTGCTCTCAGAAGTGCAGCAGAACACTTCCAGCTCTTGAGATTTCAAGTGGCACAAGCAAGTACAGCAGGGGTGGGGAAGTGCCTGAGGATGGGATCACAGCTCACACAGCATCAGAGACCCCCAGCACTTGAAATGGCTGCCAGGAGCAGAAGAAGGGCTGCCATGGAGACTGGAGCACAGGCGTGGTGTGCCCTAGGGAAGCTCAGACCAGAGGGCAGGAAGCTGCACTCCAGAGCCTCCAATGCTCAGGTGCACCTCAAGCCCCTCAATGCACTGCGCTCCGCAAGAACCAAACGGGGAAGTGAAGCGGCTCAGGAAGGCCGCCATGCGCAACACGTGATCCACACAGGAATACAGACATGGAGCCTGGGCCTCATTGCTCAAACTCTTACAAATTTCCTCATTGCTCCTGGGGAACGAGGTGCCACTGGCCACAGTGCGGGCCAGCTCCTCACCCACGGCATGGGCACTGAGCAGTACCCACCCATCCTGTAAGGACACCCAGAGATGGGAGGAGAACCCGGGTGGCACCGCCCAGGACAAGGAGATAACCTCCTCTCCTGAGGGCTCAGTGCTTTTGGAGAGGCTAACACACTCTGCTAACACACTAGCCCCTCCTCAGCTCTGCCCAGCTGCCCTCATGCCCCCCTGAGAAACAGCCCAGGCTTCAGCCTCTCAGCTCACTGATCACTTCTCCCTGTGAACCAGACACTCGTGAAAAGTTTCTGGAGAAAAGAAATTACAGAAATCTAATAATTTTTGTGCCCCATGTCAGCAGTACAACACCTACACATCAGAATGCTTAGCCTGCTGGAGTGGTTTTGGTTTGTTTTCATGTGAGGTTTATGGGGTGGTGGGTATCATTTTTCATCTCCTTCTCTTTTAAGAATTTTAGTGTGAAATGTGTGACACTTAATTTGTATCAGAAGACACAATTTTATAAAAGCACAATTCCCGTTTAAACTGAGACACTGAAAACTGCATTTTTGCTAAAACTTCGACAGCTGTGGAAAGTGTCCCCCTAAGCTAGGCTTAAAATAAGAAGACTTACATAGATATACAACAATAATAAAACATACCTTAACTTGCTGATATGTGTCATTAGGCAAACTGCATTCAAGGTGAACCTGTAATAGACTAGCATTCATAGTTTCTGTCTGTAAGAAAGAGAAGTGAAGAAAACATCAAACACATTGCTCCAAATGTTATACAAATCCAATTCACATACCATAATTTATAAAGATAATAGGACTGCTTCCTCACATATGTAACATAGCAATGTAAGGAATTTTTTTAATGAATACAATTACTCTGTACAGTAGTTCAGTAATCAGTCTCTGAATCTCAGGGCTCCACCAATATCTACCTACTTATCAAACTATTATTACACATGATCATTAAATATTTATACAGCATCTGCATGAGAACTCTTACAAATTTTCTTATGCCAAAAAAACTGCATTCAACAGGGCCTTTGTGTGCAATATAAAAGCTTGTTTCCTTGTTTTCTGTGTATTTTCTTTGCTGATTGGGTACTGAAATACAGTATCTAGGCCAAGGACATAATGCTTCTTGGACATGGTCTGATACATAGGCTTCATGCCAAAATGGACAGACAGAAAATACTTGTTTTGCCTTTTTATTCACTAGAATAGGAAAAGAAAAGAAAATAAAAGATGACATTGACTGAGGCAGTTTGTAAAGCACTCATAAATCTAATGGGGTGACAGCACTAACAAAGCCAAGTATAGTTCATGAAAGCTATCTGGAAATCTGCACTGCCAAATTACTGGCACAAGCTGCACAGCCAGTATATCTCGATTCTGAATTAAATTTTTAAAAAAACAAAACAACAAAGAAAGCCAGAATCAGAATGGCAGACCTGTCACTCTGTCAGTGCCTGCCTTACAGCCAAACGTCATGCTAATTTTGAGGTTAATGTGGAACCCCCACCCTCTGTTTCTCTTGTGATACTGATATATCTGAGTAGGGTATCTGCAGGTTCAGGTTTTTGAAGGTGTTGATGAAACTGACTTTAAACAATTTCAATAATTTGATGCTGAAAAGCAAAACTGAAGAAACTTTTGAAGGTATCTAGTGCCCTATTTCATACCTTTTTAGTACAGGAAAAATAGGACAGGCAGGGGCACATGAGTAGAGAGATTTAGCACATGTGTGGCATTTCATGGGGTCCAGTTTTATAAAAGCACTGCCAAAAGGAAGCCAATATTTGCATTCCCAATTCAACAGGATTTCATACCAAAATGACTGAGGCTTCACACAAGAGGGCGACGTAGCCCCTGTAAAGGTGGTTAGTGGCAACTCAAACACTGTCCCAGCACAGCTTTCTGGGGGACTCAAACCCCTGCAAAGTCTTTTCTTTTTTTACAGATGTTTTTGTCTGTATCAAATTGTGAAAGCAGGAAAAAAAAAGCCACAAGCACATGGCTGCTAGTGGAGTTTTAACAAGGCAGTAAGATTACAACTTTGGAGGTCATTTTCTGATCAGATAAAACCTGATGCTTAGAGTTCCCTTTTCAGTGCTTCTTTGAAAAACACTACTGCTTTCATGGTCCTAAAATAAGGATTTGTTAGCACATATTCAATGCCACTGTCATTTAAAGTAACTTAAGACCCTATATCTGTATTAAAAAAATCAGCTACATCGTATTTTTCCAGTCTTTGTTTTTCTTGACCTGACATAGATCTAACATGGGAACTGCTGTCCTTAAAATTGAAGCTTCAAATGTACAGAGGGGGAAAAAAATGCTACTGGGGTGTATTTGCTGTTGATCTGTTTTCTAGGGGAATTTTTTATTTCTTTGTGAGGCTATCTTCAGAACAGGAAATGGATTTGCATTTCTCTAAGGCAAACAATAATGCATAACTGATATGCCCAATATCTTACAGCCAAACGCCAGCAGGATGGCTCTGAGTTAACCCTAAAGAGAAGATAATGCATCTGAGAAGGAGACACTGTCAGAGGCAGAGTTTCCAAACAGACAAATCCAGGACCATCTCCCAGCAGTGCAATCACTCCATTTATACTGTAAACATCACTGCTAATGAATCAGAGCAGAGAGCTGAGTTACACAGCCAGTGTTTGTACCAGAGGCAAATTAAAAAGGAGAGGCACAGCAGGGAAATCTCAGAGAGAGCTCTGCAAAGCATTGCCACTTAATTACCTGGTGCCTCTATTTTGTATTAGGTACTCGGGCATATGTACTTGAATGTACACACACACTCAGCACCCACAAATCCTATATGAACAAAGACAACTGACAGAAACCACACAAATGGTCTCAAAGATTTTTGGATATATTCTTGCATCATTACCAGGACTGTAGAGTTCAAATCACTTCCTGGAGTTTGCCTACAGTATCATTGAAAAAGAACAACACTCACTGAACAAGCCTCCTCTTCTTCCTGTAGGCTGATCCCTTAAAGTTCCTGTCCTGGACAATCCCTGGCCCTAAAGTGGTATTTCTACTCTGAATGGTGTTAATAAGCTGTCCCTGCAATAATGATTCAGCAGAGTTTCATCAGTTTTTTGCAGGCAGTTATCAGGATAGCACACCAAGAAAGCCCTACTGTCTTCCTTCCTTCCCTCTCCACACCCAAGCACCACACTTGGACACGTTTGCTTCTATGATCCTCTGCCCACCAGAGCAAAACATAGCTTAAGGAGTGTTACATTTCTGCCAGTACTTGCAGTATTTCCCAAGCTGTCAGTTCATAAACTTTGAACTCCTCTGGGCAGTCAGCAAAGCGGTATCCGTGTGTCTCCTACGATAAGACTTTCCACCCTGCACGCCTCTCCTCCTCTGACATTTCCACCATCCTGAACACAGCCAGGCAGTGATGTAGCTGCCCTCTTAGTGCTGTCCAAATACTAAACAATGCCAAAAACCAGGCAACTATAGCAAAGACTACACCCAGAAGCTGGGTAAACAAAGATGACCTATATGGGCTGCACCATCTGTTACGGCTTAGCGGTAACTAGCCACTGCTGAGTGGCCACGTGGATGTATAACAGATTCACAGTGTGGGACACTGCTCTTCTTCCTCCCAACAAGTGAGCCACAAACCCAGAAATCCTGGGATCCAGGAGCACAGGCAGAGCATGCCAATCCCAACCCTTCAAAAGCTGAAATGTTGAAAAGGGTAACAGAAAGATGGAGACATTCAACAGTAAGAAAGGCAAGTTTGTTTTTTTCTTTTCTTATCAAGCACAAAAGTTTCTGCTAAAAAACACGTGGGGACGAAGAAAAAAAAAAGAAAAGCCATTATGCTTTGCCCATTAAAAGATAAAGACAACACACAAAATCCATGGGAGTTCATTTTCAACAAAAAATTCAAACACAAACCTGTCGCATGGAAACATTACCATAAACTTCCATCTATAATTCCCAGATATATGTTATATTTCCAACACAAATAGCCTACAGTGGCAGAATTTTACCCATACCCCCTATTTACAATTCTGGCCTTGACCTTCAAAATAAATTGTTTCAAATTGAAGAAGCTACAAAAGGGGTGGTCAATTTGGTGAAGAAATGGACAGCCCATTACCGAAGGTACTACAGAGCATGGACACTTCAGCTTGACAAAGTGAAAGTTCTGATGCCACCTACAAACAATTCTAAGTGTCAGAAGCAGGATAAGTACATACATAAATTAAATGTGCATCTCAATATATAAAATGGTCACAAAGCAATTTAAATTGGAAGTCAGGTGTAGGTTTCCAACCATCAAAGTAAGTATTTGGGGTAACAAGGCCTCCAGCAATACTGGTAAGTCACTTTACCTAGCACATAATGGGATTAAATGATGTCAAAGATTTTTTGGCCTTGATGACCAAGGATGTCAGTATTACTGAACAATTTAAACACAATCACCTTAAAATAGAAGGCAAAAAATAGACACACAGCATGGAGCTCTCTGTCTGAGGTTTCCAAGCAGTATAGGTGGACTTCAGAGGTAAGGACACCTTCCATGTTTCAAAATAAAAGCTCTCACACAAGGTTAGAACTCAATCATCCCAAGGTGAAAAAGGATGTGCAAATGAGGCTTATGCTATCCTGAATTTATTAAAATAGATATTTTATGTCAGCTAAAAATAAACAGGGGAAAAGAAATGTGCATATGACTAAGTGAGTATGACTGGTTTGTTTTAAATGCTTTTTCACTACAAGACTCCATTCTATGTGTAATAGTTATGTATCCTTCAGCTTGCCCTTGTGTAGTCACTCACTCAAACCTCATCAACCTCTCTTCCCTTTTATATCTTCTGAGCTTAAAATATAAACTGGACAAAACATAATGATACCATTTTTTTAAATGAGATCTGGATCAGAATGTAAGGGAGATGAATTGAAGAAGGCACTCCTGGAGAGGACAGCTAGCTGTAGAGAAACATTCTTCTGAGAGGAACCCAAACTCAAACCATAAACTCCTATCCAATATTTAGATCTATAATCTTCAACAGCTGAGGAGCCCATCCCACTGCTGCTCAAATTGATAACATGCAGTGAAGAGTGTTACCTTAATTACAACACAGCACAGAAAAACTACACCCAGAGCTTGGAGAATTGAGTCAATGTTCTCTCCCACAACATGTCCTACAAGATTAGTGCCAGGTGTACCATGCTGCACTGCTAAACATGACCTCAAACTTGTACTCCATACAAATAAAACATAGGATAATGTTTGTCATTCTACAGTGAGGAAAATGTCAAATGTACCCCAACGCTTCTCCACTCAGAAATTCAGAATGAACTGTAAAAAAGCATGTATGCAACTTTCAGATTCTACCCAAAAACAACCCATTGAGCTCAATATGACGATGCAGACATTAACAGCATCAAAAAAAACCCCTTCTCAGTTCTACCTCTAGCACCCCAAATTATAAAACCTGAAGATTTTTGCTTCCTTTCCAAGAGTCTGTCTTTGTTTGTCCACAAGCAAGTGCAACTGTGTGATTACAGGGAAGAGACTGGTATGGAGGAAAAGAAAGGGAGAGAAGGAAACTGTGCACTAACATTGGATAGAGGTAAGATTGACCTAAGATATACATAGCAGATTGAAAAATACAATCTATGCTGGTAATTTTTCTCAGAACAGAAGGCATCACAAAGGCAATTAACGCAGCTTACATTTAGATAAAGTATTACATTTTGTTGCATGCTAAGGTATTCTAAGTATGTTTTTGGAAAAACAATGTCTGTGTATAATACAACAGGAAATCTGAAAGATCAGTTTTTCAGATTAGTTATTCACTTGAGAGGTTCTGTGTGGACTGGAAGACTATGAAAATATCTGCAACTGCAAGCAAATGACAGAAATCATTAAACTTCTTTCAGCTCCAGTATTTACATCTCATAAATTCAGCTGGCTGTGTTCTCCAGAGCTCCTTTGCTCCCAGTAAGCAAAGCTGGTATCTTCAGCACTGACAGGGGCAGGAGGGGATGCTGCAGCCTGACTCCCAGCTCCCAGCCTCATCCTTGCAGCACACCATGCTTTTTAACTGTGGCTAATTGTTGGTGCAACCCTGCTGGAAACTCACATGGGGAACTGGCCCGAAGTAAAAAACAGAACAAACCAATACAGCTTCCCACCCTTCTCAATTTTATGGTATAAAGTTTATTTTTTTTGCTTAGGGCATACCAATTCTCCAGTTCAGTCAGAGCAGAGCCTCACAAATAGTTTTGCCAGCACAGTTTAGAGGGTACCCCACCACAGGGGCATGAAGAAGAACAAGTGTGAATAGTTTAAATGCCAAAGACTATCTCATAAGAGCAGCTGATCACAAAACCCTGCATCTTGCAATTTCTCTCCTGCAGTCACTGGTACTTGGATTTTTTGCTAATGTTCCTTGCATCCTCACAACCTGAGGTCAAAAATGTTTTGTGGTTAAACAGACTTAGGTTTCTCCCCTCAAAATGTATACTGTACCAGTGTGTGTGATGCCTGGATGCTCTGAATCTGTGGAAGCAGTAAGTAGGCATTTGCTAGCTGCACTTTAGGTTCTTCTGGAGGAGACATCAGACTTCCTGTTCCAAAAAGCTGGTATTAAAAAAAAAGGTCATTACATCAATATCTAGAATTTCAGTTTTAACAGCAGCTTCCAAAACTACATTGCTAATAACAACAATCTTCCCAAAAACAGATCAGTTTTTCACATTAAATTCTTTTAAAGGACAATAAACATAAAGTTCCAATGTAAAAAATTACCATAGACATAAATTGCACTTAAGAATCATCACTCATTCAGGCACTATTACAAAGACAAAGAAAGTATTCACCAGCAGAGCATCAGGTTATCTCAAAAACAAAGTATCTACATTCTCCTACCATTCTCCAGGCAATTACAATACACCTATCACCATTTAGGAAAGAGGCAATTTCTGAGAAAACTTTGTTACTAGTCCCACTGAATATTGAATTCAATGGCTCTGCCTTAAAAATTGAGTAAAATATTTTCTCATTATTTTGATTTTTAAAGACTACCATTTTCAGAACATTGTAAGAGTTGTAATTTGGATGGCTCTACTGCATTTATATTTTGCTCCACCAAGATTAGTTTATTGACAAGGAGATGCGTGATAACTGAGGGGTGTGGAGCCAAGAGAGATCAAGGAGGCAGGGGATCATCAGAGGCTAACTAAAATTACTTTGGGCTTTTCATTTGTATGCATATATTTGTTGTTTTTTAAGAGGAAAAATCCACGTATTTTAATTAAGAGGATAACAAAATGCATTCTATGCTCACTGAAGATCTCTGACTACAGATAGAAAATACCAAAACAAAGGGAATATGCCTTTTTTTCTTTTTAATTGAGGTATTTATAATACAGTGGTGCCTTGTCTCCATTTGGGTGATTCTTCTGAAAATACTCTCGAACAAATGCATTAGAAACATCAGATATTTCAAGGCTTTGGGGCTCTCAAGAGCACTGTAACTGTGCATCAAACACTCAAGTCATGCCTCCTTTTGAAACTCTTAAACCTAATGTGAGCTGAAGACATGGACAGCTACTTCCTGTGTCTCAGGTGGCTGGTGAAAATGTCCAGGAAAACCAGCCTGCTACTGATTTTTGCGGCAGTCCAACAGGAAACAAACTGATTTTGAGGCGGCACTGACAACTGCTTCCCTGCAACTTCTTGATAAAAGGCTGAGCTGACTGGGCAGTAAATTAAGGGCACAGGGAAGGGTGAGATGTCAAAAAGAAAAGGTCAATCACTCTACAATGCACTTTTTCCCGCATCCTTGATATGTTCCTGCAAAATGTGGCATTACCTCTAATAAATACTAGATAACTGCAACATTTGTATTAAAATCCCAAGTATTTCAACTGAACTTACCTAAGCTTTTATTTAAGAAGCTTTGTTTTCCAGCACAAGATCAAATTATAGGAATGAAATAGTTTGATGATTGATTAAAACTGTCATTCTTTTTAAATCACTAAATTCAGAGTTAAGATTTTTCTTGTCAAAATATTAAAATCCACGAATTTGGAGTATATAGTGTCCCTTAGAAAAAATTTTAAAAGCTAAAGGCCTGCTTAAATTCACCAGTTATTCAGAAAACAGACAGCTTTAAGGCACAAACATTACTTCAACTTTCAAGTTTTATGGGCCTAAACCTCTAACCCTGTGCTACATCCCCAATGTGTTTACATAAAATCCTGCAGAGTAGCTGAAAACCACCTTAAATAATTCCTAGTGGGTTTTTCCCAACAAATGCATTCCAGCACAGCGCAGTCTAGACTACACTAATACATGAAACTCATTAGACCATGATCTTTGAAGTACACACATACAAATACACTTGGTTTTACCACCACAACTAGCCCCACTAACAGCAGTAAGTTTAACCACATACATGTATGTGATCATGACACTACCACAATCTGGTAAAAGGGATGAATTGGGAACATTACCCCACCTGATCTGTATCAGGAATTCAATTAACTTTCAAAGTCCCTAAAATTATGAAAACCAATTTTTAAAACACAAGAAAATCCAAAGCCCAAGCTAAAAATAAGAGCAGTTCCCTGATATGAAGAATAAGAGCAGTTACCTGATATGAAAGAACTCCATGAGATGAGGTATTTATAAATAATGAGCTTTCAATACTGCCTTCTTCTGTGGGCAGGAAGAGTACTCTGAAAGACATCTTTCCCATGGCTGGAATCACCTGCAGAGAGCACAAAGAAGCTTGCTTGCTTGCTTGGTGCCAGTGATCACACAACTCCCCACTCAGTCACAGGGCCAGAGGACACTTCCACATGTACATCCCCATCTGTCAATCCCACTAAGGTTCTAAGCAGAACCTCAGCACTGAGAAGTTTCATCTGTGCACAACTCTCAACTCTCACTACAAAGAGCTGAGATCACACAGCAGCTTGCCAAGTTATGGCTGGAGTTTCTCAGCTAGCATGGGGCCTCACCAGCCAAGGCTTCTTTTTGGATAAGATATTAATCCTGCAGCATGGACAGCCTGTGAGTGCACAGAGACCCTCCCCACACAGAGAGAGATGGCTATTGCAAAGTGAATCAGTGCCCCTGTGATACACAAGCAAATCAGCCAAGATGAACTTAGGCAACACTCTCAGTAACTGTGGAATAATAATGACATTTATGTCTGCACACTAATACCCATTCAGCTATAGTAAAAGCAAAAATCAGATGAAAACATAATAAAACCCCTTTGCACATTAGCAGAGGATAAAAACTGGGCTTCGTCCAACTGAGATCACAGCAATTCATTCTTAACATGCATTACATTGTTAAAAAAATCAGAGTTGAAATAATGGTCTTAGATCATAAAGGCAATTATGCCCATAACTGCAATACAAAATACATAAAACATTTCACTGCAGGTTTTTCTGACGAATATGCAAGACCATTCAAAAGACTGAAAATTCAGGGCTGTAGAACACCCACATGCCTGTGGATTACTGCATAATGCTGCTTAAAGCAGAATGTGATTTAAACAGCCTCTCTAACACTGAAAAATTCTTCTCCTCCTCTGTTACCATCAAACACGTTTCCTACTGTAGGTTTTGGATGGCTTCTCCCAAACAAGTCTAAGTAGAAGTGAACAAAAAAACCACTAACAAAACAGAAAAAGAGTTGGAGGTCCTACAAAAAAGCACAAAAACACAGAATGAAGAACTCATGCCAGAGGAAGCAGGAAGGCTTGGCACTTGGCCATTACATACTTTCCAAAAGTACATCAACACTCACCCGGCTATGAGCGGGAGACACATGAAACTGTCTAGTAGCTGTAAACACTGAATTGACTACAACATCTCTATCTCTACTAGGGTTGTAGGCATGCAGCATTTTAGCTCTGGGTAACCCCAGTAACCTAAAGCAGGAGAAAAAAAAAAAAAACAAATAAATTATTCACTTTATAAGCAATGAAAGAAACAACACAAATTACCCTAAAACATGTTCATCTGCAACAGTTACCTACTTGTAATTTATCTTTGGAAACACACCAAACAAATTTTGCCTTTAGTATACAAAGGCAAATATGTAACACTGGGATGTGCGGTACACTTGGCCAAAACTCACTGGAGTAACTAGGAGTTTAAAAAAAAAACTAAAAAAACCTTAAAAAGCACAAAGTTTTGGATAAAAAGATTTAAATAACTGAAGTCTTGTTTTGTCAGCTAAAGCAATGATTCTCTTGAGGCTTTTGCTTTAGCTAGTACACCCTTAACCCCAACATCTTAGACATTCCTCCAGTGCATCCTCTGAAATATTCCTTTAACTCACAAGGAGAATGTGTTTCTTTTTAGTTACTGAGAGATCAAAGTTTCATTACCACTTAAGAACAATTTTTAAAGTTTTCTTAAAAAAGAACTATGAAAAACCTCATTTATTCTACCAGTATGTTTTGCTTGGGACTCTGGATTTTGTTATCAGAATTAAGAGGGAAACAACAAGCGCTTCCTCCACTAGAAAGGCAATCTTTCAAAAATGAACAACCAGCATGAAGCAATTATTTGACATCCATGCAGAATCACCTGAAATGTACACCCAGAATGTATTATATTCCCAATTATCTTTTCCTCCTTCTCAGAACTATGTTGATTTTAACTTACAAAACACTGCAAGGCAAGAAATGCACTTCCAGCTCTGTGGCAATTACTTACTACTTCTCTGTTTTTCAGATAGTGGCATGATCCCAGCTAATGCTTTTTACCCAAATGGAGCCCAGTGTAGCTGTTCCTCCACACTTCATTATTAACCAAAATAACAGTCATGTAAGATACTCACTGCATTCCAAAATGCAGAACTGATGGGTGAAAATGTAAGGCCTTCCCATTTGGAGGCATTTTTGCTGAGAAGCTGAAAAAAAGGGAAAAGAAGCCACAATTAATATTTAGTGGGCATGAAGCTACAATCTGCAGGGAAGGAAGATACATTGCAGGCTCTTAACTCCTTCTATTCTGAAGCTTCCTTCCTCACACAGGTCTCCACAGTCATGCTGGCACACCTGTTTATGGGGCTGTGCAGTGGACTGCAGAGGGAAAACAACTGGGAAGAGTCCTGAGGAATGAAAATTACGTCAGCATGGAGCAGATTACTCGCCAATTAAATATCTATGGAAGCACTGGCACAAGCACACCTGAGAGATGGAGAGGTAGAGAAGTAAATAGAAGCTTGGTCAAAAGCAGAGATAAAAGAAGTGCTTATATAGCTGTGACTGTAATGTAAAAGGCAGCTTGCTTCTTCTATGCAGAACAGAATAAAAAATACTGTGAAGCACATATATCATCATCTTTCCTTTGCCCTACAAAAACTCACAGTAAAGTTCCTATCAGTTCTAGGACATTTTTAGCTTATTTCTACATTACTCAATATCCTGTAACATAGAAATTCCATGATATCTTCACCATTTTCTCAATTACAATTTGTCTTCCACAAGTCCCAAAAACCACAGTGATAAATGCTAGGCTTGTTTTTTGTTTATTTTATCTGCATACCCAGTGCCACCCTGTTAAAAGCTTCCCCAGAAGTAGTCTGCATGTTGAATAGCCAGAACCAGTTTAATCTTTACTGGATGATGCTAATAAGCATCCTAGCAAGGATGAGTCAAAGGGAGAGATGGACTGTGGTCTCATTAGGTATCCAGCTGCTTTGCATAATTTGTGGTAGTACAGTCAATTGGTTCCCAATTATAAAATGTAGTTCTGTGACATTACACCTTTAATATCTCTTACTGTGTACAAAATCCTGCTTTGATATTCCAAAGCAACAGACGTCATAATTTATTACTAGTCAGGAAAAATAATACTTATTATTATGAAAACCCACAACTTTTATAAAAACATAGAATCATAGGATGGAGAGAATTCTCTCACTACTGTAGCGGGCAGAATGCAATATATCCAAGTAGCATTCCTGAGGAGCTGCTAGTGACAGCCTCCTTCCAACCACCTTGTCTCTGCAGCATCCCACTCTTGCTCCATTCCTAGAAACACTGCAACAACCAGCACCTTCTTCCCCTTCCAAAATTCAGCCTCAGGTACATACCCAGAAGTTAAGTCTGAGTACTGTTGTAACACATACAAATTAAAATTACTACTGTAGTAAAAGCCACAGATATTTGAGGAAGACATGTTTCTTAAAGGCCCTCAAATCCTTTTATTGTATGCATACACATGAACAGCAGAATAAAATTTAAGCCACTGGTTAATGTACTACAATATGACCTTGAACCTCACCACAACATCTTACAGGTACTGCTGAAATACCTCTTCTCACCAGAAAAAACTTTCCTGACAACAGCAAGAAGTTGAGTGCTTCTCTCTGCCTATTCATGTAACTGGCAATAGCTCTCCAAGACTTGTCCTCCTTCTGAGAAATTCTAGCAGCATCAGCTCTTTTCCTCTCAATTCTTGCTCTTTGCAATAGGTACCAAATGCACCAGCTGGGTGCAAATGCAGCAGTGGATGTAGGAGACTGCACTTAATTTGGTCTAGGTGAACATGGCCACGCTGTAGCACTGGCTCTTAAAAATGTACTGTATTGCTGTTCAGCCAACCCTCTACTAGTCAAAAAATGGGAAAAGCCCTATAAGAGTAGCAGCAGGAGGATCCCAGGGGTGCCATTTATTCCTTCTGGAGATGGCAGCCTGGACCTTGCATGGCTGAAGCCAAGACTCAGTTAATGACCTGTGCAGGTTCTGAGCAGGCTCCTGAGCACGGAGATAACTCTGGAGCATCCCTGCACACCGCTTGACCAGGAATGGTCCTGTGATTACAAGACATCCAGCTTCTGCTTTGCACCCTACAAAAGCTGCCAAGTCACTTCAAGCTCCAGCCTGGCCCAGAAAGCAGAACAGCCACATTCCTGTGGCACCGTGCCCATCACCCAGCCCACCGTCCAGCTCCAGGGCAGCTGCACCACTTATCAGTGGCCCCAAAGCAGTGCCAAAACACAACCTGAGAGCTGAGTTTCTTCAACAACAGAACTGGTGGAAAGAGAACTATCACTGCTTTGGGTTGGGTTTTTTCCCCTCAAGGGAAAAGATGACAGGCTGGAATAATGGGAACAGGCAGGAGAACATTCTGCTCATGACAATCAAACAACTAGGACATGCTTTGAAGTGCACCACCGTACAGAGAAAGAGACAGGCCCATCTACATTAGAAGTGCACTTCTCCAGTTTCTGTCTCTAAAAGGCAGCTGGAAGCTGGCAGAACACCATTCTGCATCCCCATGCTCAAAATACAATTCAGAGCTCTGTGGGGAATCTGACACTGAAATAAACACCAAGGCAATTTACTTAGACATTTAAAATTTGAAGTCACTTCTAACAAAAAAAACCTACTTTTTTCTCTAAGAACATCATCTCAGCAATAGATTCACCTCAAATTATGCCCTAAATTGCTCTTTTAGCTACAGATGACTTGTCCAAAAAAAGTACATGGATCCTTTCATGAGAATGTCACAGGCTTGGGAAAGACAGAAATATCTGCCTAAGAATGGAAATCTTGAAACAACAAGAAGTGTGGAGAAACAGGCCTCTTCACAACAGAAAAGGCCTGGTTTCCAGGTTTTACTCTTTAGGTGCTTTTAATGTGTGCTAGCATCCCATTCAGCATGCCATCTAACAAAGCTGGTCCCCATGCTCCATGGCATCTCTTTTTTTGGCAGACCAGTTGAACAGCATCTTCTGAATGGCAGATTTTGATAGAGCAGTTCAATTTCAGAGGATACTCTTAAGCACGAGTGAACTGGAGGAGAAAGAAAGAGAAGAGGGGAAGGAAATTCTTGGCAATTACTTTGAACACTCAGTATGCATCAAGATCCTAGTTTAAATGGTGCTGTTATCAATTCCCAGCCCAACAATTCAATGCCCTTCCTCCTCTCCCATCCACACGATATATTTAAAACCCTGACACCCTGAACCATCCATTGCCAGGAAGAAAGAATAAGAAAAATTGGGGAGGGCACCACATGGCCACCCAGAGCAACAGGAGGATCTGGAGACAGGTTCTGGCAGGAAAGTTGAGGATGAGCCCATGAAAACTTCAGCTCATCAGCCTTGCTTGCAGAAAACACCCAGGAGAGAGAAACAAATCCCAAACATGCACAGAACCATTAGGAATTGGGGAGAAAGGTGGATGTGGAGCTGAAAAAAGTGGGCTGGAGGGGAGGTAGGGTAAGGAAGAGGGGTGAGACCAAGGGAGAAGAGCAGGATGGAGGAATGCAAGCACCATTAATTGCTTGTGCAAGCAGAGGAACATGTAACTCTAGGGCAGCACTTTTGGGGGAATTTTTTTGTTGTTTTTAAAAAGGTGCATGAGCTGTAAAATGCTAAGCTACCATATTCCCTCCACTAAGAAGCCCCAGAGGTGCTTGAATATGGAGAAGGTCCAGCCTTTCACAATGTTTCCTGCTTCAGCAAAGAACATTTTGGTGTCCTGTTGGTGTTGGACTAACAAAAAGAGATGCTAATACAGGGATGCTGAGAGCACTGTTAAATACAGCATTGATATTGTTTTGCCCTTGCTTCTTTCAGTTCTTTCAGTTAGGCTGTGATGTATAAAGTAAATATAGGTAAACAACCAGATCAGTATTTACAGTACCAAACCCTAATATTTTTATGCAATGTATATTGCAAATATTTGTTTGAAATAAGCAAAAGCCTTATGCTTTCCAACAGAAACAGATCTTTTTTCACAGGAGATTTGTTCCTACTTCACTGATCAAAATCACAAGAGAAATATTTCCCCTAAAAATCCAAACAAAGAGCATATCCATCCTGAATAAATTGCTGGAGATTGCATTGGGGGTTTTTGTTTGTTTTGCCTTTTTTTTTAATGAAATTTTAAAACTGAGTTAATTCATCTGATTATACACATAAAACACTCAATCTGCAGAATAAGCTGCATTTGACCAGAAGTGAAGGACATTTCCTGGAAGGACATTTATCCCAATGTTGCTTTTTCTTCTATTAGCTCTTTTATGTCTTCCTTGTATCTTTAATTCTTCACTTGAATTGATTACTTCATACTATCTTAGCATGCATAATAACCGATGATTCAGATAGCAACCTCTGTAGTTGAAAATAATCACAAATGCTACTTGGTTCCCTTTCTTCTTCTTCCTTCCTTTTTGTATGCTTTCTTCACAGCACATGCTGAAAAAAGCAAGTCAGGGAAAGGCATTTTATTGTCAGGTCTTTTGCTTTATGGCTTCAGGGGTTTCTTGGAAGCAGCAGGCAAAAAGGACTGGATTCTTGAAATACAAGAGGTCCTTTTTGAGTGTATTTGTTTAGGCAGTACTGTTTCATTTCTCAGTATATTGATAAAAGTAAAATTTTACTTATGTTGAGCATTTTAGCACTTTACATGACCAGTGCAGTTACGTTAATGAACCCACAAGATGAGGTTTTGAGATGTGAAAGCGTGTATGTATTGTACAGGAAAGTACTTTTTTTATGCAAGCTGAAATAGAGAAAATGAAATAAAACCTCTCTTTTCTGACTAATTTTAGATTCATTCCTCTAAACTACACACCTGATAAAGAAAACACAGAATGGAACACATAGGGAAACAATCAAACACAGATACTTTTAATCATGCTGATTGCAGCTGATGCAAAGAAATTATTCTGACAAATGAAAAGAGGTAATTAAGGGGTAATAGATATAGAAATAGAAAAAGCAGCTGAATCAAAGTCTTATGCAGAGCTAATACAAAGCTTTGGTTCATCATATCCCTAGTCCCTCTCTTCTCTCAACTTCTCCTTTACCAAAGGCAGTAAAAGCAGCAACTAGTATTAGGAACATTAAAGTGCAGCTCCTGAAAGATACACAGTGCCTTTGAAAGAGATCATGAAATTGTTTGGAAATACAAAATTAAAGTTTGAGTTTACTATCAAGGCAACTCTGCCAAAACCAGAAACAGGAACAGTTTTTAAATTATGACTTTTTTGTAACCTTACCTTCCTTCCAAGAGACAGAAAGAGTCTTCAGAAACCAGGAAATTGCCCAGCTTGCAATAACCCTGCACTGCTCATGTGCGAGCTATACATGATGTGTCCCTGTGGGCTTTGGCACCTGGAGAAGAGCAGTGACACTTGCCACCCTCACTTCCAGAGACTTACAGGACTTCTCCTGAAGCCCTGTACCAACCTGTGACAATACATGAATCATTTAGTCTTTCTAGATTTTTTTTTTTTTTACTTTTTAAAGAAAAAGAATGACCAAAACGTAAAAGAACACAAATGAGAATTTTGAACCCTGGAAACCTAGAGGTTCCAAAGGCTCCCTTATTTTTAGCACCGCATTTTTTAGGAAGAGAGGGAGGCCTGACTCACTGCTTCTGAATGCTTGGGATTTGTAACCCATCATTAGGAATTCACTTACATGCTTTACCAGAGAGCTGTGCTTCTTCTGGAAGAAATTTTTTTTTTACTGCGAGGGTAATGAGGCACTGCAACACATTGCCCAGGGGAAGTTGTGGGTGCCCAGTCCCTGGAAGTGTTCAAAGCCAGGCTGGACAGGGGCTCTGAGCAATCCAGTCTAGTGGAAGTGTCCCTGCCACAGCAGGGGTATTTGAACTAGACTGAGGTCCCTTCTGGTCCATTCTATAATTCTGTAAGAAGGATGGTTGCCTTTATTTCCTCTGAAGCACACTACATACAACCACTGAATCCCAGACTGTGGAAAGCAGGAAAGGCCAAAACAGTGTTACCTGGCAACTAACATGTGCATGCATACCTGCTGCTTTGCATGTTTGTGCTATAGGAAAATAGGCAAGGACAGCTAAACCAGAAGAAACCAGTGAAATGGATGAGACAAGCTCTCTAAAAACAAATCCCATAATTTATGGCATAATTTAAGGAGGAAGGCAAGTCTATAAACATTTTCTTTCTTTTTTATTTCTTAAACTACTGAAATTGGAAAAGCAACATATAGCTAAGACCTGCCCACAAAAGTTTCAATGAGCTGACTTATTTACAAAGATGACTTATTTACAAAGGCAGTGAAGTAAAGCGGTAGGTAAGCCTAGCCTGTGTAAAGCAGAAACCATTTTGTTACTACTTCTATACTTCCCCCTGGTCCCTCATGCATTGCTCTGCTCCAGCCACCTGCTCTGCTCCATACTCTGGCCCTGGTGTTTCCACAGCCATGGGTCACCTTCCTGGGCAACCTTCTCTCCTCTCACTGCCTGTGGTCCTCCCCTTTTCTACCAAGTTCTGCAATAGCATTTACACAAACCATTTGCACAGCATTTACCTAAGCCAGCAGTGCTTCAGTTTCATTCAGTACAAAACAAAAAAAAAACGGCAATGATCAAACTCAAGAGTATCTCACCCACAGAATCACAGAATTTCTAGGTTGGAAGAGACCTTTAAGATCATCGAGTCCAACCCATGTTCTAACACCTCAACTAGATCATGGCACCAAGTGCCACATCCAGTCTTTTTGTAAACACATTGAGGGATGGTGACTCCACCACCTCCCTGGGTAGATGATTCCAGTATTTGACCACTCTTTCTGTGAAAAACTTCCTCCTTAATTCTAGCCTGTATCTCCCTTGGCACAGCTTGAGACTGTGTCCTCTTGTTCTGTCTGTTGTTGCCCGGAGAAAGAGACCGACCCCCAGCTCACCACAGTCACCCTTCAGGAAGTTGAAGAGAGTGATAAGGTCACCTCTGAGTCTCCTTTTCTCCAGGCTGAACAACCCCAGCTCCCTCAGTCGTTCTTCATAGGGCTTGTGTTCCAAGCCCCTCACCAGCCTCGTTGCTCTCCTTTGGACACGCTCAAGCTCTCAACGTCCCCCCCAGACTGAGGGGCCCAGAACTGGACACAGCACTCAAGGTGTGGCCTCACCAGTGCTGAGTACAGAGGAGAATGACCTCCCTGCTCCTGCTGGCCACACTATCCCTGACACAGGCCAGGATGCCATTGGCCTCCTTGGCCACCTGGGCACACTGCTGGCTCATGTTCAGCTGGCTGCCAACCAGCACGCCCAGGTGCCTTTCCTCCTGAGCACTGTCCAGCCACACCGTCCCCAGCCTGTAACATTGCAGGGGTTATTGTGGCCAAAATGCAGAACTCGGCACTTGGACTTATTGAACTTCATCCCATTAGATTCTGCCCATCCATCCAACCGTTCCAAGTCCCTCTGCAAAGCCCTCTGTCCCTCTGACAGATCAACACACGCTCCCAGGTTAGTGTCATCTGCAAATTTGCTAATGAAAGACTCTAAACCCTCATCCATGTCATCAATAAAAATATTGAACAGAGCTGGCCCCAGCACAGACCCCCAAGGGACACCCCTGGTGACTGGCCACCAGCAGGATGCAGCATTGCTCACCACCACCCTCTGGGCCCAGCCATCCAGCCAGTTCCTAACCCAGCACAGAGTGCTCCTGTCCAAGCCACAGGCTGCCAGCTTGTCTAGGATTGTGCTGTGGGAAACAGTGCCAAAGGCCCTGCTGAAATCCAAATAAACAACATCTACAGCCTTCCCTGCATCCACTAGGCAGGTTACCTGGTCATAAAAGGTGACCAGGTTGGTCAAACATGACCTACCCCTCCTAAACCCATGCTGACTGGGTCTGATAGGCCTTAAAGCCACATTTCTCCATGGGGTGTAAATGGAAGGACACAGATTAAAAAAACTTGGCTTTTCTCTCTACCCTCACAACCAGCTCCAAAGAATTTAAATGCAGACCACAATAAAACTGAGATTAAGACTTGTAAAGAAATCTAGGGGAGATGATGATCAGTGAGGGACAAAGTGCTACAGAGAACACCTTGGTGAAAAGAAAAGGCTTTCTTCCCCAGCTGCACCTGTGCTTGGCATTTTAGGAGCAGGAGCAGCACAATAAAGAGTGTTTAACAAAACGGAATTACTCCCTACCATAAATCAATCTCCAACTTCTGAAATAACTGAAATCTGTAGTAAATTAAGACCTTAATTCACAATTACTTGAATTCATTTGAAATTATTTTCTGAAACCGCTTCTTTGAAATCCTTTACTCACCCGAATTTCAAGCAACTCACTAGAGATGTTCCAGGGGGACCACGTACATTTTAGGCATCTTGAACAGACAGCAACTAAGCTACTTGTTTTGGATGACTGTCCAGGGCCCACTAGTTCAAAATGCACACCAAGCACATCTTCCTCTGAAGCACCTCTATTGCTGCCAGCAAATCCCAAATATCCTGCCAGGCAGAACATCCACCTTCATTTTATTTTTGGCTTCTTATAATTCAACAACTGCATTTACATTCTGCAATATTTCATGAGGTAAACTCTGATAACTGCTCTCAAATAAAATCTTTAGCTTGCTTTTCTCTTTTATAAGCTTTGTTACAATTTATCTTTTTCAAAGAAATCAGCAATCTTCCATTAAAATTAAAACTGCAGAAACAATACAATTTACTCTTTTCTTTTTTTAAGTTCTTCCCAAGACAAATTAAAAGAGCCACTTGCCCAACACAAACACACAGTTTTGCTCCATCAGGAGCCTTGGTATTCTTGATGTTTTGTATTTACCAGGTCCTGGACTTATGAGGTTTTATGAAATTACTGCATTTTCACGTCTCTTTGAAGACTGCTTCTAGCCCATGAGTTTGCAAAATAAAACCAAAAATCACAAAAGCAGCTCATGCTAATTTTTTTTCCTTTTTAAACATCAAAATTTTTTTAGCCAAATTCACTTCTTTGCATAATTTGCTTACCCTCTAGTTGCCAAACCCTCAAAAAAATTCCTCAGAACATTTAGACTGCCTACATAACACAGGTTTGTTCTTCAAAAACTGCCACTAAGATCACAAATAATTGCTGAGATGTAATTTTTGCCCACCTTACTCGATTAACTACAACGAATAAGGGCAGCCAAAGCTGAAGCACACTGGCCTATTTAATTCATGTACAGAAATGGCTGCTTTTTGAAGAACACTGCCCAACTCTCACAAAACTCAAAATCCCTACAAGAGAAGCTATCAGTCTCCACATCTCTGAAAGATCAGGTCCTCCAGCCACACTCCTGCCCAGCATCTCTGAACTGAAAATAAAACATTTTCAAGTGAGATGTGCTGCTCAGAGCCTTTTTCAGACACTTTGAAACCACGAACCCCAGAGAAAGGGTGCATGGGGAAGTACCTAGAGAAAAGGCTTCCACAGTGTCACCATGCTGCCTTCTCTGGGTAAAACCAAAGCACTAATGCAAGCCTTGAGCTGAAATACCATGAAATTTAAATGACTGTTCCCTACCCACAGTTTTTAAAGCCTTTTATTGAAAGCAGTCAAAATTCACAGCACAGTCCCATGAAAGAGGCAGGATAAAAGAACTTTTAAAAAGTCAGGAGATATGCCACAAACCCACCTGCCTTTTACCTAAGAAGAACACAATTATTTTTACTTACTAGGTAGCAAAGCCTTTATTTCTGTCATTGCAATGGCAAAATGACAGCAGAAAATTTTAGTGGGAAGGGCAGTTTTCAAGCACAGGCTGGTATTAACATAACTACAAACTGAACAAAACAAGAGGCAGGTATTTCAGAAGAAACAATTTCTATCACACCTGCCTCAATTAAATTAATTCCCACAAAAGTAACAATGAACCTATTTGCTTTTCCTGCAGCGTGCCTACAGAACAATTACCAGTAAAGAAGGAAGGGATCCAAGTGACCTCACCTTTTTAAACATACCAACTGCAATTCTGTTTTTAACAGTAAAAATAAAAATTCATTTCATCAAGCACACCCAGTTTTACTAAAAAACTCTCCCCACGCTGAAGAGCAAAGGGCCAGCTTCTGTCAAGTAAGTAGCAACCCTTCCTCCTTCAAGTGTTTCATTTCCACATGCCAGGGAAACTAGTTTTCCTCCAGCTCTGAGAATCTGGCTCTTGCCTTGAGAAAAGAAGGATGCATCGACAGGAAGCACTGTGGGGCTGCAAAGCTCACAGCAATAGGAAGTCACATTCTTGTCAAATTTCACTGCACCCAACCATTTCCTTTTTCTACATCAAGCACAGCCAAAAATTTCTATCTTTACAGAAACCATTTTAAGTTACAGCAGTTCAGCAAAATGCATGAAAGAGCTCTGTGGTCACTGATAAGCTTGACCTGCTTAATAATTAAGAAGTGATAATCTTCCTACAGTAATTAAGAGTGATAATCTTCCTACGGGAGCTGCCTTTTGCTGTTTCTACATTAATCCAAGCCTTTTGGTTTCTTTTTTATAAGGAAAGGCCTGTAGGACAGCATGTGTTTGCCTGCTGGATCTCAACAGCCCACAGGAAACCTTTACACTGAACCCATTAAGTGCTGAAAATCCCACGATCCTTCCCTGTGCCTTGCTCCTCCCTGGGAAAAGTAAAAAAGAATGCTAACTAAAAAGGAAACTAAGCAAATACAAGAAAATTCAGACTTAGGACTTTAAAAAGTAGCAACTTCTGCTTTTACTTTATTCCCATTGATCTGGACAGTGCACATCTTTTCCCTCAAAAGAAGTTACAGAAAAGTCACTAAGATCACATCTCAAAGCTACAAAAGTACCCCAATAGTGGAAAGCATCAATCTGGACTTTGCATTTTTTCCTCTTTTGTGAATTTCAACCCAAATTTTTAAAAACAAAGTATAATCTTTGAGCATCAACCTTTAAGAATAGCAATTTACCCATGAGCATTCAATACCATGCCTTGTTTAAACCAGCATATGAAGACAGACAACCAAAATGAGCTCAGTATGGAAAACTGTACAACTTATCTCCAAGCACTTTAAAAGGCAGCCTTAAATGCTACAAATGTAAAAAAAGCAAACACTCCAATATACAGTTTCACTCTACTGGCAGTAATTTATTTTACAAACTGATAACATGCTGGGGAAGTCCCTCAAAACCTTAAAACCATGCACCACTTGCAAAATCCTTTTACCAAACCACTTGCTTGAGTAATAGACCAAGACGAGCTTTCTCAGGGCTATGTTTCAGTTTCATAAGGACAGAAGTTATTGCCACTATTGATTGCCAAATTTATTAAAAACTTAATTATCTCCTCTAGCAGATGGAACTTCATACAAGACTTTCTGAAGCATCTCCAAATGCTTCAAACTTGTTGCCACAAATTTAAACTACATAAGTTTCCTAAAAAATACACAGTTTCTCATGTAATTGAAAAGCATTTTCACAAGCTGTACTATATGAATGTGAAAATATGATGCAAATAAAAATATATGGAGAAGCAAGGCTACACTTTTCTGTAAGGTACTGTAAGTGTGGTGCTGCAGGGGGAAGCTGTGGTCACACAGACATCCTATGCACGCCAAGGAAACTAAGCTGCTCCCTCACACTCCAGGGGCCACTACCAATCTTCAGGATGAAAAGTTAAAGTCACTAGCCAAATATCAACAGTGAAAAAGTAGCTTCAACCCCAAACCACCAACACTCTCACAAGAGCATCACTCTCTTGTTCTTGTTTTCCGCCCCTCCCAGTCAGGATGTGCTACATCCTCTTTAGGCCCCCTCCAAATGTTTCAGCATCCTTTGGTGAAGCTTTCTGTTCTGGGGCACTAATTCATTGAATCTATGCCATATGTGATGTGTGGAATTTTTTTTAGATAGGACACAAAATACAGAACCTTATGAAGAACCTCTTAAAAATAGCAATAAAAAATGCAGACTATTTTTATTGTTCACTGGCATTTATTAACTGATAGCACTGTGCATTTTCATCATCTCTATGCTTCAAGAGCACAGTCATATAAACCTACTCCCAAACAAAGAGCTTTTCTCTTCCAGCCTCCCATACAAAACTCTGGTTATACTTCAAACTACATCCCCTCCTGCAGTCAGACAAAGAAAGGGGAATCCTGCACAGTGTCAGATCATTGCTACTTTTTCACCTAAAGCCTGTAAACCCCCAAGGTGACAGGACACCACTGCAGACAGCCTGCAAAATTTCCCAGGCTGCCCCTTTTGAAAAGTGCAGCTTGCCGAGCTCTCCTGTCTTGTGTCACTCATCACTCTGGTTTGGGGTGTGCAAAATGGAAAGACAGCTCCATGACTTAGTGCTATTAATAAAAACAAGCATGCTCACAGTGTGTTTTTGACCTACTCCTAAGTACTACTGTGTATTTATGGTTCACTAGATTACGCTGTTAAAGGAAACACTCAGATATGAAAAAATTTATACCAGAAAATTCAAACTGGCAAAAAAACAACAACAAAAAAATTGGCATTACCGGGATTAGTAGTTGCAACACTTATCACAGAAACCACTGGGTCCTTACAAAACATCTGGGATCTGTTGAAGCCAATGCACAGCACATGCTCTCAGCCAATTTCTTCTGATGTACAAAATGCTGCAGCATTCTGCTATTATACAACACAGAACCATATGAAACACAGCCTGCTTCACAGGTTTATTAACAAAATGTCTACCACCAAAGAAACCTCAGGTATGTTATGGCTCTGAATTCCAGCAAGGGGCACCTAAAGTCCACAAGTTAACATTTGTTTCCTTCAGCAGGACAGCTCTGAGGAAAGGAAAAGGAGGAAAATTAGCAGAAAAAAACAGCAGGAAGTCAGCTTTTGATTATTTTATACCCTCTAAAAAATGTACTTGCAATCAAGTACAATATTAAAACTCTACCTCCCCTAGACTCTTGCATTTCGTCCTTTATTTCAAAGCTAGGAGGCTAATCAGAGTTCAGCAACTGGAAATGTTCACCTGTGAAACCAAAGGCAAAGCATTACTAAAGCTATTTTTAGTTTCTTGACAAGCCTCTAACCAGACATCTGTCTCTACTGCAGTAAAAGGATGCACTTTGCTTCTGCATGCAGAAGAAACATGGGGTTTCTCAAGCTGCCCACAAGAGGAAAAGCTCCTCCAGACACGAAAAAGATCCCTCTGCAACCCAAAGTTGTATTTAACTGGTCTTGGCCATTCATCTCTCAACACTTCTTGCTCTTCAAGATAAGCAAATTAATGCCATGGTCCCGCATGGGAACCCACACGAAGGTCCCACTGAAGCCAGAGAGGCTTCTCATCAGCAGAGGAGCAGCTGAGGTGGACTGAGGATCAGGACTCACACACAGCACTTTGCCCCTTCTTATTGGAGCATTTGGATACGTGGATGGACACACAAGAGCAAGACAAAGATCAACAAAGTGCGTCCAGCCTCTGAAGAGGCTTCTTCTGTCACTCAATAGCAATAATTTACACTAAAAAAGGAGCAACATGGCTTTGTAAGGCAGGTCATCAATCATGTCAAAATGGAAGATGTGGCTTTTGGCACAAATATGGCAAAAATACAGAGGAAATAAAGAAACTTAAGGTGCTGCCCCAAACCATGGCCAGCAGTAGGTAACGTGGATTTGCAGTTACCACAAAGTCACGTTTTCAATATTTGATCTTACCCTTTCACAGCTTGCAAGCTTTCAGTGGGTAAAGGGAAAATAAAGAAGATCTGCTTGTTCAAGCCAAGTGTCATTGTCCCCAAACCAGTATGCGCACCCAGAACGGCTTAACCTCCAAGTCAGGCAGCATGGGAAAGTCACGGATGACATGGGACAACCAGAAGTTTTCCAAGTCCCAAACAAGCTTCTTCAGCTTGGGTACAAAGGCAAAGGTCCTCATCTTAAAATCTGGAAGCATACACTCTGTATGGCTGGGCACTGCCCTGCCCTCCCTGCACAGCAAACGTTTCAGTGATTGCTTCAGAAACAACAAAACACAGCCCATCGCTTCAATGACCAGAAAGCATGAATAATTGTTTTTATTTACAAGGAGAGAAAAAAAATCCAAGCAAGACTGAAAGCATGGGGACCAGGGCAGGGGTGTGTGTTTGTTTTAAAGCGACTACCCGCATCTGCGGGATCAGCCACATTATCCCAGCAACACTGAGAATGCTCACAAAGGCCAGAAATGTCCCCTTTTGAAAAGGGCAGTTTAAACGCTGCAGAAACTGGGTCAGCCATGGGCCACAGAAATACCTAAGCAGGCAGCAGGCACCTCACGAGCTGCAGGCAGCAGGCTTGCAGCAAAGGCCTCCAATGAAAGACAGAACACACCAGGACAGAAATCAGACAATAGCTATTGAAGAAAGGCAGTTAATAGCAACAAAGCACGTAAAGCACGGGTCAAGGAGTCGGTCAAGTACAGGCCCTTCAGCTCTCTGCCCTTCTTCAGTTGCCAGGAATCAAGATTTAGACACAAACCAGAGATGTACATGGCCCACAGCACCAGCAGGCAGGCACAAAAACTGAGCAGCCATGTTAAACCCACAACACAGTAAGGAACTGCAAAACTTATTCTACCATATATTACAGGGCTGCTCGCTTGCCAAAGACAGCACATTGCTTCTTGTTCTTCTAGTTTCATTAAAAAAAAAAAAAACAACAACAAAACAAACCAGGAATTACACAATTTTTTCTTATACATGGTAGTGTACTTATCATCTCTGTGTTCAGGTCTTTACTGTTGTACATTTATTGACGTGCAGACAGCTTAACTTTAAAATGCTAACCACAACTGCAATCGATAGGACTATGCAACTTATATTTATGAAGGCAAAATCTGAGAGGTGACCTACAATGTCACTAGTGAGGCCTGACTGACTGCATAATAGCTGACACCAAGTCAGAGTGCAGCAGGACTGTTGCACACATCTGCCAGCCACAGTCAAGAGACTTGTTTCTGTTTTGCAGAGACCCTTAAAATCATTTGACGTGAACGGAGGTGGTGGTTACCCAAGGTGCACGCAGTTATGAATCAGTCACTCCCTCCTTTCTCTCATTTCACTTCCCTTTTGTTATTGTGTATCTTTCCCTTCATTGTAAAGATTGAAATCTGCTGTTGTCCCTTATCAGTTTTGCCAATCACTTGAAATGAGCAAGCTCTCATTTGCTCCCTACCTGCCAGTATCTTTGTTCACTTAGTGTTTTTACCGGGGCATGGCTTTTTGCCTTGCTTTGTTCTGTTCACAGTCTCTAGCATTTTTTCACTTGTTACCATGCTTTGCCCCTGCCTTTGCCTTTCCAGCAATTACACCCCGTCCTTCCCCTGCTGCCAAATTCTGGCCCAGTCATGTTCAGCATCACATCCAAGCAGTTTCCAGTGCCATGTGCAACTTGTTGGCTGCCCAGCCTCTCTCCCTACAGCCAGGCAACCATGCATGGATGGTGGCATCCTGTTTCAGCTGAGTTTTGTCTTACCCAACACACTGCTCTGAGCTTTGGTAAGAGGAATCAGCCTAAAGAGGAGAGCCCTGTGCACCAAAGCAGACGTGATCTGTAAGCAGCACTCCCAGAGAAAGGTCTGGTGGTTGCAGAGTGCCTTTTGTTTCTGCAGCAGGAAGTCCAGTAGGACCCAAGGTGCAGCCAAGCCTCTGCCCCCAAAGAACACAAACTGATGAGCCCAGAGGGGACGAAAAGGGGAACAAACTGCACTCAGTGCAACCTCACAGTGTAGTTTGCTGCAAGACAAACACTGACAGGCACCTAGCCAGACAGTGGGAACTTAATGAGGGGAAACAAAACCACCCCTCTCCTCCTGCCACATCCCACAGCAAAACCCCACTGCCCCTCCATCCAGAGATTTAATATCAGGACACCAGTGTAACCATCGCACTGGGCAGCACTCAGGTACAGTGACAGCATCACTACTCCAAAATCCTCAGCATTTGAGGCTACTGTGTGGTGCAGGAGCTGACCTGTATGGCATTGCTTCAGCCAGGACCTAGTGCTTGATGCCCAGACTGCACCAAAACCATGAGTGTCCAGCTCTGTGCATGATGACAGTCACTTGTCAATAACTTTGGTAGAGTTCTAAGGTAAAAAAAGCAAACCTTTTATATTTCAATTTTGAACCCTTTTAATAATCCTTGTTAGATTGTCCCTACTCTTCAAGCAGAGAGCAAACAACTTCACACAATAATTTCTGCATTATTAACTACTGCAAAGGCAACCAAATCTTTCAGGATGACACCTCGTACCTACAACTGTGACATTTCACGCAATGCACATCTTCATACTCCAAGAAGTAGTCAAGTAATTACTTTAAACTTTAAAATTACACTTTTTATTTTCTACCAAACACAACCAATTGTTTTATTAATTAAGCACTGTGATTTATCCTCCAAGAAAATTTATCAACTGTATTGTCAGATAATTCAGTAGAATTCAACTAGTTCAGCTTTTTATCATTCAACTCTCTCAGGATTCAGCTGTGTTGTGCAATGACAACAGCTAACACTGAAGGGTAAGTGAAAATGATGGGTTTTAAATGAGGGAAATGTCCCCACAGACCACACCTGTTTATGAAGCTGCCAGCCTGGAACAGAGGAGTAATTGACAGCTTCCACATATTCCCACCCAGAAAAGCCTTGAGAACACGGTGCACTTGGGCGTGCTGACACAGGCCAGGAGGAGTCTGAGAGCCTAAAAAAATCCAGTGCACGTGCGATTTCAATTGCTTGTGTAAACTGCACCTCTCGTCCAAGCGCGCTACAGCCGTGGAGTTAAAAGGCAACACAACATGCAGGAACCTCAAGACCTTGGAAGCCATTCAAAGGATCCTCCTCACAAATAATAAAAAAACAAGCATGCATCTGTTTTTTCTCTCTCCAGTGCTAAACACATCATACTGAGACTGCTGGCTCAGAGTCAAACAAGTCTCCAAAGTCCCACTTTGTTCCAAGTGCATTCCCAACTGGCAGCACAACACATTGCTCCAACAAATGCCAGGAGATGGCATTAAAGTGCACAAACATGTATGAACCGAATTTTGTCTCACGCATGGCTGCTGAACCTGTTCCTGTCCTCACTGATAAGAAACAAATACCTGCAGCTGAAGGACTGCAAAGAGTTGCCTCATGCCACCAACCCCACATGCTGCCCACGGAGGAACTTTTTGGAAACACTCACCAGAAAAAGAATACCAGCAGCAAGCAGGATACCAGATTATCTTTTCAATTTGCTTTTGATAATAACCAGAAATCACAGAAATAATTGAAGCAGCTTCACAAGAAAGGTCAGACCTCAGTGCACTAACAAACTTTAAAAAGTGTTAAGTATTAACGTTTGGATTTACTCCTTGACAGCCACTGTCAGCTCTGAAAGAAGTGTGCAGGAGTCAACAGGAGCACTCACAGTGACTCAAAGCCAGTTCTAGGGACTGGCTAGAGAGAAATCTGAGTCTCTACAACAATTCCCTTTTGGATCCTCTCCTGGAACTCTCAAAAGCTTTTCAATCAAGCCTCCCATTAATTCAGGAGGGGAAACTGTTGGAACATGGCAGAATTCAGGGGTCTCAGAGTACAACAAATAAGAATAAAAAAAGAGAGATTATTAAATTTCTACTAGATCAGATATCAACATTCACATGATTTAAAAAAGCTGGGAAATTCTCCTCATGAGATAAAATGTAAATGTGCTACCAACAGGGCAGATAGTCATCATTTATTTCTATCTACTTTGTAAAGCTGAGACTCCCTATTCAATTCAAAGTTAACTTTTCGTTTTGAGAGGTGCATATGCAACAACAGAATTATGCTTCACTGTCTCAAAGAAAATAAACAGGATCCAGAGAGAAACATTAAAATAATGAATAGCGATTTTAAAAACTCAAAAGCAATATGTAATGATTTATACATTCAAAAGAGTTAGCAAAAATCTATACCAGAACAATTTGGGCTTAAGGTCACTAGTTTTTCATACACACACACATACACACACACACATATTTTTAAAACTCAGGCTTCTGAAAGTCTTCCCAAGCATTTTCATGTGTGTCAAATTATCATGCTATTGATGTGCAAGTGTCTCCAAAGGCCAGACCAGCTTCAAATCTTAGTACTGCAAAGGGAGCAAGCTCTTTCATAATGCAAGTGCAACTATGTTACTTTTTTTGGCACCATCGCATTGGCCAAAAAAAGTTTTAGTCTTAATAAATATTGAGTTGTTTTCTGCATTTCTCATATTTCCTCATGGAACATGCTGTTACAAACAAACATTTTAAACAGAACTTTTTCTTTCTCATAAAATCCAACTCCAAAACAACAAACAACAACACAGCCCATACTTTTGATAGCACTGAACAGGACACACCATCTTTCTTATTATTATTTCCAAGTCTTTACAGCTTCCTCATGTGTCCTCACAAAGTTTTAAAGCAGAAGTTGGTTTTTATCAGGCAGTAATTAGAAGCATTATTTTGCACTTTAAATTTCTTGATTTTGCCATATGCAGAGTTCTGGTATGCAGGTGGGTCAGATGGTAAACAACTAGTTAGAGCTCTGCAACAGTATCTTGAAGCAAACATGGAAGATAAGAACTTCAGTAAAATAAGAACAGAGGCCTACTTCTCACCTTCCTCTAAGAAATTATTTTTCCTTCTTCTTTTCCTCATAATTCTGAGCAAAAAAAGCTGCTTCTGTGTGTGAGAAATTCCCATGTTTATATAAAGTCAAATTGTTCTACAGAAAGTAAGGTCTATTTTGCTATTTTGTACACACACACAAAATATCCTGAGTTATCCTTGCCTAATTATATTTCCATTGCTATTTCTAAAAGTTACAAGACAACAGACAAAAAAACCCCAAACAAACAACAACAAAAAACAACAAACAAACAAATGAAAAAACACAAAAACCCCTCAGCTTTATTTGTACACCACTTTGGGGCCAGGAGATGGAGAACAAAATAAGGTGACAATTAACACCACCAGCTTTGCCCTCTATCCTCCTTATCTCAGTTGGCAGCCTGGACACAACACAGAATGGTGGACCCCTGAGACAACAAGCAGACACCTAAATTATTCACAATGATCACATGTTTCTCCCAGGTGACTAGCTTATTTGATAGAAGCAAACTTCTACAAATACAAAGCAAATATTTGCAGTGAGTACTCAGAACTCTGCAAAAGAGTTAATACACACCATCGTCACATGCAAGTATAATATTTGATATATACTGTTCCCCTCCCTGAAGTGGATGGGGCCTTTCTGTCCTGATGAAGAAGGGAGTTGGGCATTTTGCAATAACCACCAAAAAGAAAAAGTCTCTTCCCAAAGCACATATTGAAGAAAGTGGATAAAGAATGATGTCTAAGACAACGTATGGTTTGAACTTACAACTATTTATAACTACCACTACACTATGGCAAACACCTAAACTACTGAAAAGGCTCCTTCATCCACTTGCCCACAAGTCATGCAGCAGTCAGAGCCACTGCCAGGGCATGAGCACAGCTTTCCTAGAGGACCTTTCCTTGTCAAATAAAAATATGTGAGTCATTAAAAGCTAGGCTTGTGTCACCTTTGAGTATCCACAAAGATGAAAGCCAGGTAACAGGTGTGCCTATAGCTCTTTATTACTACATTGGATAGATTTCAAGACCCTTCATGCTCTGCTTATAATAATCAAATGAGAGTAATGGGGTTGGTCATTCAGAAGCACACTGCACACAAATTCCTACAAGTGAGCAAACTATTGTTTAGGTTTTCTTCTATTTTGTCATAATTTGCCAATCTGCAAGAGTAGAAAAATGGTGAAGCTAAATTCTTACATTGTGTCAATTTTCAGACTGCTGACACTGGTCTACAATTCCAGATGTCTGTTGCTTAACTGCAAAATGGTAAAATTACTGCAAATTAAGTCCTCTTATAGGCAACTAAGAAACAGCTATTATGGAGGTGAAAATAATTTATTTATAATAAACGCACAGATCAAAAGCTAAATCCTTTGTGGCCCACTGCCCACAAATCAGAAGGATTAGCCTGAGATTAACAGACATCTGAAATCCATTACCAGTGTATTAAAATGTAGAAGTAGAAGCATAATAAGAAAGTTCCTATTCTGAACTACTTATATTACAGAAGCAGCAAGTACAGGCTACGGGGACACAAAGTTTACAAACGAACATGAACAAACACGCCACAGCAGCTGTTTACTTTTGCTTTTCTTTCCCTCTTCTCTAAACACACAAAATGTGTCCCAACATCCCCTTTTTCAAAACAAATCAGGTTAAGTTTAACAAGAAAAATGCCATGTTCCCAAGCAGACTTGCAGAGCCGTAGCAGCATGCGACTGGCCTGGCATTAAAAGCTCACCTTCCCCATGTGTTTGCTGAATGACTGCACCAACAGGCTGTGCCACGAGATCTGCCTGTGCTCTCACACAGCTCTGCAGCCAGTACTGAACCAAGCACAATGGGAAATAAGACACCATATGCCCTTGTCCCACCTGCTCAGACCAGGCTTGTCCTAACTCTAAAGGGCATGCATTCTGGGTGGGCTCTATCCCAAAACATAGGCTGTGGGGAGCTTACCAAGTGCCAAAAAAAAAACCCAACCCCAAAAAAACATGCATAACAAATGATGTACACGTGTGTGCACCAGCTAGCAACTGTTCACACAGTGCTGCCACTGTGTGATCTCCACACCATCCACCCAAAACCCAGGAGCTGTCCCCCAGGCTATCCATCATCCCAGTGCAAGTGCTTTACCCCACTCCTACCCCACAGCCACTGACTCGAAGGCGTTACTCCTAACACACAAGAGGCTGTCCATCTCAGCCCCACACTTTTGAGGACTGGCCTGCTCATCCATCTCACCAACAGTGAGCAGAAGTGCAGATCTGGCTGGGCTCCTCCCCAGCTCCTCCTGCACTGCAGGTAAGGGAGCAGGGTCAGGCCTGGCACAGGTACCACCACACAACCACCCACTCCCAGTCTGCCCAAAAGGCAGGGGCAGGAAGAGGCAGGTCTGAAGGACTGAGGAAAGAGCAAAAAGATGCCACAAGGTCTGGACCAGTGCCACACCAGTGTGAGACAAACAGAACAGAGATGATATCCTGCAGGTGACACAGGGCACCCATCCCACACAACAGGCTGTAGACACTGAGGGAGAACTTCCATGTACGTTTTCAACTGATGCTGCCAGGGAGCAACAGGGAAACCAACCAGAGAATGATCACAAGTAAATGTTAACCTGGCAATAAAACAAGTTCTTCTAATCCAGAGAACTTGTAGGGCTGCACAAGGCAAGGGAGAACACCAGGCCACAGAGTGCAAGACATCCTCTTCCTCTGGCAGTACAGACACTACACTACAGCCATTTCAGGCATGGCTGAGACAGGAGTTAAAAAAAAGTAGAGATGCCATAAGACAGTATGCAAGAGATCTGCAGAAGATACAGAGAACAGAAAGTGAAGACATTATTAACAGAGGAAGACAAAGAAATAACTATATAGGTTATTTCTAGGGCACCAAAATGTAAAGTATAGTTTGTCCTTTTAAAACAGATCATTACACATGAGAAAGTTTCCTCCAGTAGCACATATCCACACAATTTCTCCATACAAACACAATTTCTCCATACACACTAATCCCTGTGCAAACAATGACCTCACAGGCCCAGCCTGCTATTTTTACCAGTATAGAAACTGGTGTTTCCATAGAAGCCTGTGTGGCCTTTCAAGGCATCATGACCCAAACAAACGCAGAAGTGCCAACTGGCAACTGCCATACCAGGATTGCCTTCGTTTCTCAAAGCCAAGTTGTCACCCACAGATGAGAAAGTCTATTTTAGATGGCATACAAGCTAACATAGATCAAAGAGTCTCTGGTCCAGCCATGAACATCCTCCAGCCCAAGAGAGTGCACATAAGTGAGAGAAATATACATATTCCAGCAGTTTGGTCAATGCAAACAGACAAGATTTTGATGATGAGTGGGACTGCAACAGCAAGACTCAGAGCAATTAAATATGGCCACACATCACCTTTAAAGTATTTCCATCAAGGTCAAGTAGGACCTACACTGAGGACAGAAGTTTGACAGGCCTTGGCAAACAAGTGCAAGACTGTCATTTGCCATTATCTCATGATCATAGAAAGCCACAGGGTCACCTCCTCAGTTTGGTATGAAACACTGTACAGCTGGCCTGGGTAATTTGTCTCATTTATGAAATGTCTGAAAACAATTTAGAAATAAAGAAACAAACAATAGCTGAAACATTTGTTAGCACACAGCACTGCCATGCAATGTCCCAGGGAAAAAAACAAAACACCTTTTTAACCCCTTGTACCATCAGGCAAGCAACATAATTTTGTAAAAGGACAGGTATTTTGGAAGAAGCAATGCACACATGAAGAGCTGTTCCTAACAGCAACTAATACAAAGTTCAGCAAGGCAAAGTTCATCCCTGAATCAACTGCCACATAAAACAGAGATAAACAATTAAAGCAGCAGGAGTTCAGCCTGCCACCCTAGCTGTACCTGGCAGAGGCATAAGGAAGGAGAGAAAGAGTAACACTGATTATTATGGAAGGAACTATCTGTTTCTTCATCTACAAGAGAACCTCCTATTTCTCTAACTTCTTGCAATTCTTTTCAGTAAGTTGCTTTTAGTCCAGTTTCACAATACCCTGTGTTCCCTAGAGGTGTTTCCTTAGGGATTTTTACCCAAGTGTTATAGGTGGGTGTGTCCATCTTGATTCTCCTCCCTTACTTCTAAGGATTAGGTAAATTTCATTTCTTTAGGCATCCAGTAAAACTTAAAATTCGTAGTCCCTTGATGATCTAGACAAAGTGGAAGTGGGGCACAACAGCCATGATTATCAATTAAAAACAAAAGTTTGCCAATATTGAAGAAGGTTTTAGTGCTAACCACTAGAAACATACATTCTGTGCATACTGCAGAAATTGTACATTATGCAAGTACACTAATGGGACTAAAAAGCTTTTTCCCAAGAAACTCCACTTTTTCTTTTCTTTTTTAATACACACACGGATTTTTGCTTGTTTTGCAAAAGATATTTTTTTAAAAGCACTAAACTCTTCATAAAAGCAGCTTATTTTTTATATATATATATAAACTATTACAAGTTAAGACCAAGCATGTATTCTAGGAAAAGTCTTTCATGTAGTTAGATTTACTTTTCGGGTAAGTTTAATGACAATCTAAATGATCGGTGGTACTCCATACAAGCTTAGGTTAAAAATATTAAGATGGTTCCTCTCAGATAGCTTAAGCACTCACTGACACTCTCAGAACTACTTTTCAGCTTTTCATTTTGAAATACTTTCCCAATGTATACTCACTTTGATTTTGATTTTAATAGAAGATATTTAAAAATAAATACAACATAAACCTTTTTTTTAATACTCAGACATTTCTGCAGGCACAAAATCAATTTTTAGTCATTTCAGTAAAAAAAAGCAGAAGGAAAAAGAAAATCTGGTTGATCCTGACCTATTTTTCAATCTTTTTTTTTTCCTGCCATAGCCACCACCCAAGCTAGTTATCTGGCACACAGGCATACCACTAGTCCCATCCCGCTACTTTCTAATTGGGACTGTCAAAAATGATGGCACTAAGACCACAGGCTTTTTGGAAGGATGAGTCACCTCTGAAGTGTCTAAATACTCCATCCCCAGCTCCAGAGCTCATTTGTGCCTCTTGGCTAGAGACGAAGCTGTGGCCAGGGAGGAATTGCAATGTACAGTCTCAAAATGCACAGGAGGCTCATTCTCCCACTGCCACTCTGGATTCTTCCTGAAACAAACGTTGTAACTCCATCTCCACAGTATTCCCTAAACCCCCTAGCAATTCTGCAGTCTGTGCACCTCCGCTGCTTTGCTCTCTCTCAGGCAGCTACTAAGCTGCTCCCTTGCTACCTCTACCTTCAATTTCTCCTCCACATCTGGAGCACTATTTCACAGGCACAGCAAAAACAACAGGATTAGGAGTAATTCCACCAAGCAATCAGGAGAGGTCAAAGTGCTGGGCATCAGCTGTCACTCCCAGGCTGCACTGACACCCTAGCAGGAGCCCACTGGGAGCCAATACCACCTACTGCTCCAAGCAGCTCCAGCCCACAGGGTCAAATGCTCTCCAGAGGTCAAAGGCAAAGGTTCAACAGAAATGCCTGACTGAGCCAAATGCATCACACTTGGAATTTTCCTAGCAGTTGATACCCATCAACTCTAAGCAAAGTATGCCCTGCCATAGGAAAAGGCTGGAAAATGTCCTCTCTTCCTGGCTAATTTCATTCCATACTAGTATTTTATGGATTTCCCTTCTCGTAGACAATCACTGGGCATCACATATTAAGAATGTGTGCTCCACTTGAGTACAGCAGTTTATTCTGGTGCAAATGTTCCTTAATGTGCCAGCTGCAAAAATGCATCCTCAAAGACCTTTCTCCAGAAGTCCTAAAAACCCAAGTACTAATAATGAAATACACATGAAATTACTTTTTTTTTGTAGTCCAAGTCTACTTCCTTGAAGGAGAAAGCTAAAAATTTTGATAGCATCATTTGTGCACGTCACCTGACAGTACTGTCTCTTTATTTGTGCAAGATTTCTGCATTTCACAGAATATCCTGAGTTGGAAGGGGCCCACAAGGATCATCAAGTTCAACTCCTGGCCCTGCACAGAACCATCCCCAAGAGCCACACCAGGTGCCTGAAGGCACTGTCCAAACACTTCTTGAACTCTGTCAGGCTTGAAGCTCTGACCACTTCCCGGGGGAGCCTGTTCCAGTGGCCAACAAGAAAAGCTGAAAAACTTTTTGTCTAATATCCAACCTAAACCTCCCTACACAACTTCAGGCCATTCCCTTGGGTCCTGACTCATTATGCTGCTTTAGCAAGAACCTAAACCTTCAAAATTTGTAACTGCCAGTTGTGGCAACCAAAATCACCTGGATTAAGGGGCAGCAGTACAAAAAAAACGCAAAACAAAAACAAACAAACAAAAATCCAAAAACAAACAAACAAAAAAAACTAACCTCCAAACACAACAACAAAACCTTTTCTTGTCAACACCTGTCATTGACTGTTATGAAAGGCATCTTTTTACTCCTAGCTTTCAAGTGTAAGAAAAGGTTTTTAAGGAAACTCGAAGCTTTTTGACAGGCTAGTACAAATACACATGACTTTAATTCTGTTAAAGTCTGTGGCCTGAAGCAGTACTCAGGTGTCTACTATGCTGCATTTCTTATTTCAGAATCTGATCCAGAGACACACAAAACAGCATGAAGCAACCTGTGGAAGCATCCAAGCAATCAGAATAGCAGGAATTGTAGGGTGGAAATTAAGGAGTTGACAATGATCTTCTCCTCACTCAGGGCAGCTGCAAACCTATGGACCTAATCAAGCATTTCTCATTCACCTCTGAAATAGCTCTTCACAAAAATTACTATTTTTACAATGTCTTTTACCTCCATGCAAATTTCTCTATTTGTTAAAGCTAAACCTAAGGCAGAAACTGTAAGACCACATTCATCTCCCTTGTGCACTTGCCACAAGAGCAGCAAACCAAGAAGACCACCCCAAAAGGAAGATCTTACAATGCACATGCACAGGAAGTCCGTTAACAGACTGTTAATACTTTACTGCTCTTGTTGTGTTTGGTTTTTTCAAAGTAGGTTAACAAGCTCCCAAGGAACCCACTAACCTAGATTAAAAACTGAATAAAACAATGTTTTGGAAAGAGACTTTCTCCTTTATGCACCAAGATTATGAACTCCCTATACTTCCCTCATCTCTGGGGAAATTTCTGATTTCTCTATCTCCTTTAACTTCTGCTTATCCCGTACATTAAGGTGCTTTGCTTCTTGGGGCTTCACAGCAAATTACAGTAGCTTCAGCTGATTTCCCCAGGGCATGCAGTCAGACAATGAGATGAAGATGCTGCAAGCTTCAGGTTTTGCTGCTACAGGAAAAGGAAATCCCCATGATTTCACCATATAGCAATGTAAGCTACAGGAATGAAAATTAATCCAGAAATAAACTAAGAAATTCTAACCTTTCCAATGTACCTTTGCTGCCTCTTCTTCATGAAGTCCACACTATAACATTCCTTCAGTTTGTAAAGCACACACAGGTCTATGTATGTGTTTACATACAGCAGCAAACCAAAATAGTTTAGAAGATGCACACAAGCCAGGATCTGTTCAGGCAAGTTTCCTGAAGCATTTCAGTATGACAATAGAAGGATGTTTCCACCATGCAAGTGAACCTCTACAAACTTCACTCCCAAAAAACAAATTCAGTTTTGAAAATGAATAATTAGTAGAAAAAAATTTAAGCACCTGAATGATGTAAAAAAAAACTCCAGTCAAATCACTTTTTCCTCTCTGAGTCTCAAGAACTAATTATTTTCAATATTTTTATTATTGCCATAGTAGCCAATTACCCCATCCACCTCCAGAGAAAAATAGGCAAGTAGAGAAATTTTTTCTACCTAAATTACATCTCTCTGACTACTAAGGAAAGAATCAGAAACAAACTTAAGCACAGCACTAGAGACTGCTTCCTTCTGACTACCTCTCAATAAAGAAAGCATGCAGGTAATAAAGTTACACAGTAAAAATTCTGCATCCAAAACATAATAGCTCCCAGATGAAAAAAAAATCAGAAACTTCTGTATTTGTGCAGGGAAATGCAGCTTTCAGTAGTTTACCCTCCTTTTCACAAGAGGAGGTAAGAAAAAAAAATTCCCTCTGCAGGTAGGAATTGGGGCACTTAGGCAAGCACAAGTAATCAGCACCAGCTGTCAGCAGCCACAGTAATTCTCACATCCTGTTTCCAAACCATCTTTGTAATTCCCACGGAGATGAGGCACAGGAGGCTTAATGTGATGCTGGGCTCAGATGAGAAGGCTCCCAATGGGGCAGCAAGGGGAAAAGAAAAGCCATGTGAAGAAGCATTGCAGGGCAGGACAGACCCATCATAACCATCCCGCTCCCGCTCCCCAGGCTTACTCCTTCTGCCCAGCTCAAGGCTTGTGTGTTATCAGATCTGTTTGCTCTCAGAACTAAGCTAAGGGCAAAGACTGGAGATAAATGAGAAAAGCATTTGTGGCTGACTGCTGCCATCAGAAAACGGTGCTGTTCCACATGTTTATATAAAGTCTTGTGATCTTTCTGGCTGGCATGGTACTGAAAGCTGTAACCACATTAACACATACCAAAGGAAGGAAGTGTTTCACTGGTAGATGTCCAAGCATTTTAACTTAGACGATCAGAGGAAACAAAATGCATATTTAAAAAATAATCTGTGATGGTATTTACCCAACCCTTCAAAACAGAAGGCCTGATATTAACAGAAACCGCAGAGCTGTGGCTATAGTTTTGAAGAGCTTCATTATTTATCTGATTTCAAGACATAAGGGTAGAATATTTATTGTTCCATAGCAACACATTAACAAACCTTTGGCTTTAAATCTCCCTCACCTCTTTCCTTGCCTTGGTGCAAATTAGCACTCCAAGACTGCTTACATTTACAAATTTTGTAATGGACCACTGTCCCTTGCCTTAAAAAATTAATTACAAAATATACAACAAAACAATTAATAAACATTTAATTTTTTGTGTGAAAGCAATGAGAAGTAAATTCATCTTAGAGACAGGATTAGGAGAAAGAGATGCAAGAAGGTATTTTGTACTTGCATATGCTGAGCACAGGTTTTTTGGTTTTCCTAATAAATCAATATTAACATTAAATTGAGAAAATTGTAAGACACAAGTAATAAAGAACTATTTCACATGCAGGAGAAAAAAGTAATGTTTTAGTAGTCTGCCCTAATTACACTTTGGTATTTCCTAAAGCAAAAACCAAAATTAACTTCAATGCTCTTGCTTCCATTTGAGTTAAGCTTACCTTTGCTCTTGTGGATGCTCTTCCACATCCTCCTCCGAATCACCCTGACAAACAGAGAAAATACTGTGTAAGAATCTCAGAACTGCAACATGCTACACTGGACATATATACCACTTTAACTCCACCACAGATGGATTTTCATGTGACTTGTTAGCAAAACAAATTCAGAAACTTAAAATTCCTTTAACTCCTTTACAAGTCAGGTAAGGTGGTTGATGGACATCCCATTTCAGGTTTCAGGTCATCTTGCAAAAGATAAATGGTGACTTAACCTAGGTACTCTGCTGTTTCTTCCCAAATGCTGACTGAACCGACTCATTTATGCATCTGTACTAAATCCTCTCACAGACAGAATTCCAATCTAAAGCCAACAATTACCCTGAAACTACAGAAAGACTATTTCCTCTACTTTCAAATTTTCTGCCCCATCAGTAAATTTCAATAGCCAGTACCCGGGGAAATAGGATGCAGAATGCCTTGAAATGCAGATCACCTGTCAATGCCAAAAGCAAAGGCAAAGTACCACATTCCAACTGGCACAGTGAGGTCCCAAACCCAGATCTTATCACTGATTAGCAGAATGTACAGAAAGCAGAGAGAGCAGAAGCTCTGAACAGATCCTCTTAGCTCAGTTTCTGCACTCAGGTAATTTTCAAGACATGCAGCTGAATTGTGTCAGCTTGCAGTTCACCACAAACCACTTTGAGCTGTCTACAGAAATGAACTCAAGTGTTGGTTCAATGAGCTCCCTGCAGGAAATCCATTTAAAACAAGGAGGTAGCTACTCTGAACTGGCCAAGATCTCCAGGAAAGCTTTAGGTACAACTCAAAATGAAGTGTGTTACAGCCACTCAACCCCTGCTGATGAAACCAGGGACAACTTTAGGGCAATTAACATTTTTCAGGAGGAGGTCACAGTCATCCTGCCAGGAACAGCTGGTGAGTTTTCCCAGCTTCTGCTTCTGCAGGTGATGGCTCTACAAGACACGAACTAGAGACCTTGGCAATGAAAAGGTAAGGGGAAAAAATCTTTTAAAATTAAAAGGCTGTACTTTCCACCACCCCTCCTACATGTTTCCCACGTAAGCATATCACGGAACAGGCCCCAAGCCACCAGCTTTGACTTTACCTATTTTCACTACATACTGGAAAAAAAAAAAACCACCTGTAAACACAAAACATCTTTCTACAGGCTTCAAATGCTTAAGCACATCAGGCAGTCTACCTGCCTACTGAATGGGACAGGCAGCAGGATTTCTGAAGACCTGAGCTTCATGAAGTGAGGAAAAACAACAACCACACTATGGCAGCAAATATGCTGAATGCTAACATTAATGCTAATAATTATTGTGTCTAAAATAATGACCTTATGGATAATACTAATACAGATCTTGCCAAAAGCTACCAGATACATCTGAACTTCCATCTTTTGTCACAAGCAGCTCATACAAGAGAAGCAGCCCAGCCTCCACCATAACATAACCAAATCTGGAACAAGATTGACAGGGAAGTACAAGTTAATTTGAGGACTTCACAATCTTTCTGTATGCCTGCCCAGAGGTTGGAGACACCATGCTAATTTTCCAGGATCTGCAGGACACAACAAAGCGCTTCAGTTCAGATCTACCTAAAGGTCCCAGCACCCGGCCCCCATGAAGACCCAGCCACTCCTCTAGAGACCTTGCAAAGCCTGTCTGCTAGACTTCACCAGGATGGCATGATACAAACCCATCACATTTTCCAGCTTCTCCAAGCTCCTTTTGTATTTCTAGGACCTTAGTACAATACCAAGCAGAACTAGAGGACTCCTTATCCACCTCCTCCAGAAACAGCTCCTCTGCCACGGCCAGATAGCAAGCTATCCTCATTTTAAATGGCTTAATTCCTCCTTTAAATGGCTTAGCATCTGCCAGGCATCAGAAACCTGCATCTGTGTCATTACACTGTGCTCACCCTTAACACTAGCCACCTTACTATTTCTCCTCTTCGCTTTTCACCAAGCAACAATGAAGCAAACTTCCCAGTCTACAGTGCAGCCACAGCACATCTCAACTGTGCAAGAAAAAAAAAATTAAAAACCACCTTCAACTCTGATCACACACAGACCTCAATGTCCAGCTTTCTCCTGTCTTCACTCATCTGTGTGATCCAGGCTATATGCGCATGAAGGTTTACACTGAGGATTTACAAAAAAAAAAAAAAAAAAAAAAAGGGAAAAAAAGGGAAAAACTAGTATTCTCAAACTACAGGACTACGGGGAAGGAAGGCAGCAAGACCTCCTGGAAGTTAAAATGCAGAAATGCAGTTCCCAACAGTCTACCTATGAGAAGATAAAAATTCCCTTCCTCCTAACGCTATCCTGAATATGGGGCAGGTGCTTATCTTTGTTGGAAAGCCCCTCTCTTGTGTCACACAAGTCTCAAGAGCCTGAGCTGACAGCTACTGCATAATCTGCATGGCCATCCAGCCCCAAGTACTATCAGCACCATCCAGAAGCTCAGCTGGCAGTCTGGAGAAGCCTTTTAAAAGCCCAAAGAGGAACACAATTCCCACTCCAAGCCTGTCTCAGACTTTCACACAAAGTGTGTGTCTTCAGACAAGCCCTGCTTTGAAGTAGGTGACTCTGTACATCTAATTTGCGCACAGCCCATGGGCTCATTAATGACACACTGCAGTGCCGCCTATCTCTGATGAATATATGTAAGATCAAGGTCTTCATCAGCTTTCAAAAACAGCAGAACAATTAACCTTATAGCCCCTGAGCTGCACTGAAGAACAGAAACTGAAGACAAGCCCCTACTACTTGGGAAAAGAAAAAAATAACATCTTACAGACCTGAGCAGAGCCTTTTAATGAAAACTCAGCCAGCAGTTCTGTATTTGTCCAGTGCCTATAACAACTGTGATACAGTAAACACTGTTGTATCTTTCTCTAAACTTCAAGCACCTGAAACAATGTCACAGTAAAGTGAAACAAGAAGTTATTGTAATCTCCTTAGAATATGCAACCAAACTGAAACATTCACAAGGTGTTCCTCTAAGGAAACATCTTGCTCATCTCCGACATGTGACACACAGCAACAGCAGAAAACCCATCACATCAAGCACTGCACTGACACCAAAATACAGTTTGGTACACACTGACTTTGATGACTTGCTGTCACTTTCAGCTGTCATAACAAGAATTAAAACCTAACCTTCATTATGTCATTTTAAGGTAGTCCCTCCCTCCAAACTGAAGGGGCCAAAGGGAAGTGCTCTGCAGGTACCCAACCCGCCTGCCCCTGTCTTCAGATGCTCCCAATAACCACCTACATGGTTTCTGACAGACAGAAACACACAACTATGACTCTCTGATACCTCTTTTAAGTGGTGGAGGCCATGAACAACAATTGCCATTTGTGTTTCTTTCCTACACTTGTATGTGTATGTTTAAAACATAACTAACTGCCCTTCAGCTTTGCACTGAAGTGCTACAACCTGGCTGGAAATATCTGGACCTTTTTCAGCCTTTAGTGGTGAATGGCTTGGGTGTCAAGTCTCACATAAAGGAGCTTTTCTCTCAAGTATTTTACTTGAGTATGTATTAACAAGTTGCAAACAAACATGCAAAACCACAAAATTATAAGGGACCTATAAAAACCACAACTGCTCTAATCAAGTCTCTCACACTCAAGATTTTCCATGTCAAAATCCCACTGGTTTTCAAAGAAAAATCCAGCTGCCCTCCCAGGGACATTTGCTATGACAGGGAGGTTAAGAGCAAGGAGAAGGAGAGCAAGGGCAGTGGGTGCTCCATGGTTACTCCACGCTTCACACCACCTTCAACAAGAAAGAAGAAATGGGCACAAGGGAATACAGCCACCGCATCCGACTGGGAAAAACCAGCTGGTCTCAGAGCTAAAAAGGGAATCCAGGAAGAAACACTGAAATGCTGGAGGAAGCAGCAGACCAGTGGAAGACAGTCAGCAGGCTAGATACAGCCAGCTCCCCCTCAGCCCCAGCACACGAGCCCACGCCCCATGCACACCGTCACCAACTGCAGCGCTCCGGGCACCCCTCGGGCTCGGCTGCAGAGCAAGAGCAGTAGGTGAGCCATCCCCAAACAGCTCTGCAGCCTTCAGAGGAAGCCAGAATCAAAAGCCCACAAGCTCGAGGGGAGGAGAAAAAAGGAAAAGCACAAATATGTATAAGAGGGAAGCTGGGAGGGGGCACACGAGAAGCACAAACAATGAAAGGGAAGCAAGAGGAAACAGAAGGTAGAACAACCAAGCGGGGTGGAGGCACGGGGGCCCTGGGCGGCTGCGCTCCAGCATGCAAATTCATGCAGTTCACGTAGACAAAGCGATGCTGTGAAAGGCCTAGAAAGCAACTACAAATATTAAAACGCTTTGTATCCCCTCCCTCACCCCTTAACATGATGTCTTTATTCGCTACATGCTCCTGGAACAAAAGCATGCGCAGGCAACCGGATGGCTGAATGGGTTACCAATCCACCCAACTTTCATCCTCAAATTCTGCAGGCAGCAAGGAATGCTCAAAACTGCTCTGTCACAGGCATGCAGTTGATGATGCATGGAAAATAAGATAATAGTGTAAAGCCATGACAGAAAGAGAAAAACATCCATCAGACAGCATTGGTAACCCGCCAGAAACAGGCTAAAGGGCTGGCAGACAGGGCAACCTAATCCATTTTCCTGCTGAGAGCAGTTGGAGGGAGGTGCTTTGGCAGAGGAATATGCACAGCTCCTTCCCTGGATTTTTCACTTCTGCAGGTGAAATCCTCATTGGTGCCACACTCCCTCCAAAAAGAGGCAGGAAAAACAACATAATCAAAGGGCCAGAACAATCCTCTTCCCAAAGTCTTCATCAAGACCCATTTTCAAACATGGGAATGAAGCAACTCTTGGATATTCCCTACCAAACAACATTTATTAACCACTCAAAAGCAAGGAGGTTCTCCCTGTCACTACACCCTCACTATCACATCACCACTGCTGTGATACATGAACACTGGGCAACAATCCTCATCAAGAGTTTAACCAAAAAATTCTGTTCTTGCAAGAAAGAAAACATGGAAAACCTCCTTGTAGCAGTAGTAGGTCAGACCATTTTTTAAAGTGAAACGTGATCAACAAGCAATAAACCTCTTGCAAGTTTAAGCATCTCTCTAACAAAGGGCAGCCAGATGTTAACAGATGTAGCGACTTTCCATATCTCAGGAACTGATGCTGGCTTCTCCACTGATGCCCCTCACCATCCCAGCAGTCACCCAGGAGGGCAACGATGCTGATATGTCTTTAGGACTGCACAAACACCAGCCAGAGGATCGTGGCTGGATGGGCAGTCCTCAACTCTTTGGGCATCCAGGGAAAAGCCATGACCAGCCACTGCACACCAGTGCCACCACTCCATAAAAGAGGTGCTGAAAGGGTCCCTCACCACATCTGCAGGGACTTTGGGAAACCTCTTTTCCTCCTCACCACAACAAATGGAAAAGGTGGTTTCAAATGTGGTCACGGGGCTAAAGCCCAACAAGGGCTGGGTAAAGCCCAAATCCACATGGAAACAAAAGAGTAAGCATCAGGGCCTGTAACCAAATTTTTGTCTTAAAACCTGTTTGACAAAAGGTTAAGACAAAAACCAGTCCTTCTGTTCAGCTTGAGTAGTCACTCATGCATCAGATGCTGCTGTAGTCCTCAAGCTCAGAGGGGAAAACCCATGCAAACCAGTCAATGCACCACTAGTACTCAGAGACCAGCTCATCTGACTTTAAACCTCCTAAATCAGCAAGCCTATTGTAATTTACTTCTCACTCCATCACAACTGAAGCCAGAAGACTTCTTTCTTTCCTGCCTGTAACCTCAAGAGAAATGATGGAGGAACAGCAGCCTCAGCTTTGTCTTCACTGCTGCAAGAACTGAGCAAGACCATATGCTCAACTATGCCACATTCACGGGTCATTTATGCCTGGTTTTTCTTTAGCCAAGCTAAAGCATATTTTTATGAGGATGCTCAAGAACAACGTGTTTTCCAAGAGGACCTAATCTCCTCAGGAAGTAAACATCACGTCATCATCACTCAATTGCAGCTTCGCTATGAGAAGCAACTATAAATGACTACATTACACGGTTCTACATCTAATGCATCTTAATATCTTCACTGTAAAGAACGCAGATGCAAAAGGCTGTGCTCCTCAAACATCTCTGCACAGCGACTCTACACCTCCCCTTAGCTACTACCACATCTGCAACAGGCAAAATCTCAACAGCACAACAAATGTATCTTATAAAATCATTTGGACATACAATAGATAACACTTCATAACAGTACAAAATGCTGGGTCCTGGGAAGCAGCATCAATTATTAGCTAGCTAAGAAACAGCACTTCTGCTATTTTTCTTTACATTAATGGGTGTCAGTGGCTGAGCACTAAACAGAGAATGATATATGGGCTTAAGACAAATAAATTACCCGTTTTTGCCCCTCATATAAGATGATGTCCCTAAGGACTGCTTCTTCCCGTTTATGAGCCTGGTGCCTGGAAGTCTAGAAGGCCGAGATCAACATATGGCAGAGTCCGTCAGTGCGAGTTAAATGACTGCCTCAAATGCCATAAACTCCAGACCCCGCTTCCAGCGCCCCTCCTCGCTCACCAGCCCCGCCGGGCATTGTACCATATTGGCTCCTCTCGCCAGCACAGAATTTATCACATCTTGTTACTGCCCAACGAAAGCGGCTAAACAAGACCAAAAAAAATGCGCTAGAATGAGAGGAACGGCACCATAAATGATGTGTCATTTGAGGGGGGAAAAATGGCTTCACCTGAGCAGGCCTGAGATATAAATATATGCATATTCACGACCGGCCCGTCTGGTGCGTTCCGACCACAAATGCACTAGTTTGAAATAAATAAATAATTAAAATGGTGGGGGGGGGACCCCAAACAGAAAATAAATGAAGCCGAACAACCACGCCGCTGGCGCAGGCTGGGGGGCCGGGGGGCCGGGGCTGCGCCGTGACAGCAGCAGCGGGCGAGGCCGCCCCCGCCCCGCCGGCCCCGCGCCCGCCCGCCGGGCCCCAACACCCCCGCACAGCCCGCAACGGCCCCGGCCCCTCCGCCGCCCCCACCCCCCGCGCCCCCTCACCTGGGCGGGCAGCAGGAGCTCCCCTTCCTCGGCTTGCCACAGCTCCACCACGCCGGGGATGGGCTCGATGGCTGCGGGGGCAGAGAGAGAGAAAGCGCGGATGGGCAGGGGGCGGGCGGGCGGCCGGAGCCCGCAGGCGGCGGCCCGGGGCTCCCCGCGCCGGGGCGGGCCAGCAGAGACGCGTGGCCCGGCGGGTGCCGCGGGGCCGGGAGGAAGGGAACCGGAGTCGGGGGCAGAGATGAGCCGCGTCCCGGCCCCCTTTGTGTCCCCGGGCTGCCACCGCGGCAGCCGCCCGAGGGACGGCGACGGCGGCTCCGCTCTCAAGCCCGGAGCGGGCAGTGCCGGCATCCCCGCCCCGCTTTGCCCCGCCGGTGCTCTCACCTTGTCCCTGCGCCTCCCCGGGCCGAAAGCAGGGCAGGAGGACGTGGAAGACGCCGAGCAGGAGGTTCATGGCCGCGGCCGCGCGGCAGTAGCCGCCGTGCTGCGGGAAGCGCAGCCCCGCCATGCCGAGCCGCGCCGCGCCGAGCTGCGGCTGGGGCGGGGCGGGCGGCGGCGGGGGCGGCTCCGCGGCACCGGGCACCGCCCCCGCCCGCAGCGCGGCTGCGCCCGCCCCGCCCCGCCCCAGCCGCGCACATGGCCCGGCAGCAGCGCGGCCGGCCCGCCGCTCCTGGAGGCGCCCCAGCCAAGTCCCCCGCAAAGCAAGAGGGAGGCGGGAGAGGCGTTGTGGGAAAGACGGATCGGTTTTGTGTAGCTCGGCCGTGCGGTCGGACGGCGAGCTGCCCTACAGCCCGCCCGCCCTTAGGCCCGTGTGAGATGTCACCGCGCCGGGGTCCGGGGCTCCCCGGTGATTTTTAGAAACAAAAAAGCACGAGAAGTGCGAAGGGAAGAAACTAGGATGCCGCGCGGAGGGGGAGGGGAGAGCGCAGCGAGGAAGGCGGGGGCGTGTAGTAGGGGGAAGACAATCAAAGTCCCCGATCTGGTGGTCCTATTGCACAGGATCGTTAGGACCGGAAGGAATCTCTGCACATCATCGAGTCGACCCCCTGCCAAGGCAGGGTCATCTGGAGCAGGTGACACAGGAACTCCTCCAGATGGGTTTTGAAGGTCTCTAGGGAGGGCAGCCTCTTCCAGTGGCACCAGTCCGGTTAATCTGCCTCAGTATTCCTTCACTGCTTGGCAGCACTATATGTTGAGGGTCCCTGCTGCTGTTCTGACGGAGCAGTGTTTTGGTCTTAAGCAACTCTTCAGGTGCCTGTTGGATCTCTCAAGGAATTATACAGTGTTCGCAAAACAGAAGTGTAGAACAGAGCCCAGAGATAGTTGTGAGGGTCACATGGTTTTAACATGTATTTCACATTCCCTTCTAACTGCATTTTAAAGTGCTTTTAAAAAAGTCCTTTCTGCTAAAAAAAAAAAAAAAAGCCCCCTCAGATGCCTTAATTATGGGAAAAAACAGTTGTTAAACTAGTTCTGCAAACCTCAAGGAGAAAAGTAAAGCAAATACTCTGCTAACAAGGTTTGCACAGGCCCCAGATTGCATCTGGTTCTCCCCTTACCCATCACACATAGTAACTCACACAAACACTGGCAGCATGGGACTCGGTCAGCAGAGGCTCATAAATAAAGTTAAAGAAATGACAAAAACCATTTTTAGCCCTGAACTGAGACAACACATGAGGACATTTGGGACCTTGGTCCCCAGCGGTGGTGGGTCACCTACCCAGTGCCCTTTCTACTCACTGCTTGAAAAAGCTTTTCCCACCCAGAGACCATTCAGGTTTGACTGGAGATGCAGGTGGGTCTCCACAAAAGAAGTGCCCACTCTCTTCTTAAAGGAGAAGACTTTGGCATTTGATGTTGCACAACCACCAAAGTACAGCGGGCAACGCAGCCTTGCCTCCTGCCCATATCCTCCTCTTTCTGTCTTGTCTTCCCTCTTTTTCCTGCTCCCTAATGGTTACACAGGTCTTTTGTTTTCCACGCTGTCCCCCTGTGTCTTTAACCTCATTGCCTGGGCTTTCCCACATATGGGCAGAGGAACACTGGCACCCCTCCACCTGTGCCCCAGAGCACCCCAGGGCTTGCAGAGAAACACAGCCTTTCAAAATAGGAATGGTTGGATGTTTCTGTGTCGGCAAACATGTGTCTATGCTTGGACAGGTGCCTGAGTACCTGCTGTAGAGAAAAAGAGAGTACCTCCTCCTATATGACAACCCCACCCAGGGGCTGCATGGCACCATGAACGTGCTGTGCATTCAGTAGGGAACAGTTCCCATTGCTTCTGCAACTGGTTCCAGTTGGAGTAGTCGTTAGAGCTGTAGAGTAACATTATTTTAACTTACTAGCTTTTCTTGATGAGTTTTTAAAACATTGTGCCAGCATGAGCTGATGATTTTTTGCCTGTCTGAAAGTCAACTCCATTTTTAGTGCCTGCAGGAAGGGGTCTGGCAGGGCACAGCTTGGGGTTTAAAGGGAAACTCCTAGACAGTCTTGGTTTAACTAAGCAGGTTTAAAAATGTTAAGTGAGAGAGTTGGCCTGAGCTGCAGTCCAGGTTGGGACAAGACTCACCCTGGAAATGCTTCCCCCTTGCTCTGTGTAAAGCAAGGGACATGTTTGCAGCTTTGGAAAGGGCTGGGGAGCAGGGGAACCAAGGCTTTCTACAGTCATAGTAGAGCCACTTTTACTAAACAGCAGAACACTTTGCTTTCTGGAGGCTTTTTCAGATGCAACGGGCATGACTGGGAGGAAATCAGGGCCACGATGTGATTGCATGGGGAGCATGGATACTTGTTGTGTAACAGGCATCAGAGGGGAGCAGGCAGCCGAATTACATCACTGCTCCTGTGCCTCTGTGCATCCCTTTACCAGCAAAATATACCTGAGACTGTTCCTCAGGTGTGAGATGAGATGAGATGAGATGAGATGAGATGAGATGAGATGAGATGAGATGAGATGAGATGTGATGTACCTGATGCCATGTATGTGGAAATGCTCCATTTCAGACCAACCTCGCTCCTCTAGTCTGACTGCAGATCCACAGGTGAAAAGGAGCTTGACGTGAAAGGGGAAACAAAGGCTGCCTGGCAAGTCCCTGCTGGCCCTCTTTGATGGGCTACCATGGTACTTTTCTGTTCCTCAGAAAATACTGACTAATCTGGAGCGAATGGATTCACCCCACTCACCGGGCAAAGCAAACAATTGTTAAAACATTTGGATGAAGAACTTGTTGGATGATGCACTGGGGGGGCATGGTCCAACTTGTGAACCTGGTGCAGTACCTCCTGCTCTCTGCAAACATGACACTGCTCTTCGAAGCTCACAGACCTATTGATGATGCTGTTTTCCAGCTAGAGAAGATTTTCTTGAGGCTGTAGACACACTTAGTATTCATGCAAAACAAATCCCTGTGCTGTCATACTTTAAAATCTTTGACTTGTTTTTTCAGGAGTAGGATATGCTGCTGAAATACTTATTTTTACTGTTTGCCTTGCCCTTGAACTACAAGGAATAGGAGCTAAGTTTTACCTACAGCAGCCTGGAAATAGTGCTGTAAACTTCTGCAAATCATAAAGCACACAAAAATTAATCCAGCCCTAAATGCCATTACAAATCCCCATTACTTGCAACATGGGAATAGTTACTTACCTTTCAAAAAATGTGAGACTTTACAGAAACTCTAGGCAGAATTAATTTCTGGGGGAACTGAGCCCAGCAGAAGACTTTATAGTATGCAATCATATCATTTGCAGTCATGTATTGCACCACATGCAGTCAATGCTCCACATAAGTTGAGCATATTTAGGTATTTCAATTAGGTGCAGTTGGAGAGGCAGTATGCACTGAAGGTGGTATATTTTTCTTTTAAAAGCCCCAAGAAAGTGGTCAGCTCACTCTGCAGTGTTACCTTCACCTTGCCATCCCCAGCAAGGAAACCAGCAGTGACAAGCCCCACTGGCATGAGCTGATATGCCCACCCTGGGGTCTGCATCAGGCTCCAGTGGAGCTCAGGGCCTGTCCTCCTCCCCAGTGGCCTTCCTCCCTTGCCAAGTTCCTCTTATCAGCCCCATGGCTACACATCCCCACACCCGGGGCCAGCCCTATCAGCAAGTGCAGCACTGGGCAGTTCCCCTGATAAGGCTACAAATCCCAAAGAGAGATCGAGAGGTGATAACGCCTTGCCTTGGGCCATCTCCTCGCCCAGCTAGCTCATTCTTCCCCAAAGGACACCCAAACACCCCTGCTGGGTGATCAGAGCGTCCACCAAGGGCTCAGTCCCACACAAGGACAGCCAGGTCCTTCAAACCTGAGCACACACCTATGTGATCCCCAAAGACCAGCTCATGGCTGAATGCACAGGAAGGGGAAAAAAAATTAGCGAGAGAGAATCTGGCAGGGTACAGCCATAAAAGTCTGCTCCGTTGCCCGCCGGACAGCTGAAGATAAGCAGCCCTCCCTTTTCTCCCTGGCATTCTCCCCGCTGCCTTGCTTAGCCAGCCGGCGTTCTGGGAGCAGGCACTCTCCCTCCAGCTCAATGTTTGTGTAACTCCCAGCAGAGCGGGGCTGCGATCTCCGCCAGGGCCCCTCTGCATCATTAGAATAATAAAACAGTACGGGAACAAGAGTTTCTCTCTTCCTTCTGGTGACAATTACTGTCATGCGCTCCACCACTGCACGCTCCCCCATTCCTAGCAAAGATTCTTAGCGAAGATTATGAGTGCAGCTCGAGCTGGGCTGAGTCTAATTCTTTTAAAGACTAATTCAGCCTGATAAGAGTGTCTGGGACAAAGCCTGCCCTGGCAGCGTAATTAAAGAAGTACAAATTGTTTCTAAAACCACACGCTGGCAGAATTTTTACAATTAATGACCAGTTGTTTCTGCTGAGGCTTGTCAGGGAGGAATCGCTCTCGTCTTACGCGTCCGATCTGGGTCAGCAGCCCATCCATCGCCTCTTTGAGGACGGGAGAGTGAACAGGCAGCGGCACTGCCCCAATAAGCTGTTAATGACACCGCACTCATTACTGCGGATAACAAACATCTTGTTTCTAAGCAGAATTTTTGCCAGCTCGCTTTGACTTTCTAGGTTGTTATTAAACAGACAGAAAAATAGCGTGCTTACCTGGCCTACTTTTTTTTCATTTTCCCTCTTCTCATGCATTTTTGATAGAAAAAATCTGCATGGTAAAGGAAGCATCTATATGATCACACAGAAGGTTTGATGAACATAGAACAATATTAAGATATTTGAATGGTGCAACTTCTGAAATATTGACAAGAAAAGCATAATGGTTAAGTGATCTATTAAAAAAAAAACCCCTTGCTCTGGAATCCTAAGTATACATACATACATATATATATATATATATATATATGTATATCTCCCAAACTCCTCTGTGTACTGAAGAAGAAAGGATAGTAAATATTTTTATTTTAAAAGCACTGTTACCATTGTGGTATCAATCAAATGCTAGGTAATTAAAAAAATATGCTGATGTGCTCTGTCCTTTCCTTGCCCTGCTCTGCCTACATTTTTTAGCACATACACTGCATCCACTTGAAAGCGTGGTGGATCCTTGCACACAGCAGGATTTTGCAGTCTCCTGCGGGACCCACCATGTTACAATAGCGTTCAAAGCTTTATAAGCTTCATTTAGTTTCAGCAAGCCTGCTGGAGCATTGTCTGTGCTTAAAGAGGCATTTAAAACTAAAGCGAAGCTTTGAAAGCTTCAGAGACAATGACGCTGGACTCCCTAAACCCATGAGTTCACTGCACGGTTTGAAGTGATGGCATCATGTAGAAAACATGACACGCTGCTCTGAGAGCCTGGCAGTACCTAGGCACAAAAGAGGAGGGGGAACAGAAAATCTGGGGTGCCCATTGAGTTTCTAGCACTGAAGGTCACGCCTGGACTAAAGGGAAGAAAAGCATTCTAAATTTTTTTCTGCCTTTGAGATTTGTACCTTCACATATTCATTCTCTTGTTCTGGAATGATTTCTAAGCCATTGATATGTGTGTTTCTAAGCTGTTATGAATAAAAGAAAACAACAGCCAGAGCGCACACAATAAAAACAAGGCAGGATGCAGCAGCCATGCTTCCACAAGATGTCCAGCTTTTGGTCTAGGTGGTTTGCACATCCCTGGACTGTTCAAAAGGCAGCATTTAATGCAGAACTACACTACCTACAAGCTCAGGGAAAGAGCAGTAAAACAGGCATCAGTAAAACTGTGGTTTCCCAAACAGGCACTCATTTTTCAATGTACAACCCTGCTTGTCACCATTTCTAGGCAAGAGCATGCAGTTTGTATAACCACAGTGAGAAACTGCATTGGTAACATCTCAAGGTGAGAGGAAAAGATCCTATTGAATCCCAAAAATAAGCATCCACCCTACCCATGCCACCTCACTCAGGTGGTGAAGGTTACAGGTATTCTTGGGCTGCAGTGGCATGAAGTCCCCATTCCTGCCTTGTCAGGCTTCCCTGGCAAAACCCCCAATGCTCTTGATCACCAGGGAAAATGATGAGGAGAGGGAGACCCCCACAAAAATGGCAATGATCCATGTGAAAACAGGATGCCCGTAAGTAAGTTGAAAGGACAGTCTGTAGCAAACAGGTGTAATAAATACCAGCTTTGTAAAAAAGCCATGGTGCCTGAGCAGGTTTAGAAATAAAACAGTAAAATAGGATTTCACAGCATTACAAATGCTGTTCAGTAATGGCTGGGCACATCTCAGCAGCACTCAGAGGCATGTCATGTCTCACAGGCTGCATCTCATTCCTAAGACCACAGTACTTCATTGGGACACAGCTGCAGGCAAAGCTCGATGGGCTGGAAAAGGACATGGTGTGAGCCACGGCAGAGTTACCATGTGCCTAATTTTCAATTTTGATAGCTACAGAAGTTTTTACTGGGGGTAAAATGTAGTCTTATTTAACCTCAGTCCTCAGCCCAGTGGAGCCATTTTTCACTGCAATTGAAAATAATGAACATAAACTAGTTGGAGGCAGATAATGGGCATGGGAAATTTGAGCTCAAAGGGGTGAAGCCTGGACAAAGTGTAAAGCAACCGGAATCAGTTTAGTACCACAGCATGTCAGAAAAAAGCACAGCTGTCAAGAATGCAGCACTTCCACATGTGTGCAGATGCTCTTAAGGGAGGAAGATGCACTGATGACATTGAAAAAACATAGCACAAAAGTAAAACACATTTAAAAATACACCCAAATTGGAAACAGTACTGTTAGAAGCTTACTAAAACACGGTAAAATATTGCTGTAGCTATTTTTTTAAGTCCTGAAGTGTTACTATAACAAAAATAAACATGCTGATGAAATATAAGAGAACAGCAATGCCAAACTCCTGGAGAAGTGAATGGCAAATTTGCCAGAGCTGTGCTTCCAAGACTGCCTCCACATCCAATGGTAATGGGTCACAGATGTTCTCTTTTCACAAAAAGAAGTTGAATGTGTTTATTTCTTTCATGGTACCGGCCAGAGGGCAGTTAGGGGAGCAATTGGAAACCTGTGAGTTGCAGTTACTTGATTGAATAATCTGTTTGAAAAAAAGATGTTGCCGTGCAAAATTCTCCTCCCCCCTCCACCACCCCCCTGCCAGTTTTGACAGCACATAAGAGTTTCATTTCCATCCAAAACTGAGAGGGAAATTTAGGTAACCCAAAACAACGTAATGTACGCAGTCTGTGAAGTACCAGGGATTTTTCAGGCCACAGACATAAGGCCACCTTTTTTTTTAACATGCCCAGAGAATCCAGGGACCTGGTTGCTGCCCAGCTCAGTGCCAGGGCATCATGATGCACATGCAGGTCAGGCTCTCCAACTGCAGCCAGGTTCCCTGCCTGCTGTGTGAGAGTTGCCATGAGGAAGGATCCCCTCTGGGCATGGCTCACCTATCTGCTGAAAACGTGTGTGGCTGCAGCCACCAGCTTGTCACCAAGTGCTCTCCTCCAACACCTAGCTCTTTCCTCATTTAGGGAAAAAAAAGCCACAGTATAACAAAGGAGAAAATAAATCCCTCCCTGAGGACAAGGGGTGCTATTACAAAGCCTTCCTGATCACCCCAAAGCATTGGAATTTAACAGTATTCATGTCAAGGGTGGTTTTAATGTGGGATGAGGAGAAGCGCTGCCTTGCACCCAGGCTGCAGGGGCAGCAGTGGTGTGGGTGACAGGGTACTTAGAGCAGTACAACTCAAATGACAAGAGGACAAGAAAGCTGATGGTTCCCATACTCAACCCACAGCATGAACAGTTCTTTCTGGATACCTACACTGCAGAGCAGTAAAATCTAGGCAGGAGTGGAGCATCTCATGGCACTTCTGCAATACAGGGTACTGAAGTGCTCTCCAGAGGCCCAGCTCCATCACCACTGAAGTCAAACATCACGTGTAAATGTGGGATGCTTCTTCAAGGGTGGCAGGCATGGGTGCCCAGTTAGAGACAAGCTTTCCTCCAAGGCACAAAACAGACATGAACCCTGAGTGGTACCCACAGACAGCTCAGCCAAGGGTAGGGAGGCAATGCTGGGACAGGAGCCACATGACTCCCCTCACCTGACATGGTCTGGTTGCTGAAGGAGTCTCTGCAGAAGCCTTAGTCACGTGCAGACCCCAGAGCACCTTGGGGAGAAGAGAGGCCCAGGCTGTCCTGGGAAGAGCTGAAAGAGTAATATTTCTGTTCAATTCCTATAGCCAGGAATCAGCCTAGATATTTACAACTTTCTAATCCACTTTTGAATGCTGCCTAGAAAAGTGCTGCAGAAAATCAGGAGATCTGAAAATTTTGAGGACTTACTTTAGTTCCCAGGGAGCAATTTTAGGCTTGTTCGTTTCTTTTCACAGAACATCTGCAATTCCCTGCAACTGTAATTTCTATCATTGTCTTTCAAAAATGACACTTGTACAGCCTCCTTCCAAATAATTGCAGGAACTTTCTGTTCATTAGGGGAGCATATTTTTAATGCACAGGTCTTCACCTCACAGCAGCTCTGCCCTTTCCCCAGGGAAGTGCAAGCATTCAGCTGCTGTACTGACATCCCAAGGGCTGTGGCCCTTTGCTCACCAGCTATTCCCAGTGGTATGGCACTCACAGCTGGACAGGAAGCAGTACAGCTCCAGCACACTCTGGATGGGAACCCATGCACATCATCAGCCACAGGAGCTGGATGCCTCATTCTCTGCCTGCTGTGCCAAAAATGTACTGTGCCAGGTGCCTGAAGGCCAGAGTTGCTTTTCCAAACCTGTTGTATATGCCGAGTGATATTCAAATAAAATGCAACTATGCTGCTCCTCTACAGGCCTTGATAAAACATCAGACCTCTGAAAACACCACATCTGCCCTAGGAAATAAATTTTGGTTATTGTAATGAATTATATGTTTACATCCAAAATCTGTTTAGTTTCCAGCAAGAAATCAGAAGATGGCTAACATGAAGTACTTCCTTAGATTCTGCCACAAGAGCTATCTGGTGGCTGGATAAATGCACAAGGATATGGACTTTCTTCAGGTCACTGAAGACATCCCTACAAAGAGGTTACCAATGATAAGTTGTGTTTCTATGTAAAATTGTTAGGCCTTTAACATTCAGAACTCCAGCTTTGTTCTCAGCTTTCTGAAGCATTATTCCTTATGCTGCTGACTGCACACTTGCACTTACATGTTTTCTTATTTTTTTGGCTCAGTGGAGCAAGCAGTCAGCTTTTCCCTCATTCCTGAGGGATATCAGGTTACAACAAATGTTGTTCTGCTATTATATACTCACCCAGTGGTGTATTAAAAATGCATATTTCCATTTGATTTTTCTCCTTGCCAGAGTCAGGTTTAAGGCCACTTTTCTTCTGTCACTTGCTAGGTACTGTTAACAAGCAACTAGCTTATTCCTAGGTGTAAAAAGGCAGACAACAATACATGCCCTGTTTAACCCCACCTGGGGATATAGTCCCTGATCCAGTTCATTTAAACTAAGGAAATCTACAGTGCATCCCTGCAGCTAAACTACGTTTGAGTGTATTAATTTTTGGAGAAGTGGGAGAAAGATGTACATATGGAGGCTGCCTGGTGAAGGGCCAGCCTCCTGCAGCTGTGTGCACTCCTGCCCTGCCAATGCACAGCACACGCTCCCACTGCAGGTCCCAGAGGGTCTCCAGTCCCTGCTGGTGGGTGCCATGTCCCCCCCCTACCCTGCCCCTGGGCCACCTGGGAGCCACCTGGCAAGTGAGAGGCCATGGATGAACACTGCTGCTGAAGCTCTGGGGCACCTTGAGGGTCCTGTCACTTGCAGATTTGTTCCAACTTTGAGATCTATTCAGTCATTAAAATTGAGCAGCAAATTCAAAATAAATACAGCCAGAAATACAGAGCAGGCTTGTTAGAGCTGTGTGCTAGAGCCTGTGGGACAGGGAATTCCCTTGCCCACCACTAATATTGCTCAGTTTAGCAGCTTCATCTAAATGCCAGAAGAATGAAACCAGGAGAGAATCCCTGTGGATGGTTTAACTCCCCAGAGGCATTATCCAGCACTGCTCCAGCAGCCTGCACCACCACACAGAGCCCCTTATCTGACATGAGGAGAAGCCCAAACACCACAGTGCCAGCATCTGCCCACGTTTTCCCTTTGGTGCTTCCTGCTGTGGAGGGGTGGTCATCAAACCTCCATTCCCAGGTCAAGGTACTGACCTGGGAATGGAGTAACATGGGGTAACCCTGGTACCTTGTTCTCAGTCTCTGAGCTCTTAATGCCAGGAGCACATATGTGTGCACTCAGCAGCATGATAAAGACCCCAAAACCTTACCAACTGACTTTTTTTCCTCATTCACAATTAGGTTAAATACCTTGAATAATTAAGTAGAACTGATGCTAAGAATATTCATTTACAGATATGCTAGAAACTGGTAGCATAGGAATCTCAAGAGGCAATTTAATCATTATCATGATTCACTGAAACACCAAAAGGAGGGATGCAACCGTTTTTCATACAGCAAAAAAAGGGTGAAAGGTTCAGCCTGAAAATACATTTGTGGTCTGGTAACTGCCATGTGTAAAGAGCATGAACTAGAGGATTACACAGACAGAGTGGGACAGTAAATCATATAGATGTAAAAGCATGTTACCACTCAAGCTAGGAATTACACTGTCTGTAGCCATATTTTATTTGGTCTTAATTAAGCATATCAAGAAACAGATCACTACTCAATGCAGACTTTTGATTTGGTGCCTCGCTGCTTGGATTTGTCTGTGGCCATACAATTATGGATGATCAAAATCAATCAAATGCATTCACTAAGTAATCACCTTAGCAACAGAAAAAAAAAACCACAAAAAAAAAGTCATAGAAGAAAATGTTCTGAAATTATTTACATATTTATATTCTAATATGACATACAATAGCAAGGAGGACAGGCTGATATTTCTAAAAGGACAAATTTTTGTGCAATTAACCAGAAAAACATGAAGTAAAAAGCTAGAATCTTATATTCCCCACAATTCATAGTCCTGAGAACCAGAGGTTAGGAGTTTGCATGGACATACTCTAGCTCAACCCACAAAAGGACTCATCTAGTTTTTATGACAACTCATCAGTCTTCAGCTGGTGAATTAGGCTCTCTTCCTTAGCTTTATCCAAATCTAAGCATCCAATTCTACCCATCTGGGAAAAACTCACAATATTTTCTTTATTATACTTAGCATGACAAGCATGTGAAAACAGAGGATGCTTCATGCAACTTTCTCAAGGAAAAGAATGCAAACTCACCTCTAAGTCTCCTAGGAAACACTCTCATTCCAATCAAGAAAACATGGGGAAAAGCATAATGGATTAAATTTGAAATCTGGTTTATTTTGATTTCTGCTTTTAGTAATTGAAGGTTATGCATTCATCTTTCAAAAGCATTAAATGTGGATGAGACTGATTGTCAAACTGGAAAAGGACACAACACTACTGTCAACTCCAAAAACAGTTATTCTGAAAAAAAAATCTGCTGCTGTTGAGACCTCAAATCCTGTCCAATGTATTTTGGGTCCTAGAAACAGTAGTAAGCAAAATGACATTCATCTAGTTTGCATATTTCTGCTGTATTCAGAACCAGGTTCAACTGCTCCTGCAGAAAAGGATGATTTACAATCCTGCTGTCCTTAACAACAGAAAAATGGGAAAAAACCCCTCACAAAATCTCCCTTATTTATTTTAATCCATCTGGTAGGGAAGAGACCTGAGACTAATTTACAAAGATTTTTAGGCGCCCAGTGATTTCAGTAGAACTCCTGAAAAGCTCTGAAGAGACACAGACACCCAAATGCCTCCTGTGGCATTTAGCACAGCTATACTCTGAACCCCCAGGGATGTCCAGGCAGATGTTGAAAAATGCTCAATAACCTGCCTGGGGGCCAGGAACAAAAGATGCTGTGTTGTGCTTAAAGCATGCCAGTTGAGAAAACTGGCTTAAAGCTTCAGTTGAGAAACTGCACGGTGGGGTAAAGATCTTTCCCTAAGTTTGCAGGTAAGACAGAGGTATAAGTAAAATGTAATTAATTTCAAGAAAAAAAAATAGCAAGACTTGTTTATGGCGATCATAGAAAGATATATTCAGGCTGGTCCTTTCCATAGGCCAGGCTGCAATGCAACTGTACTTTGGGTGGCATTTGACATTTGAAGCACATTTTCCACAAAAGCTATTCAGTCTCAAAGCCACCTGATGCTGCAGAGGCTACCTTTCCCCACATCAAGCTAAAGCTAACGCTAAAGCTGCCTCTTGTGTCTCATTTTGACACCAACAGCTGTTTCTGCAGCAAGACATTACAGCACATGCAGAGTTCAAGACTTGTTTGCAGTCTCTGCATGACTGATCTCTGAGCAATCACTAGTTTTCCTCAAGAGAAGCTCCACACTGTAGCACAGATCACTGGGCTCTGCCTTGGCATCCAGGGCTCTGGCTGAAAGGCATCCTGAGGCCGAGCTGAAAAAACAAGTCAGCAATAAAATGGGAAAGGTGAGAAGCTCGATATCCAGCAGCATCCTGCATTACACAGCCTCTCAGACCTGCTGCAGAGAGCACTCCAGCAAAGTTATTCTGTTTTCATAAAAATCAGGTGCAATTCGAGAAGCTTTGGTCAGAAGGTTAAGATAGAAGCCACATGCCAAGGAATTCTGGAGCACAAACGTCACAGATTTTTATCTCTGAAGCAGAAGTAATGGTTTAAACTCAAAAGGCAGAAAGGAGTGGAAGAAGGAAATTGTAGGGGTGAAACCATGAGCACACTTGGTGGAGGTGAACAGAGATAAGAATCCTGATTCCCTAGAGGCAAACAGGGTTCTGCAAAAAGGGAATTTTACTGAGCAGAGGATGCCTAAAAAGGAAATGATTTTCCTCCTTTTCATCAACAGAAAGATTGTTCCAGCGACAGAGTTACCATGGAAACCAATTTTGAGAATAACAAGAAAGCATTTATGGTACAGAGCTTATTTTAAAGGATGGTGAACCATCAGCATCCCATTCCCCTAACTGAACCGATAACCTGACCAGATGACCCACAGAACTAAAACAACACATTTTAAAGTAGCACGGAATGGCAATGCTAAATGTAACAGTCACACAGTCACAGCTCCCTATTGTTGTGCTTCTATGACCTTCAAAGCTATGAATATGGAGCTCAAAAGCTTCTCCCAGGACACAGCTTTAGCCAGGCTGAGTGGCACTGCATCTCTCAGCATGCAAAAACCAGAGACAGGTGAGCACCTCTGTTCAAGGTAGTTCATGCAGGCTGTCATTTTCTTCTGTCATTCAGTTCTACTATGAACAAACAGGCTGAAAATTCAATTGTCAAATTCAAGGGCACATGGGACTGATTGAATCTAGGAGGGCAGCACTCCTGATGCCTTTACAGTCACAGATTTTGCTTATTCCTGTGGCTGTCACACAGACAGGGCAAACTGAGAAATGCATGCTATCCAAGGTAGGGGAGGGAGGAGGGACCTCTAGGCTCTTTCTCTTGTTAAAATTGACTTCAGAGTAAAAGTCATGAGGCTTTTTCCTCCCACTCATCTTCAGTCTTTGGTCTGCTTTGCATTTACTTTATATTTTACTTTTATTGCTTCTCCTTGCACTATGAAGGCTGAGGGATAGGAGGCTGGTCACAGACTTGAAAAGATAAATAAATGAACGTGAGCTCTAAAATAAAGGGAATAAGGTTCTACTGGCACTGCCACAAATATTTTTCATGCAAGGCTATCAGGAGCTTTCCAGCTTCCCAGATAGGAGGCTGTTCTCTGCACCCAAGCAGCCAAGGAGCAGTATCTCTGCTCACAGCCACCCACAGCACTGCAGAACAACCTCGCAGCCCCAGCTCCTGGGCCAGCCTCTAACGGCTCAAGCCCAAGATAAGATGACACCTGTCAGGTGGAGCAAAGACAAGAGGCAAAGCCCAGGCTTGATGAGAAAATACATTCACTTAATCAGATCTAGATGCTTTTTGAAGTACTCAGAAATCAAGCAAGCTGAAAGGACTTCAATGCAGAAATGTTTCTTTTTCAAGAACACAGAACCTTTGGAGCAGAATCATTCTCTGCTGCCTTCCTGGCAAAACGTCTTTAATTTTGGTAAAAGCTAAGCCCACGTGTCCCACTGTCACTGCTGTTGTTCATACAAGAGGTGACAGAACTGTACAATTAGTATTGGCATGGTGTATGAAACTAAAGCCTCTGAAATATGTTACCTTGAAAAAAAATTACATGATAAAGCAGACAGCTTGACATCAAAGGATTTCCTTCAGTAACTCCATAATACACCTGCAAGCCTGGTTCTCTGAATTTTTTTAAACTAAACTGTAAATTATTGCTCTCACTATTGCATACTAGTTTATGATGCAAAAGCACTTATATTAGAGTATGACTATTCACCACTCACTTGCCAAGATAAACATTTGTTAGGGTAAATTTGTCAAAAATAAAGCTGTCTAGAAGGGCAGAGAGGGGAACTGCTATCAAAGGTGGATCTAAGCATAGATCTTACTTGTGCTTTTTAAGCAGTGAACTCTCCTCCCTCTGGCCCTACTTCAGCATGGGGACACACTAGGCAATAACAGTAACAATAAAAAGCAAAAAAAACCTTGCAAAAACTCATTGCTATTGTTTTTTCTATCTGCTCCCTATCAAAAGCTGGAGGATGCAGCTGGGGAGTTGGTATAGAAAATCAAGTCAGGAATCAATGCTTTTCATTTATGGTTTTCTGATTTGGGAAGTTGGTTCAAACCAGAGGTCAGACAATGCCCATGCTGTTGGCTCAAGACTGACGGGGGAAAAGTCTAAAAAGAACCAAAAAATTTGACATTAAATTCCCTTTTTTCATTTCCCCATGTTCCTATCCAGTTATCAGTCAAATTTGCATAGCAGTAAAGGCTATTTAACAGAAAATTCTCTTAGTTCCAGTATAAGCATTGAAGAAAGAATAAGCATGAAAACACACAACCCCAAAATGCAGATTTTAGATCATGCCTACTTGAAAGAGTGAAGACATATTTCCTACGCAGACATGAATGGTTCTCTTAGGTTTGTACAATCTTGTAATGATTTAAGCAGTTTATGACAAAGAAAGGGCTCATAGATTTTTTATTTTTTTGTTGAACACAAAGACAGCTTCAACAATGTGATATCCAATTTTGAACCTAACATTGGAAATTTTGAAGTTTTGATTGTGAATCTATTTTCCTTTTTACTAGCCCCAATCTAAGGTAACTTCTATAAACAGCTTGAAAATACCAGAAAAAGCTGATGGATTACAAAGATGGATTTGAAGTTGCTTTGTTCAATAATAATTACTCATTTGCTGAGCCTCTGGATGGTAGTTACACCAAAAATGGAACCCATCATCCAGGCTTCTTGCCTTTCACCAGATGATACAGAGACTGGTGTTCTGGAGCACTGAGTATAACTTTCTTCAGTGTTATTTTTTACACATCCTTTTCAGTCAGGTACAGCATCAATGGCCACAGAAGTAACAAACAGGTCTGCTGCAGAGCCTTGATTTTGGATTTTTTAATCACTGATCTCAGGAGCTGACTGACTTTTTAAAACCTAGGGAAGAGGATATTGCCTAGTAATATTTCAGGAGAAAAAAAAGCCCACAGAAGAATATAGCTTATTATGATGATTAATTGGTGTCCATGCAAAAAAATTAATCAAAAAGCATTTCTGCCACTGGGAGTATGTCTTTGACCAAGTACACCATAACAACGAAAAAAAAATCTGATTAAATAGATAATTAATTTTTCTGAGAAAGTGAAAACAAAGTATGAAAATTTGACTTTTTATCTTCCTTCAAAAAGCCTCCAGAATGACAGGATCAGCCAGAAGCATTGTTTTGCATGGCTAGTAATGATAATGCAAGAAAGCATGTGATTGACTTTTTTACTCCCCTTTTTTTCTTAGCAGGGAGGGAGAGAATACATGACCATTTTTCTCACTGTAGAGTGCAAAAAATGACAACTTTTTTTTTTTTGCATCTCAACATAAAATTCCCATCTCCAGAATGTCATTGAGGTGCAGTCTGAAGGAAGGTGACATGATCAAAGGTGTCCAGGTAGAGTGGGAATCCCTGTAAGACATGGCTTCAGTATGCAGCCTTCTCAGGCCTTTTTCAATTCAAACATAACCTCTTCCATTACTGGCTTTCTCTAGAAGTCATAATTTTAAACAGCTTCTCCTTTTGAGCTTCAGCAGCAGTGCAGCAGAAGTTCATCATCTCACTTGAAAAAAGGTGCCCCTTGGATGGGTTACAGGATTTACTTCAGCACTGGTTGCCAGACCAGTAAGGTTTTTTTGAAACAAAAGGATGGAGTATATTTTAAAATTAAGTTTTTCATATGGAAAGGCTCATCCTTTCTCTGAATAACTTGGGATTTCATCAAATATTGGAAACGGAAAATTGCCCAGCAGGTTTTGCTTAAAAACTGTTCTTTATAAATACTTCAGCAGGAACTTTTTTTTGTAAGGAAAATTTTTCTAACTAGGTTAGGTACGACCATCACACAGCATAAAAACTGTTCATTCATTTGTGAGGTGCTATAGAAGAGTCTGAAGTGACACTGAGAAGTTCAGTGGTGCTTGTAGTGGTGTTCACAGATCTTTCTGCTCCCTGGTCTCCTTGACACGCAACCTTCTGTGCATACAGTTTAAAGAGACAAGTCTAATGCAGAGATAGATGCTTCCCTTCCCGTATGCCTGTGCACTGGAAGGTGTGTGTGCTGACAGCAGTGTCAGCAGGAGGAGGAGTAAGACAGACAGCCATCTGTACAGACGGCAGTGCTTCGCTTGTTCAGCCTACGTGGTTGCCACAAGCAGATCTAAAAGGGAAATGACAGTGGAGGGGTGGAAAATGCAAATGGGACAAGGAGAAAAAGAAGCTGAAGAGAAAGGCTATCCTTGCTGTGGAGGCAGACTCTTTGTGCACAAGAATATTTACACAGGAACTGTGTCTAGCTGGCGTTACCTGCTGCCATCATGGAAGAACCCAGTCACACGTGTGACACCAAGGATTAGCCATGGACATAATTTGTTTAAATCACCTGTTCCTTCCCACTGAAAGGATGCACACACCATCCCATCTCAGCTCCAGCAATGCTGCCAGACCCTCACATATTATTCCATCACCATCTTTGACATCTTTCCTTCCTCCTCCCACCCCCAGCATGCTCTACCCCTTCTCAGGGTTCCAAAAGTGGTAGGTGGGAAAGGGAAAGCCTGTATTTATCAGGCAGGCAGCCAAACAGAAGAGATAAATTGTGAGCTTGAACCAGGGCCCCTCAGAGTAAACTTAGCTGAAATCACTGGGTAATTTAAGAACAACAGGAGGGAAAAGGAGAAGATATACGACAGAAAAGTATGATCATACAAACCTCACCTCTAAAAGAAACATGGAGGTAAGCACCAACCAGATCACCTGACTGGTGGAAATATGCCTGGGTGACAGAAGAACTCTCTAAGGAGCTCTTGCATTGAAGTTCTTAGTCACCATCACAAACTACAAACTGGGTTTCTCTTCCCCTCATTGTCCCAAGAAGTTTCGGTTCCATCTCTGTCACGTGACTACAGCATCACTGTGCCATTTGTGTCAGAGCCCGGATTTTCCCTTTTCGTACACCCCCAAACAGCAATGACATTTTACATGATGCATTAATGAAAGGCTTAGCAACTGACTCGTGTCAAAACCTAAACCTTTGTGACTGTTAACATTTAACACTCTGCAAGTGCCATAAAGGGAGTCCTAGAGCTGATGTCTGGTGTTGTACGGAGCATGTGGATGGCAAGATAAAAGACAAGGAAGAACGGAATGTTTCAGGGCAGAAACAATCAGCAACTTTCTTTAAATAATTAAGGTTTCTCAGTAGATCAGGTAGACATAAATATTTTCTCCTGCATCTCTCTTACTTCACAGTGGCCAATCAACATGAGTCCCAAAGAGCAGGCCTACCCAACACCTCAGCCTAGTACTGCAAAGATAATCTCCTCATGAGATTTTGAAAAGCTGGACCTGATACTGTTCCTGGTAGTGTTCAGAGCAACAGACTCTGCTAAAAAAACAGGTTTGATTTTCACCCATTGCACTAGTAACTGCTTTAATTATAAACCTGAATTGTAGTAAGGGCCTCACCTACTGGCTTAGCTATAACAGTTGAAAACATTTACCTTACATGGGCAAAAAACCCTATAGGGCACAAGAAATAAAGAGAAAAGAGGAAGACATACATAAAATAGCTGTGACATAACCACAAGAGTAACAGTAGAAGTAAGCACTTAAAACTTCACTGTTTTCTTGTTAGATCTTTAGAAATATTTCAGGTTCTATCCCAAGAAAACTGAAAATACAAATTGGGACAAAAAATCAGCCTAAGTGTTTTAATTTTTGCTACAGGCTAGTAGCAAAAAATTTCTCAGAAAGAAAATAATTTTAACTGCTACTGACTTTTAACTCAGCAGAAGACCAAAGTCCCAGCTTCTCCTAAAAACAAGTGAACACACACCTCAAACCACACAATCCAACAGTTTCATATTGTGGGATTTAGTAGTCTGCTGCATATTTTTTTAAGAAGAAAAGCTTCCAAAAGTGAGCAGATGCAGCAGGCTCAAAGTATCTTGGAATATACAAGATACAAAAATTGCCTCTCTTTCTCTCAGAAAGGATGTGTCTTTGCTTTTCCCCTTGAAATTCACCTATTCTAAAATCCTAAAAAATCCAAAAATCCAGAATCACAAAACAGAAGCACAAAATCAATCTATTCCACTAGAGGAGTAAGAATCAGTTTCTTGTAATGCATCACCTCTTCCGTTCTTCTCTTTAGCTGAGAAATTTCTGTTCTGACTGTTCTAAAATTGTGTCCTTACAGAAGCAGACAAATTCTCCCTCCAGGTTTGCTAACCAACACCAGAAGACAGACCAAAAAATAAAGTGCAATGGTAGGTCTACGTCTGTTCTGTACCTATATAACAACCCCAAAACTCTAGAGAAAATTACATTGCTGTTCAAATCCCTGCAATTGAACTACCTAAGTTTTGTGTTCAAAGCATAATGGCTGTGTTTGATATTTTTAAAGCAGGTCATTCCAGCTGACTGTAATATCTCTGGGCAAATCTACCTCAAGTATAGTTATTGAGATGGTATTTATTATACTTAAAGGTTTTCCTACAATCCACAATGCTCTTACCCTGCAGACAGGAAGCCACAATATTGCAGCTAAACTTACATAGCTGGTCATCTTCGTTTCCCTCTTGAATTTGGAAAGTAGCCAAATGGTGAAGTCAGTAAGAAACCCTTATCCCCACATGTACCAGAGGAAGTTTTGGTGCACAAGCTGCTACAGACCATATATTACCTGAGGCTCCCTGACAAGTAGAAGGTCAGCCACATGAAAGTGATTCTAACAGGCAAAAACCATCAGTAAGTTAATGTGCTCAATGCTCCTTCATACAAACAAGCCTTTTGAGACATCATCATCTCTACTGTATGGCAGTTATGTGCTCTTGAACACAGATGTGCCAAGGAGCTTCTCAAACCAGAAGGAGCTTCTCTGTTAGGTGGTACAGAATAGTCACTCCAAATGTTTAGCATGACCAAAAAAAAAGATTTACTTGAGAGAGATATCCTACAAAGAACCAAAAAAGCCTGCCTCTTTACTGTTTCACAGCACAAAATCCAAGAGCAACCCAACCACCCAAGCTACAGGTGCATCAGTAGTTCAGTTTGGCACCGCAGGGAGCTCTGCTGCACAGCACTCCCTTCCTGGGGCAAAAGCCAGGCCTGCTCAGGAACTCTCCAACACTCAGCTCTGAACCACCTACTTCCCTTACACCTTTACCAGTCAGCAGCTGTACTCAAGGTTCAGTATTGGTCATATTAAAAATAAAGTCCTTCCAAACACATAAAAGGAATATTAGGAATAAAGTCCTTCCAAACTCATAAAACCATTGAAATTTTAAGCTTAATGAAATCTTCCTATGTGCCAGGCATCCCATACATTTTCCTTAGGCAATGGACAGCTTGCTATGCTATCTCTCTGAGAGGAAATCTTCCATCTGTTATCTTCCCAGTAACTTTGCTGTCCTCATAGACATGAGATGACAATAGCCAGGGGCATACCTGAAATCCTTGCATTTTAACATGTGCTGAACTGCTAGGAAACTTTTTAATTGGAAAGGTCACAGGAGGCAGATTTCTGGGAACATTTCCAGATAAATGCCACATTTCAGCAATGCTCTCTCATCAGATGTTACATAAAAGGTGGACAGACAGTTTTCAGTGATAGTTTGCAGCAGGCCCACCTACCTCCTGAAGGTAAAGCTTAAATCCTCCAGAGCTGTACAGCACAAATGCCATCTTGCAATCCACAGTTGTGGAACACCAGTCTCCACTGTCCACCTCTCTTGCTGCAGCAATTAACTGATCAGAACTAGAAACCAGAAGCTGATACAAAGTGAGGTGCTTCAGAAACTTCACCAAAAAAATAGAGGTGCTCGTTATCTGTTATTGTTTTGGCTGGCTGCACTTTTAACCTGAAATTGAAAAATGTGCATAAACCCAAAAATGCTTGGTTTTTAACAGTAAATTGAATTCAGTCTCTCACATCCCAGATAAACATCCTAAATCTTGGTGCACAGTGGTGTGAAGGGATGGGTGCTCTTTGCTCCCCCTTCTATGTAGATACACCCTTGACCAGATCAGCTTTCTCAGTGTCAAATCCAAACAGATTCAGCTCTGTTGCACTAGTATTTTGCAACAACAAATACAATGTTGTCACTAAACTTACAAGCAGTTCTAGCAACCAAAACAATAAAAAATTACCAGAAACCAGACCTCAGCCTTTCTACTCACCTCCCTCCTGTCCCACTGTTTTCCCTTAATGGATTATGCCTCTTTTCTATTTCATTGGTGAGACGAGGGAAAAGTTCATTCTACTCCATATTGCTCCCACTTATTCCCAAAGCCTTCAACATGTTTAAACATAAATCCTTGGAGCTTCTAGCTCTTAGGACTTATCACTTCCACTAAAGCAAAGGAAGAGTTAAATCCAGTCTCAAGACTCTGTAGTAATTATTCCCTATAACCTCTGTCCATGCTAAGCCTGTCTCACAGAAGATGCCATGAGATTTACTATCTACAGAATACAAGAAAAAAAAGGGCAACAAATATTTTTAGTATTTTATTAACTTTAACAAAACCAGCAAATTAAAGGGTGGCCACCTTTTTTGGAGAGGATTCACATTTTAATGGCAGCTATGAATATATAACCAGCTATGTACAACTATGTCAGCCATCAACTGAACACTAATCAATGTAATCCAAATCTTCTGGGATTCCAAAACCTTTATCTATTTTGCTCTCTTCAAATCCAAATTTACGCTTGGCCCAGGACTTTATTGAAAAGATGTTATCTGTAAACAGAATGAAAAACATTAATTTTGAGTATTTAGGAAAGCATGAATTTTAGTCTCGGCTACAACAAAATCCTTCCATTTGCAGTATCTCTTGTCTGTATGAAAAAGGTACATAGTGGGGAACATCATTATCAAGTAGATTTAGAACAGAAAACATGAGGCTTTTGTTAATAACCTCCAAAAGAGAGGAAATCATTTACTTAGCACCGAATAAAAATATGTTATCTTTATCTTTTCTTGCTCCTCTTTTACAAGGAGACTGAAAGCTACGATTACAGTGTAAGCCTGCTATAGTGATGAGGTAAGTGTGAGTATGCATAGTAAGTATTTTATAGGTCCTTCTTCAACTAGACACCTACTATGTGACTGTCTACAGCTATAAAAATTGGATTTAAATTTACCGTAAGGTCCATTCTAGTCCTGCGTGTTTGTTCAGACACTATTTTTTCAAAGTTAAAAAAAAGACATTCAAGAAGCTTTATTTTAGTCAGGACTTCTCTTTTTAGCATCACATTACTTTAACATATACATCAATTTAACATAATTTTTCACTGCAGCATTTACTGAAACTTATTACGTCATTTTTAACACCCATAAATTGCAGCATTCCTGAAGAGAGGAAGTGTTCACTGTCTCTGCACAGCTTAGAGATATTTTTTTTTCTTTAACCATCACACATTTGGTTTTAAAACTGTCTCTTCAAAAGAAAAAATATGCTGCAGCATATAACCAAATTGTCTAATTAAACAGCAAAGTACTTTTACAGGCTGAGGCACAGTTCCTTTACCTCATTCGAAGCCTTGAGAACAGCCTTGTCACCAACAGCAGAAAGCCCTGACAACTCTCAGAATACATGATTTTATTTCCCCATATGCAGTAAACAACCCAGGTATAAAATAGTCCAAAGACTAAGACAATGATATCCTGCTGCACTTGGCACAACCAATGATAGCAAGCAGTCCATCAGTAGGAGATCTATTCTAGACAAAAAATGATAAAAAATATTCTAAATAATTTTAAAAAACCATAAGGACATATAAATTGTTTGCTTTGAAAACTGGGAATGAATACAGCAAAGCTAAGCAACAACAGAAAATTGAGCTAAACTTCCATATGAATGTCATTACAGTAGCATTCCTTAAAACTATGCATCATTTTACCTGTCAAAACTGATCAATTAGTTTGAGAAATACCTACTTTGTATCGGCATCCTTCACATGGTGGCAGCAATAAGATTCCACAAAACATTCTACTCTTTAGAAAGAAATGAACATTCAGAATAGAATTGAACTATCTGAATACCTGGGCATCACCATTTCCAGTCTCTATTGATTTCCTCATCTTAAGAGATTTTAACTTATCCAAGGAAACAAGTTGCAGGATTTAACACAGTGTAAAGACAGCATCAGAAGAACAAATCTGTTATGGCATATGAAGTATATTCAGTAACAAAACTGAGAAGATGTATTCTTTTTGTTGAATCATAATAGTTTTATAAGTAAAATAAATTTCTCTATGTTTCATAAGTGAGGACTATCCTATGTCAAATTCTAATCAAATTTAAAGGTCTTTTACTGAAATTGCTCTAGTGTGAAGCTGTGTCACTGCAATACACACCAGTCCATCTGTTGGCTGCCTCCTTGGCCACTTGGTTTGTTTGGCCTGAAACAGAGAAAAACACCAACAACAATAAAAGCATACATCACAGTAAAATCATCACATAGTTTCAAGGCACAGAAACTAAATTTTTATTGATGTTATTTTTATGGAACCACACAATGTAAGGAAGTTATTCTACTGCTTCCAAACACTTGTTTTACACTTCTAAGGTTCCAGCAAGCACAAAGCTAGGTTAAAGAAAAAGAGGAGTAAAGAGCATAGAAGATAACATATGAACTACTATAAATTTTAAAAGCGTATTTTAAAATAAAATAACCCTAGTTTGGTTTGCCTAGGGGCTTAATTGTCTTCACCAAGATTTGAACTAGATACATGGCCTGAAGATATCAGAGGCAACAGAGATGGAAAATATTTCATAATCCTCTCTATACATAAGTAAACCATCACATGGGTATGCATGAGTCTACACAGATAATGAGAGTGACAAGGCAGCAGTCTATCATATCAATCCAAAAGTTTATCATATAGCTCTGGAATGTCTCCACGGCTTTGAGAACCCCTCAATGAAATTAAGACAAAATAATGTTTCTGGCAATTAAACTTGGCTTATGTCCCTTAACACCATTCCAGAGCTAAACACATAATAGTAAATTACCATTACTACAAGCAGGTTTTGTATAGTTTCCATGAGACAAAACAACCAAGAAGAATTCCTCTTGGATCACCTTGCTCCCATTTAAGTAAGTACTGAATCGAATTAAGCAGGTTAGGCAGTAACGTGGGAATTTATCAGAATCATTCTGGTTCTCACGCCTACATGTAACTTAAGTTATTCCCAGTCAGTCTTGTCAGTACTTGCATAATACTCATTTGAATGGTCAGCATGAAACTTGTCTCCAGGGTACTGAGATATGAATACATGATCAGGTACCCACTGTTATACACATTAAACTTAAAGCAAAATCAAATTATGTTGAAAAATCATCTGCTAGCACACAGGAAGGGAAGAACTCATTACTCCAACCTTAACAGTAACTGATATGAAAAATGTTTACATTGGAGTAATACACTATTTCAAAACCAATATAGTTTCTAAAATTGGCCTACAATTAGAAAGTTTGAGCACAGCACGAAGAAAAGCAAAAAAGATGAGCAAAAAACTGAGTGGGAAAGAAAATGCTATTTTTGCTTACTTGCATGCATCAGAAATTCAAGTTTAGCCTGAGAGAGGTATATTTATTTCCTTTGCTGAGTGCCTGCTGCCATCCCGACTTGTTCAGTTCCACAACTGGCAGCACTGACAACAAACTTGCAGCTAATGGCATTTGGAACAGTACCTAACCCTACTTAATGCAAGTCTGCAGAGTAAGAGCTTCCACTCATCAAGACTTTAAATGTGTGACCTCAGCATTTTTCTAAAATTCTACTGTAAAACCTGACAGCTGTATTTGACTCCAAGTAATGAAGTTTGAAATGAAGTGGAGGAAAGTGGGATGGCATTAAATTCCATGGATCCAGAGCTGTGAGGTGACAGCATCCTGGTGGTGGGTGAGCCAACCTATTCCACAGCACTTGAGAGGTCTCAGCAGAAAGCTCAGCTTTGCTGGAAGCAATTGACCAGTACAACAGTGGCAGCATGGTGCCCTCACCCTGCAAACACTGCTCATGTGTGCTAAAATATACATATGTGATCATGTGTTCTGAAAATGTGACTTCACACCTCTGCCAAAGAAAAGGCTGAGGTGATGGCAGACATAGGCTGGACAACAAGCGAGAATGGCAGTCACTGCCTAAAACCAATTGTGGCTAGAAATGAAAACATGGTAGTGACAGCAGGAAGCTATAATGAGGAAATACAGATAGATAGATAGATAGATAGATAGATAGACAGACAGATAGACAGACAGACATATAATCCCCAGTGTCTCATGGCTACAGGTGAACATTTAGCTATCTGAAGACAAGATTTAAGCCCCTTGGGATAAGTCTTAAGTCTTGCCTATGATTGCACTGCATGCTCTTGTGTGTCTGCTGCAACCAACACCATGCCTGGAAGAGGAACAAGATAGCTGGTAGTTATGGACCTGCATCTCCAGGCACAGACACCAGCCACATCTGCATCATTGCCAGCATCTTCCAGACCTCACAAGAACTGTCAGAAATGAAGAACTCTGCACTTTCACTGCTTTCAGGAACTCTTTTATAGTTGCTTGTTGGGACTTTCATTGGTTGCACCATCTGTATGTACACATGCACGGAGGATGAGGGAAAGCAGGAGTAGTAAAGCAGACACCCCCTGACACACCTACTTTATGTATGGGTGTAGCTAACTCCAAGTCATGCTACCTCTGACTGCTTGTTCTCTAGCTCCAGGGGATCACACAGCCAGGCTGGTTCTTAGACTGCACTGAAAAACAAGCTCAAGATCTGAAGAGACCAATAGCATGGGAACTCAAAAATATACACTCCAAAACAGAATCAGGACACCAACTGTGTGAAGCTGTAAAAAGGAGAAACTCAAACACAGCACTAAGGGCAGCTGGCTAATTGCCAAAACCATCAAAACCATGGAGCCCCAAACTTGGCTGGAGTCCTTCTGATCCTCCTGCTCACCAGAGCTGCTCTAACTGAACTTGATTCTTGGCAACTACTAAATAGTACTCCAGTACTGGATCTGCACAAGACAATGAAAGGCCAAATATGCAGTAGAGGTGAGCAACAGAGGAGACAACATTTTCCAGATGCTTCCAGATGTTCTCATTATCATTAGGCTCTAGTTACAGTCTGTATCTATACATCTGCATATAGGCTGACAATATATTGCTGTCTGGAAGCTGCAAAACAATCCATTTGTTCTGGACATTACATATTTATTTCACCTATTTGTGTGACAATGAATCAACAGACTTTCCCACTCCCATGTCTGCAGGATACAAGTAATTTATTTGACTAAGACACATACCTGTATCCTCTGCTGACAAATTTCAGGCACATTTGGCATTTTCTAAGGAAGAAAATGGAAGCTTGCATTTTTGTCTCCAAAACTGAAAAAAAGCAACCACTGTATGTACAGCAATGCAAGGCCCAGGAGCAGCAAGACGTGAAGTGCTGGTCTGTTACGTCAGCAAAACACACCTGGAAATATGCCCAAAACAGTGAAAGACTACAAGACAGAGTTATTTTGACCAGTCCTCATGAAAGTTTTTTTTCCCCTCAACTCTGAGTATCTCTGGAGAACTGCAGGGAACTCAAAAAGCCCAGATTCTGGGAGCTGAACCATTATCCCAAGCATATTGTGATTGTCCTTCTCACAGGGACAATCCACTCTATCCCCCGAGAGGAAAGCAAAGGTGTGGAAAGGAAGGTCCACCCACAGTAAATGTCTAAAAAGAAAACAAGGGTGGGTTGGAAACATGCTTTTCAATGCAGGTAAGTGGCATTCTACCAGTGACCTGCAGGTATTTTGGAGCAGGCCAGGAGACAGAGGTGACAAAAGGGCACATGGACAGATGTCAGAGGTGCACCAAAAAGCTTCTAAAGCAAATGGACAGCACCTGGTCAGGAGTCAAGGCCAGCAGCACAGAACATCAGCACAGCAGTGTTTCTAACAAATCTCAACAGGCATTATATATTGACTCAGACCATTGTAAGGCCACAATGTTTCTGATCTGACTCAGGAAGCCCCTACAGTCATTCTCAGCATACTGCAGAACTACAGCCTCCTCTTTCCTTCTTCCCCCAGATTCTCTCACTTTTTTCACTGGAAGGGGGAGAGAGTTTGAATTAAAAATCCTATTTGCATTCCAAAATTGAGTGGCAAAAAGCTGTAGAAGTCTCAAATATTTCCACAGGGCAAAAATCAATTGTGATAGTAACAACCACCATCTCCTCAGAAACATTTTCCAAATGTACTTTAGCTTCTTCCTAAAAACATTTTTAAATCTCACACATATCATTACAGGAACACTAAGGATACAGTCATGGAACAGTACTCAAATTCAGATTGTAAAGGCACCGTATTACAGTTCTGGTAGCTATAGTAAAAGAAACAAAACAAAACAAACCAATGGCCAGAACCAGCTCAAAATCACCTGAGCCGGCAGAAATGAACAAAGAGCTGTAGCTTTCTCTGATCTCCTAGATCCTACTCTGGCATTTTCTGGATAACTTTAAGGACTTCTAGGTCCAGGAACCTCTACTTCCCCAGAATAACAAAAGCTAATTGTATTTATAAAGCTTACACACTTGAGTGCCAGTTCTGACCTACCACAACTAATGCCACAAGAAAATGGTATGGACTTCCTCACTTAAAAGGCACGTGACTGCAGAGGGAATTAGCACCTTCCCAAGGAGAGAGTCACCCATCAGCCTGTAGGGTGTTAGCAGATACATGCAAAATACAACTGCAATCTTCAGCATGTGGGCAAGGGAGTAATTTTACAGCATGGATCACAATTCCTCTGCATGAAACACAGGGAACAGCTGCAACTGTTCTCAGGGACCAGGGAGGATTATTAGCTCAAAGGTTCCCAATCTCTCTCGTGAAACTGGTCAGGGTAAATTATGTGCATTAAGTGGATTTGAATTCCTGTAATAAATATGCATTCACTTAGACCAAATTCAAAGATGAAAAATGGCAACTACAGTAGGAACATGTAAACTTGAACCTCTCATGACTCTGGATAACCCTCTGCAGAAGGCAGTGGATAATCATTCTCCTGCACATAGGTTGCCCTTACTTTCCAGAAACATTACCTTGCCATCACGACAGTGACAGACTTGTTTTCCTACTTCTCCTGGGGCAGCATCACTATAATATCCCGTGACACAGTTTCCAAAATTCTTTCCACTACTGAAAACATCTCATGCAAATAAAGATCCCATCTCCAAAGGCCAGGGTAGAAGGTGAGCAGAGAAATTATATACCTGTCATCCACAGAAAGTACAAAAGGTTATTGACTAGTAATTCCTACCCACCTGTCCATTCACAAACTGACATACACCACAGACTCTGATCAAGAGCCCATGACTTGCCATTGGAGACTATTTATGGAAATGATGTGATGAAGTGGCTTCTTAAGGTCCATATTTGAGTATCCTTGAGAATAAGTAATCTACAACACTGTCAACAGGCTGAATTGCAATGTGGCAAGAAGAGCTTTACAAGAATGTTTTGTAACCCTGTACCAGGCAGATATGTCCATACTATTGGAAATCTTTATCCTCGCCCATGCTTCCCAAAGAGGCACTTCCTCTTATAAACAGAATAAAGAGCTGCCGTGTAGAAAAGTGATAGCACATCAGAATTCTGTCAACTCCTTTGAATCCAAAATAACACATCACTCTTCCCCCATACTCCAGTATCCTACACAACACTTTCCTCACGATGTTAATCAACAGGTCACAATGCTTCAGAATTCATTACTAAATTCAAGTCAATGTGTAAATATGATTTCTCATTTAAATGGCATCACAAACTCAGCTCAACTTTTTATACTGACTTATTTTAGACTCTGAATAAAGTTTCAGCACTACAAGAAAAAGCACTGACAGTTATGAATGCTAGCTACTGGTCTACAACTATTCTGAAAAGCATAGAACACAATATAAGCTATTTAAGATAGAAAAATACTCAAGAATAGTGGATATATAAATTAACAAAATCAGCATTTCTGCTGCAACACCACTGTATATATGCTTGAAAATGAACCTGAGCAAATAGATATCATAGTGCCAGTCCTGTCTACCTGGTGAGATGTAGCAGTGCACAGTAAAGCTACTAAGAAGCTGATTCACATTGCCGAGAATATGCTTTTAAAGGGTCTGTGATCTCTGTCAGTGTGTTTGAAAAAAGTGTCAAGTCTCATCAGCAAAAAACTCCCTCTGTCCTGTATGAAAAGGTCACACTGTCAAATTTCATCAGTATGTACACAGGGTCTCCTTGAAAAATGTCCAACAGAATTTATCAGAATTGTTACCAAAAAATTCCTCTATGCAAGACATGCTCTGGCACTTAAGTTTACTATACTCATGTACCTACAGAAAAAGACCATTTACCTTTCAAGTGTTGTACTTGAAAATCCACACTAAAATCTTAGTTGCATAACTAAATTTTCATCCAAAGAGCAGAGGGAAGCAAAGAGCTTGCAAAACAGAAACAAGCACACCAACTTTATTCAGGGCTGATTCAGGTCTCGCTGACACCACTCTGTTTTTCTTGCACTGGACAATTCTTCCTTCCCTACTTCATTCACTAATAGATGCCACACCTTCAGAACAGCTAAAGGAACTTGCACACTTCTGAGCTGCTGAATTGTATTTCACAAGGAGGCCCATGCCAGGGCACCATGGTTTTTGGGCAGATGTGTATTGCAATCTGCTGTGACTTCACGTGTCACAGACGTTGTAGAGAAGAGTCTGGAAGGCATCGCAAGAGGTTCTCTGGTCTCTGTCACCACAACTCAAAGTATGTTCAACTTTTCCTATACCGTTTCTGAGGTATTTGTTGCCTGTTTTTAAGGTTTCCAATTTTCTGGCCCTACAATTTAAGGCTATTACTTTTTGCCCTCTTCTCCATGAACCTGAGTAACAGGCTGCTGCTTTTCTTTTCTCGAGGAGATACAGATATGCACAACCCACTAAGAACCATCTTCTTTTGAGCCCTCTTTTTGTAAAGCTTTTTTGTCTCTTAGAATGTGATTGCTCAATATCCTTTTCCTCCACTCTGAGCACTTAGTTACATGAATATATGAATGCTTTGAAATAAATTAGGCTATATCCAGGTAGGATATCCAACACTGACACTGTGCTACAGCTGAAGCCATGCTCAAGCCTTTAGTGCCACACTTTCTGCCTTGAGCAGAAAGATTATTTTATACATCTCATTATGGGTTATATCACTGCTTTTGTATCTTAGTGTAGGGGTTTTTCTTGGCACAACAAGAATTCTTATATTCAATTCTGACATCTTTTTTCAAATCCTCCCCACTTAACCAACTGCCTCAGATCATTTGTGTAGCACAATATCCTTGAATACAGGTAACAGCCTTGCACTTGCCACTACCAACTACTATCCATTGTTTATTAGACCATCTTTGCAGTTTATCATGATCATTTTGAAATCACATTCTGTCCTTTGTTCGTACAGTCTCTCCTATTGTCATCATCTGCAAATATAACAAAAGAACATCTTCTATTGTATTATTCAGCTCATTAATATAAACACTGAGCAGATGCACACACATGACAGACAACATTACAGAGCTTCATCAACTCCACCGCCCTTTCTGATACTGATACATTATAAAGTAGTTTGAGATTTCACACTACTGCTGTTTCATCAGGATTATATTTCCCTACCTTCCTTAAAACAGTGCCATGCAAAACTGACTCAAAACACCAAAGACAAACTTCCCCCAATCTACAAAGATCTCATACAGTGGCAGAGAGAAAACTTCTGTGTTGTTCTAGCTGTTTCCAAATTGGTTTTCTGTTTCTGAATTTTTCTCTGATATCCTTCTCTTATCAGTGAAACTAAGTCATATGACATTAAAGTGAGAAGGGAAGAAAAAACACTGTTTCCACACTGTCAAATGTGCCAACATTAGTCTTGCACTTACACAACCTGCCCTGAAAAATCTTCTGTTAAATGGCACAGGACAAGGTATCTATATTAGGAAAATACAGTCATTATCCAGAAAAACCCATAATGAAAACATAACATACCATCCCATAAAATATAGGAAACATTTTAACATAAAAGATTAGCAATACATTTCTTTAAGCAAGGGCAGGGAAGACCTCAATTTGACAGTCCTGCATGTTAGCAGTAAAGACAATGAACTAAAATCCACAATACCCTTCCTGATCTAATTTTGCATGTCAAAGTCATGAAAATATAAAGGCCTGTACATTCCTTCAAGTATCTCTGTAACTTTATCAAAATTATCTGAATGAGTGCTACCATACACAACAAACTTAGCAGGTCTAACCCTGGAAGACAGAAGCAAAATACTTACTCCACAAAAGCCTTTTTGTTTCATATATAAATGGATCTATAGATTAGATCCTTTCATCAGGGCACTCCTAAATAGAAGAGTGTCATAAATGAAACCATAAGCCAATTCACTCCTAAATAAAAGTGTCATAAACATAGCCATAAGTAGCCATTTTCCACATCACAAATTTTATCAAGTGTCTACCATTCCCAAGCAGTTCAACAGCTTTTGCCATAAGGATTTACTGGCAGAGACAATAAAGCTATTCCTATATACTTCACCTATGAGCCTCTCACTTTAACTATTTTTCTGTCATTCCAATATAAACAAATAAGAAACAAAATAAAGAAAAATAACAAAAATATATCTTGTGAGTGTTCTCATTTGATTTAAAGAAAAAGCAACCTTCCAGAGTGGCAAATTCATTTAAGCAGGGTGTTTGCTACATATATTATCTAAAGATTTGGTCCTCCAACTGCCTTCTTTCTGAGTGTCCAAGAAAAGCTCCACTGACAAAAAACAGCTTTTTGCTTAACTAGCTAAAATGCAGCTTCATTTTAAAGAAAGTTGGCTTAAGTTGACACTCCCTAAGAATAGTCTGGCTAGAATGTGTTTGAGGTATAAAAACACAAGTATGCATAAGTCTAAATATTTAGGACAATTTCTCATTGCAGAGTAACCTCTTATCTAAAGATCAAACACAGAGACAGAGAAATTCTCTGAAACGCAGAGAATAAGGGCCTTTTGCTGAAAGCCAAATGACCCTTCTGGAGTTAAGCTCTCCAGCTTCAGCCAAAAGCCCCACATTTCACTTTAAGCTTTGTGCCTTATGTATGTATGTACAGATACTTCCTAATTTGCCCAGTTTGACCTGGTGGCCCTTCACTCATTATTCTTCATGGCTGTTATATTTTCCTTCTTTTCTAAGTGCCAAAAGCTGATCACTCATTTACATAGTCCTGTTGCTCCCTCATTCAAGTTTTTTCAAATCCATTTTCTAACAGTTCAATTCATTGCAGAGTTCATGAAAATCCCCTTATGAAAATTCATCATCTGTTCCTAGTTGGTCAGAAGACCCCTGGGTGCTCTTCAGAGATTACCACACAACAGACATTCTGTGAGGTACAGGACAAATGACCACGTGGATGAAAGTCTTGTGAAGAAGGCAATAAAAGACTTCTTCAGATTTTCTGGATGGAAAGAGAGATTTCAAAGACCTCAGGAGAGTCCATCACAAGATACGGGCATCTACACCATTAGTTCCTAACTTGAGCTGATAACTTATCAGCTGGTGAACTTCAGCACTGGAATGAAGGAAGGGCCAAGGTGAGAACTCTTTAACTTGCTTTTGTCAGGGAAGGTCCTTAAGCCATTACATTACAGCCTCTGGTAATCACAGCCAGATTCTGCTTAGTAAGTGTTTCCTTAGTCAAAGGATCAGCCTTTTCAATATCTGAAATGCAAGCAAGCCTCCTTTGATTTTCAAGATAAAAAAAAATAGAAGGGCTGAAGATAAAGGAGCAGATACTCTGCTCAAATTGGCAATTCCATCCAGTTTCTTATGATTACCAAAGGAGCTTGGATCGGTAATCAAAGTACACATTTGTACCTCCATTCATTAAGTACCCTGTTCCTTTTCTGAACTTTACTTAACAGCTAAAATTTTAGCATTACTGTATGAAACTATGTTCACATTCAAGTACATTTATTATTCCTCATTCTTTCTAGAAACTAAGTTATGTTTAGTTTTCATAAGTTTGATTTATATTTTAATGTAGTTTTTGAACAAGTAATTTAATTTGTCAACCTTCCAAATGAATGACAAGCCATTCCAAGAACAGTAATAGGGAGCAGGGGAAACAGAACAAAATTCTTAGTTTGTTGAGAACAGTAGAGTAAACATGTCCTTTCGTTATTGGTGCACATCTATATATACTCTGGTACTCCATGATGAAGGAGGAAAAAAGGCGTGGGTGTGTGAGCTGTGTAGTTTTGTTTTGATTAGTAGCAGATAGCCTGCAAGCTACATATATGAACATCCATTGTCTACTTCCTGTCATATTCTCACCCAGATGCTCTGGAGATGGCTATATTAAATATATAATACTCTGTAAGATGAGACTCATTAAAAAAGGAGTTCTTGCTTTTATAACAATTATTTTTCTATGTACTTTTAAGCAAGTGTCTGATTCACTCCAAAGAAAGCTTAGTTTAACCCACTAAGACAAACTTAAATGTGAGTGAAGACACAAGTCTACCTTCAGCAGAATGACTAATTTCCAACTGCAGACCTCTGTTAATGGCATTGCTGCACAAACTGTAAAAAGCACAGCTTGTCTCTCAGATGCCAGGTGCATATTTCATGGTCAGTAGCTAGGAAATATCCTCCTAATTGCAAACTGAACATACTGCATCTAAAAGTGATTAAAAAACCATTTTCTCTAAAGGCTTCATCTGTACACTATTGATCTTGGTGGCACCTAGACCAGGCACAAAATTATTTGTAGATTTTCACTTTTCCAAGTGGAAACACTCAATTTTTTTAAATTGTTTATTAGCTGATATTGCTGACAAGGCTTTTTAGTTTAAACCACCTTTCTGGTCCAATTTCTGAACAATAATCCATTAAACCATTTGTAAGTTATTGGCATTCTAACACATTTTGAGTAAAACTGATGCAACTCATTTTAAAGTCTCTCCATTAGCCAGGATAGTCCAATCTTCATTTAATTTCTTCACTACTGTTTCTCTTCTGAGAACAGGAACTATTCCTAGCATTAGTAAGAATGTCCCAAAGAATCTAACTCTTAGTGCTAAAGTTTTTGTAACACGAAGTACATCTGCATATGCAACATATTTTCAAATTGATTTGAACATTAGAGAATAGCTGGGTGTATCAACAAAAAAAACAACCCCCAAACTATGCACTCAAAAAATCTAAATAAACATTAACTTTTCAGCATTAACCTTTCAGATATTAAGATGAATGAAAAAACTGAACAATACAGAACTATTTTCTCATACTGTCTATATACCCTGACAATTCCTCTGTTTGTCAAGCTAATATTTTCTTTGTTTAGAAACATCAGAATTAGAAATTTCTGAAGGACCTAAAAGGAAAAAAAAGACATTTTCAAATACATATAACATGACATTTTCATGGTATTCAGTAAAGTCTGGATGTTTTATCAAAATTTATTTTCACAGAATCATGTAAATATTAATTTTAGAAAATAACTTGAACTGGACTGGCAGTGATGCCTCTGAGACCACACATTCAGAGAGTCAAAAGAGTAACTATGTGGATATCTGTAGTTTAAAATTGTGTCCATTTGAACCCCTTGTCTCTCTTGTTACAGGATAAAAATAAACAGAGAGAGCTAAAGTAAAAAGGCTGACACCAAAATTGCTACATGTGTTGTATCTGGTAGTTTGCTAATTTTTGAGAAAAAAAGTTTGCCTAGACATGTTCAGATCACTGTTTTAAAGGTAAAAGCCTAAGACATAAAAGTTATCAGTAACCAGACATTCTAAAAACATGCTAAATCAAAAAGGAATGCTGACAGGCAAGATCCCAGGCCCCATAAATATTAGCAATCATACCACACAGAAGTCACTGCAGGCAGTATGTAACTATTCCTGAGAGAGCTGCCCTATCCAAAGGCACACAGTAACAAAGCATGGCTATTGTGTAAAAAAAAGCAAAGGCCTAACAATGTTTTAATAATTTTAATTCCTCTTATTACAGTGAAAGAACAAAAGTTTGAAATTCTAGAAATGTTTATTTTACAGTGAACACTGAAAGTGTTTAGCTGTTTCCAATTACAAGCTGACCAGCAACTCAGAGGAAAGTCCCTACCATTTATACACTTATGTTGCCAGACAAACTTTTCTATAAAATTAATTATGAGAAAAATTTTATTAGCTCCTAAACACCTCTCTCTGGCAGGCAGAAAGAATTAAACATATGCAGAAGGGTAATCTTGATATTAGGTGGAGCTTTTTCTGTTGACTTTATGAAAATCTGCATCAACTATGAACTATTGTAAGCTTGCACTCTCCATGGCTTTGCTGTCTACCATAACCTTTAGAGAATCTAGCAGCATCATCTCTCCAACTCTGCATACACGCATACCATGTCACAAAAGGAGACAAATCTCTCTACAATGGATGCTCTCCCATGAGAATATATCCCACCTACATAGACCTGTCTCAAAGGTGAGAAACAATCTCCATCTGAAGCAGGGTCACAAGTTGACTAGAAAAGTATAAAATCCCACTATTTGTTTGGCTTTTTTTACTTCAAATTATTCTTTTCAGTTTTACTGCCTTTGAGAAATAATTTATTAATCAATGCTAACTCACAAAAGGTGTCTTAAACAACATTACCAAGTGGCAAAGACAAACTTCTGAACTGCAGAGGTCATTAGAAAAAAATCCACAGATTCTGCTGTTCTAGATATATTTTTACAATACTGTTCCTGTAAAATGGAATTATCAGAATATATCCACAAGACCATTATTACCATTAAGCTACTATTACGTAGCTTCCTCTAGTGGTCAGTCCCTAAATCTTGTTGCTTCTGCTATTTACTGTAGTTACACACAAATCTGTGTTCAAATGCTGTAAATTTGAGAAGGCATTAAAATTTATACTGCAATGTACCTCTAATACAAAAGCCGAGGAAACTAAGCCAAAACGTAGAGCAAAACATTTGTTAGTTGACACTAAAACAGTGAACTAGCTAAACAGTGAAGTCAGCAAAAACCAGAGTTATTAGTTTTCCCATTTGCACCCTTGTGAATATGCATTATAATATATTTAGTTACATGGTCAAGTTTGACTTTCCCACCATGAGACTCAGGAAGTAAAGACAGATGTTCAGTTTTTAGCTGAGTCTTCAGATATTTGCTATGAATCATTCAAACTTTTGTTTTGACCCTGAAAATTATGTATGTATGTGCGCGTGTGTGCATGCACGTTTTAATGAGCCTTGCTGCTGTGCAACTAGTTTCTTTCTGCAAAACTCAGCTGAGGGAGGGGGCAACTTAAAAGACACAGCAAAGCATTCACCAAATTTGAAGGCCACTGAAAACAGATGACAACTTGCTATAGCCCTAAAATACCACAAGAAGAATCAAGGCAGCTCTCTGTCATACAGGATGAGAAATTAAGAGGATGAAATTTTACACTGGGCACCAGGAAGATTTCCTTACAGGTTGAAGTCATTAAGGAGGAAGAGAGAAAACCCAAAGGTAGAAAGTGACAACTGCCTGTTACTAAATATATTTTATTGAATATATTTTACTGAATATATTTATTCAACTGTTAAAAAGAGTGCGATTACATAACACAACAGCCATCTCTGACTCTAAAATAAGGTAGTTAGAAATCTGCTCAGGTGATTTAACTGAAAATAATGCCAAGGGTTATGTTATCTAAATTGTACAGACGTAGAAAATCATATCACCCATGTGCAGTTTGAAAATCTGTGAATGAGTAACTTTTATAATATGGCTTTTTTCTGTGAAACAGCAGCAATAACTTTTATGTCCAGCTGAATGCATTTCATTGCCTGAGATTCTTTACTGCCTTCTTACTTTTGCCTTTGCACTTTTCTGCACTCTGGAACCAAAAGAAATCCCCCTCAACCTTTTTTTTTTTTTCTTTCCATCTCTTCTATAAAGCTTGTCAACTTCCATTCAGCTCTGACAAGGGCATTAACTCCCCAAAACTGACACCACCATTTACTCATTCATACATTGCCAGCAACAATGCATACTGCCAGTGTAGCAATGCCTGACAAAACATATAATGAAGCAGAAACTTAATTTTAAGTTCAAGGACAAATTAATTTTGAAACACTACTGCATATTCCCCTGGGAAGCCTACAGGTAGCTCAACAGTGCCAACCTCACAAGTGCCTTAAATGCTCATCCCTCCATCACAGAAATTCACATGGAGCTTCCACACATTTGGACAAAAAAACCCAAATGCACAACATACAGACAAAAGACAAGGGCATGACTGAAGCACTAAGTATTACATTTCCTTCCCTTTTTTTCTTTCTTTCCAAGATACCAGTCTGCATGTTACCAGCTAATGCAGCTTGCCCTAGCATTGCAGCTGTGATTTGCTCCCTTGTGCCATATTTAGAAACGTGCTCACTGTGACTGTTTCAAAAGAGGCTCTCAAACCATTCTGTGGGATGCTGACTGTAAGGGTACCTCAGCAGTTAAAATACCTGATGTTACACATCCCTCTGCTGTTGGTATCTGCCTAACCTCATTCATTTTTACAGTTGGAATCAGCTGGAATGTCTCTTCTCCTCAGGAGAGCAGGCAGCAAGGGATTTACAGCACAGTAACTAACCTCAGGTCTCAAGTTTGCTTATTCCCTGGCATACCATTACATCCTTGGGGAAAGATAACACAGCTGACAAAAAATGTCACAGCTCCTCAAAATAAATAGTATCTGTCCAAATTTGGAGAGTGCTGCCAACTCTGTTTATGTTCCTGGCTTTCTCTCAAAACAGCTCTAAAGCTGTGGACTTTGTTAGTAAAATAAGAAAGGAGAAAGATTTAGCCACATCTCTTTTCAGAAAAAGTTTTGTGCCTGTTTCTCGTCACTTTGTAAAAGCTTTTTGGCATTACAGCAACCTGAATATGCAGTGGTGCTTGGGTAGCAATGTAAGAGCCTAATAAATAAAACATGAAAGCTGCAGTAGAGAAAATTCAGTAAAATTTCATGCATGCTTTTCATTTTTCATGCTAAGGATCAAAATATTAAGTGCATTTCAGTGCCAAATTCTATATTAAAGTCACTCATGATTCTCTGTATTCCATTAGAGTTAGAAACTCCAACCAAAACCCAGCATGTCAGAGACAGTACAGTCAGTCAAGATTGTGATAACCTACTTTCATCTAAGTGACAATTAAGCATCTCTAATGAAATGCTTATGTTTCAAACAGGCAAGACAAAGTAGAAAGATACCAATCTTAACAGCATGGAACTGAAGGCAAATGGGAGCTAGAGACTCCTCCTCCCACACACATTCTAGGGTACAGCACAACTTATAGAATTAACATGGTTCTGGAAAGGATGATCCTGATGTTAATTCTAAAGCATCAGAGTATTTTAATTATAGGATTGTTTCTCAACTGCTCAGGTGGTGGCAGAGTAAGTATCAATAAACTTCCTCATGTTTAACAGAACAGAACATAAAAAAGAAATGGTCAGTGTACCTGTTTTGTATTGCTCAGCTTTAAAAAGAAAAGCAGTTATTCTTTGACTAACTTCTGAATACCAGATTTTAGGCTAAAGAAGTGCAGAACTTTTCAGGCAAAGGATCACTTGAAACAATGCACAACTTACGCATCTCTTCAACCACGTCTGGATCACATTCTCTGTATTTGTCTATTTCTGTCTTTAGCTGCTCTTTTTTCTGCCGAAGGGCAGCAAGTTCCTTCAGCAGAGCTGCACGATCCGCCTGAGGATTCAAAGGATGTTGGGAGATACAAAAAACCCCCAAATATTAAAAACAGTAATTATCACCCAAAGTTTTTTTAAAAATAAAAATATACACTTAAAATTTAAAAGCTGCTTTCACTACTGCTTTCTGTCTACAAACTACTTGAGCATTTTATTTTATTACATAGAATTCTCAGAGATATTAAATGATACTGAATACCAGCTGGAAAGAAAAAAGGCCAAAATGTATCAATAAAAGAACAATTTTCTACAACCTTTAAACCATGGTTTAACAATGGTTTAACAAACTCCAAAGAGATCTCTTAAGTATTTGGCTTAAAGGTTAAGCAGTATTTAGGAGTGCTAGTCTCGTAATTAAAGACGGCATTACAGAAAAACCTATCATCCACCCTTCCACAAACTGAGATGCTGTGTATCAACACCCTCTGAATTTGTCTTTTTTTCTTTTGCACACCATTTAAGAACAATGGTCTCAAAAATAAATTCATGCATTTATGACATGGTAGTCTTTGCTAGGATTGTACACAATATTGACCTCAAAGATTCTATTGATCAATAAGAATCTGCAGACACTGACTCAACATGAGCTCTCCGACAGCCAGCTCAGCACATACTTCTAATTCAGTCTGTAGCTACAGACAAACACTGGAACTGGCTGATATTCAAATAACTCAAGCTAGGGTAGCCTAGAAGAGCCAGATTGCATGAGTTTGTAAGCCATCGAGATTTTACCAATGGCAATCTCCATGGCAACCCAGCAGCCTGAGGTGTTTGTGGATTTGGGATTTTGTTTATAGTTGTTGGGTTTTCCCCCCACAAACTTCCATATTCCCAGTGCTTTTGCCAACAGTTTGGATTCAGCATGTTCTGAAAATGCAGAACGGAAATCAAAAGTTTCCAGATGCTGAGGTATGGAGGTGAGATGCTTGGAGACCTACATTGCAATCTACATTTTTTAGGACTTCTTCTTGATGTATAATCAGGAATGAAAATGTTGGAAACATCAGCCAGAATAGGACTTCCTGACCAATAGCTGTCTGTAGGGCAGGCCACATGCTGGAGAAGCCCAAGGCTGAAACAGTTTGTTTGGAAACATGACAAGCACAATTATGTGAGAAACCTGCCTGTGATTCCTGATTACAGTCCATTGTGAATGAATGAATAAAGAATCCCCATTAAAGACACTGCCAAAAAGCAGGTTTTAATTGAATTTGTGGAACTGCAACATTAACAGAGTTTGATGGCAAGGTTCACTCTATTCCTTACTAGATAAATGAAACACACATAGGGAAAACCTAGAGTATTTCTACAAAACAGTTTGGATTTGAAGATTTGGCACTTTCCTACAAAATTCAATTCCTCCTGAAAGCTTCTGGCTGTGCGTGTTTATTGGAGGTTTAAATCACTTTAGACTGAGCATCTCAGAGCAAGTCAGCAACTTAGAATACCATACAAAGTATTTCTAACTAATATGTTGGTTATGACAAACAGGAAGCCTATATATAGTTTTTGCAGTGTTAACAGCTTCAGCAGCAAAGAGCACTGGGCTTACATTACTGCTCAGAACAGTAATTTAGGAAACTATATTACAAAGAAGTTGAAAAAAACCCAAACCAACATCTAAGTTTGTAGTTACCAGATCTGGCAGTTCAGCACCCTTTGGCAACTCTGGTACAGGCCTCTGGGTAGTTCAAGTTTTAAGATATTTTTATGTCTGAAAACACCTGGAAGTACTACATTAATATTTACAAGAAGTACATACTTGTAGCACTACATACTTGTAGCACTATTTCCTTGTAGGATTATGTCCCCCCCAAAGCAACTTACAGTATCTTCACGTCCAATTTTTGACTTCTCGATGCTTTTTTCTAAAGCCTCTTTTTTCTGACTGCTTTCAGCAAACTAATAAAGAAAACAAAGTACAAAATAAAACTTTTCCAGTAACATTAGACACAGCTATAAAAAGTGCATAAATATTAATGTATTTAAATAAGCAAGTGAATATGTCTTTTTAAAATACATGTGTTTAAAAAATAATTAAATTTTAAAATACATGTGTAACACATGTAATAAAAATAAAGACAAAATAAATACAAAAGTGCCCAAATATAAATCTGAGGCTCTGACCCACAGAGAAAAATTACAGGAAACAACCTCAAGTCTAAGAAATATTTATTCCCGTGGCACATAATCTTGTTACATACTGCATGTTCAGCATGGGACTAAAATCCTATTTCATACCATAATCTGGCATCTCTATGTAAAGGTCCCCCTAACATGGAGGCTTTGGATCTGATGATTTCCTTTGGTCCTTTTCCAGCTGTCCCTATTCATCAGAAGCAGTGACAAAAGCTGCAGCAGCTCCACCTGCTCAGCTGTGGATACCGGTGTTCCCAAAGTCTGGTATGCCACTGGCACAGCCCCAAACCCTTTTACATGCTGATGAACAGAAGCCTCTGTTCAAAGGCATGCAAAGCTGTGGCCCCCTTTTACTGTGTGGCCCTTGCACTGCCAGACCTCACAGAGATCCCTTCCTTCAAGCCCAAGGCAGAGGAATCTCACAGGGCTGGTGTGAATAATCCTTCCATTTTTCTGTTACATCAGGAGAAATAATTTGCCAAGAGAGAGCTCTCTCCATTAACCTGCCACCCATCTTGAACCAGGCCTTTCCAGTTCAGTTGGCAGTTTTCCAGAGATACTTTGGAAACTCTTAAGCTGAGCAGGACTATGACTCGACCCTCAGGGACACCATACTCAGCATCAGACAAAGCACCTTGAAATATTAAATGAGATGAACCAGAATGAAAAAAAAAATTCTAATAAAACACAGTTACTGCATTGAAACCAGCACAAAAGAGGAAAAAACGAAACAACAGCATGCTTTTTGAGTACCCTTTGTTTTAGTTTTAAAACTAAAGCACTAATCAGTATACCAATATATCAAACTAACTGTGAAAAGAACAGCTGTCAGAGCTCAGCTTTTACTCTGCTCTACCCCAAGATCCCCCACAGGAGTCCTCCACTTCTACATTCCCCTTCTCACTGAGGATCCCACTGAGTGCAAAAGCATTCCCAGATATTTCTTGCAATCTCCAGCCTTGATAATTTAACCATATCACTAAAATTGTGCAGCTGATATAAATACATTCATGCAATACAAACTGCACTCCTTTGGAGGTACAATCACTTCTCAATTTCAATTTAAACTAATGTTTGGTCCGTATTTTCAGAATACTAAATGTAAATGTATGATAATATCAGGCAGAGCTAACTGCCAAGTCCTGAAGATCAGTCATAACAGTAAAAACAAACTCCATACTGGTGGTCCATAAAGATTACGATACAGCCCAACTGCAGCTCACTGAGTTTAGTGGTTCCTTTCACAGCTTGATTTAAAAAAATAATTACTCTGTGTTCATGCATGTGTGAGCATGCATACAGACAAAAAGTCTCCTTTCTAAAAGAATGCTTTAGTTTTCTTCAATTTATATAGGAATTATACTAATGGTAAGACATAATTTGAGGAAAACTATGTCCAGCTGTTTACCTGCTGCTCTCATGCAAGAAACCACAGAGGCAGTATGGGTTTCACTGTGTGGCTTGAAGTACACCAACATCTTAATTTCGGTGGATAGTCAAAGAGTACTCCTTCCAGGCTTTCCACAAAATTCTTAAAAGAGTAGGTGTGTTAGTCCCCACATCATGCCCTATCAAACAGAGATATACAATTCAGAAGGGGCTAAGTACTTAGATGCAGTTTGCACTTCACTAAGTCCAGGGAACACAAACCCCAGAGCAAGTCATTTGGCATCTCTGAATGCAGGATTTTTCTGGAGCAAAACCCACAGAGGACATAGAGAAGCCAAGGAGCTTAGCTAGACCCTTACACTGCAAGTGCAAAGAAGCCAATGCTCTCTGCAAGAGAGGTCATAAAAGTGTCACTTTCTCTGGTTTTTTTTTCATACTCATTAAGTTCTTAAGGAATATTTCTGCTTTCTCTAAAATGGATGTAGAGGAGGAGCTCTCAATGAGTGCAAATCATAAAAGCCAGTTTCCAGCATGGAAGCACCCAATAAGGCATTTTATCATTTTCTTGATCCTCTGTATGCCACATCATTTACTAATGCAAGAAACACTAATGACAAACTATGGGAGATAAAGGAATTTCTTAAATTCTGTCGTACACAACATGCAAGTTTACTGTGCCAAGAGGTTAGAAGACCTTCCTTTGCCTAAAAGCAAAGATGATTTTTACAAAATCTTATTTAAGATATTGCCTTCTTAACTCACAGATTTTAATTGCTTGGGTACTTTCTGATTTTTAAATTATTCTTTTATTATTATTACACATAACAAAAAAATTTATGAAATAAAGCGACACCTCAGCTCTTTATGCATTATTTTGAAGTCATGGTGGTTATCCTCTATAACAAATAAATCTGAGGATACAGAAAGGAAGAGCAGAAGGAGACAAGATATAGAAAAAACCCTAACAGAGGACAAGGATTCAAAGGGTGAGGAACAGATGCCCAGGGTTTGTACAAAGAATCTATGACTATGAGAGAAGCAGAAAGGCTTGGATAGAGAGGTGGGAAAACAGCTGAAAATAACTATAATGAAAGAAGGAAAGACAGCAAGGATAAAGGAGTCAGGGGAAGGAAGGATACACATGATACAATACTTAATTGAAAGGCAAGTGCAAATGGCAAATGACAGTTTATAGGACATTAAAAAGAAAAAAAAAAAGCAGAATATGCAAACATTGTGTATGTATGATAGCAGACAACCACATCTGGACAAATACAGTGACTTACTTTCCCACTCACCAGCTGTAGAAAAACCTGATTGCAAAGCAGCACAGTAGCAAATGGAATATTTCAATCCTTGGAGCAACTTTTCAGGGGAACTGGCAAACAATTTCTCAAGGAACATTAACCACTCTGAGAAATCTATCTCCTGCCAAAAGCAGAGAGACCAGTCCAGAGATAAAGATACTGTGTGCCCTCTATGTTTCTTGAGAGACATGTCTGGGCTGACACAGGAACAACCTTCTGCCACAAGTGTAACAGACCAGCTGTGGAGAAGTACAGAGAGACTCTACTCCACTACAAAGTTTCATGTCTCTTCTATCTGACTGCTCTGAATCAGCACATGATTAAGCAAGATGCAAGAAAGCAGCAAAAACATCATCTAGGGGAACAAAAATGGAGAGGAGACTAAATAATTCAAAATTAAGAAGTTAAAAATGTTCTCCACAAGAGCATTTTCATGTTTTCAAAACACAGTGGGAGCCTGCAAGAAGACAGTTTAATGTAACTAGCATCTATAAAACAGGAGAGTTGGGGAACAATTTCTTTAGTTTACAGACCAGTGTGATCAATGAAATGGCCACTAGCCTTAGACACTGATACAATCCAAAGTCCCCCCCAAAATCCCCAAAGGGAAAAATCATTCAAAGGGATGATTTTTCCTACTCTGCAAAGGCATCACAATGTTTAGCTAGACATGTGTGTGCAGCAGTTTGGGTGTGCAAAGTGCTGTGTGCTGGTGATAACCACCAGTTCCATCAGGGAACTTGGGGTCTGGTTTGTATCAAAGAACACAGATTAGACATACTCACATCATTTATAATCTAGTATGAACACATTAATACCAGGGCTCCACTTCAGCAAGCCACTGATGTACATTTGGAAGAGGAATGTTTAACCCCAATGAACAAGGGCAGTAGGTTTCAGTTCCAGTCTTTCTCAAAACCTGACTGATAAACTTATATTCTAGAATAAAAAACTACTTTTTTTTTCTTCAGCAAAAGTTTTTGTTGGTCCTATGCCATCTGATTCCCTGTTTTTAACCACTCTAACCACCAGTATCCCACCAAACATGTAGCTTGTCTCACCAGCATATTAAAATATCTACAAGCCCAGTATAAGCCATGCAAACCCAGCCCGAGTATGTTCACTGGCCAAGAATCAAGCCAAGGTCTCACATGCTAACCACCAAGAGTGCTCTCAGCTGTTAACTCACTATCATTATGGTCTGAAAAAGAAATATCATCTGTTTGGGTTTTCTTTCGGCCAAACACTCAACCAAAAATGGTATTCAAAACTACTGCTCTTGTGAGCTCCATTCACTGTGGCACTACAGAAGAATTAAAGACATCAATTTTTTAATCATTTCTAACTTGTAAAGTTATTTGCTTTGGGTTTGAAGCTCACTGTGCCTTGTTTCAGGCTAAAGGCAAGGCTAGTTGTCTTTTGGTTAAACGAAAGCAGTTCAAGAGGTTTAGGGTAACATTAAGCAGTAGATAGGGTATTTCTTTTCTATGGGAAAACTAACTCACTACTGAAAAACTTAAGTAGAATTGACAGAAGGTATGGAAAGAAAGTACTTCAAAGCATTCCTCTAGATTTTAAAGAAAGAAAAAATTGAAGCTAAAAACAGACTAATAATATATAGAGAGGAAAAATGCAAAGATCAACAGCCAAAGAACAATCTGAAAATATTGAAAACAGACCTTTGTATTAAAAGAAAGGCAGAGAACATTACTAAAAGAAATCACTTAACAATTACTCTTGACTAAAACTTAGAGGAAGAAAAATCCCAAAGGGCAGCACACTGAAATGCAGAACTGCTTTCTTAAGTACTACACTAAGCAAGCATACAGCTGCTCCTTTTACACACACAGTCACAAATCCCTGCTTCCCAGAGTTTCCAAATCCATGTAAGCAAACTTTGCAGCCAGCTAATCATGGTCACAGCAGCATGGAGAGCCCTCCTGTGACCTGCAGTACTGTGGCCTCTGCTCTGATGCCGGGATGTCCCGTATCACTCATGAAATGCCATTTCTCCATATAACCCACCCACTGAACTGAACTACAGCAGGAGCAGCCACCAGGTCCACTGGGGCCTCAGTCAGGGATGTGATAAATATCCCATTAAACTCTCAGTGAGGCACAAACTGCAAACATACACTCGCTACATAAATACAACTAAGATGTATTTTTTTTTCTTATCTTTTAACATTTGTGAAAGGAAGAGAAAGCAACATGCAAGGTCTTACCCTGAGCCACTCCAAGTCATTTCAGCAATATGAAGTAGGGATCTGTATTTGGTGGAACATAGAAAGAGCAAGTAGGACTCTGCAACAGTTCAGGAAATAGAAGTAAGAACAAGAGTAGAGATAAAGCAAGATCAAGTAAGAATTTTTAACTCATAAACTGAAGAAGAAAGATTTTTTCAGCAAGAGGACATCATAAAATGGAAGGAAAACAGACTGTCGAAAAAAAGAATGGAAGAGTTAGGGCCCACCACATTTCTGTATTCATAAAAAATTTGGTTTTAAATACTGAAATATAGGTATATTGGAAAAATGTTCAAGAACTCTCTTCTCTTTATGCATGATATAAATTTTACCACAAGAAAAATTTTAATGCAATCTTTGAAAGAGTCAATAAAAAAACTTGGGAGAGAATAGGAATAAACTTGATTTTCTGGAGAAAAATAATCACATAATTGGTCAGGTTGGAAGGGACCACAGTGGATCATCTGGTTCAATGTTCCTGTTCAAGCAGGGCACACTGCACAGGATTGTGTCCAGATTGTTCTTGAATATCTTCAGTGGCGGAGACTCCACAACCCCTCTGGGCAACCTGTGCTGGTGCTCGGTCACCTGTACAGTGAGCGACCTTATCCCTCATTTCAGGTGCATTAGTTAACTTCCTGTGCATTAGTTTCTGCCCACTGCCTCTTGTCCTGTTGCTTTGCACCACCAAAAAGAGCCTCGATCCATCCTCTTGATGGCCACCCTTTTGATATTTATACACATTAAGGAGGTCCCCAGTCAGTCACCTCTCCTTGAGGCTGAACAAGCCTGGCTCCTGCAGCCTTTCCTCATAGGAGAAATTCTCCAGACCCTTGACCAACTTAGTAGCTCTTCACTGGACCCCTCCAGGAGCTCCATGTCTCTCTTCTACTGTGGAACTCAGAACTAGACACAGACCTTCAAATGTGGCCTCACCAGGACTGAGCAGAGGGACAGTATCACTTCCCTTAACTTGCTTTTTCCAATGCACTCCCAGAAAACCACTGGCCTTCTTGGCCACCCTGGCTGGCTCACAGCACACAGCTGGCTCAGGGACAGCTTGCTGTCCACCAAGTTCTCTGGGTCCTTCTCTGCTGAGTTGCCTTCCTGCAGGTCAGCCCCTAGCCTGATGCATGCTGTTTTTCCTCCCTGAGTGTGGGACCCTGCATTTGTCCCTGTTGTATTTCAGAAGGTGGTCAGATGTAATTTCAGATGGGACTTGGCCTTTCAAGTTTCATTTCTACTTCTCCTGACCACCTCTCAATATTCACTCCAAGTGGCCTGGCCTTGCTTCTGTTTCCTGGTAACTCTTTGCTTTTGCTTGAGTAATGACAGCATTTTATTTATCCATGGTGGTTTGTTTCTTGTGCCCTTGGCCTGACTTCTTTCTCGTAAGGATGCATCATTTTCAAGCCTGGAGGAAGTGAGCCTTGATCATCCACCAACTCTCCTGGCCCGCTCTTCCCTGCTGAGCCTGGTTCCCATGGGATTCTTCCAAGAATATCCCTAAAGAGGCTCAAGTGAGTTCACCTAAACTCCATGGTCATCATCTTGCCTGCTGTCCTGCTACCTCTTCATCCAACACTGAACTCTACAGTCTCGTGGTCGCTACAGCCAAGGCTGCCCCCAACCTTCACATCCCAACAAGACTTCCTTGTTGGTTACTGTGAGGTCAGTCAGCACACCATTCCTTGTGAGATCCTCCACCATCTGTGGCAGGAAGTTATTGTCAATGCTTTCCAGGAACCTCCTGGACTGACTGAGTATTGCTGTACAGCTTCTCCAGCAGATGTCAGAGGGCTTAAAAGTTCCCCACAAGAACCAAGGCCGGTGACTTTCAAACTTGCTGCTAATTGCCTGTAGAAGGCCTCATCCCCCTCCTCCTCTTGATCGGGCAGCCTGCAGCACATACCCACAACAGGGTCACTCTTTCCACTCTGCTCTTTTATCCTGACCCATAAGCTCTTGACTCCCTCATCATGCTCATTAAGACAGAGCTGAATACATTCCCTTTCCCCCATAACACATCATATTTGCTATTAAATTAAAGGATAGTACAGTGATTATTTTAAGTAAATAACACTTGCTCTAAAACATCATAGTATTAATCCTGCCAATGTGTAAGTTCTGTCTTTTTTAAGAGGGACTGAAGAGATAACAAGTGTGAATTTTTAAGTTTAGCACTATAAATATGTCAGTGATTAAAAAAAAGTATCTGACAGTCATGCTAAGTAAGTGAAGGGTTTTTTTCAGGGGACTAAACTGAAAAAATACCTGACTCTCCATACAACTGTTTGACAAAACACTACAAAGACTCTCAAAAACTAGCAATTCTTAAGTCAGATCTCTGCACTCATAAATATTTCTATGTTTTGCTAGAGTATCCATGTGGGAAAAACTGATTTACTTGCCCCTCCCACAAACACAATTCATTTTACATTTCAAAATAAAATTTGGCCTATAATCCTGATTTACTTAACATGCTAACAGATGAGAGTAAGCTGAAATATCATACAGTAAATTAGTCATGGCTCTGTTCTCAGGCCATGTTGAATATGAGTATTTGGTTTTTTTCTGGCAAATAAAATAAAATGTGGGGTATTCAGAAGAAACAAATGAGAAATTCACCCTCCATAGGAACCTTCACCCATCCACATGAAGGTTCAAATGTACAAACCTGATATTGTTACCTGCAATTATTTTAAAAGTATTACCATACAGCAAATCCCTCTACATTAAACGTATTTTAATGCAATTATTTTCCATCTTTTTAGATTTGCCATAATAATTAAGTTAATTTAGAGAAAATGTCTTGCCAAGAGCTTTTGTTTTTGCTTCATTCATTTGCAACACCATTTGATAAGTAGTGGTTATGCAACAAAAAGTAACTGCTCGAGGCCAACCTCCTTAAAAGACAGAAGGTGAAAGAAACAGTTGTGCAGGCTCAAAGAAAGAACTGAATTTCTGTGGCTGCTTTCAGAGTTGGCGTAATTGGCACGACCTGAGGGACAGATGGCTGTCTACTCAGATACAAATATCAAGTACACCCCAATCAACCTAAAAAAACCCCAAACCAACAAAAAACAGCTGAAACACCTCATTCAACACTGTTTCACAAATGCAAGCAATCTAATAAGGAAAGCTGAAAGAACTTCAAAAGACATTCACATGACTGACAGAACTACAGAAAATTTTCATACCTGGACATGAAGGATATGCTTGTTACTGAACATTAGGGTATTTAATAAGCCTACAAAGTCCAAGGTGGTAGTTAATAGGCCTGTTCAAGGCAGGAAGAACATAGAAAGATCTTTTCCCTTGGAAAGAAAGGGAGAGGATGAAGAGAAGTTTCAATTTTTCCCTGAAGGGTTTTTAAAGATTGCTATCCAAAGCAGCTGGACCATACACTGACAATGCCTTCAGGGACTAGGTAGAGACAGGCACAAGTTAAAACACCATATTCATGCAATATTCCCTGAGCTCTCATTCTGCTTAAAGACTTTAGAAACAAAATCAAACTTTATTCCACAAACTTCTAGAAATGCCCAAATTCTACACTGAGATATTATCAGTAAAATAATAAACCTCAGTAAAACACATCTATCAAACTTCAGAGTTTTGACAGCAGTTCTACAAACTAACTCTTAATGCCAATTTTGTCATTTTTAAACAATGCTTAGACAGATCACCCAGTCATCGCCAATTCTTGATACAAAGAAGAGTCTTTCCATGTGTTCAAAAATAATGAGCTGTTTGGCTGTGATAAGAAAGACCTTTTCCTCTAAAGCCTCCCTGCATCAAAATAACACATTTTGGTCTTATACTCTGGGTTTTTTGTTTAGTTTTTCTTTCATTTTATTCCTTTCAGAAGAGGAAAATTCTATGAAGTGAGACTTCTATAATTGCTTGCTGGTAGCTCATTTCTGCATGCATGTTAATTTTCTAAAATAAAATATGCTATATTAATTGAATTAAAAGATTTTAAGGTGAAAGTCAAAGTTTACATTAAATAGGACTACAATTCAGTGTCTCCATCAAATCCAGCTCTGAAAGTAGTATTGGCTGCCTATCATTAGGCTGGAAGCTTCTGGCCTTACAGTACAGGCAAATTTCCAGACAGCACAAACCATTTAAGCCTTTAAAGTTTCTTGGGATGCTGGTTATCTGCTGATCTGATGAATGGTCATTCTCACCTGCCATGCTGACCATGGGGCACAGGGAGATGTGCAGGGCTGTGTCTCTGCCAGACCTGACTGGGCTTCTACAGTGAGAGCCCTGTTTTTACTTCCAGTTTCTTTTCATTTCAGATTAACAATTTCACTGCAGTGCCAGGAATGGAGCTAGCAGCCACAGTGCAAACCTCTTCAAAAAGGTAAACTGTGTAATGATATTACTTAAAAAATTCAATGTCACACACAAGCCTGTTTGAAAAACCTAGTGGTTTTCCTGCATCAGAATAAACATCTATATATCCTTTTTAATGTAGTAGGAATCTTCCTTCAAACCTACGTAAAAATTTTTAGAGTTATTACAAAGACAGTTTAAAAAAAATTTGCTCTTAAATCATGCCAATTTTATCTTATGCTCATCAAGAAGGAAGGAAAGAAAAACCTACACTTCACAGTTGCCATCAAGTTAGTTATATATTAACAGTAAAAGGAAAAGCATGAAATTCAACTAATGAACACCAAATTATGAAGTTGCTTAATTCCAACAGAAGCCTCCAGAGCACTGTATTTTTAGAAATCTGCCATGACAGCAGTAACTAAGCATACCCTCCAGGGCTTTGTAGAATGCCATAAAACATAATTCCAGAAGGCTCTAATAAGCTACAGCATTAGAAGAGTTCTCTGACGGACATTTTAGGACATAGTAAATGCACAATCATTTTAAGATATCACCATTTTTCGAGTGCAAGATGCAGAAGTAACAAAAATTGTGGACTATTCTAATAAAATTTTCTTAGCATTTTCCAGGGCACTAATAGAGGGAATAAGCCTTACAGGATCAATGAACAAATGGGCATAAATGTAATCAACATACTGACAATGTTTAAATTCTGCAAATTCTCAGCCTCTTGCCCTTATTGCTACAGCTCCCCCTGGATGGTTTGAAGTGAGTTAGTCACACCATACCAGCTCTGCAATAGGCCATTTCTTTATGAGTCTAGTCCTTCAGTTCCAATAAAATGTACATGTCAGTGAAAGCCGGAAGGCTGAACATGGGAAGGGTCACAAATTGTCTCTGTTGGGAGAACAATTACTATGCAAGTGAAATAAAAAAAGTGAGCCAGCACAGAATGGAATCACCCAGCTCACTGGGACTGCAGACTATCAAAATGGTCAGGAAAATCCAAGGAAGAATAACTTACTAACTAACTAAATATGTAAGTAGAAAGCTAAATGACACATCCTCAAATAAGAGGGGAAAAAAGGAGGCCTAGCATGCATATGGGAAGACTACTCTAACAGCTTAGTCAGCACACTGGGATCCTGACTACATATTACAGAATAATAGAATGGTAAGGGTTGGAAGCGATCTTAAAGACCATCCAGTCCAAACTACCTCTGCCATGGGCAGGGACACATTCCACTAGACCACACTGCTCAAGGCCTTATAATGGCATTAAAAGAAAGACCTCTTCAGCCATCAGAATTTTACTTTTCCTGGAAAGGAACAATTTATTGCATTTTCTGCCACCTAATAAAATTAAATTGTAAACACACATATGTCTAAATTACTGAATGAGAAAAATGTCTAAATAAGTAATTCCTAGCATAAGTCACACACATTAGTTCTGACTTCTGGTTCTGCAAATGTACTTCTCTGGTTTAGAGGACAATTCTTTAACCATACTATCTACTACTTAAAATTAATAAAATATATATGAAAAAGATAGTGCTAAGCTTTCTAAATGTATTACAGCAAAGCTTCAGATCATGATAAACCTTAAGACATTTTATGCCCACAAGTCCTTGTTTTTCAATAAATAGACAAAGAATTTTTAAAAACACACTGAATACAGCTTTTCAATGGATAATGTAAAAATATTACAATGCAAAAATAAACTGTTCTATTGAAAGTATTATGCCATGGATTCCAAAGGTGTTGCCCATGTACCTCTAGGAATAGCTCATCACTGCTGAGAGGCAAAAAAACCGAAAACAGTGAGACCCTGCATTCAGAACTATCAAAGGCTGAAAACTGCAATAGTGACCCAAGGTGTGTGAGGAGCTCTGCTAAGAGATGATGCCATGTACCATCTGCTGAGGACATTTCTACAAAGCAATGCCAAAAGCTTGCTCCACAGAACTAGGTCCCACAGGCTCTCCCTGCTGATGCAAAGCTCCATCTGGGACACAAAACTTGTCCAGTATCTACAGCAGCATCACCCGACTTCAACCACCATCAGGCCTGCTACTCCTCACTGCACATCTGTCATCTCCAGGGATTTGTACCTCAGTTCAGGATTGGTTACTTTTAGCCAGCCACTGCTGAGCCCTTGTACTTAACTGCAGTCCAGGATCAACCTCCAAATCATGTGGAAATACCCCAACACTGGAGTCAATGGGATGAAGGAGGAGGCTGCTCACACTGGAACAATGAGGACAGCAGAAGTTTCCTGAGCTTCAGTCAGTGGTCTCAAGCAGACTTATTCAGCAACTTTCCAGTCACAGTATTTAAGGAGGAAAAATATATCTAAAAGGATAGAAATAGACCAAGCTGCATCTTGAAAGAACTTTCTGATGGTTAAAACTCAAAATTTTTTTGTGTGCATTCTAAATAAACAAGGTTCTGTTATTTTACTTATGTTGTCAGATATCTTCAGGAGGCTTCAAGCCAGATTACTCACAATATGAATATTTTTTTTCCATTAACTATTTTCAAACAATGTGCTTTCCTAACATAAGCATTTCCTAATAGAGCATTCCTTTATTTTTTTTTTACTAAAATAAATTCTTTCACTTTTCATATTTCAATGCTCATTAGTACAAACAATTTAATAGATATGAAGTCACTTGATTTCAACAAGTTCATTCCTGCCTGGGGGGTGGGGTTTGTTGGTTTTTTTTTTCTTTTTTTCCAAACTAGCTGGCAAATGTGAGTCAGGATGTAGCCAGTGCAAATTCTCTGCTTGGTTCAATATATGAGTCATGGGAAGCGAAAATCCCTCCTTTTACCAGCCCTAGGGCAGGGATTTAAGGAATGAAACATCAACTAATCTTTTCTACCTTAACTAACAGTGGCCCAATGCAAGGCTTAGTGGGAGAAAAACATTGCCAGCAACTCTCAAGTCTCTTGGTCATGAGTATGTTGAAGCAAGCACAGGGAACAGCACAAAATGTCCATCCTGTGTCCTGCTGTAAAAAGATTCTGTTCCATCTCCGTTGCAGTTCAAGGTGACACCATTTTGCTCTTAGCTGGAAGAGCAGCTCTAACAATTTTGGCTGTTAAACTTTCCCTTGTAAAAGCCTCAGAACACAAAAAGATTAACCTGCAAGAGAGCAACACCATGAGAAATGAGACAAATAACAACACAGTACAATGAACAGTTTTAAATGGAACAGTGAAATGAACACCACCACACTGAGGAAAGAAACTAACTAATTGTTTTCCCAAGCTACTGGACTACAGTGCTAATAGTACTGTCAATAGTTACACTAACAACTACAACATCTTTGAAGTGCTTGATATTTCAGGTCCCTCTCAGCACAGATTCAAGTGTTTTGCCCAAGACACAGATGAAAAAAATGAAAGAAAATCTAAGCTGAATCTGTTTATACTAAGGCTACATCAGAAAGATTTCTCTTTTCCTCACTCACAACTGTTATACCAAGAATAAACATCTTGTTTTGTCAAACTATAACTGATCCTAGGTAACTCCAGGCTTCTAAATCCAACAGATAGAAAAATATTAGAAGAAGATCACATCATTTCACCTTTTCTTAGGGAAGGAAGACAAACCCCCCAGTAAAGCTTCAAAAGTTCTCTTTACAAGCAAGGCTGCATTAAAATTTTCTCCATTTACAAACATTGTTAAAACATTATTTCTCAGTCCACACCCTTGCTCTTCTTTCACCATCTCACACCTGTACCCAACTTAAGCAAATGCAACTTCCACATGCAAACAAAACAAATGTGTGTATAAACCCATCTCCTCAAAATGCAGTTTCCAACATATTTCCAGTGGTTCTCTTCACAGATGCATAAGCATAACCAAGAGGTGAAGAATAAGCACCTGACAGAAGGCACAAACCTTTAGGAGCAGCCATGCCACTGCAAAACAAATCAATACAAAATCCAAAGGGACCTGCTGAGCAATTCTCACTGTGGGAGCTATCAGAGGAAATAGTTCTAGCAGATGCTACACAAACTAAAGACATTTGCTATCCTTGCTTTTCAGAAAAACAGGAAGAGGCCCAAGCAGGCCTCTAACTTGGGGTTAGAGGGCACCACCAAGATACTAATTAGATCTGCACAAGATCTGCCTCAGGGATTAGTGCCCCTCTCCAAACACCTGCCTCCACAAAAGCAAGCCAAAAGATGGGGTCAGGCAGGGAAGCTGTCAAAAGAAACTTTAGCATTGTTTTTAACTGTGGTATCTCTGCACACTGATCATGTAATAAATCCTTCCTGGAAAAAGTCTGGTGTATACAGAACCCCTGTGAAGTGCAGCTTAAAACATCCAGACAAAACTGGCTTGATCTTCATTATGAATACCAAGCCAGACTTCTTTGCTTCTGTATCTCCAAGATGGGATGTGGCTTAACAATCACTAAAAAATCTGAAACAAAAAAAAAAGTTTCAAGAACAGCTCCTTAAACAGCCTACCACAATCTCAAGTTCTGTAAAATGCAGAATGCTATGAGCAACCTGGCTGTAAGATTCTGAAGTACCAACATATGCAGGCAAAAGGTCCTGTAGCAGGCCCAACTTGTCAAACATAAGCCTCAGTGCTGTGAATTAGTAGGGGAATTTACATCATGAAGAAGCCTGTTCTGGTCCTCCACATTATTTCCAAATGACAATTTAGCACGTGGGATCCCTCTTTCCCTTGACTATTTACCCATGCCCTCAGGAAACAAAGATAATGCCTCCTGGGAAAAAGCCTTAATTGCAGTATGAACTGAACTGCTGGATTTTTAAACATGCTTTAAGTAAGGCAGCCTGATTCTGGCTTTTAACTGCTACACAGAGACCCACTCCTGTAGTTAACAATCAATGTGGACAGGACACAGAGAGAAAACACATCTCTCAGCATGCCACGAGCTCTACATGGGAATGATCAAAGACAAGCAACATGCAATGGAAATGGTACAATAGCTGACTCTTTTCCTCTGCTTTTTATGTTCTGACAAGAGGTTTTGTGATAGTCAGTGACTAGATTTAGAAGTCCTTAAGAAAATCTGTATGTGTGCACATCAAGAAGAGTACAAACACCAACAGAGCTAATTTGAACTCACAGACAGAACCTGCTATCATCTTGTAAATACGTTCAGAGAGCTATTCATTGAAAATGCCACCTTTCCACTGTGTCAACAGAGAAGTTATTTTCAGCTAGTGAAAATGCTTTTCCCTGAAATGCTGAAACATTTCCAGTCTCATCAGAAAAGCAAGGTAATGAAGAGAAGTACTTTTGTAGACTCATACCATCATCTAAAGAGAGCCCTCATACCAACAAGCCCAAATGACAGGGGCAGGGCTTGGTTTGCAAGTAAGGTTCTGGTAACAAAACTGTTTCTGGAACAGTTTTATATTGCAGAATTGTTCATATCAGAATAGTATATTTCTACATAGAAATAGCATCACAAATCAGTAACTACATGCCTATTACACTTTCATAATAATAGATGTGTAGATGTGTTTGTTTAAGTGAAAGTACATTTAAAGAAGTTCAGCATATTTTTGTAGGCAATTCCTGGATATTTACCATGGAGCACATTAAGCCATTGTAGGCAATTCCTGGATATTTTACCATGGAGCATATTCTGCAAGACATTCCAAGAAGATATTCATCAGGGTATGCCAGAGACCTGCTTGACCAATTATGTTCAAAATTCACAATAGGACTAGGCCCAAGGGCAAGGACAACAAATACAATTCCTTCTTTCAGCTACTTGGCTATAATATGGAGCATGAGCAACAACAAAAAGGATCCAAGAGCAAATCATTTGCATTCGACAAAACAGTGGCACCAGGGAGTTTGATGAACAAAGCAGGAGTTTTGGAATGTATTTGTTCAGTTTTTCAGTTGGCAATTTATGTGCTGGCAGAGTAAGCAGCCTTGTCTAAAACTTGTGTGAATGTACTAATAAGTTGAGTAATTTTACAAGGAAGTTCAGTTCCAACTCAGTGCAGAGTTAAACTAATCTGTTTCAGACAAATGAAACTCCACTGGAATAAGAGCCAGTGCATTGTTACTACCAGTCTATAAAAATTAATTTAAGTCCAGTTGTGCCAGGTTAAGTCCATGCCTGAAAACAGGAAAACCATATTCAGCTAAGTCAAACTCCCTTTTCAATTCAAGACAGGGGAAAAAAGCATTTTTCTTTTGATTATTTTGATGTAACTGTATAAATACAAAGAAACAGCTGAAGTTGACAACATTGTACATAAGACAGCAATGCCTGAGATTCATTCAGAGCTATGCCTGAAGAAAATAATGGCTGTAAAAATGTTCAGATGCTACCAGTAAATCTGCATTAATTCAAATGATTCTTTGAAGAAAGAACATAATGCTGAATAATCACGGGAAGAGTTGGCAGTGCTGCAGTACAATCACACCACATAATCTCAAAAAGCTCATTTGTTCATCTTGTTACCATGTACTCCCATTGCAAATAAACTGATAAATAGATGCTTTCCCACTCCCATTAGAAGCAGAAAGAAAGACTTCCCAAAAAGTAGGAAGGAACCAGATGCACAGAACAGCAGTGTTGCAATGAAAGATGCCCTGCTCTTCTGAAGAGGAGCCTCTCCTCCCCCTGTCCTCTGCCCTGGCGAGGCCTCCTCAGGAGTGCTCTGCCCTGTTCTGGGCTCCTCAGCTGAAGAAAGACAAGCAGCTACTGGAGAGGGTCCAGCAGAGGGCTGTGGAGATAAGGAGGGGACTGGAATATCTCTCTTATGAGGAAAGGCTGAGGGAGCTGGACCAGTGCAGCCTGAAGAGATGACTCCACAGAAGACAGGGGACCTTATCAATACAAATACCTTAAGGGCAGGTGTCCAGAGGATGGAGCCAGACTCTTTACAGTGAGGGCCAGCAAAAAGACAAGGGGCAACCGGCACAAACACCAAGTTTTATATAAGTAAGAGAAAAAACTTCTTTCCTTTGAGGGTGACAGAGCACTGCAACAGTGCCCAGGGAGGTCATTGACTTTCCTTCTCTGGAGATACTCCAGATCCACCTGCACATTACCATGTGCAACCTGCTCCAGGTGAACCTGCTTTAGCAGGGAATTGGACTAGATCTCCAGAGGTCCCTTCTAACCCCAACCATTCCCTGATTCTGTGATTCATCACCAATTTGCTCTTTCCTCCTGCTAAAAGTGCAGTATGGGATTACAGAAGTGCTCACAAATTAAGCCACCAATAAAAGCAGATGAAAACACAATGGCCTAAGTGGAAACCACTGCCTCATCTACTCGGGTTATGCATTCCAGCTGTCATCACTTTTATTACCTCATGATAGCCTACCTTATATAAAAGACACAAAAGCATGCTACCTTTGAGTCCTTAAATGATGCTTTGCATCATGACTAGCATGCTTTCAGCAGCAAGTAGACAAGAAGTTTTCTCAAGCTCCAATAAGAATCTCCAGTTTTCCTGAAGTAACTGTAAGATAATGACAATGCCCTACTATGAGTGACAAATAATTCCTACAGTAAAATCTGTGTGTGTGACATGTACATTTGTACACATGAGAGATATAAACAAAAATGACAAGGGGGTATAAGAAAAAGCAAACCTATTCAGATAAACAAGTATTTTTCATAAAACAGATTTACCTGAGACTCTAACTCCTCCAATTTACGCTTCCTGGCATGAAGAGCTTTACTTGGGAAAGCCCAGAAATAATTGGAAGTTCCAATTCTATCAGTGTCCACCATGCCATCATCAACAAGGCTCTGAAGAATCTCTTTCACTGACATCGAGGCTAATAAAAGCAAAAATGTAAAATCAGAACTGCATAGCAGCTGGACTATGGAGAATTATGAATACCATAAAGTACCATCTACAGTCACCTGTATTGTCCTCCAGGGTCAGCTAGCTGGAAGATTTCTCAAGGACAACATGCTCAAAGCTTCACTTGAAGGAATGAATCTCTCTGAAACCAGCAGTTTGCTCCTAAATGCTGCTATTCTGCACATCTGCTACCAGATGTTTGCAAAACACTGCTCAGAAGTATTGCACAAAATACATGCATGTTACACTACAATAACATAATAAACCCATGAGAGGCACCTGAGAAGTTGTCCTGCAATCTTAATTCTAACTTGGATTAATTTATGTTTCTTGACTGGGAGTGTAATTACGTTTCACTTTGTAATGGAATGTATGCAGCAGCATACACTTCACAGCAGCAGAGGCACTAAAGCTATCTGTCTACAGACTCAGGAAGGACAGATCCTGATTTTAATTATAGTCACTTCCAATATAAAACATCATTTATACTCACAAGCATCAACACTTCTGAACACAACTGATCATTTCCTTTCAAACCTGTGGTATAATTCACCATTTTTAAAAAATGGCACCTGTTCAACAAAGCTAAGTAGTTATGTTCTCCTCAGGTGTTGCAGATATAAAGACTTTTGAGCTCAATTACAGGTTTTGGTACCTGATGTTCAATTTCAAGATTACAGGGGGTCCCATATCTTTTGGAAGCTATAGGCTGGATGTCAGGATGGGAGCAGGTTAGTAATTTTTCTTGTCAGAGTAACCGGGGCTTGGGTTGTGTGGCTAAATGCCTTCATATGCAGAGACAGCATGAATTTGGATTACTCAAAGGTGTTAATGGCTTTAGAAACTCTAAACTCAATTTTACTGCAAATTACAACTAAACACATGTATTGACATACCAACCAAGAGAGCACCACATCTCTTCAGAAGCCCATGAACGCCTCTGTTAGCTGCTGACACAACTGAAAAACTCTGCTTTGCGATATTCACATCTGCAGTTCTCTCAGCAAGTTCATTTACTCTTGCAGTGCCACCAAGATAAGCTGGAGAAGGACAGTGGTAACTACACAAACATTATGCTTTGCCTCCCTTTTGTCAATGAGCATAGAAGGAAAACTAATAAGCAACATACAAAACAATCCAAGAGCATAGATAAATCCTCTTGGACCTAATCCTAAACCAATGGATCTCATCAGGAAGGCTTTTCTAGAAAAGACAAGCCCCTTCCATCTATAGCTGTCCAGCCATTTTTGGAGGAGAAAAGCTCAAGAGCACACTGCCCATGTATATTTGGACTAGCATTTTAAACATTTGTGATATTACAGGCAGATATATTTAATACCTGAGTGCAAACAATGATTTCATACACTGAAAGTCACTGCAAGTCAGACAGCCCAGAGCCTAAGCAAGCCCCCATCCCATGTCATTTTTAACACTACAGCCCTGCCACTGACCAGTCTCCCATTCTAGCTATATTTTCCATTATTAAAATCACAAACCTAAGATTGTAGCCAGGAAAATTTACACTGCAGGACCCGTCTCAAAAATGATTTCTTGCTCAAGAGAAATAACTTTTATAAACACTTACTAATCCCTTTTTCTTTTGGAGCAATCTTCTCTAGATCCTTCAACTGGAAGACATCTTTCTGTGCAAAATATAAAAGACATTTCAGTTCCAAATGACAGCATCATCTAAGCCTGAGTGTTCTTTACAGTAAATCAATGCCAACAAAAGCAAGTACGAAATACATTGTATGTTTTGGTTTTGCTTGGGAAATAGCCTGCATATCCCTCAATAGGACTGGAACATTCTGAGAATTAAATAATTTTAAAAAACTATTCTTGTAACAAGCCCTTCTCTTTCCTTTGGTGATCTGAAGCCATCATATTTCATTTCAAATTAGACTATAAAGCCCTTAAATCCCAGATTAGACTGTCAGCACAGAGACACCACATTGCTCCAGTACTCAAGTGTCACAGTATTTTTTCTAAAAAGTAAAACATGGTGCATTACATGTGCCACCAATACAATTGTAGCTCAGCTTTTGGATCTCCAGGTTTCCTCTCTCCAGGGACCCTTTCCAACTCTGCTCTCAGTCTTTCTAAAGTTCAGATTTCTTTCTCCTCCCGTAAAATGCAGTGAGATACTTCCTAATTTCCTGCTGTCCCTTCTTATGGTAACAGACTCAAAATGAGAAGATGTCCATAAGCAGCACATGAAGAATTTAACATCACCTGTGCATCTATATTCCTTGTCTCCCCATGGGGATGGGCCCCTCATCAGAAGTTAAACAAATGAAGTTTTGCCCCTGTAATTTTCACGCTGATGTCACAGGGCATCAGTAAAATGCCTGCCAGGATAGAGAGTTCAGCTACATCCACAGTTAAGCTCCTTTTAGGACCTGTTTTCCCACCAATGTAAATGCAGGACAATTGCAAGTTACTTACTGTTTCAAAAAAAATCTCCATCATACGGGCCCTCTTCTCTTCAAAACTCAGACCTTTTTTCTTGGACTAGAACAGGGGAAAAAAAGAAAAAAACTAACCAAGACATTCAGTCATCAGAATTAGTATGTGCTCAGAATTCAAATCTATTTACCTGTAAGTTATATTTGACATCCTTTAAAATACCTGATCACCAAACCCAGACTTTCAGATAAACTCCTTTGCAAATAATCTCTACACTAAGCTCATCTATTAAATGGAGGGACCTACCTTTAAGTTTGGAGCCAGCCATTCACATAACCCAACCCTACTCCAGCCTCAATGCTCCTTGACACATACCAATCCCAAAAGATGTATTTATACCAAACTCACACAAATTTTAATAACTCTTACAAAGATAAAGAGTACCTTCTGTTTGGTTTAGGGTTTTTTTTAATTGCTTTCTATCTTGTGATATGCAGACAGTAGTGTGAGCTGTAGGCCATTCGGGTTTTTTTTAAGGTGCTAAAGAACATTTTGAGGTATGCCCTTCTTCTAAGTCCAAACCAACTTCATAACTTCAAGGTCACATTTTAAAAACCATGCTGCTTTTATTTCTTTTCTCTCTGGTTGTGTGACCAAGCATTAAGTAACTAGGGTTGAGCTACAAGCAAAAGGCAGAAATGGCTATTCAGAAATGTTGCTATCAACAACACAAAACTGAGAAACAATCTCCTCTGGTCACTTTCAGACGTGCTATTTTGATATGCCTCTTATAAAATTAGGATATAAAATATTTCTCAGAGAATTGGGAGTTTTATTAATAGCATTTACCATAATCCTCAACAACCCAAAAGCAGCAGCCACAATTGGAATCTGAATTTTCCCCTTGCCCCACTCTGATTCACACACCGTGTGCAGCTATAAAAAAGGGAAAGGAGGATGGAAAGGGCCAAATAGGATGTTGGAAGCAAAAGGTCTCATTTTAAAAAACAAACAAACAAAGGCATATTGTCACCTATAAATCAGTGGAAGTGAGTAGTCTAATAACAAGATACTGTGAGAAAGACATGGTTATGTTTCTGAGTTTCCAACAGAAAGGAGTCAACACTATTTTTACTTTTTAATAGCAGCTTCTTTTTTAAAAAGAACACGATCAGGCAGCACATAACACTTAAAAACATACACCAAAAGCAAAATGGCCAGATTGATTTACTTTTAAAAAACAAACGTAAAAGCTAGCTTATGCAGCTGCAGTAATACATAGACAGGAGCAGAAGCAATTCAATATTATATGTCACAAAGAGCACCATTATTATTTTTTTAGGTCACCTCTCTCCTCTTTCAGCCATCGACACCCTAGGTCAGCACTGCTGCCTCCTGCGATGTCAGTATATTGCAGGATGAGAACCTGGAGCTGCTGTGAACATTTAAGCAGGAGCATGAACAGAAAGCAGACGGATTGAACTTCCACCTCCTGCTTTCTCCAAGAGCCCTGAAGACGCTAGGAGCAGCAGCAGGAACAAAACGCGTTAAGTGCACGACGTGGAATGGAATCGGCACTTCTGGAACCATGTGCTCGTAGCTACGCCCCTCGGGCGTCAAGTTTCACACGGCCACTCCGGCAAACAGCAAAACAACGAAGCCAAGAGCACTCTCCGTGGAGGTTACTGACTTTCACGTTAATTCCTACCTCACTGGCAGGCGTTTCCCACCACAAATATTAACCATACCACAAGCATCCCTTTCGCTGCCGCTCCCGCAGGCAGACGGAGGAATGCGGTGCTGTGAGCGCACCTGTGATCCGCTCTGCCCGCTCCCACCTCCCCGCAGCCAGAGGCTCAGCCTGGCCACACCTGGGCTCCCGTGTCCCGGGGGGAAGCAGCGGGCACCGTGCCCGCCACGGCCACGGGGCTATGACCGCTCCTCCGGGTGCCGGCTCGTGTACATCGCTCTCCAACAACCCAAAGGCACGGCCCACGCCGTGCTGACCTGCACCCCCAGAACCGGCACCGTGGGACCTCCCCGGAGCGGGAGCCCCGCTCCCCTCAGAGCCACCGGGGCGGGGGGACAGCGAGGCGCGGGCACCGTCACCCGCCATCACCGCGGTCGCGGCCCCCCCCGCAGCCTTTGCGGGCGCCCGGGAAGGAAAGCGGGGCGAGGCGGAGGGCGGGCGGCCCCGCTTACCATGTCGCGGGCGGGCGGCGCGGTTTGATTCCGGCGCCACCGGGCGGGAAGAGGCCGGCGGCAGGAAAGGAGGGAGAGAGGGAGGCCGGGAGGCCGCGTGCGCAGCGCCGCCTGCCGCCCGCCCCGCCCGGCCCGGCCCGCGGCCCTCACCGCCCTCACGGCGGGAACAGGGTGGCAGTGCACGGCACCGTGGTTTCGGCCGCTGTGTGCGTCGCTTTTTTTAAAATTTTTTTTTATTATTATTTGTTCGTTTGGTTTTGGTTTTTATTTGTTGGGTTTTTGTGGTTTGTTTTTTTTGGTTTGTTTTTTTTTTATTGTAGAATAAAACTGAGGGCCCAAAAAGAACACGATAACCGTGGTCTAGCGCCACGCGTATTGTACGGTACGAAAGGCCTGTCACAGGAGCCACGGGATGTGGAAAAATAAAGCCCTCGCTGCCTGTGGAAAGGAAGGGCCCGGCCACATGAAGCAGTTGTTCATTGTGATGACTGTTTTAGCAACTTTAATTACTGACGGCTTGCTTTAATTATTATTCGTGTTGTAAATCACTTTCCTTCAGCTGCAGCAAGTTGTGTGAAATTGCTTTGCAACAGCAGTTGCTTCATATCTGCCATACTAAGTCAAGAGTTTAAATGCAAGCAAATGAAAATGTGCAAGCTGAGATGTTAAGGCAGTTCCTGTGAATATTTTCAGTGCCTTTTGCAAGGTGACCCCTTCTCTGAAACCTGACATTCTTTTCCAATGATCCCATACCTCATTGTATGCACCAGTGTACTACTAAAAATGAAAAGCAAATTAGAAAAGACATTTTTAATACAAAGCTTTTTGTTCTTTCTTATGTGCATCACATTTTCAGCTTGCTAACTCAGGATGAAATCTGTTGGTACACCCCCTCATCTGCTGTTGAGGGCTCATATGCTGTCTGCCTGCCTTTCATTTCCTATGGCCAGCCCTTAAAGTGACTATATCCCCACGCTCCCTGTGACAGTTCTTTTCCTCCTGTCACCCTCACCACTGCAGTCCGAGGGTCTGGGCCCCTTCCTGCTCCTTCACAGCCTGAAACAAAACCGAGCTCCGCTGTTTTTTCTCCTGCTGCCAAGGAAATGGTTGCTGCAACATTTGCAAAGTCCCCATTGCAGTGTAGGTTTTCTCTGAGCAACACATATGAGTGTCAGGGTGGGTGTCAGAGCTGAACACACTGCCTGCAGTAGAGGAAGAGGAGAGGAAGGAAGGGTTTTCAGAGGGAAAATAACAGGCATTCACTCTTGATGTGGGCCTGGAGCAAGTACCTTGTGTCTTCTGTTCAATACTCATAAGGCAGCAGTGCTCCCATCTCCCCATTACTTGTGAAAGTAGACTGCCAGCAAACACCCAGGTGTCACCCCCAGACCAAGCCAGCACATGGCTGGAGCACACACCTGGAACCACAGCTGGAATGCATTCCTTGTTTCAGAGGTTGAATGTGATCACAGCGACCCAGAGAGCCCATCCACCTCCAAAACATGCTCTTGAGTAATATTGGGACAAGTGGCTCTGCAGGTTTTCTCTGCCCATGGCCCCTGGGTGATGCCTTAAGATTTAGCTTTCATATTTTCCAGATTCTGTACTGCATTAGTAGATAATTCTGAACTTCATATCAAGTGTTAGAAAGTTCTCTTCACAAGTTAGTTAGACAGAACAATCCTTTTCCAGCCTGAGAACCAAGGACACTGCTGCAGCTTCAGGCCCAGAAGGTATAAACAGCAGCGAATTGAGGAGAGCAATCTGGGATGATGGGACTTCATAACCTGAAGCTGTAATTGGACAATTAACCCCAATATGTGAATAGACCAAAAATTATAAAAGTGTGAAAACTCATGACTTGGTGTCCATCTTGGGAGGAGCCACGGCCGGGCTCTTGTAGTGCCCAAGGTGTATCCTTTGAAGGCCTTTTAGTAAATACCTACTTTATTCCTTTAACACTGTCTAGCCTCTGTTCTAGGTAGCCTCTCTAGGCATCATGGGGACAGCCAGGCTTAGCTGCCCCAAGTGCCCTGGCAGCCCTGAAGCCCTTTTACAGTGTCAGGAAAATCCACAAACACCAGAGGTTTATGTCCAAAAAGGAGACAGGGAAATCCTGCAACTTCATTCAAATAAAGGGAGAGAGTCCACTGGGGCACACACCTGCAGGGTTTCCTCTCTGGAGGTTTCAGAGGGCACAGCCTCCCTTTATCCTAAACTCCTGGCCTCATGTTGCCTCTTCCTTTCCCCATTGGCTGAGGTACTTGGAAGGTACAGCCTTCCTGAACTGCCTACCACATATCCCCCCTGGTACCTACTATTTTACCCCAAAGCTCAGAAACTCTGGCTTGCACACACCCACTTGTTTGTTTCAGGAGCCAAGCTGTCTGGGCTCTGCAACAAACCTGCTGCCCAAAGTTAGTACAGACATTAAGACCCATTTCAAACACGTTAACCCCATACCTTCAAAATCCAGCAAATTTGTTGTAAAGACATGAGCTTTCCTCTCAATGGCCACATTGAGGTTCAATTTGCTCTGTAATAGGAGGTTCCCTAAAACCTCCCACATTTTGTAGCACCTGGTCAAAACTAATTAGTTGAAAGACCACTGGGTGAAAGAGGTCCCAAACAAAAGGGTGTATCTCAATGCTTTGTGATTTGAGGGGTGGTTTTCCTTTACTGCAAGAAGAGGAATGAATGACTCCTAAAATACATAAAGGCCTGGCATTTTTAATGGGCTTCAGAATGTCTAAAGGCGGTATTTCACAAAACTGCTAGTCTTATGTTATGATTCTAGAAACAAGGCAATGGATGGAAATACAGTGTAATGGAGGCCTATAACTGTGTCTTTCTGTTAGAATATTGTTCTCATTTTCCTGTGATTTTCTTAAGCTTTAACAATTTGGGCTACATTTTCTATTCTAGGAGTCTGATTGAGATCTTTAAGTACTGGTCAAAACAGTTTTCCCCTGTTCCTGAGTTAGAGAAATACAGTGCTTTGTCAGTGTAATTATGCTTGGATGAGACGAAATTTCTACTCTCCTTAATTTTGCTCTTACAATTGACTGTAGCTGAATTACAATCAGAAATTCTGTTTTGAAAGGACAATAAAGCGACGATGGCAGAAAGCTCAGCCAGTAGAGAATGAAAATTGTCCTGGTTTAATTTTGTTCCTTTCATACATATGTGCCATACCACAGTCTTAATTACATGAGCTATTTTTTCAGAAGGGAAGAGCTCAAGTCGAATATGTCAGGAAAATTAATCCATAAACACCAGAGGTTTATGACCAAAAAGGAGACAGAGGAGTCCTGCAACTTAATTCAAATAAAGGGAGAGGCCATGGGGCATTTCTCATGGCTTCTCTCAAATTTTTAGGGGATGCAGCCTTCTTTTTATCCTAATTTCCCAGACATGTTTCCCTCTCTCTTTCTCCACTGGCTGAGGTATTTTAGAGGTACAGACTCCCTGAAACACCTAATACATAATACCCCTTCTAATGTATAACCTCCCCTCCCATTTTTCTTTTTCTTTTTGTCCCTGTTTTTTTTCTCTAAATCCAGAGATTTAGCGTAGTCTTGAGTGAGTAACAGTCTGTGTCAATTAGTGGAATTCCTATGGAATTTATGGTTTCTCCCATTGGTTCTTTCACCTTGCTGTATCTGGCCTTATCTATGTATCAGGACCACAGTTTGTTTGTCAAGACACCTTCTTCTCATTCCTTTCCAACAGCAGATCCGTGTATTTCTAGAAGGGTAAGAGCAAGCCTTTTGAGTCCTGTGGCTGCCTCCCACAGCACCTGTATGACTGAGAGCAGTAGAGCATGGAGGACAAGGAGATGCTCACCCCTGGGGGGTGGTACCAACTTCTCTGGGGTCCAAGCAGTCTGTCATGGGCCGTGGCCACACATCAGGAAGCAATATGATCCATGAGTATCCCATACAGGCCAGTCTGCAGCATCTGCTGCCTCATTTCATCCTTGAATGAGCTTTTGGACTGTAAGCAGATGTTCTCCCTACAAACATTTAACCCTTGAGTGAAAAACCCTTGGTGAGAAATGCTAGCTGGCCATCTCCCAAAAGTTACTGCTCCCACAGCTTTGCTAGACAGAAGTGAGCATTACGGTTATCCTCGAGATGAGTAGCTCAAACAATAGGATTTTGGTCACAAGGCATTTCTCTGAAGGAACAAGGCATTCATGTGCCTAGCTCAGAACAAACCTGAGCGCAGAAGCCTTAAACTGCATGTAGCAATGAGCAGCAAGTGCTGGGTATCTCCTCTACCAGCACAGCTGGGGTCTGCCTAGGGAGAACATCTGTCCACAGAAATGACATTGACTGTTCCACTCCACTGAGATAGTTCACTCTGGTCCAAATTAGGGAGCATTCACATGAACTGTCAGTAAAACTGTGGGGAGAGTTAACTGCAGAGCAGCACAGCTGATGTGAGAGAATGTCAGGCTAAGGAACAAGGAAACGTTTTTGAATGTGCAGTGGTATGTTAAGGGGTACCACTCTAAAGAGAGAAAGCCTGGCTAAGGGTGGCTGCCCAAAAGTCCCCGCTCCTTTAGCTACTTTGGCCCTATTCTCCCTGACATTGTTACTCATTGGTGAGACTGGATTCTCTAGTCCTATTTACAGAACTCCTAAAAGATTTTCCTGCCTCATTTAGGTATTTTAACAAGTACCACAAGAGGGTCAAAGAGGAAGTTGGTCATTTACTGCAGATATTTTCTAGTAAACAAAAGTGTTCTCTGGTATTAGTGTTCAGCCTGTCTGTCTGATTTTGCTCAGTGGTGAAGAGCCTCTGCTGTAGTAATCCAGGGAACAGAAAACATTTCTAGCCTATCAATAAGAAAAGATTTGGAATGTAACAAGCATCTTACCTACTAAGCCCAGTGGTTTCAGGAAATCCTGTGCTATTGCTTCTCTTCTTTATGATCTTTTTTACATGGGAAGGAATAAGTGCTCTGCAACTCTAAATGTCAATCCAACACTGCTCAGCTTCAAGATGTGGTGTTCTTTTAGCTGGCAGACAAATAAAGCCTTTTGTAATCATCCAAATTTCAGGGCAGATAGACAAGTATATTCAGCACCAAGAGTCTATGAGTGTGTATTCATCTGGAGACTGACAGAAAACCAAAACTGATCCATTACATTGTACTAAGTTTGTCTTTGGGAGAAAAATGAGGCCTCGAAACATGGCTGCTGACACTCCCTGTGACTTGCAAGAAAGAATAAAACACATTCTTCTAGAGGGTTTGGGGGAAAGAGCCACAAAAATGGACAGCTGCTCAGTATTTCAGCTGTCTCATTTCTGACTGTCCTGCCACTGAGCAAACACTCATCACTGGGGGTTTCCCTGACCCTGCTAGATCCCTTCATTGAGGCTGTATCCAAGCCAAATGATGCCTCTGAAGATTCTGTCTTACTTCGTGAGCAAGTTCCCAGTCACACTGAGTTCTCAAATTATTCCAGTTTGGAGAGTTCACCAGTGACCAAGAAGACATCGGTACTATGTGAAATTGAAGTTAATACAAGCTGGAAATTTGTTCTTACAGGAACAGAGTCAGACTGAACTCCTAAGGTAAATTTTTTGTTCTCCACAATAATTTAATTTGGTTTTCTGCAAGAGACTGTTGAAAGATTATATCACACCTCAGCTGCAAGGTACTGTGTACTTCTGTGATGCAAGCAGAAAAGCTTACAGCTCTTAATCTTACTGCCACCAACGAAAATCTTAATTTTGATTCCTGTACTGAAGAAGGAAGAGAGGAACAAGGAAGCTCCAACTCTGCACCTTCTTCCCAAGAACAACTCAAGTCTGTCTTTCCTCTGTGTCAACATAAAAAATTTAACACCCATGAAAAAATCACAGTTTCCTTAGCTTGTAACCTGTGGTGTCAGGAAAGAAAACTGGAAAAAATTACCCATCTTCCTGCATTATGGGGTCACTTCTAGGGACAAGTGAGTATGAGACATATGAAAAATAAATCCTCAACCATGAAAATAACAGAGGAAACAAGCTTTATTTTTATTATTTGAAATTTTTGTGCGTGGTAAAGGTACACATTTGACTCCGGTTTTCCTACATTTCCAAGACAGAGTAATTTTTTTTGTCAGCTAAAGCATTATGAATACCATGGCACACAGGAAGCTAAAACTACACACACACACGCACGCACGCACACACACACAAACACTTTGATGTGCATCTTTCATCCTTGACCTTAAGGAGAAAAAGTCTGTATTTAGCATCATAGGGATTAAAAAAAAAAACACAAACAAAAACATCATCATCGACAACAAAAAAACATGTGAGAAGAATATTTCATTATGAGTGTCAAGAGAGTGCAAGGTTTACATATACACAAAACATATATTACAAAGATGGAATGTACAAAAAGGTTTTAAAAAATATGGAAAAAAGAACTGGAAACACTCCTAGAACTGGAAAGCTGCAGCATATCAGCTGGTAGAGATTTCTATCAGGGGCTGCTGCCATACACTGCACAACTTAGGGAACATTCCCGTGTCATAAAGCCAAAGAAAAAGTGTCAGGGTTAAGGCTGTGTTGCTCACAAACATCGACTGAAGTGCTGTACATTCGTCAGAAATAAAATGACCTGTTAGGAACCTTGCCACTCCATAGTACAAATACCTTTTGTACACTTTCTACAAACAGGTCAGACAATCACTGCTTGAATTCTTGAAGAAAAGTTTGACTTTACATCATGATTTCATAACAAGCTGTCTCCCCCAACTGAAGGTCATTTCTTTATAACAAACACAATTTATTGGGCACTTATAGTTCTCATTATGGCAACACTAGATCCTTATTATAAAAAATATTGACATAAAATCAAAAGCCCTCTAGCTTTTACAGAACAGATGAGCATTTACTAGTAAATAGCACTCCATCTTCATGAGGCAATTGCTTGCCTAAACCATTTTCCTTTTCTTTTTCAGTACATTGGTGCTGGTTTATCCTATGCAAAACTTTTCTATTGTTTATGTTCGATTTATCTGAACAGATCTTTTTATTCTATTTACTGAACAATGAAAATACAGTTGGCTAGTTTGTCCTAAAATGTTCCATATGACACAAGAGCTAATAACCTTTTGAGATTACTTTTGAGTTGAAGATTAGTTAAATGAAGCACATACTTTCACCATTCATGCTGTGCTGCTACTCAATTAGCATTCCAGGGAAGTCAAGGGGACATTTGGTTATACCTAAAATCTGGCAGCAGCGTGCCTGTAAAGCCTTTAATAAATGCTAACAACTCAGCAAATCACATAGTGCAATTCTGACCTTCCCTTAATTGGATGAGAAAAAAAAGTCTGCCAGCTTTTAAGTGCAGAATTTCTGCTTTGGTTGGTCTTTGCAAGGTTTGTAAGCCAAGCATTTTAGCGAAATTGGCTTAGAAGCACCGTAAAAGCAATGTGTTTCTCAGTTTCCCGGTGCCAGGCAGATAAGGTCAGACCTTGGAAGGGAATGTCCTATGCCACTAAATTTGAAGTTGACAGCATTTGCTATCAGAAATAACTTGAAATTTATGACATTCTTTAGGTGCTGCTCTGCTGATAATGTCTGAAAATCCAAAAAACTACTCAATTTTAAGAAAAAATCCACAAAACTCCTAATAGCTTTGAGCTGGGTTGTGAGGAGAGTTATGTGCAGAATTCACTTATTTCATCAGGATGCACTGGGTTCACAAGGGTTATCTATAATCCTGCTAAGCAATGTTGGACCAAAGGACTGAAAAGCTTTTGAAGAAAAGTGTATACATGAAATAGCACAGTCTTAAGTATCTATTTTGCTCTATGGGTTAGGATCTGATTTTCATGCTTCTCGAAGTACCTGACAACAGAGGATTTGGCAATGTTTTCTGAGGGGTAAACATGTAAGCTTAGTAAAATTGTATTCTAAAAATCCATAGTTGGAACTAAATGTGATAACTGACAGCCACAGCACATTTTTAAAAGTTTTTATCTCAATCCCTTTATCACAACCCCTTCTCTTTATTACTAAATACAGTTCAAATGCCTTTTCTTCACTGATGTGCTATTTAAGGGTCTTCCAATGTCAGAAAGTGTTATAAGGACACTTAGAATGAAATTTTGATCTACAGCTTTGTTAAATTTTGATAGGACAGTTTATTTGTAATGACCGAGATACCATCTTCAGAATTTTAGGACAAACTCAGTTCAAGCAGAGGCTATTTTGTTCTCTTAGTAATAACAAACGTGAGTTTTAATATTCATAAATGTTACCACCAGTTTCTTAGCTTCGTTATACAGTCCTTAAGCTTCATGCACAAAATATTTATTCCAATGAAATAAGGAAACTTGTATTTGCACGAGAAATTTTAAATCGATTCTATGTGCAAAAAATAAACAAAGGAAAGAAGAGGAAATATCTTCAGGAAACAGTAATTAAAAACCAGACAAACCCCCCATTTAAGAACCTTGGGGTCTGCATTTTTACAAGTCAAATGCAACTTTAGAAAAAAACCATTCGTTTTTCTCAAATTTATCGAAACAACCACCTTACGTTGTAGAAATAAGACAAATACTTATAATAAGAAATTTTATCAAAGATTTCTTTCCATTTTGCAAACATGCTTAAAATACTCCCTTGTTTCTGACCCAATGCCCTTTTGTTTCAAGGCGCTAAAAATGAGAAAGGAAAGACAGCACTTCCCAGGCTATTGTAGACATTGGCAGCAAGCTCACAGCTCCTCAGGCAATACTTAAAAGGGAGCACCATTCTATCTATATCAGGCTACAGTAGCAATTCAACCTTTGACCACTGGATATAGAAATAAGAATAAAGCCAATGCTACTTTAGAAAGGACAAGGTCATACTTTAAAAACCCCCAACAAACCAAACATTAAAAACAGAACCATGCCTGTAAGCATTTCCAGTTAAATTAATACTTCAACAAAGAACACAGTAGAGAGATCTGGCAGAGGAAGAAAGGTCATTTTTCGGAGTACTGCCATTGTCAAATATCATACATACGTTCCAGTTTGCTGAAATAACCCACATTTACTTTTTTTTATTTTTATGTCAATCAGTCATACATACATACATACATACAAACAAATTGGAACAAATCTCACAGTCCTTGTTTTGTCCTCTAACAAAATTCCCTTTGATGAAGGACTTCAGGAATTTGTTCAAATTCATTTTTATTTGTAACGTATTTTTTCTCACATAAAAACAAATAGCTTTGGTAACCCTTGGCTTTCCTATACAACCTCTGTTTACCACAGTTCCTTTGGTTGTATAACGTAGGTCCTCCACAGGGTACTTCTCTGGCTTTCTGTCCTGTGTGAAGCTGCATCTTATTTTAGAGGTTAATACAATGAGTTGCCGTAAGGAAACATGGCAATGAACACGTACGAAAGAGTGGCACACATTAGGTTAATTGACTTGACATTGTAATAACCCTGATCCTAATGAACTAGTTTGGTGTCAGAAGGTCTGTGGTTATACAGAAAATTCCTCTCCCACTAACGTATCGCTACAATTAAGGTTTTCCAGAGCTTTAGAAATGTCAGGTCTCTGCAAAGTCCTTCCTGCACATTGAGCAAGAGGAAGAGTGAACAACAGCCGCACGAAACAATCCTTCATTAATTCCACATGAGTAGGGAATTTGCATTGATTCTCATAGTGCTAAACACTGAGCTGTGTTGACGGTTAGAGCTAGATGGATTTTGTGAGACTTAACCTTATACTAAAAGGACCTACTTGTTATACACAGTAAGACTGAAGAATGTTAGAAGTGTAATACCTACCATGATAATGAGATCTAGAAGATTCCCAGAGTCACCCCTGGGTTAAATAACATGTAAGAATGATACTTCTTTAAATTTGGAAGCTCTGAGCAGGAGCTATCCTTCGCAGTCATCAAAAAGCTTTGGGGACTTTTCCCAAACTTTTCTCATTTTTGCCTTATTAGTTAATTCCAGTTTCATAGGATGCAGTTGGTGTTTAATTTCACATTGTCTTTATGAATTCAGTTACAGAGGATTATTTTATTAACACTTACAACAAAAAGTTCAGTGAGAAACATAAGAGGTGCAAGTCCTATGTAAACAAGGTAAGTTTGGAAATAATCGCAAGAAGTCCATAAGAGACTCCTTTGTTATTAAAAATAAACACAAAGTAGGAGATATCCGGCACTGGATCTCTAGGACGAGTCTTTTCTTAAGGGTGGGTGATTATCCAGCTCCAGAGCTCATTGCTACTGTAAGTATCGATAGACCTTGAAGCAGTGATTTCCAGAGTCTGCGACTACAACATGGCCATCTGAAGTAAGAGCCAGACCTTGGGGACCATAAAGGGGGTCAGCAGAGGTGTTAATGTAGGATAAAAATGATCCACTTCCATCAAAAACCTTTGAGGGTGAGAAGGCACAGAATGTTATGAATAAAAAAGGAAAGTAGCGGATACAAAGTAGTCTGCTCTCTTACAAGTCTCTCTTATACTGTTATACTTCTAATTTCTGAAACAGTGGACATACAATAGAATAAAAGAATAAACAAGGGCAAAATCTGTTCTGTTATCTCATAATATGCAAGTTTATATACAAATGTATGTTCTTATTTAAAAGAACTAATTATAGCCACCAGGATATTTGGCAAGAATTAACACACAATAAAATAATAATAATAATAAATAAGAAACTCAGTTGTTCCTGTTCTAAAAATAGTCAACTACAATAAATCAAACTTAATTGGGAACTCAACCAACACCTTGTTTTCCTAACAAATATCACTGTTGTGGCTAGCCTGATTCTTAGGTCCCCACACAGAGAAAACTAGCAATTTGTTTACCCTGTTGAGAGTGCTTCCTGAGAACAACTCATAAGCAGCTTCCTCAGTTTTATATTCAGTGGAAATAATACATACACTTATTTATTAGGTATTCTTTGGCAAACGGGAAGACCTTGTGATTAGCACTTAAAAGATAAAAAGACTGCAACTCTCATAACTTGAAAGCAGAATAATTTCTCGACATTTAAAAAAGATGATAAAGATCTGCTGCATTCAGCTCAGGTCATTTGCTTTTTCATATTTTCCACTATGTCTCTGATCTTCTGTTATGGTGATTATAAATTACTATAATCTCAGCAATGCTTGCAAGTCCCATAAGTCATCAAGAAACTTTTGGGGAACTACTTGGCACCAAAATCCTTGGTCACCATGGCCATCAGAGCTGCCAGCAGCCACACTGAAAAGCTCACAATGTAACTCCACCAGGTCTGAAAGTGGACAATGAGGCATATAAAGGATGGTGTGAGAAACCACATCACTTCTAATGGTGTTTCTTGGGCAGTCTGAAGGCCAGAGTTAGCAACCCATTATTTTTTTTAATCAAGCACCTTTGAAATACAGAAATTTTTACCTGTATTCGGCTGTTTCCCCAATCTGCTACAATAATATTTCCATTAGAATCTACTGCTACTCCAGTTGGTGCATTAAATTGCCCATTTCCTTCTCCATTTGATCCAAACTTCAGCATGAACTCTCCCTCCTGGTTAAAGACCTGTATGGGTTAAAACAACAACCTAAATATGGCGTGGTATCAAGAATTATAAGATCTGATTCATCTCAGACATGGAGGCAAAGGGCCCCAGAATTCTTCTGCAGCTTGTGCATCTTGAACTGTGAAGAGCTGAATGCAGATGCAGCACTGGGTGCTTTGTTTCTTTGGAACTAAAACACAATGGAGCAGATGCTCTCTTCTCTGCTTCCATAATCTAACACACATTGCAAATCATGGCATGCTGCTCTCTGCAGACAGGTCAGCAACTGAATTCTCTGTGATGGTAACAGGTTTAGACAGCAGAAAGATGGAGCCGATCAATGACTATTCTGTCAGTGACCTGGATGCACCAATGGGACCAAACAAGATACAAAATGTGTCATTTACACAGTCCACAGCCATCTCTAAAATATTTTCATCCATTTTGGATCCAGGGCCAGCTACAGCACAAGGTCCAACAGAGTTCTTAGAGACTGACTGGGGCTTGCACAACAAAATGCAAAGACCTGACAAGTGCCAAGTGCACACTGAAGTGCTGACAAGGTGGAAGATGTCAGGGAATTACTGTGTTCTCAAACACCCCCAGTGAACAGAGAAAAAAACATTTTGGGGGAGGAAATTAATGAAGTACCAAGTCAGTGCCTCAGAGGATTAAAGAAAATAATAATTAAAAAAAGCCACCTAATGAAAAAATAGACAAAGATATATTGCTCTCTCCCTGGGCTAAAGTGACCAAATGACAGAGAAGCCTACATTGCACAGGATTTTCCATAAAAGATGCCTGAGGGAAGGAACATCCTTGAAAGTTAATGGGGACAAGAGAAAAATGTTGCTGAGTGAGCTTGTTTAATTCAAGACACTGGTGGCAGGAAGCAGCTTTGGGACTAATAAGAGTGAAATTAATTTATTTAGTTATTTATAATTTATTATTTAAAAGAAGATGTACTCTCTGCTCTCAGCGAATAAACTCTCCAGAGAGTCAACAGTTATATGTACCAATTTAGAGAACACTACAGAAATAAGAATATTTTCTGGTTAGTACCAAATTGTAACAAGTAACATTTGTATCCCATTGAGTCACACCAGAGACAGATGGGACACTCTGTTCTCATTAGAAATGTAATAATTATAAATCCTCTAGGATGCCATACTTCTTACATTTCTTCACTTTCTTTTTTTCATTTCAGTTTGCCCCTTGCTGTTAAGCCTCTCCAGGCATTCTTGTTACCAGGCAAACCTTGCTTGTGGAGAGGTAATTTATGGAGTCACAGGCCTCCTGCTGCTTTAGGGCTCCTGCAGCAGTCTTGGCTTTTGTGTTGTAATCCAAACCACAAGCTGCTACTTCCTCACCAATTCCAAAAGGATGCGCAAGCAAGGCTGCTATTCCAGACCTCGGTGATTCAGCACTGCTCAGGACACAAAGGTGTCTATGTTCAGGCAGCAACCTCCAATTTCAGGTGAATACATAAAATTTATTTTTTCAATTAGAAATAGTAAAGAACTAGACTGAGGTTCAACTTTTTTTGACTGAGGTTCAGTCAAAACAGGCATTAGATGAAATGCCAGGGACTTTATTTTGTTGGTGTGTGGGACTGACACACATGTCCTGAGAGCCCAGGTAGAACAGTATCCTGCCTCTGTCCTCCTGCTGCTCTCTCCTGTAGAGGGAGGGCACAAGAGCACACGCAGGAAGTGTAGGAAAGGGAATGCCTGAGAACAAACACACACACGTGAGGCATTTCTGAAGTGGCCTGTGTCTCCTTCATAGACATTTGCCAACACATCTCAGCATGTTTCCTTGGTCTGGTTTATTACTGGGACAAACAAATAAACTTCCTATCATACCATGACTTCAACAGGCTGAGAGTCAGGAATTTCCATGGGTGTAAGGACTAGTGGCCAGTTTTGCCCAGTGCAGGAGGCACTGAATGAAAACCAATAGCAACATGGGTTTTAAGAGAATCAGGTTGTAAAATGGGTCCAGTAATCTTAAAGCTTATAGGTATGGAATTTAAAGACTGTAATGTATCTTTACTTTGCTATAATTTTACAACTAGAACTGTGGAAAGCTTTTACTGGGAAATTCAAAAGCCAGACTTTTAAAAGACAGAACACAGGGTCATTAACAGGTTTGGCAGAGGGCTACTAAAATTAAGTAAAGTTGAAATTATTTATTTCAGATACAAGCTATGTTTAAGCAATTGTATTAGACACCATTATAGTGACACGAAAGGCAATGGACTATATCTTCACTAAGCGATGCACTGCATGCAGAGTTCTCTGAAAGTGCTGTCTCTATAGCAGAGCTATATCACACTCCCTATATGGTGTGTGATCTCTTTGGTTTTAACAATACGTTCTTTCCCCCCAAAAATATCATAATAAAATTAAAGTGGCAACTTTCCAAGTTGCCATTGACAGTACCTTGACAGAATGGTTATGAAAATCTGTAATGATAATTTCATTGTTGCTGTTTACAGCTGCAAAATGAGGACCTGCAATGCAGAAAAAGAAGAAGAAGAAAAAAATAGTAATACCATTAAAATAAAAAGTATGGTTAAATGAAAAAAAAAAATCAGCCTGCCGGCATATTATGTTTGGCTTCTGAGCAATAGCAGTCCAAGTGGGAATACCAATTTCAAATTAAGAGTAATTTTACTTCATGGTTTCTTTAAAAGCTCAGCATGCTTTTTGTAAACACAAATAATTTCTTTTTCAACCAGTTGTCAGTTGTTATTGTTCCCAATAAGCATTGTTGATTTCTCCCTCTTTTGTACACATATGACTATGCAGAGATTTATGGGCTTATTAACAAGACAAAACATGAAGTGCTTAAGCATAAAGTTGTGTATACACTGCAAATTGTTATCAGAAATGTTCCTGTAAATTCTTAATTAAAGTATTTTATGCTCTGTGTGCTCACATCTTACAAGCATTTGAGCCAACAAGTTTTAGGATAAATAAAAAAGTTACTTAGAAGACAACTGTCAGGGAAAAAAGGGCATTTTTTGCTTTACATTGTGTATTGAAATATGTGTGCAAATTTGAGTAAAAAACAAATGGTAGTTTGAAAACAGGCAAGTACCCAAATTAAAACACTTAGTGCTATTTTGAGTTATTAAACAGAACAAAACTCAGTTTCAGTTTTCACTGTATATCAGGGTAAACTATAACAAAAATGAAAAATTTTGCAATGAAAACATTCAAGTATTGACAATTTACCTGTTTTCTGTAGCCTATCAGCAAGAAGAGGTGATATGTTTCTCAAATGCACTGTTAGAAAGTATTTGCTGACTTATTTTCAGGACATGTTTTTGCAAATTTTTGAATAAAAAGAAATTGAGATACCCAGAAAATGTAGCTGTCTTAGAGCCCGAGCTCTCATAAATTATATATATTATGCCATAACACATTGCAAGAGATCTTTGGATAAAAACACATTGATGCTATTCCTCCCTTTCACTGTGAACCAGTCAAAACATCAGACCAATGAACCAATGAAACTACATACTAAAAAAGACCCAACACCTGTAAAACGACCTGCATACCTAATCTGGCACCTTCATTTCAAATTTTGAAAGAACGGCTATTCACTTAAAATATATCAATGGGGTTGTTCTGTTTTTTAAACTTAAATGCATATTCTACTTGAAAGACAGCATGTGCGAGCAGTCAGTTGAGTATAAATGGCAATTTCCCCAAACTTGCACTGGCTGTTCCATAACTCTGCCTTCCTGATCTCAATCTCAACACTACCCCATTACACTCATTTTCTAAGAGATACCACTTAGGGCATTGGGGTTTATGTGTCTGATGACTGGAAACACAAAGGACAGCATCTGAGTTGATTGTGCCGAACAGCTTAGTGTGGCAATTACAAAGCACTTATAAAATGCTAGTTAAGATCAGTCTTTCTTGGGTCACTGGTCTGAAATGTTTCCAGGCATAGGGAGGTAGATGAAACCATCTGGTTACAATTACATTTGCAGAACAGATGTTGCAGTCTGCCTGACCAATCAAGCAAATAGGAGATGTATGTCTAGCAGAACCTCTCCCCTGGAGGATAAAGGGGTAGGATACTGCATCTTCAACATGCTCAAACATCATGCAAATGTGAGCAGAAGAGGCAAGAAAAGGGGATTTACATATTACCATCAAGTGTACCTGCAAACTGCTTGTCACCATTTCCTCGACTTCCGAACCTGGTGACTATTTTCCCATTTGGCTGGAAGATGAAGACACAGCATGCTTTATTGTCCACTACAATGATGTGTCCATTACGATCCACAGAAACACCTTTTGGGCCCATGAGCTTTCCAGACCCAATTTTGGCCTAAATGGGAAAACACAAAACAGGAAAATATGTTGGCATGATAGAAATTAGTACTGTTTAAAGATTGTATTACAGGCACAGAGCAGAACAGAGATGCTTTTCTTCATCAGAAGTTGGAAGCAATAGTTTTTATCAGCTCTTACCATGTACTTCATAATTTTTTTCTTCAGCTGAAAATAGTGTGCTTTCTGTATGTCTTTTCTAGACTGAAAAATCTGCCACCTCAGCAACTGAGTCCAAATATATAACTCATAAGAAATACAGTCATCAGATTTGTGTGACTTGATAAACCTGTCAGAAATGTCTGTATATCCAGCATTAGGGTAGCAGCAGGATAGGCAGACAAGCAGACAAACAGAAAGGACTTTTGTCTCCTATTGTGTGCTGTTCCTGAGTCCAACAACCCCCTTGATGGACAGGAGACATCTTTATCACTGCCTGCATCAAAGAAGTCAGAGTTCTTGGAGCATCAGGGCTGGATGGGATGTAGGCTATGATGTCCTCTGTTGCCTTTCTTGGGTTAGTAAGACAACAGCACCTTCTGAGTGCTCTCAGAAAGAATTTGAGCAGAGCTGAAGCTCAGGCTAACCTATCTTCCACCAGATTCCACATGAGATTGCTTCACTTGCTGCTTAGACACATGAAGTGTCAGCTGAAAACTGCAAAGGGGAGAGGATCATGTTGCCAAACAGCAAATGAAGTAATCTTTGAAACACTAAACAAATCAAAGCTTGTTCCTGTCTTAGGTAAATAAAATTATTTCCATCATTTTAAATAGGCCTTGTGACTACCAAAACCATCTGCCGGTATAATCAGCAACAGGAGGGGAATTGTATACAATATTTCACTGGAAAAACGTTCAGTGGAGATGAGATGGATCTCATAACAGTAAATTACTTGGAAAGGCTAGAGAGCTGTCAAATCCAAAAATGCCAGAAGCATGCTTTAGTAGGTTTAAAAAGAAGGGATTCTTAAAAGAGGATCTAAGCAACAGAGCAAGCAGAAATTGAGACCAAGCCTTCAAAGAATCCATGAGCTACCTGGGCATATACAAGAAGACTTAGGATTACCTCACAATCCATTCTGCATTCTTCACCATTCAGCTTTTTTTTAGGCTGGGATTCTAGAAACTGTTTTAATCTACATAAAATCAGTTGGGTTTTGACCTTTCAGTTTAAAAAGTTTGTAAATACCCAATTGTTTGCATTGGAATGGAGCAACTTGCATCCTGCTTATAGACCTTTCTTTTAATTGATGAACATATTTGAAAGCACTTATTCAGGCTGGTTTTAAATGTCTGTACTGGACAGATAGTCCACCAGTGAGGCTTTGTTGAAATTATGAGTTCCAGAATTTTCAGATTCTATAGTAATTTGTGACAGACACATCCTACAAACTGAAATTCAAATCTTGGTGAAGAAGATACTTTTCTGTTTGCATTGGAATTTAAATGAAATATATACTAAGATATTCATCTTATTTATGAAACAAGGCCATCTTTCACCTCACTGCCTTTGCAGAGTGAGACAGATCACCCCCTAGAGCAAGCAATGCTGGGAGTTATATAATCATTTTGGTTGGAAAAGACCTCTAGGCCTGAGTCCAAGCATTAACCTAACACTGTCATATTTACCATTAAACCATGTTCACAATTACCACATCTACTGCTGACTTCTCTGCCCCTCTCCCCTCCCTCCTGCAATTGGTGAGTAGCAGTGGGACAGATTACAAGGCATTGAGAAAATCCATTGCCTAACTCATTTTTCTCATGTCCCTGATGTTTTCAAAGCAAACAGAAGGAGCTCTCCTATCCTTAGTAAGTCCCATGCTCCTATTGCATGGTACATTCTTGTAGGTGGGGTTGCAGGTAAAAAATAGGAATGATCCTAAAATAAAGCTACCTGGGGACCCTGAGGATGGCTGCTACTAAGCCACTACACAACCTTTTTCAGTCTCCAGTGAAGAAAATTCCAGGGAGCAAATCTTGCAGCTGCAAGACCATGCTTGGCCAACATGCAATGATCTTGTGTCAGTTTTATGTTCATATACATATGCTGTTATAAACTGCAAAATACTTACGCAAAATCTACCTAATTGAATCATGCTAAAATATCCCCAGGAAAAACTATTAAAATTTATTTTGTGTTCACCAGGGGAAAGATATCAGCAGACCTACAAAATGTATTCAGTTTGCATAACAACAAAGCAGCAAAACCATAAATCAAATGCAAATCTGTAGATGTATTTCCTTTGGGGTGATTAAATCATATTGCCCTCCTTCCTTTGGGATGGCCATGTGGTTGTCTGCTTGAGCATTGCACCACCTCCTTACCATCTTTCCACGATTCCTGTAGAAAATGACTCAGACTCATGAGTACAGTGTCTTAATGCCCATATAAACACATATGGAAAAATATAACAAATAAATCACATATACATTAATGGGCACTCAGTGCTGAGAAAAGTAATAAAAATCACTACTATTGGGCCAGGTTTAAAATATAATTTGCAAGCAGCAATAAAGTATGCCCAGCTAGAGTTTGCAATGCTTTTTACTAAAAATCTGTTCCCAGTTTAGATCAAAATATGCTGATGACACATTACTGGATCTGGCTGAACATATTCTTTGTATATTTTTATTTCAGAATATTTCTTAGAATTATAGGTTTGATTATTTAGAACAGAACATTATGAAACTCAGTCACTCCCATTAAGTGTATGAATGGAAGTATTTTCAGGCTTTTTTCCATTAGAAATGAATACAGTATAATGAATCATGTAAACCCTTAATACAAATAATGTGTTTAATTTAATTCAGTCGGGGACATTATGTCCCTTATTTTATAGGCTCTTAGGAATTTATACTGGTTTTCAAACATGTGTTTATAAAGTCACCCTACCAGGCTGGAAAATATTCTACTGGGGGATATTCCTAGAGGTAAAAAAAAAAAAAAAACCCAAAAAAAAACAAAAACCAAAAAAACCAAAGATCTGAATTAGCCTACATAAAAATTTATGAATACTTTTCCACTGTAGAAGAAAGCATGTTAGGGCTAAGTTTAACTTTACCATGCTTGTTGCTGTCTGAAAGGTTCAAGATTGTCAGGGATTAATTAAAAACTTTCAACAAACCATCTTTTCCTGTTTGAGAACTTCTCTATTAAGGAGATACAACTTTGTCACACTTTGCAATATCACACAATAAGTGGATTTATCATTCATCTGACTGTCAAAATTCAACTGTGACCATTTAACCATACTACCCATTCCCATCAGTACATGGAACCAGCTTCAGACAGCTCTTTCCTTAATTCTACTAGTGAGACAAGGAAGAAGTCTGACATATAAAATATTTCCTCTTTTCCCACTTATCTAAATTTGATCTTAACTTGACTTGCAGAGCCCTGTTTGGTTGACAACAAGCTTGTCATCTTATATACAGCTCTTTGAGTCTAGAAAGAAAACAATCCTCAGAGGAGCACGAATCATTCTCTTGGCTCTGTTGTCCAGTTCCTTCATCAGGTTTGAACATCACTTGGTGAGGAGCTGGTACAGCTGCTTCACCATGCTTTCTCTCCTTAGCCTAGCGCTGTATCAAAGAAATTGCTAGCTACAGCTAGCAACTGCAACAGCTTTCTTAGCAATTTCAGAATACTTGACAGAGGAAGCCAGCACTGTTATCTGCCTTTTACAGATGAAGAAAATAAAGCACTGGGAAGTGAAATGGAAGATCACTAGTCACCCATGAGATCTGTGGCATAGCCAGAAATAGAAGCCCCAAATCCTAAGACCCAGTCTGAGTCTTTATCATATCCAGGACAGTACAGCTGTTCATGTGAAGAAGCTCATGTTTTGGTGCAACTTAGATTAGAGTTTGCCCACCTCTGCATTTATGTAAGTTACAGCCTTGAGAAAACAGAACTCTGTTGCTGCCAGAACTAAGGAAGGTGATACGTTTCTGCCTGGCAGTGGAGGTTGCTAAGGGGAGTCAGTCCAGTGCTGTAATCAGGGACATGCCTGGGCCTGGTTCCAGGGAAATTTGCCTTATGGCTCACATGACTATTAAAATTCCACTAAGGGAGAATGAGTGTAAGTAAATACAGAAGGAAGGGGACAACATCAAAAATAGTTAGATTAAGCTCAAAACAGCCCCCTGATATTGCTGAGTTAACAATTAGCAGGCCACCTGCATCAGAGGAATTACACAATGACTTGCAGGCACAGTCCTTTGAAGGCAAATGCCATTATCCCTTTCTCTCTCTCTGTTATTTTAGCAAGTGCTGCCCAATTTAATCTGACCAGGCCCCAGTAAGAATTACCACTGCCAACACACAAAAAATTACAAGGCTTTGCCCAGATTCCCACAGGCTAGATCTGTTACATCTATGTTCTGTGCTTCCATTATATTTTATTTGTTCTGTGCTTCCATTATATTTTATTTAATCCCATCACAGAATAATATCCTGAGTTGGAAGGGACCCACAAGGATCATCGAGTCCAACTCCCAGTCCTACACCATCATGCCCCATACAAGTCCCATCCCTTCATGGCACTGACTGTCCCCATATCACAGCCTCACCCTCGGTGGGCATGACCTCCCAACCCTGTGTGTGTCCCCCCACAGTTCCCCCAGGCCCTATGCTCACTCCACCTGCACCCCTCCTCCCCAGCCCAGCTCTCCAGCTACACTGTGCAGTACAGGATCCCCTGAACCAGTGCTGCACCAATACAGGACCCCTGCTCCCATTAGAGCTCCTCAGTGTGGCCCTGTGCCCAGTGCCCGTCCGTGTCTCCATCCCAGTGTTCCCACTGCCTCGCTCCTGCTGTCCCCATGCACATGCTCTGCCACCTGCCCTCCACCCAGCTCCTGCACTTATGTGCTTATGCCTACCCTCTGTATAAAAAAATACTTCTACAAGCATTTATTTTTCCTCTCACAAATATGGCTTATTGCATTCAATCTAAAAATAGTATTTTAAACAATTGATGTTCCGTCTCTCATTTAATCATTCTAGTCCCAAGAGCTATGAAGTCTGATGCATTAATTTGTATAAACCACGCAAACAATGCCAACATCACACAGCTTTTGCATTTTTTGCAATCCAATGAAAACATTGACTGAAAACAAATCTAGGCTTCGCATCAGAGGAACTACATTAATAACTTTTTTTTCCAATACCTGTCTCCCTACTGGTAGTATATCACATACAGCATTTTGGCTTCTCCAGAGCTTTTTCCTCCAGAGCTGGCACCATCCAAAATGCTGGACTAACAGCATATCTTAAGAAGTCAGGAAAACAAGCCCTCCATGTTCTGTGTCCAGTTCACATTAAGGATGTTAATAATTATTTAAAACATACCTAGGATAATCAGAATATTTGGATTCTTAACTAAATTACATATTTCTTTGGGTTTGTTTTGGTGTTTTCATTTAATTTAAGAACTTCAGCCAAAACCAAGGTTTTCCTGTGTAGCTATACATTTTCAAAATTACTTGACAACTAAAATCACATCCTCTCTGCAAATGCAAACAATTTGTATTTTTTTTTAACACTTGCATTACATTTTAGTATTGCTTTACTTTAGCTTGAAGTCTATACATGATCTGGATAGTTCTGGAAGCGTACACACTGGTTTCTCAGATGGAGGTCACTGAGGACTACGCAAGTACAGTTACCTATTTGCAATTGTCTCTTTGCAAAGACTATTTGGAGTAAGGCCATTTCTTGCTGCACACATGAGCAGCTCAGAACCTGAGCTTTTTGGCTACTAGGCTGCCAGAAGATTAGCCAAACAGGCCATATCTGCCCAATGCAGGACTCCAGAACTAAGTAACTATGGTAGAAATTTCCCTCCAGGTCTATTATCCCTATGACCAGTGAGTACAGCTAACCTCTGCCAGAGGTGGCTCTCTCTAATGTGCATCACCAGACTTGGTATCATGCATTCAGACACCAGGACCAAATCAAGGAAACCTTTAATTCTCTCAAGAACTGCACCTGAACCCAAGTGAAATAAATGTTGCAGGTTGGAAATCATCAATGTAGTGTAGTAGCTGCTGTCTTATTTTATTCCCATTAAAGGGATCAGAGTTGCTATGAAAATATGAAATTGTTTCCTTAGAATTTTTGATTTCTGAAACCTACAACATCATTACTGTCTTTCAGTTTTTTCAGTGCACAACACACCAGGTAGAACACTCCTGTTTATGCTGTAGCACTGAAACAACACCCTGGGTTACTCTTCCTTGCTTATATTACCAACAGGATCATACAGAAATTATACACTATATTTGCTGAGAAGTATGGAATAAAAGAGGAAGTCAACATCAATCTGCTACCTTCTTTTTCTCCTCCATATGTCACTGAAGAGCTTCATGTACTCCTTGTAAGATTTTGTGTTTGTCTGTGTGCATACACGTATCTGCACACACCCTTCTGCACAATCAGAGTACTAATGATATGAAGGTTGTTGAGCTAGTCCAACTAGCCTTGCTGGCACTTGCTGTGCTCGACCATAAGTAACAGAAAGACATCTAAGCACGCAGTATGGAACATGTTGTCTCTGCTTGGTGTAACATTAGCATTACTGCTGTGATCTCCTCCTATTAATTATACCATGTGGCTGGGTCAGGTCACATCACAACAATGGAATTTAGACTAAGATACAGCCAAACTATGTAGTTTCTTGAAAAATAATGTTACTTTGCATTCCTTTGTAAGACAGAGAAAGCTCAGGAGAGTTCACATAGTAACTCGTACCTTGAATTTTCCATCTGATGAGAATATGCTAACCCATTTGTTATCGTAGTCTGCAATAATGATGTCACCACTGGGATGCACAGCCACTCCTGTTGGCCGCTGCAGCTGGCCAGGAGACCTTCCTCGTATGCCAAAACGGCTTTTGAACTGACCATCATTGGAAAATATCTGTAATAGAAAACAGGGATTTTAAAATTATGTCCACACATGACCATCACCTATTTCTTGGAGCTTAGATTTTAGCAAGTCACTAATCAACACTATAATCAGGAAGAGAGCTGGGAACGTGAACCACTTTTACACAGTCCATATTTGAAAGTAATATATCTAATTTTAGAACACCCGGATTTCAAAAAAAAGAAAACCTCATTGCACTGTTTTTTCAGTGAACTCAAAGTACTTCACAAACATTAATTAGCTTCACAATATCTCTCTCAGTGGGGAGGGAATGGTATTATTTCCTTACTAGAAATGAGGAAACTGAGGCACTGAGTGCTAAGACTGTAGAAAACATAGGAATATGTCCTTGTTACCCCAAGCCAGGTAACTAGACGCTGAAGTTCCTCTGAAGAGGCTGCATATTAGAAAGCATGAGGGTGCTGATGAATATTTGATTCTGTCTCTTTGAAAAAGCCTGGAAATGAGTTCTCATGGCATGTGGATTGCTGGTTCTCCCATACAAGAACAAGCGACACGCTGCTGTTGCCGCTGTGTTCATTGCTACCACATGGGCAGCCTGGAGAGTGATGACAAATTGGTAATGATAAAAAGGATAGATGGCAAGCAAAAGAAAAAATATAGCTTGATTTTCACAATTCTTTGCAGAAGCCAAGAAATTATGGGTGCCAGGGTGCTACCACAGGAAAGATTTGATTATGATATCAGAAAGAGAAGTCAGTTAAATAGACTAAAAGCCACTTGAAAATGATATCTATATGCTTTTTTTTCTATTTGTACTTCCTAAAAAATTATACTTGTGGCACCATGCTCTAGATTTACATTTGAAAACATGAGAGTGATAAAATTTACAATGTAAAATTATATTTACAGAAGGGCATTTTTCCAGATTATTGCACAACTTTTTTTTTCATTCATTGCCAAGCATCATAAGGAAGGGAACTAAACTCTGATGATATACTAGATATAGTATAGATCTGAAAAAGATAGCTGCAGGTCAAGAAGATGGAAAGTAAATGGATAATAAATTATGTTTCCTTTGTATTTTCTACATCAACTGAATTGTACAAAATGTGTCTTTCTGAGGCTACAAAAAAGGGAGAGGTGTGGGGGCAAGGAGAAAAACACTGAAATATTCTCATACCTGCACACACTGGTTGTTACTGTCTGCTATTAATATTTTTCCATTTGTAGATGCAGCTACACCTTGAAGATTTGTAAATTCCCCTTTGTTTCTTCCTTTGGTGCCTAAAATTGAACACAAAGCACATAAGAAATCAGGTTAGACAGGACTAATCAGTTAGGACCCAAATGCCAGCACATGCAATTATTACATTTCTGATCAAAGGATTTCTATTTTGAAGAGTTCTTCTCACTGCTACAACTTCAAAGAACCCTCTCAGTAACAGATAGACAATTCTACTGACAAGACAGGATTTTGTTTAAGGGACTGTTCTCACTCTTCATCATGTGTCACCCAAGCCCCCATCAACATTAATTACCTCTTCAGCCTCCCTAAATCAGTGCTCACAAATTGCCTCTTGCATGAGGGAAGCAGTAAAAGGTTTTAACATAAGTAATGGACTTTTTTAAACTGCAGATTTTTATTCTACTGAAAGGGTGAGTACATGGGAACATACAGAGAGGGGCTAAGATAAGAACCTGGACAGATGACACGGTTTTAGCTAAGTCTCCTCAGTGAAATCACAAAGGTGGGATAGAACACATCACTTTGGATGGAGCTGTTTCAAGACAGGGAAGTTTCCTATTCCCTTATATATAGTTTGTAGTCATAGGCTTCAAAGATTCCTTTAGCAGAGAGATTCAGATGAAGAACTAGCTTTGAATGGATTGGACTTGTGAGCTAATGAAGACCAACACCTGGAGACTGAATGCTTCTGGAGAGACCTTGGATTGTTCTAATAAAGCAGTGTTCCCACACACACAAGTCTTGTTTTAACCCATAAATGCACTTGTGTGTTACATAAAACTGTAAGTCTTACTCAGTGGCTTAAGGTGATAAGGAGTTGTAAAATGTCAATTTTTCCACAAAAGTTCATTAAGTTTAGATGGTTCACTAGATGTTTGTTCTGAGACATTCCAAGGGGAATCACAGAGCAAACTGGTGTCCTTAAAAGATCAGCTCCAAAGTGGCTGGTCCAAATTACACCTGGAACACAGGAACAGGAACCAAATTCCTGATTTGTTTGTAAAGGAGGCTCAGGGGTCCTTAGAAAATACTCCAGCTATGATCTTGGACTCCAAGGTTATTCATAATAAATGAAGCAAAACAAAAAAAGCTGAGCAAACAAGCACCAACTCTACAAGCTGTCCTTTCCAAGACATGGATACAGTGCTGTTTTTCCTGGTGAAATATTTTTACAAGCATTCACTGGCTGTGTATCTGCCAGTAATTGGTTCCAATATATGGTTTTAACTGAAAAACTTGTATTTCATTTTAGTCAGTCCAAAATATTCTGGAGCGCAGTGATTAAACTGTTCTGACTGTGACGCTTAATTTAAGACATATATATCAGCTCTATCTAATTTGTATTTAGCTTTCATCAAGGATGTGAATGCTTGTAACAACCCTTCTTTCTTCTGTGGTGATGGCTGTGGGATGCATATTTCCTGTCACTAGCTAACAAGTAACATTTAATTTCTCTGCACTCAGTGCTGCAGGAATGTTCCTTTGTTTCAAGACTTATTTTCGTCAACTCCACCCGCTTCATCCTCTAAACAAGGCAAATGCTTCTAGTTTTTGTACTGCAAGGGAAAAGTACATATTCAGGGAATAGTGAGTTACATACCAATTACATTACCCACACTTGAGCCATTTCTGTTTATTCTTTTAATAAGCAGTGCCTGAGGGATGCATGCAGCAATTTTTTTCCACCATATGCTAATGATAAATTTCCTTCTTGCTTCTTAGCCAAAGAGAATGGATGAAAAGAGAGAAACATTCCTTTTACTACTGAGAGTAAAGGGAAAACATTTGTTAGAAAAGAGGAGGCATAAGCTAGAGCATCTGGAACTAACTAACACAAACTTTATGGAATGTATGCTCTTTAGCTTTAGAAAAATGTTCTTGAAAGTCAAGGAATTTTGTTTTTAAAGATAAGAGACACCTATATAAAAAGTTACTCAGAGCATTCTTCTGTGGAACCTTGTAAATATACATCAAAGGAAAAACTGAAGAAATTACCCAGGAATGTCATAGTCATGTTTCATGGTAAGTATAAGAAATAGCAATATATTAGCACAGTGTGTAGATGAAATTCAGCTCCATGCAATGTCCTTGTAACTAGCACTTTGCAGCTATTAAACCTATTACCTAGCTCCTTATCTGCATACAGGCCCTTAGACAGTCCCCTCTGCAATGGCAGAAATTCCTCTGCAGAAGAAAGCTTACTTCCTTATGTATGTTCAAGAGGAAATCAGATAACTTTGAACTTTCCATTTTGAATAATTCACTATGCCAGCAGAGATCTGAAGCCAAGCACAAGCATTTCAGATGATGAGAGGAAAGCCTGTAGGAAAGCATGTCAGCCTCTGGAATAGCAGGCTTTTGCTACTGACTCTGCAATACCAAAGGATGATAGCTCCCCTCTGTAAGCAGAAATTCCTTCCTTATGAACATACCTGCCTAAGATTGAGTCTTCAGCAAATCTTTTACTACAAGGTACCACCCTTCTGTATCAAGGCATTTCATATTTTGTCTTCTCTCCATCATGGGCAGTCACCCATCTCTCCTTAGCTTAGAGAGGCATCAACATTTCAATTGCACAAGGCTGGAACCAGTAGGAGCCTCATTCCAGAGTTTCCCAAGCAGCCTGGTTAATAGATGAGAGGCTGCATCTTTTGTGCCCACCGTTTCCCAGCTTTATCTCTCTGCTGTTCTGAGCTACTGCAGGGCACAAAAGACGAAAAGACAGAGATTTTACTGCAAGCTGCTGGGGACTGGGAAAAACAGGAAAGATTTCAAAAGGAGAAGACTGAACCCAGTAATTGGGAATCTGTGGCCTGTGGAATATCTCCTTTTATACCATTTTTGTATACAGGTAATGATCAGATTTGTTTTAACCCTATCTAATTCCTTCTGGAATTACTGAGCATAGGCTGCACAAAGGAATTAATTTAGCTTTCAACAAAGAAAGTGTGCATTTTCTGCTCAAGATGATTCTAGCACACATAAAATGCTTCATAATTCCAATCTTTTACTCTTGAGCAATAGATGTTATACTGAGTCTCACCAAAAAGAAGAAAAAAATAATCTAAAAGCCCATTAACAATGACAGGAGATGTTAAAATAACATCACATAACTGTAATAAGAATATGCTCTTTAAGTCCTGGGAATCTGAACAAACTTGTATAATGTATATTTTTGATGTTCATACTAAGAGAAGGAGTGTTTTTTGCTTTCCAAGTTTTACTAATATGAATAACAACCCCCCTGCTTGCTAACCTAGATTCCCCAGCTTCCTAAAACACAAAGAAAAACATGTCAGTGCCTCCAGCAGGAAGGGAATAGATTCAGAGAGACAAAATCAAACTGCAGAAATATTACAGATTATTGGGAAGACTTAAGAGGTTGTGAGGGGCCATAACCTGTTGTGTAGGTACCATTTCTTTCCTGCCTACAGCACTTCAAGTAATTCTTCTTGTACTCCTTCCTATGTGGTACAGGGAAAAAAAAGGGCAAAAATAAACAGCATGGAAAGGTCTACATACATACTGCATAGACAGGCATCAAGGAGCTTTCTTTTTTCCCAGCTTCCTTTCTTTCTTTCCTCAGAGTGCCATAAGATATTTAGTCAAATCTTACACATTATGAGGCTGTGATATCTCCTCTCATAATAGATGCAGCTGAAGCACAAAAGTCTCTGAGGTAAAACTGTACTGAATTGTTAACCCTATGTGCTGTACAATGAATGTCACTCTTTCTAATTCAAGCTCCCAAATAACCTTAAGTTTTAAAATCAGTCTGTTGTTGAAGGCACATTGTTTATAACCTTTAAAGAGGAATTAGTAATTCAGTAGGAACTCTGGCAGATATGCCCACACACTGTTGGTAGTGAAGATGGACTGGTTTGTGTTAATTTGCTTTACACAGCATCTGCCCTAAAATCTTGGCCAAGACCACCTCCAAGCCCTGCTCATGCAGCAGAGACTCTGTCACCACAGACAGGTGTGCACAAACCTAGGGGTAAGCACAAATCAGAAATTCTTTGCTGCCACAGCAGCCAAACCTCAAATAACAAGAGCCAAATCCAGGCCAGGTGTCTGTTGTTAGCACATCAGAACAACACTGGGAGCTTTGCCAGCAATGTGGTATCGAGAGCTCTGCCCTCCCTGTCCAGCACAGGTATGACTGCAATGCAATGCAATGGAGGCCTGGCAAAATCCCACACTGACCATCACATCCCCATAGAGCTCACAATGAGCATCAGAGGGATTGAAGCTAATAAATGGGAAAAGGAAAGTCTATTTTCCCATTACTAGGCATTCCTATTTCTACAGCAGGAAGGCTGGACCAGGTGACCCAATGTGGGCCCTTCCAACCTTATTTCTTTTGTGATTCTGTGAAACGCCCGATCAAGAATCCCTTTGCTCCCTCTAAGCCTGCTTTTAAACTGCACTAAAGCTGTGATTACACAGACCTTGTTTGTGAGTTTATTTTTAATGTGGAATTAATTCACAGTTAGACTTATATTTGCTTTCAGCATTTATAACAGACCAGAAGATGACATTCACACCTAGTAAGGAGGCTGACAGAAGTTCTGTTAAAGGAAATTTTTTTTACACGCTAATGTACCAGCTAAACTTAGATGCTCAGTTACATGACTGAACAGACAACTAAACAGTCTGAGGAAAAGGAAAATTGGAAAATTGAACTTTCTAGCAGAGGGCCAACTCTCCATCTGGCTGCATCTGATGCCAATTCCAAATATAAGTAAATGAAGAGGAAAAAGCAGTTAAAGTGGGAAGTAGCACCACTACTGCTAAATGGTGTCAAAGAACCCAGTCATGAAAAGTGCCAGAAGGGAAAAAATACTAAGGCACACAGCACAGCATGGCAGAGCTAGAAAACAAGATGGGGTCCTGGACAGAGCAGCTGATGACAACCATGCCTCTCAACCCTTCTTTGAAGGACATGGAAGAGATTTACCAGGGGAGGTGGAAGTGGCACTGGGGGAATGACACTGTGAACATCCCTCACCTCTGCTCAGCCTGAGTCTAAGGCACAAAAGGAGGGTAATGAAAGGAAGACTTCCCTCTCACTTTAGTGCTTCCTACCAGTTGTAGTTGTAGAGGTAGCAAAACCATTGGGCAACAATTATTTTCTACATTATCATAAGAACATCATTCTTGTTTGCATTTGTATAGACTAAGGACATCCTATGCAGATCTGCATGGACACACTCTTAGAGATTACATCTGTTTAAAAAGAATAATAAGTTCAGGATATAAATTATTGAGAGAGAAAAAGAGAATGCAGAAAATACTCTGCTCTTGTAAATAATAAATTACACGAATGTATGAATGTGTAGTCAGTAATTTGACCTTGGAATGTCTGAAGAGATCCACATGCCATTTTATAAGCCACAAATAACACAGCATTGGCAGAAGATACAATGCACACATCCCCATGAACAAAATGCACTAATGTTGCATTAATGCTATCTCTTGTTAGTACTAGCAGGAGAACAATCCCCTGCTAGCAGCTGATCAATTTACTTGTGCATAAAAGCCCATACATCAGCATACATACAACAGCACACTCCACAGACTTGGATGCCCAGAGGAATATTACAGTGTGATTCTCCAACACAGCTGTATGAGCTTCTGGCAGGCCAAACAGAAGATTTATCTTAGCCAGCTAGAAACACAGATCCAGATTTGGCAAGAGCCATTGGAAGAATTCAACAATGGGTTCAAAACAGAGATACACAGTAGTGTTGGAGAACAGTGATAAGCTCTTTACATTACCTCATCAACAAATGAAACAAACCTTAACTTTTTAAAGTGAGCTGAAACTGGAAGTAAATGAACTCCATGAAAGCAATCCTTGTGAAAACATCAGAAGTTTTACCTGTCTCAATAATTTTGCACATTTTGGAAGAATGTAAAACCCTAGAGCATTACACCTGTGACGTTTTAGACACTGCATGCATAAGCCCACAGAAGCCTAGAGGAATATCTCTATGTAGGGTCATTCTGTGAAATGAGTGGCTGAAAACTGAACACAAAATATTACTCTCAGCTCTGTTTTTTCTATTTTATAGTGATCCATATATCCCAAATGTGGGCATTCCAAGAGATTTCATGGAGAAAAACCTCTGAGCCATGCATAGGTCTTGTTCTAATGAAATACATCTTCCTGTTTTGAGTGGTGAAGAAGGGGAGAAGGTAGAACTCAAAAATAAAGCACATGGTCATGGTTGCATCACAACAGAACTAAAAGGCTCTGCACTTCTGGGAAAACATTTAAGACTTCTAGAGTTTATGGTGTGTTAGAGAGAGTAGCTTAAAAAAAACCAAAAAACACCTAACAAACAGCACCACTACCAACAAAACTATACCACTATTTGGTAGTCAAGCCAGAAATGCTCACTAGAAGCAAGGGATACAGAAGCTGAAATTACAAGTTGAAATTACTTTAATCCATACCAAAAGCTTTGCAATATGAATATTAACTATTTTTAAAATATCCCAAATCAAATGTATGCATTTCTCAACTGATATCCCAATTAAATATTTGCTGCAAACTATTTTTGGAAGTGTGTACTTCCAAAATGTACATATAAACAAGTCAGGAGGCCTAATGGTATTATCAGGTTGCTCTACTCACAGCTTTAGCTTTACAAAAACTAAACTTTTTCATTCAGTTTCCCTGAAGTATTTTTAAGTATGACAACAGGCAGCCGAGTCACCTACCTATTCTGAAGATCAAATCATCTTCAATGGGATTCTCTTTTCTTTTGCCAGTGCTGTACATGCTCGCAGGTCTTTTCACAGCTTTCTGCTTCACATGACCACTGCCTGGAGATTTAACACGTCTCTTAACCCCTTCAGTGGTAGGAGACACATCTGCTGACCTGACCACTTTAAGTTTGAACGGGCTGCCCTTGATATGTTGATCATAAAGTCTCAGTGACAAAGTGAAGTCCCCTTCTTTCTGAACAGTATACAAAAATTCGTAAGTGCCGTTTTTGTTGTCAAGTATTTCTCCATCTGCTACGCTCCCATCAGGCGTGCTCAGCTCAGCAGTGAGGTAAGCATTCCCAGATTTACAGAGCTCCCCATCCTTATCCTTCGTTGTGATAGTAACGGACATGGGCTGTCCGATCACCGTCTGCCTCAGTCCCTCACCGGTGGCAACTGTTTCAGAGGCAACAGCATTGGTGGTTAAAATAGTGCCCAGGTTGTGAATGGACTTCTTCAGGCCTTCTGTTTCCACTATGAAGTCCAACTGATCGTTTTCTCGGGGCTGCAGCGGGAAGTCCCTCTCGGCCAGTTCATTCAGCTTGTCACTCATCTGCTTCTTCACCAGCAGCACTTCGGTTTCAGTGCCATGGTTGAGGGCTTGGGCTGTAAAGTTGCTGCAGCTTTTAATGCTTTCCTGTCCTTCTAGTAAGGTATCCAGCTGTGTCTGGAGGACCTGTGTGCATTACCAAACACCAGATTAGCATCATGTTACTAGCTATCCCAGGAAGAGCTGTCCCAGGAAGATGTAGTATCTAAAGGTCTTTGTAGACACCAAATTTATGTTGTCTTATTTTACAGTTTAATTTAAACATTTAACATAAACATTCTTCATTTTAGAAGAAGTAGCACACTGATCGCCAACCTGTATTTGGAACACAATGCTGCAACACAAAAAAATACCCTGGTTTGGGGATTCAAGACTTTACAGACCCACTGTCACACTAGATTGAATTATTGCCCTACCTGTCTTGTCTTGTTTGGTTTTGGGTTTTTTGGTTTTGTTTTGGTTTTTTTTCTGTTTTGTTTTGGGTTTTTGTTGTTGTTGTTGTTCAGTTTTGGTATTTTTTGAGCAAAAACCCAGCAACAAATGTAGAATTTTGAACCCTGCCCCATCTAACTCTCAGCAGTCACAGTTAATGAGATAATTACTGGAACTGAGTTATGTTCACAGAAGCAGAGATATTTTGGAGTCATGAGGTCCATTAATAAGAGAGGCTGCAAGAAACTTCTTGATACTGTTTCTTCAGAGCCAAGGGAATCTGGGGATTAATCCTCTATGGAGATGGACAAGAAGGCCTCAAGTCCTGGATGCACATCCATCCTGAGGAAAAGTGGGATTCCTGAACTAAATAAGTGAAGAAAGGAAAAATCTCCCTAGCAGAAGGTAAATTGATTCCTCACTTTCAGCAAGCAGGAAAGCAAAATATACAGAATGGGTTGCGGATAGTGGAAAGAGTTGGATTGAGTAGCCAGAAATGTTGGTGGGAAGCAAGTGGCCACTCAATATTTAAGACTATGAAAGAGCTTCTATTATAGGGTCAGTTCTGGCCCTCAGCCTAAAATCCTTAAAACAGTATTGGCCCTCAAAATTGCTAGGTGTGGGCTGGGAATAGGGCTAACATTTAAAAAAAAAAACAACAATTTTGCAATGAATTGGAATTGGATCCCTGAATTATGACAACCTAGCAGAGACATTCATGATAGTCAAGATAACATTGCGGCTGCCCCTCACAATCTCCACTGATAAAATCCCTAAATGAAAGTATCCAGTCACACAGTTGCTATGTTTTTCCTACATAGAAGAACTATGGCACAGACATGACTGTGGATTAGAGAAGTTATTTTGTTGACCATCATTGTAAAGTAAATATTTTTGAAACATTTCAATTGATGTAAAGTAAACTTTAAGACTGGATGTATTAATTGCTACGAAATATTCTTCCCTTGCTGAGACACTCTATGTAATAACACTGAATTCTAAAGGTATTTTTTTCTGAATTTTCCAAAGCTTTGAACTTTTCACCCACTGGAGAAAATCCAGGCTAACGTGTTACTGATACAGGAAAGTAATAGCAACACAAAATCTTTTCAAATGAACAAATTTCAAGAATACTCTGAAATTTCAAGTCATCTGCTTTTCTAGGCACATAGAAACTTCTCAGGATGCAATACAAGGCATTTCTAATCTGTTTGGTCTTCATTCAAAGACATAAGTTAGAAGAGAGCATAGCCAACAAGGCCCCAGGATGACGAAACCCCATATGCTTCAGCTAACCGGCCACAAACTAAAAGAAAGACTATTTCCAGCTATTTTTTAAAATCAATACTTTCTTAAGACAGTCTTCTTTCATTACAAAAATGAAAAATATTAAATCCAACATAAATACTATTTTAAATGCACATAGAGTATTTTACATTTTACACTCTTCCAGTCCATTGGACAACAAACCGAACTGCCAACTTTTTCTTTGTAAAATGTAGCCATTTCATTTTTTTCATTTTTTAAAAGTATATGATCAGAATGGTTGTATTTTGCAGGACTACTAGTCACGCAAAAGTAAAATCCAATTTCAAACAGGGTAGATGCCTCTTTTACTGCTTATGTACAATTTCATAAAAATTTGATTATCTAATGTTCACAGTTTTAATTATTTTAAATCTCACAGTTTTTAATTATTTTAAATCTCTTTGAACAATAATAAGATAATTTGGCATCATATTCTATTTTGTGTAGATTCTGTACACATACAGAATATATTTGCTTGCTATGGAACTAAGTGTGACATCTTGAATACATTTAGATGAACCTGGGATCTAAGTTGACATCATTGATGCTCAAACTTCTGTAAGCTGCTGCTTAGCTCTGGAGATGACTAGAGTCTTTGCCCCAATGGTTTTGGACTCCCTATGTCCCTAAAAGTATGTATCTTGTGCATATGTTAGAATTCCTCCATTTCCACAGGCTCAGCAATTCAGCACCTTTCTAATGATGTTTTCAAGCCTATTCTACATCCAGAAACACAGCATTCCTCCACTTCAGACATCTGGAGATGCTCAAGCTGCTCATTATTGGCACTCTTGAAATTCCAGTTATTGATGATATTTTCTCTTAACGGTAATTTTCAGGGAGAAATCTTTCTTTATAAAGCAGAGAACTGATGCACAGAAAATAAGGACTAAATTCTTTAATTATCCTGATTCAGACCTAATAATCCTCAACAAAATCTCTACCCACCACGTTACAGGCTTTGCTTTGTAAAAGTACAGTTTTCTCTTTTCTTCCTCTGAAGATTGGTTGACAATATAGGGGGAAAACCCCCAGAATCAATCATCCAGATAGGAAGTAAAAGAATGAATACAGCTCTGCAATCTGTTACTCTCCTCATTCCCCTAAGAAAGTGAGATGTCCCTCTAATCTTTTTGTATTCCAACAGGTGACATCTGACATGAAATAGGTTACCAAGCACTGGAAAGGAAAACAGTGCTTTGAAGCAAAACAGGCAGCTTTACTCAGTTCTTCAGAATAAATTGTTTGGCCTGTATCTTCATGGTCATCTTATAAGGCTGAGCACCCACAAGCAAGGCTCTACAGCACCTGATTTCAGGAAAACAAAGTTCTCTGGATCTCAGACATGATTTGTCAAGCTGGCATCCTGCATCATTTGTAAAAACTGGCTGATTAAATTAACAGCTTTTCACTGAAACAAAAAATACCTCTTACTTTGTGTTTAAGGCCATAATTCACTTCCAGCTCCATGAGCAGCACACTCTTTCGCACATTTAAAGTCTTCTGGAGTTCATCAAAAGTGGAATGAATGTCATCTACGATGCTAGCCTTTTGGTTGGTTAACTGGTGTATGATTTCAGATATAAAATGAAGCGCTGAGTCAATCTCTGGAAGCCTGAGGGAGGAATTAAATTACAAAGATTGCTGTTTCAAAAGTCATTAAACATTGGCCCTTGCCCTGGTATCTTTTGATTAAACCCTCTCATCAGCAGGCTGTCTTTAAATTTAGTTCTTTCCCAGAAGTTCATTCCTTTTGTAACCACACAGTGGGTCTGGTCCGATAAAATAAGGCTCAGCCACAGTCCTCCCCTGTGCAAATCCATTAGACTTTAAGCATTGCCAACAATGAGGCCTTGGATCCTGTCCTTTATGCTGTAAATCTACTCGAGAAGATTTATCCCACTTTTTCTTTTTTTTTTTAAGCCATTTTGCCACCATAGTGTTTGTACCTGTCTTTTTAACAACCAGCATTATTTAGTTAGCTATCATTAAATTCATGACTGAACAGCAGTTTCCTCCTTAGCATTTTAATTTTATGCTCCTTCTTTGCACGACACTTGCATTTCTAACGGCCTCTGTTTCGTAAAAGACAGACAGGAATATTTTGCTCTTTTTGCTAACCCCTCAGTACATCCCACTCAATGAATTTTTTGTCCTTATGCTAGCCTCACTATCCCCATTTCCTAGGTAAATACCCATGGAACCAGCACATTAAAACATCTACCCCAGTCAGCACAGGAAGCCAGTGATAAAACTGAAAATGGAAAACAGTCAGTGGAGTCTCCATACCTTTTGTTGACAGCATCCAATTGGACTTGGAGGGAAGCCTTGTGTTGCTCCACCACATCCTTGAGTGGTACCGTGGGATGCTCTGCATGCTCTCCCTCAGTGCACTCCCGGCACATGGCTGTCTCACAGGACTGGCAGTAAAACTCCATCACCTGGAAAAGTGCACAACTCTGCACTCAAACATGGCAGCAGGAACATAACTCAAAGCACATCTTACTGAGTCTTGAACTCATTCATTAGCCAAGCTCTGAGACAAAGCTTCTGTTTTCTTATGCACAAATAATTTACTGCCTAAAAGATGGCTGTTACTCTTACATATCTTATATAAAAATGTTCATTTAAAATAACTTTATTCTATCATAAAGTGTCAGAACAGCAGCCTGTGAACAACACTGGACATCATTGCTGGTCCTAACATCATTTTTGTACTGTGTAATAGAAGTTTTGGGGTTTCTCTTATGGACTCCATGAAGCAACTCAAAAAAAACAGGCATTCAACTACCCTCACTAACTCAATCCTTAGTCTTCCCATAGGGTCTGCTAAAGAAAGTGTAAACTTAAGCTGTTTTTCATAACAGGGTCACTCTTGAAACACAAACTCAGTGGAAATCACCAAACAACAAGTTTATTTGCTGGAGGAAAGCACCCTAAATGAATCTACATGCTGCAAGGAAAAATCTCCATATGCCATTACTAATCCCTTAAAACCATTAAAACCTTATATCTGAGATTGTAATAGGAATGCTGATGTACACTTGAAAGAGAAGGAGATTGTTTCAACCTCTTAAGTACCCAGCAAGATGCTCCTTAGAGATAAAAATAGATCTTTACATGTAATAGATAACCCAAATTCTGAATATATTCATGAAGGGAAAGAAACAGAGAAGTCCTGTGCCCAAAATCACATGTTAGTCAAAATAATGCACATATATGCAAATTTGGCATGAGACTTTCTTTCACAGCTAGTAAGTCCTCGGGCACAAAACCTTTTAGGCTTATTAAAAAGGATATAAGGAAGTTTGTAGTATATGCTTCAAAGCAAAACATTGGCAGCTCCTTTGCATTCAGAGCATAGCATCAGAATCTTGAATAATTCAGCTGATGCTTCTGGCACTCAGACATCTTGCACAAAAATGGTTGTGCTGGATTTGTTGATTGATGAGATGGTTGTGTAGAACCAGCTGTTTTCAGGTGAGCAGAGGGATTTGTAGCAGCACCGTGCAAAATACCAGGCTGCTCCAAGGCATCTTGAGAATTAAGGAGGGGGATGCAATGACCATGTTTTGCACGTGGCTGTTAGTATTAACAGGGATTTTCCTCTGATAAGCTCCTTTCTGTCTTATTCCCATTCTTCCCTCTTATCTCAATTCACAAGATATGGGATTCACATGCAGTGAGGGTTTAGTCATTTGTCAGCCACTCATGTAAGCTCAGAAAATTTAAAAGTTGATCCAAATAACCTGTGTAACATCAAATAGAACAGCAACAGAAAAAAAAAAGTAGACCTTCAAAACAATGTCAACCCTCATGAACACTACTCCAGTCACTGTGAATTTAGCAGTCTCATTGTAGTAGATCTCCGAGGCCTGATGGTTACTTTGGTAGGCACTGTGATGTGATGCATTCTTACAGTGCATAGAGGAAATCAGTTAAACTGAGTTTAGGATTTCAGTATTTTTCAAAGGCTTCAAAAGTCTGCAATCAGAAGCAGCCAAAAGGAAGAATATTTTAATAGGAAACTCTTATATGGCCAAAAAAAAAATAATTCATTTATTTTGCATGAGTGTCCAAAATTCATCTTTCTGCCTCTTAATAATTTAATGCTTAGGTTCAAGATATTTCAACAAGCCTTTATTTATTTGGTATTTTTATCTTTGAATACAGTGATTAGAATAACTTAGTTTTGTTGTTTTCCATTAACCACCCCATAATAAACATCATTATATTTGCAGCCACAAATATAAGAAAGGAAGCATCTCATTGGCATTAAGGTTGTTCAGCCTAAACAACTTTCTTCCTCTTTATTCAAGCATCAGGGAAACACAAGTTCAAATGATAATAGCAAACACATCACAAAGACCTAATGTGTATCTCTATATAGAAACAGTTGTCTTTGACTCAAATTCAAAATGTTTTGAGAGAAGAAGCTTTCATTTCCCAATATAATTTTTGTATTGTGCATAGATGAAGGAGAAGGAAAACCTAATAATAATACAATTCAGACTTCAACTGTCTAGATAGGCTGATTTCCTAAGTTTTTTTTTTCTAGCATCTCTTGATCAGGCAAGACTGATTTCTAACTACAGACAAGTATCACTGGCTTTTCATCTCTCCCCTCCATGCCCAATGTGGGCATCACATTTTGTGATACTCCCAGAAAATTTTTCATTATGACAGGTTTGCCTTAGAAAATATCTCAGAAAAGGACATTTGCCTCTACTTTCCAAATAGAAGAGAGCTCTTGGGCAGGACATACTGGCTTCAGCTGTATTTCCACCAAATTCAACGAGAACATTCCCATCAGCTGTAATGAAATGTGAATTAATACCCACTGGTTCTGAAATCCCATCCAGTAATTCCTACCTTAAACCAGACCAGCATATTTCAGCACAGTGATGTAACTAGAGACCCATATGCATCCTCACTACTGTAATTCAACTGAATTTACAGAAGCTTTTAAAATTGCATAATCAAGGATCCAAGTACTTCTGAACTAGATTTCACAAAGCCAAGACACACTAATTCCAGCCCTTCAAAGTTCAGGTCTTGAGGAAAAAGCTCTCATCAATCACAAGCCCCTCTTCTCTAAAATCACATTTGAAAATGCTTTCTATTTGTTTGAATTAAAAGAGCAGTCAACAGAAAAAGGATGAGGTCAGCTCTTTGCCACCCACCTTCCTCATGTCACACACACATGCTTAATTCCTCTGTCCCAGGGCTAGAGTGCACCTTAACTTTGTATGCTTTGGCTTTCTGAAGAATGTAAGTTTGAATTACCTGAGGGCACCTCTGAGCTACCTGATAAAATTTAGAATGTGTGTTTCTTTCCCTCCCTAGTCACAGCTTTTGCCCTACCCACAGATTACACTTTAATGGGATACATGAGTAAGTGACATGGTGGGAAGTACAGAGGTGAGGAGAAAAAGCAAGGGTTTAAAAGGTAAGATATGAAGTAATTTCATCAGAATATCAAGAATAGGTGATTTTTAAATTTTTCTAAGAGAAGCATACAGGCAGTAGGCAACAGCTCCACAAGTTCAGAAAGTGTTTTTGTAAGCATGATCTTATGCCTGTCAAGTTGCCAAGCTATGCTATGATATGATGAGAAAAAGCTAGTCAGAGATAAGGCATTCTTTCTTGTTAAAAGTGTTTAATTTAATACTGTTGTTCCCCTCTTGTTACACTCTAGAGGCAGAAAATACATTGCCCCACCTTCTACATTGTAAAAACATGGATCCTCTACTCTGAGCTGGTTTTCAGTTCAAATTCAAACAAAACTCAAATATAGACATTTCAGAGGCTACACCACTCATTACATACACTGAAGTTAGCATTTCATAGCCTCCCCTGCCCTGGCTTCTGTACCTGCCCCTAAATGATTTAGATCAATATTTCAAATCCAGAATGCTTTCATACACAAGAGCTGCAGATGTTTCACACCTGAGAATAAAGCCAATCTTATTTTAATGTGTAGGCAGAAGATAAGAGTCTTCTAGTAGGTTCAAAAGTTCTAGATGTTCCCTATAAACCTGATTTAACAGGAACATACACTTGTGCTCCATGTTGGGTCAAAATGAGAAAGCATTTTTTTTATAGTTCAGGCACAGGTAACCATCTTCTGTATAAAGATACTACAAACTTACTTTCATTCTTCATAAGAACACACAGAACAAAGATGCCACAAGAGAGGATGGGAAGATGTGCACAGAAGGAATAAAGTAAACATTCACACATATGGAAAATATGAGTGATAAGAATAGGGGACCAACTGGGAAGGGAAAGTATCTAATCTACATGGCCTGAGGAAGGCTAAGTTCCAAGCAGACAGGCAAGCAAATGAGAAAGTATCTCTGCATCAGTTTCTATCTTAATCAGAGAGGTTTAAGTCCAGGATGGCTGAAATGATTGAAAAAACTTGTTTAATCAGAAACTTATTTCCAAGCTAATATGAAGAAAAACTGGTAATATTTAAAAGAAATATATTTGATGCAAATAGTAAAAATACAGTGGGTCTGACCCTACCCGAAGCAATATGTGAAAATTAATGGTGGGTGGATTTAGTGCAGAATGACTGCTGGTTCTGTAAAGGCATTCTCCTCCAGCTGCCAGCTCAATCCTTTTTCACTTCCTGAAGCCCCCAGTAAAGTTACTAGCAGCCAGGCACTTAGAATCATAGAATACCCTGAGCTGGAAGGGACCTACAAGGATCATCAAAATCAAGCTCCTGGCCCTGCCAAGGACCACCCCAAGAGTCACACTATGTGCCTAAAAGCATTGTCCAAATGCTTCTTGAACTCTGGCAGGCTTGGTGCTGTGACCACTGCCCTGGGAATCACATTCCAGGGAAGACATTCTGGATGAAGATGTTTTAGGTATTTCCTAATATCTAACCTATTTGCCACACAGTGCTCTTGTGTCCTGAACCTATAAAGCCAGCAGAATCCCATCTCCTCAGTGAAGCTTAAGGTGCCCAGCACCTTGCCCTGTGCGCCCTTGCAGCCAGACCCACATGTCCAGCCTCAAGCAGCTCTCCCCAATTCTTACCTCAGCTCCTCCCATCACAAGGACTAATGTGTGCACTTAGCTTTTCATTTCTTAGCTTCACAAAGCTTTAAATTGGAGTCACCCTCAGGCTATCCCCAACCCTCTCAGATATCTACTGAAGCGAGAGGATGTTCCCATCACACACTACGCAGCATCCTCAATGGCTTGCTGTGTTTCAAGGCAAGCCAAGTTGGTTTAGAGGACTTACAAATGCACCTTTCCCTATAAAGGAGTTCTCAGAGAGGTATAAGGTGGCATGTTTTTGATTGTAGACAAGCCAGGTTTTTTTTAAACATACCCAAAGAATAATCAGCTGATAATTTAAAATACAAAACAAATAACACCTTATTTTTTACCTTTTTCTGCATTTCTCAATCAAATGGCTCCTATCAAAATGGCTATGTCAGAAAACAGCTATGATTCATTCTAAAGAGGGCAAATAAAATGCAAACAAAAACTAGGAATGCATTAATCAGTAACCACTACACACACATTAGTATAGTACACATTTTAAAAAGTTACACCAGTTATTCATTAATCAGAGAGTCCAACATCAGTTCTACATGTCCACCTAATTCCGAGAGAGAAGGAACTGAGCTATTCCTCTCTTACAGTAATCATTACCTATCAGCTGAATTACTCCTACACAACCAATGTACCTACACTGAGTATCAAATAAAACAGTCCCCAGCAAGTTGTTTTAAACTACTGACATGTGTTTCTTGGCTTGCATAGAAGCACAACATTCAGTTTACCATACAGCATTGCTGAGTTTTGCAGTCTCTATTTACATATTTGCATAAGCTTAGCTATGAGTCAGGAGCTCATATGCCTATCATGAAGTTACACAGGTTAACACTGAAAATTGTGAAGTAAGCAGAGTTAGAGCTGTCCTTGCAGTAATCTGTGAATATTAACTCAGTTGGGGGGTACTTGCCAATGAATATACTGATATGATTTGAGGATGTGTGTGAGGATATGCTAGGTAAAAAGAGTAGGTGAAGGGAAAAAACAAAGCAGCCTCCAAGAACTGATATGAGAGATCCACAAAACACTGCAGATAAACAGAAGTGCTCTGTTTCTAGCCTGTGCTGATCCAAAGCATCCTAAGCTAGGACTGACTTTTATTTGGTTCTATGTTAATATGATCACACACCTTTTGGTACTGCCCTAGTGTGCAGGTCAGTAAAACTCATAAGGTCCTTGTCACATATTGCCAGACAAGCACACAGGTACCCACAGCAACAGCTGATGCTACAAGTACGAGGGCTAAGGAACCAAAGAAGTAAAGGCACAAGGTTCAGTACTTGCAGGACAATAATTCTGACCAAATGTGCCAAAAGACATCATCATCCCAGATGACTGGTAAGATAAAATAACATCCTGACTACTTCAAGATGCTCCACTAAAAGCATCTGAGTTAATTTGAAGAATCAATTGTGTTTTGTTGATATATTATAAAATCAAAGGAATAGTATGATTCCACTTCCCCTACTTTCTCTTTAGAAAAAGACATCCATGAAATCCAGACAAGTCAGCACATATCAATACCTGCACACAGCACAGGAGGCTGTCTCACTTACATTTCCATCATGATTGGGGCAGGAGAGTGGTTTGCCTGCAGCAACAGCAGTGACAGTCTCCAAGATGGAGGACTCCTCAATGCTGCTGTCTGGCGTTCGCTGCAGGACATCCATCAGGTTGGTGATAAAGAAGTTGTTCTGGAGTGCAGAAACCCCTTTCTCTGGCAGAATGGAGGTCTGGCGGCACACGGGGCAAGAAAGGGTTAAGCTATGGGCTGGAATGTAATTCTGTAAACACCTGTGGGGAAGGAAGGTGGAAGGAGAAAGAAAGGGAAAGTATCATCAAAGAGGGAAAAAAAACCTTTCATCAGTTAAAGAGCTAGTTTGAAATAGTGCTACCCCTACTTATATAAGTACATCAAACAGGCTTCTGAAGCAAAAGTGGTTATGGGGAATAATTTTTCATTTAAACCTTTTTTTACTCTGCCACATGAAAAAAAAAAGGTTCAATAAGCAGACATCATTAAAAGAGTTACATGTCTTTTTGGGATATTCCTGCAGTTGATCATGCTTTCAGATGCCTACTGCATGCTGCTCACAGGACGTTTTATGCAGTAAAAATTTTGAATTTATCTGATAAAGTCTGACAGACATGAAGTTGCATCAAGTATTTGAGCTTGTGCCTTTAACTGACTAACTGGTGCTTGACCCTTGTCTTTCCAACAGAATCTCCTTTAATAACTTGTTTGTGGGTTTAGTGTTTCAGAGATAAAACATGGTCCCAATAAAATCAAAGGAAATTTTTTCATCTATTTCAATTTGGAAAGTTATTTGGCAGCTACCCAAAATCAACAGAGCTTTCTTTAAGACATGGGGAACTACCTGCTATGTTATCACAGTTTATGTTAAGGGGAGTTTTGGAGGAAATTTTTGTTTGTGTTTGATTGGGAGGGCAGTGTTGGTGTTTTTCAGAAAAAATAAATTTCACAGAGTATAAACCTGACACAAAAGTTCAGCAATCAACAATATGTACAATATGCACCAGGCTGGCCCAGGTGAGACTTAAGGCCACTTTTGGCCTTGGAAATGAAGTTAACACCTGCCTGGGCATGCAATATACAGTTGCATGCACTATCCTATATTCAGTATGGTCCTGTAAGAGGATTACAGTGAAAACCAGAAGCTAACCTTAGGTTTTACGCATGAACACAAGTCAGGAAACTTAACACATGATGGTGAAAATCTTGTCTCACTGACTTCAGTAAGAGTTTCAGTGCTACCTTTTTTAATGCTGGGATTTCCTATTGCTCTGCAAAAGACCATTTCATCTGACACTGGCAGAGGCAGAGATCCACAATTTTTCTTTCACCCTGTGCAAAATTAAAGATTCACACCACAATTCTTCCTAAAAGGTGGAAATCTCCTAAATTAAATGTGTTCACACCACATACCATTTATAAACATCCTACTGCCATTCAATATACAATCCAGAGTTGCATCTCATCATCAGATTAAAAACTAACCACTAATTCTTCACCTAACTTTTCTGCAGGTGCCATATTTTCCACAATTTGATGGATAATGCAACATTAAAGTGTCATTATGCACATGCAGTTCATTCAGCCAAAGACAGTAAAAGGCAGGTTGGTTTATCACATCTCTTTCCAGAGAGTTTTCCCACTTCAGTCAACCAAACTGCAGAATAATGAAGACATTTAATCTTGGGTTATTAATAATGTATATATCATGTCTAACTCTTGGACATTAAAAGGATGGGATAATTACTTATTGAATTAGTAAATCAACAAATATTTTTTTTCTTGCTTCCAATTACACGATAATCAGAATAAATTTGAGACCATTAACTTGAGGTCCAAATTCTGGCTATCATCACCTTTCACACTGTAGTAACCATATTCATTAGTTTAATTGGATTTACTTTTTGTTTACTCTTGCATAAAGGGAATGTATTCCAAATATGCCACTGCTGTCTCTTCTTCCTGCATGACACAAATATGTTTTTCTACATCTCTGCCTCTCCAGCCTTCTCAGACTTTATCATGCCTTAACAGGACATTTACAAATAAAGGGGAAAGTCCTGTTCCACTAAAGGATGCCTTGTCCTGTGCTTGCAGCACGACACAAATCCTGAGTTACCAGCATGGGGAAAGGACTTACCTCTCACAGAAAGTGTGCAGGCAGGGAAGTACTTTGGGGTTCTTGTAACGGTCCAGGCATATGCTGCAAATCAGAAACTGCTTGTCAATCTGACGGACCACAGGACTTGGGATGTTGGAGCCTTCACTGGCCATCCTAGACCACTGACATATGGGTCCTGTTCCCTTCTACCCTGCGCACTGCTGGAGCAGGGTGGGAAAAAGAAGAAAAGAAGAAAAATGGCTTATAAACTCAATGAAATAACAAAATCATTGACAATTCCACTCATGTTTTATCCTTATGCAGGAATTCATACTTCCATATAAAACCAAAACAAGAAAGAATTAAACTTCTAAAATGGTTTATCACTGATGACAGCCAGGGAAACAGTCAGCAACATCTACAACACCTCTGCCTCAGCATTCTGGAAAGGCATGCTGCCTCTGGACCGAAAGAGTTACGGGGCTGTCTGGTTTTAAAGAAAACCCATGATGAAAACATTCTTGTGCCAATAGGTTCAGCCAGTGCTAACAAACATCGGATTTCTTACATCTACAGTACTGCTGGCAAAATGCTCAAACTGGAACTGCACCAGCCAGTCAAACGGCTGCATCACAGACAGAGTTTGAAAATTGTTCACTTAACAATTTTTTTCCCTTGTTGGTGCTGGTATTGCCAAAAATATCGTAGATTTTGACTTCAGGAATCCCCCAAACCAGACAGCCCCTGGGAAGGAATGCTCAAATTCTGCATCACCAGTAGGGATGAGGTAGACACAATGAAAATCCTCATGATAAAAGAAACAGAGCAAAGAAGAGGCAACTGATAGCCACTGAGAATCAGCAATGGCAGGGTGAAGGATACGTGAAGCACATCCAAATAATAAATGCAATAAAAATGTCATTCTAGGCAGAACTAGTAGTAAGAATCATGTTTCTAGGACTGAGGATTCTTCATAATCTGGCACACAAAGCATGAAATAAAAGGCTAAGAAAAAAGTCTACTAACTGTTAAAATTAAAATCGCAGGTTAAAGAGATGGCAGCAGGCTTGGAACGCCTCCTGTCCTGGAACAAGGCACAGGGAGAGAAAAACGTAGGTTCTTTTCAGCTGGAGATACAGATTATAGCCAATAATAGAAAAGAGAAGACAGGAGGAAAAGGATGGAAGCAACCACAGAAAAAAGTAAACTGCCTGCTAAAATAGTTTAGGGAAACCTGGCAAGCAGAGTCCCTGGCAGGGTGGCCCAGCAGGAACTCCTGTCCATCAGCATTTCTAGCAGGCTGAAGTGCCAGGAGGCAAAGGCGCGACTGCCGCAGCACCGAGCTCTGCCAGACCTCCCGCACCCACAGCGGAACTGGCTTCTCTTCTCTCTGAGCTGCAAGCCCAGCTGGCCTTCTTCTCTGCAGGTACACTCCTGAGGGGTCTAACTTCTTCCTAAACAATTTCTACCCCTTTTTACTCACCCATTTCAGACAATTTGAGATCTAGCTTGAGGGCAGTTCAGGCTTTGCAAAACAGAAACAACAAGCCTTCTGCTGATCATGCTCAAAGGTCATGCAAAGCATTCTGCTTTGCATGGCCTGTGTAGCATTTTATTGTTAGTGTTACATTAGGTCTTCTTCCTGTGCTTGAATGAACGGCACACTACACTGCCTGAGTTGAACCCATGCTGCTCTTCCTGAGCTGTGTACTTAGCCATACTGGTATGTTTTATTTACTACACTGAGCAAGGGGCTATTTCTAGGATAATGACAGTGATTATGGATCATAAGTCAGCTCTACTGGCTTCCCTGATAACAGGTTCCTGGGGCAAATTCAGCAGCATAAAGTTATTCACAGTTCAAATACCCAACAGCAGTAACTGACATTTCATTCAATGGAAAACACTTATGGCAGGTCCTTTTGTTTCCTTTTTTACCGAGGAAGGGGAAACTGCAATTATAAAAATTGCTCTAGTACTCATAAAATACCATGTTTGTTCATGACCCAAAAATGCATGATTTCAGGTTTGATAATATTTGCATGTCTTTTTCATACTTCTTAATATTAAAAAAAAAAAAAATGCTTTCCCCATAGTAAGATAAAATGTATTATGTAAACACAAATTATTTTTTCCTATTTAAATGCCAGAAATCACACAGAATTAACCTTAGGAGATCAATTAGCAAACCACATTACTTTTGAAAAGCTTGAGTTAAAGGTGGCTTTACAAGAAGTGGAACCAAAATATCTGGCTTTTACAAAACAGAGTAGAAAGACCAGACAATCAAATACCCATTAATGTATTCATATATTTGGCAGCATAACATGCAGAACATCAGTGATGTGTTTCAAAAGGAAAATTCATTTTACCACTTACACAGCTGTGTTTGCCTCCCACTCTCCCTCCCCAAATGTTAGAGGCAGGGACTCAAATAAAACAGGGAAGATAATCAGAAGCAGGAGGATTTCTTATCAAAAGCATGGTTTCCAAATTGGACACACCAACAGTATAATTTTTTTGTTATAGACTGAACATAAACTACTGGAAAAAGCTGTACTTAAGATATGAAAGAATAGGTCTCCAGTGAATGCTGCCTGTCATTTAACAGAAGAAAGTTCTCTAGCAACCAGGTATTTTCTGTATTTCATCTTTCCCTTATCAAGTAAAGCTATAACAGCAAATAGTGCTTACACAAGAAAATCTGCTGCTGGCTGAAAAAAAATAATATTGATTTAACCTGGTTTTCATATTCGTTTTTCACATTCCTCCAGTGTCACCACAAAATCAAGTAATTCTTAGCATTTCGTACACAAATCTCATGCCAGCTACTTTATTTTTCAAATGCTCCCTTTAAACTTTGTCAACAAAAGAAACCATCAATGATTCAGAAATAAGTGCTATTAATACTCTGTATTTTGTCTGAAATGCAGCATGCCATGACTGTCATTTATCCCTTGTGTTCACATAAACCAAATTTAAAACATGCACCTGGAAATAGAATTTCATCTCTACATTTCAAGCTTTGGCCACTACCTGGTACAACTTCTCACACAAATAGTCCCTTTAAAAAAATCTTTTGAGTATGGGATTTTCAGGATTCTGCAGCTTCTCTAAGACAATTCCACCTTTGATGTAATCTTGATGAATGTGATGTAGCTATGAGAAGGATGATTTTGCTCATTTACTCAATGAAAGCAACTGTACAATCAAAGAGTCTTTGAAGAAAATCTGAAGATTTTAGACAATGTTTTTGAATTTCATCAGACAGTATTTTTTGATTTACTGCTATGCTTGCAGCAGTGTAAGTTTAAAGTGTATTAGCAGTGGGAGATTTTGCAAAGTAACACTACTTTTACAAGAAAAATCTTTTTTTTCTTTTGGTAGCATCTTGTGAGCTCAAAAACTGCCAGAGTGCTTTTCAGAGGTTCATTATGTTTCACAATCAAAATAGAGCAGCCAAAGCATGAGCTTCGAAACCAGGGCTATCGCTTCTCCATGTAGTTACACTTCGTAATTTAAATATGCAAAGCTAAAGGACTAGGAAACATTGCACCAAACAAGACATAAGCCCCCACTCATTTATCTGTCACACACACACACACACACACTCAAAACCAAATTCAGGTTCGCTAAACCAAGTGCAGTAAAGGGTTCTGAAATTTACTCCCTTTGTCACCCTTTTGAGGCTCAAGGATCGCTATCGTCCCAGCCACCCCAGAAACAGCATTACTCTTTTTCCTTCTGCTTGGAGATACGATTTTCATTTCAAATATACTGGACAGCAAAAAAAGGAGGAAACAATGGCTCTCTAAGCTAGTGGAAAGCTTTGCCCCGCTATGCATACATGCCTTCAGGAAAGCCAGGGTGTGGCCCCACCCATATGAAAGGAACTTCCTATAGCACTGGAAAAGGAGGAAAAGAAAAATAATCACGTTCGGTATAACAAATAACGGTTCCAGAAGAGTTGTTTCAGGTAAATAGAGACACGTAATAGAAAAATGCACCCTTTCTACAGGTATCCTCAAATGAGCTCTGGAACTCCTGAAAATTCTCTATTAGTTTCCCAGCCGAGAAAAGATATTGGGGAATCAAGTAACTGTTCACTTCACAGGATTTTATTCCTAAAAGAGCAGAATTCTGTGTTACAATACACTGCTGTCTCTGAAATCCACCCAGTCAGAGCTGCAACTAGCTTGAAAGTACAGCCTGAGGAGAACAAATTGCTTACAGCTTATTCATCCTCTTCTTATCAATGGTATTCACAACCTACAGGGTCTATTCATGTACAATGAATGAATAGGTTTCCAATGGCAACGTTTCCAAAGGACCAGTTAGGCCTCCAGAGCCATAAGAAAGGGTGGGGAACCTCAATAATGTTGCTTCAAGGACTGGGAGAGCGAAGGCTTTAAAGTCCTTAAAACAGATAGATCACCTGTCCACAGTCTGTAGGAATAAAGAACAGATTCAAGCCATTTCTAGCAGCAGCCCCCAGATTAGCCATTACAGAACACAGTGAGCAAATTAATAATTAGAACCGCCACACAGTCCACTTGTGTAAAAGGCTTGATAAGCTAAATTTGCATTCCTTTCTCTCCCACTCTTGCAATCAGCTTAGTGCCTTGTTTAAAACACAGCAACCCTCTTCATTCTTACAGCATGCAGAAATGTAATGAACAATCAGGGGCCAAAACAGGAGCAACCCAGCAGCAGCCACCAGGAATAACACTGAGCAAACTTGAGCATTTCAGACCTACCCATCTTTGTAGAAAAATAGCTTAATCAGTGCAGTGCTGAGGATAAAATCCTTGCAGGGACGGAGCTGCAGTTCCGCAGTAATCCAAACGAACAAACCATCATATTTCAAGCCTCACGCATAAGACTGCTAAGGAATCCCTATCACAGCACAATCATTATCAGATGCACAAGAGATTTTGTGCTCTAAGGAATGACGCTCCATTCCATGAAGAGGACAGGTGGAAAGAAAAATGGAAGAATAAGAGGAGGCCCAGTGAAGTCGTCATGAATTTTTTTTTCTCCCTGGGTCATTTACAAGTGGGAGACCCCTTCAGGATTCAAACCAATCAATCTTTATTTAGCACATCTTTTTCTCACTCAGCCTGTGTAGAAAGACTGCAGCAAATGGTGCAAGGGATTGTGGGATGGGGATGCAGCAGAGAGCTGCAACCAGATTCGCTGGGCTCTTTTTTTTTCCTCCCTACTCAGCAATCAGCTGTTCCGAGGCTCCACGCACGGCCATTGAATTTGGTCACCAGAATGTTATTACAGGATTAGCAGGCGGAGACAGCTACCACTGTGCATCTGGCATGTCAATGCAGCTAAGAAATACATATGCAAATACTACTCACAAATCGGAAAAAGGATTTAACTCCGAAGGAGAGAGTAAGTATTACATAACACCCATTACCAGGACAGCTGCCAGAGATAAAACGAAAGCACTTTCGTTTATAAAGAAGATAAAGTTTAACACTTAATGATTCCACTCGGATTTTTCCAGGATTCTGGGTATTTCTTGGAACGTAATTCTTCCCTGCTCCAACTTTAAGAAGCAACAAAAGACCCCACAAATGCTCTTAGTCACTCTCCAGATGTTTAAAGCAGAAGCAAAGAGCCTCTCCGGAAAACTGTGCGACTGACACACAAACCAGCAGCAGCTTCTACTACAGAGCCATATATTTGACCTGACTCAGTCTCAAGTCAAATATTCAAGGCAGCAAGTAGTAAACTCATATTCAAGGAATTTGAGAATCAAAGCTAACAGACTGTTCAACTTTTCTATAAACATTAATGAAAATGTATATTATTATTATTATTATCATAGTTAATCTATTTACTTGCTTACTTTTTTTTTTTATTTCACAGATCAACTCTGATTTTACTCGGCTGTTACCAAAGAAATAAAAATAAAAAAAATTAGTGCCTGCCATTTTTCAGCTAAGCAGAGAAGGTTGTTAGAAAGCTGCTTGTGAATATGCACACACTACTGAAGTAAAGCAACATAGAATTAGCTTTGTCTTCCAGTATAACAGCTGGTGGGTTTTGCAGACAAGGTAGTATTTGCATCTCTAAATACAGTGTATCTTTTCTTTTGAAAAAACCAAATCATATGCAAGTATTTCAGCTAACTGAGACTAACAAAGCTTCCCACAAATAAAAGAACACAAAGCACCATTTGCATCAATAAGAAAACACGTGGGGCTTAAATACTCTCTTTGCCACCCCGACTCAATTAGGACAGATATAGCTATTTTAGAAGTTTAAAATGTTGTCCCAAGCTCTTTAAGCACGGTTTCCATTTTATTCCACTCTTGATGAGTTAAGTAGTATTAAAAATCATTTAGTGTGACTGAAATGTAATCTAAATTCCTGTTGAAAATACAAATTCTGCACACATCCTTTACTTTCCACTTAATGATCATTTAGCCAGATCATTTTATGTATCAGGCAGATCCAGCCTGGTTTCCCTGGACAATATGCCCACAGGGTGAAGGCATGTTGTAATCCAGTTTATAATGAAACATCAGGCAGTGTGTGCGCATGTATCAGGGTTTGGGGTGCCTGTGCCAAAATACTGCCCCTCTAACTCCCTTAACATGTGCTGGACTCAATCAAAGAGAGAGCACAAGGTATGTTTCATTTTAGCTCCAACATTTAAGAGTAGCAGGCATCTGGACAGCAGGATTCACAGTTTAAAAGAAGGCCAGAGATTTCAGGCATGCTTTTGGAGACATAGTTTTTTTATCTTTGGTTCGGGGAGGTTTGTGGTTTTCTTTTTAAACTGTCTGAGGAATCCGTATTGCAAAGAACAAGCAAAAAGTTTCACTCCCACAACAAGAGGATCCAAGGCCTTTTATTTCTGCCAGTGGAACAAGACACTTATAACAAAAATCAAGAGATAAAGTTCAGGAGCGGCACCCCCAGAACTGAAGACTGTCGGACGGAAGCGTGCAGGTATAATTTAGTTGCTTGCTCATTTCTAACACTGCATTTACATACACTAAAACAGAATGACCAATATCACTCAAATTACTATCTCCATTTATGGTCAGTGGTAAGGACCACATACCCCTCTGAACTGATCCCGTAACATACCTCATGGCCAAAGGACACTGCTGGAGCCACAGCTGCAGCCACTCTGATAGGGAAATACACCTCCAAAAGAGAGATTCCTTCAAAGTACTGTTCTGTTAAAATTAACTCTGAAAAGTTGCCTGCTGACAATGAGCTGATACTCCACAAATTATCCTGCTTCTTCAACAGAACAAAAATGTGCTACTGTGGCAAGGAAATGAAGACAAAAGACATAGCATTTCTCTGAGATTTTTCTTGTTATGTGTTGATACGTGGGTTCCTTCTCCTTAGTGAAGAGGAAATTGATTCAGTCTTGCACTTTACCCCCATAGCAGTTACAACCAGACTCATTCAAATAGGTTTATTGTATGTGTATGTCTTTTGTGCTGGGAGATGGGGGTGGGGGGTGGTCATTATATGCTTTGTTTTGTTTGTTGTTTTTCTGGTTTTATTTTAAAAAGAATAGGCTACTTTTCCTCAGAAAATTGCTGCATTTCATTGTTGCTGTTGACTTAACTGTGTCACTGCTGACTACTGAAGAAAGTTCTGGAGAAGAAAATACATAGTACATGCCATCTTTGTTGTGCCATGGAAGAGTGATCAAGCTTCTCTTGTCATCCCTTGTAAATGTCCTGGGTTTTGAATAACTTATTGTTTCCCCTGTTACAAACACAACCTGAATTCATATTCTTAGGGAAGTCATGATTATTAAGCTACCAAAAAAACTCAAAGTTAACTTACGGGTCATATGTAGATATTGATTATATTAAATAAGTCATCCAAACACTCCAAGTTAAGACTTATGGTCTGCACTGAAGCCTATACTATAAACTGACTGAATGAGAGTACAAGAGATTTTAAGGTCAGCAGAAAAAAAAATATTGGGTTAGTTCAAACTAAATGACCACCTAATACAGTCCTGGCAATTAAGGCTGACTGAAAAGTAAGAGATGTGAGAGACCAGAAATCAGTTACCCAAAGCCAACATACTGGAAATGAGGATTAGATTAGGAACACAAATAGCATAGGATGGGCTGTTACAGCCATCACACAGCTCCACACATCCCTAATTTGACCCTGGTGCCAGGAGAGCAAGTGGGGTGAAACAGCAAAGTTTTGTCATTGTGGAGCCATGCCCACAACCAGGAATCAAGGGGCCTAAGTCTTCCTTATGAGCCGGCGGCCTCTACCTTTCACTGCTGCAGTTGTGAACCCATGCAGACCCAGCAGCTTCCAGAGAGCAAGTGCAACTTCCACCCCTCACTCCACATCCTCCAGCAGTCCAGGCTGCAGCTCACACCCTCTGAGAACAGCAACAGCTTCCTCCCATGTGGATTTGTAGCCAGAGAGCATGTCTGCCCCAAAAGAAGCTCTGCTAGGTCCTGGTTCCCCCCCACCAGCCACAGCCGTGAGCCATGGTCATTCCCTCATCTTATGATCCAGCAGAGCAGATGCTTTTTCCCAAAGCTTGTGATCCAACACAAGGAATTTATCAAAGCCTGGGAGGCAAACAACTTGAAAGGTTTGCCTGGGATGTAATGCTGGAAACTTTCCCAGCAGCCCAGCACCCATCCTCCTATGACTTTGCCACCCTCTTTTATTTCCTTCTACCTTCTGCTTATGCCTAGTTTAGCTTGCCAAGATTGCAGCTTTTGCAGCACAACTGCAGCACGGCTGGGACAGCCTGGCCTCCCTGCTCAGCCAGCCTGAGCCTTTCTGGCAGGACTGCACTTCCTGCCTCTCTCCACCACTCAAGTTGCAAGTCAGGAAGCACCAGACAAAATCTGCTTTTCTCCCCCCCCCCGTGTTATTCTTTCTTTTCCCCCTATTGCCATTGAAGTGGCACTGCAGTCACCAGAAACAATCTCTGTATTCTGGCATTCCTTCTGCACAGCAATGGGCTGACCTTCAGTGTCACTGTCAGATGCAGATGTCATGAATTAGACTTTTTTAAAATAGTTTTTAGCTGCTGAAGGTGAAGGAATAACAGGAATAGAAGCCACTGCTACAAATTAAAGCCTTGCTTAATAGGGTTACATGTTTAATGATTTATTCTTTTTTCTTCCTCCTTTCCCCATCCTGTAATCAAAGCTCACAAAAGAGTGAGCTCCTGAAACGTGGGTGGACCTCTTAAGACATCACCATACTAATGCTTTACACTCCAGTTTGTGGAGGGAAGGTTAGGGCTGGCATCTAATACCCACATTTATTCTCTCCTCATCCCCACAACTTGTGCCTCTGCAGTAGCCCTTCTCCACCCCACTTTGGAGGTGAATAGTCCTGCTTCTATCCCCAGAGACCCTATCTCCCAGCTGTCCTGTCTTTGGATGGAGAGGGGACCTACTGGTGGCTGCCTGGCACACACCAAGGGACAAGTTTGGCAGGTTAGAGCTTGTGTGATCACACAGTCATCACCAACTAAGAGGTTATTTGTCTGAGGTGTTCAGTACCTCTTTTTGAGTTCAGGGTCTTGCACAATAAATTCCAAAACAGCCGGAACACACTAAATTTACTACACATGAGACAACATCACATGGATGGGCATCCATGAATCCTCAACCAAATACCCCAAATTTTCAAAAAGGAGATTTCAAAGAGAAGGGGTAGGAAATTAATAGGAAGGACACATCAAGGGAAAGAAAAGGATAAAAGTATCAGATTAAATTACAGCATCAGAATTGTAACTTAGGGCCCTTTCCATGTTTAATAGAATGTCATATTCTCAGGGGAGCTCCTAAAAAAATCTGCAGTAAGGTATGTCGAAGTAATTATTTCAGGAACTAGATGTAATGCAGTCATAAGTAAAAGAATTTTAAATTTTATATTTGGCATCCAAAGCAGTAAGAGCATCTCTACTGAAAAAACCCTTCCCTGACTACCATTACTATTACCATCACCCTTACATTTACACATTTTTGACTCTCTAGGTCCACCTATTTTGTGAACACTGACAGGTCTCTGTTCAGCCTTTATAGGTACACAGGCACAAATAAAACCAAGACAAATAATTAAAACTGCACATGAAAACACTGCTGCTTCCATAAACATCTGCTGGGAAATGTTACTTGAAATAAAAGTGCTCCATGAAGGCTCCACACTAATTAACTGTTAACACTTCCAGGAGCAGGAAGACAGGCAATAGAGCAAAAAGAAGGAGGCTGATCAGGAATCCATTCGGAAAGAGGTCCTTGGTCTTTTCTATGTACTATTAGATATAAGATATGTTAAAAAATGCTCTAGGCATTTTCTTCAGAGTTGCTGAGCAACAGGAAAAAAACAATAAATGCAAGCAGAAAATGTTCAATGCTTTTGGTACTGAGCTGTATGGTGAAGATTGTAGAGACCATCCCCTCCACTCCCTCCTGAGACTGGATCTGCCCCACGCTGCATGTCCACTGCAGCTCTCACTTTAGGGGAGATAACACACTTCAGGTGCTGGAGTCTAGTCACATATTCTCTGATGACCACCAAAAATGACTCTGTTGTTTCCATTTAATTCAGTAGGATTTTGGTGAACTAGCATGAAGTTCAAATCGGCAAGGGAGAAGGCTGCACTCAGCAATCATTACAAGCCACGTAACCTCTTCACAAAATTAACTTAAGAGAGTGCCAATCCTTTAGATTGTTTTTCTTGCAGCCTTCAAAACTCCCACTTCCCATCAAATATAACACATGAAACACAACCTAGGAGGTAAAGAAACCCAAACCACCTTAGGTGTCTCACAGCAAGAAACAGGAGATAGATTCTAAGTATTAAAAAAAGCAAAAATGGAGGCAGAAAGGGAAGGAATTATCATCTTAGCACAAAAACACATATTGGAATAAGGACTAAGAAGGAGGGAGAAGAAAGAGCTCCGCTCCAGCATGTGAGCAGCCTGAAATCAGGTTCACATCCTCTGAAACATTTCTATTGTTTAAACACAAAATATTGGTTGCTGCACCTCCATATTTACCTTAGCTGTTGAGCAGTACCCACCTCATTTTCTTGTCCACAGCCCAGCAACGATGTTAACTTTTATATCTGCCAAGTCTTCTTCTGAACCAAAATATCTTTCAAAAACACAGCAATAAGTCTAAACATGTATGTGGTCGTTGGGTTCAGAGAAAACCTTGCTCAAGCGTTAAGGGGCAGGCAGAAGTTTACCCAGGCAGGCTCTTTATGTTGGCAAAAGTGCAATGCTGAGCTTTCACAGCAAGTAGGTAAACACATAGCTATGTGCAGCAGGTAGTCTGGCAGCACCAGCAGTAGTGAGAAACAATGTCAGGACAACCTTGGCAAAAGGAGCTCTGTGGGTTTTAACAATGGTTGTGGGCACAGGAGCTGAACAGCCCAAACAACTGTAGCAAAAAGCCATCTACAGCTCTCGGTGGGAGCTCAAAGTGCTCAGGGCTCGAGCGTGCCAGCTGTGACGCTGTGTCCTCCACCTCCACACTCACAGGGACACTCTATTTGACTTTCCAGCAGTCAGTTCCAGCAGTTCAAAACCTGGAAACACCCAATGGCTGAACTTCACGCAGTAAACATGTCCTTCCAGTCTTCAGCAAGGACACTCATTTGCTGATTGCCCGCCAGCGCTCCTATTTAAAGAACTGTTGTTATTGGAAATAGCTGAAACCTTTCCACAGCAGGGATTAAGTGCTCCCTGCACCTTGTGCCTTTCCTGCAGGAATGCATCAATTCCCAGCATGTGCTTCCACAGCAGAGTTTTACCACAGCCACAGTAACATGTGTTATCTGCCTGCAAAGTACATCAAACCCCTGGGTGGGCAGGATCCCCAGACAGTCCTACCAAGTGGCCACTCTGGCTCAGCCCAGGCTTTCCCCAAGCCTCCTCCCTGAAGTACAGGGTTTTATACATGACACAAAGCTGTCTACCTTTACCCTTCATCTCCAAAAACAACTCTCCTAAGCTTCCTCTTAGACATCTCTTGCAGGTTCAGGCCAGATGCCCAAAGGCCCTTATGGGGTATTGCCAGGCTGCTCATGAGCAAATGCTCAGCTCTGATGTAGGTTAGATTTCTGCAAAAATTACATTCTCAGGAGACCTTGTACATACGCTCCTGCATGAATGTCAGTCTTTTCAACTGGCATCACAACTTAAGAAGCAACAGCTAATGAAAGAGGAATAAAGCAGAACCACTCATATGCACAATTTTAAGACTCTCCCAAGCTGAACTGGGATATACAGGACATTCATTTCTGCATGAAAACACATCCATTTTACGTTACAGGAAACCAACTACATTTTTGTGTACATGAAAAGCAAATTAGGAGACAGTATCAGAAACTATAATATAATAACCATGTGAATGCATCTGTCTGTTGAACAAAAAAAAGGCACTTGGAAAAAAAATCTGGCATCAGGAGAGATAAGAACAGTATTGTCTTAAATCAACCACATTATCACTTGGATTGTGATAGCCCCTGGAGATCTCTTTCAAGTACCAGAATCCTGCTGTGATAGGCACCTGCTACACAGCATACAAGCTCCCTTGCAAACATAGGTAACCCGCATCTTAAGGCCAAACACAGTCAGACTGTTGCTATGTAACTGTATCTGTGACACTAAGCACTTTCTACACTACGAAGTAAGTTTGCATAGCCAGCCATCAATTTAGATAAGGACTGTCTTTGTACAGAAAGACGTGCAAGACAGTGGCTCAAATAGTATGAAACTCTTGCAGTCAGGAATAGGGGCAGATCTTAGAATCCTCTTTCCTTTGCAAACTCTATAAGTGGATATAAGAACTGCCTGAGATTTTAGGAATAGTCCTTGTGATAACTGTGATAAGATGCACCATGTTGTTACTGAAACAGATTATACACCTAAGTGATAAAAACCATGAGAGGTGTATGCAGAGTAACCAGATGTAAGCACTGATATTACAAGGAATTGAGAAATCCTAGTGGAAAGCCAGTTACAAACAGGACATGGAGACAGCCCTGCCTCAGGTACATAACTTCTCTAACTCAGATTCCACAGTGTGCGGCTCTTAGGACTTATTCCAAATAACTTAAATGCTTTTGGAAGGTTGATGAAACAGTAGTCATTAGGTTTTTGGCAGGTGGAGTCCACTTGAGTTAAATTTTATTCACAATGTATTGTTTTTTCACTATTTGTATCTATTGCTTCTTACTATTCCTTTTTACAGGCCACAGAGGAGAAGCCTCTTTTGCAGATACCAGTAATGTGCTGGATAATTCTTCACCCTGTGAGCTATAAAACCCATTGTCCAGGGTGCTACAGTTGTTAATATTTTACAGGCATTCCAGGAGAGTGGGACAAATTCCTGGTGAATAAATTTATTAAAGACACCACTTCTACCAGGAGCAGAACTGGAAGCAGAAATTATTGAATACAGAAGATCATTTTGAAGAGTACCACGATATCTCTGATCCATTCTTGTGCTCTTCTGTAGGCATCTACTGTCAGCAACCATCCAAATTATAAGGCTAGGCTAGATTTACTTTTGATTTGACCCAGAAAAACCTTATATTTTCTGAGCTGAGATGCACAAAGATCTGCTGTTCCCAAAACTACTCAGAGCAGACTAAGAATTATGTAATAAGAGAAGAACCAGTTCTTTGAAGAGGATCCAGTAAAACTTAGAAGTACTTTAGAAAGACCACATATTAACCCACATTGTAGTACGGTATCAGAGTAAGACTCAGGAGAAAAAACCACCATCAGATGCTATGAAATAATCTGTGGCTCTACTTGACATGTTGGCCCTAGGTTTCCTAACTTCAGCACAGTGCAATTACTTGAGTTCTAGATATCAAATTAAATCTGCTTTCAAGATAAAAATACAAAACAACAACAACAAAACAAAACAAAAAAGAAACAAAAAACCCCCCACCAAAATAACCTAGAAACAATACAAACCAGCACCTGCAGAGGTTTATATTGTGGGAGTTAGTCCCTGAATGTTTACATTACCGCTTCCACCAATAGAGGGATTACAGGAGAGAAAGTTGTAGAAGGGAATTTCATGAATACTGTTTCCTTACTGGAAAAGAAACAGAAAAAGCAAAACCAAATCAAAAAACCTGTGTCAATGCAGAGAAACATGGCAGCTTTTCCTTTTCATGAGTTTATGTATGTTGTAAATGGCTTGCTCCTCAGTCCTGCATTTTCATTCCTGGGGGTCATTTTAGTTCCTGAAGAATTTTTAAGTAGAGGGATTTACAGTATTTGCAACTTACAGCTGTTCACAGAAGAACCAGAGAGCCCCGAAGACATCATTGAAACTGCTGACACCTGCTCTTTTGGAAGTCCCATTTCTCACAAAATATGCAAGTTCTCAAATAGTACAGATCATGGGCCAAATATGGCTGGGGCTAAATATGGGCCACTTACTGTCTCTCCAAGGACCACTACAGAGATTAATGCATTCAGAGGCACACAAAATCCCTGATTGCTGGGATCTTTTCAAGAACATTTCCAAGTTTAGCTCAATCTTTTGAGTGCAATCTGTTGTTGTTCTGTAAGTAATTGTTTCAAGTGTATTTTCTCAAGATTCCATCACTATTTCAGAGGGCTTTTGTTCTGCAAAAGGTGCAGGAGCATTTTGCACTTTCATGTTTTCATACTATTCAGAGTTATGTAGTTCAAAATAATATGGGCACTGTTCTTTCCTTGCTAAATCAACTCCTGAGCACTTCACAAAACACACTGGTAGATATCACACACCTTCAGGCTCACAAATAACCAGGTTCTGCTGAACTTTGATGTAGAATGAGGCAAGCACAGTATAGATCATCACAGGTACTAACGCTCTTTTTAAGCCATCAGTCCAGGCATGACAAATTTCCAAATTACACATTTGCTGAAGAAGTATCCTCAAAACTAGCATTCCAAACCCATTATATATAAAAGAAAAAAAGAAAAAGAGAAGAAAAAAAGAAAAAAAAAGAAAAAAAGAAGTGGGATTGTCATTCTTTGTTTCGAGAACTACAAGAAAAAATATCAAGAACAGAAGCTCATGGCAGCACAAAACAAATAGCTTTCCATGACAAAAGAACAGAAAGTCACCCATAAATAAACTGATCATACACATGTTTAGGCAGACTAATAACACTTAGACAAATAAATCCATACTGGATTAGGAGCAAGCAAATTGCTGAACAGTCATCTCAAGCATTTAAAATCTGATCAAATGTAATTGCATCTACTTCAATCCTTATGTCTCTTCCACAAAGAGCATCCACCTTGGCATAAGGACTGAAAATCACCATCCATGTAATTAACCACTCCTACAATGTATCTAAAATTGATAATATTCAGATGGTTTTAAAGTGAGACAGAATTAATAATAATTTTACACATGAGCAAAAGTACTGAACACAAAAAGCAGAGCTGTTTGGAGTTCTTCCAGGGGAATATTAAGTATATACGTGATTACAGTAAATTTTTTAAGTCATTTCTCTTCTCCTAGGTGCAGGGCATATTCTTATGTTATTACCACCTAGGTTTACTGTTTAGCAATAAACCATCACAGCCATTTCAGCATGAGTTTCTTTTGATGCTTGTGTTAGCAAGGTCACCATGTAATGTAAGAAGTGCCAGAATACAAGCTGCTAACATTTTACACGTGTCTATGATTAGTCTCTTCTTAATTTAGCTGTGCCTCTTTTAACCCTACTGCAACTAGACAGATGGATAGAGCCAGCCAACATCTACCTGCTACATCTACCTGTTCAGTACCTCAAGAACTATATGTCATTTGCATTTCCAATTTCAATTCTTCCTTTTGAATGAGATTTGCTTCTGAATTTTTGCCCTAAAGTCCAGCTATCAACTAGGAAGGCTGCCTGTTTGCCAGCAGACTTCTCAGCTGACTAGATCCTTGGCTGTCCCCACACAGAACATTAGTGACATGTTACATAATTTGTTTCAGAGTATGGTATTCCAGTTATAAACTGTTATCAAGCTAAATTACTGACTTCCAGCTAAAATTACCTTTCAAAATAAGTGATGCCCAATCCAAATATAACCAGGCACCCCAATTATTAGAAGGAGTGACATGCAATATGTCTACAGATTATGGACAGAAAATGTTTAGACAGCCTGTGGTAGAAAACCAAGGCAAATACCTTTAACGTTGCAATTCATACAATAAATATTTATCTATTTAAACCACAGAAATAAAACATGGTCTTGACAGAAATAAAACCCTTCGGAAAGTTTGACATGAAATGCCATTTTCATTTCTCCAAAGGTCAGCCTGAGCTTTGTTCAGTGGAAGGCATTCTTTATTTCAGTTGATCAAAAATAAAAAGGAAGGAAAAAAATCTAGTGCACAAAACAGGAATTCTTCCAAATTTCATTTGTTAAGTGTTTGCAACCCAGCAGCTCTTTCCTTTACAGACATGTTAACACAAACCTTACAGCACACCAAGGGACTGCCTGCAATCCATTCATGTCACATAACAAATAGAAGAGCAAGTCCAACTCTAACAGAAGGATCATATCTTGAAAAGTAACTTATCAAAAATTGAGATATAGAGAGGTGAAGTGCATTTATGTGACTGCTAAGCCCTGCTCGTGTCCCTTCGGTATTCTAAAAACCTCTAAATAGTCATTATTTTCTTTCCTATATTGATTTATTCCAACAAATATTGATTCTTGTTTTCAGTCTAGTTTTTTTAACAGCCCATGCCACGCATTTCACATGGTTAGCTCTCCCCACCTTTGTTATTTTTACCAGGAAACATTACAGAAAACAAAAGAACAACCTGCAAGTCTCTGGAAATAGCATATAATTACTGAGAATTATAATTTTGGTTGAAGGTGTCAGCCAAGTGCAGCATTTGCTACAGTGGATTGCAATCTGGCAGTCACTGGATTTCTTTAATAACTGAAAAAGACGTGTTTATATATGTTACCCTGCAAAATACGGATGGGCAGAATTCCAGGAGAAATTTTTTGGGCTTTGGAATTAGTGGCATTTTATAATAGAGAATACTGCATTGTCTGTAAACAACTGATTAAATCTAAAGTGTTATTCCCTTATATAATGCCATTGTGTTAAAGAACATTCTTTATAAACTGAACTTATTATTTGCAGTAATATATGCTTGCTGCTGTGTATAAAAAAATAGTACAAACTAGCTACACTTGTATCCTCAGACACATTTAATTCTGATGAGACAATGTGCTTGCCAGCAGATCAAATCAAATGCTTTTACATGTGTCTCAAGGATTTATCCTAACCTACTATCAAGGATTTATCCTAACCTACTATACATTGTGCCTTTGTTTTTATAAAAATAGTTCATATGTCTAGACACAGTACTTCATGTTTCTGCAAAACTGTGTATGTTTAATACTTTATGCAGACGATTAAATTTCAGCTTCAGTATAGTAATGTACAACACTTTGTTCTCTGGATTAGAACATCCAGTACCTTTCCAGTTAATTGAATTCCTCAGTTTTCCTCAAAGGAATCAGGAGCATCACTGTGTTTGCATAAGCTGTCCAAATTCTAGTTTTGTTATGAATTAATGAAATTCCATTATCAGGCAAAGACAGGCCCAGCATGCTTTCATGATTGCTTCAAGCACCAATTATCTGGGATTTTCCAGTAAACAACTTGAGCTTCAAGTTAAAACCAGGACTGTCAGAGAAAGAATAGTACCATGGGCTGGGGAAATCCCCCAGCAGAATTACCATCTTTGTCCAGGTAAGGTCTAATGTTCCAAACATTGTGCATGCTGCTGGACATAGCAGAATTCAGACAGCACTTGCACATGCCACCAGACCATGGACACTGCTTGTCTCAAATCTAGCCTCAAACACAAGATTTCATCAAATATCAGTGCCATGAAAAGGATGAACTTTTAAGACACACCTCCACCACTTCTCCAAAGCCTTAAATGTATACATACTTCTATTTTTTATTCTGTGTCGAGAAGGTTGCATTCCCTGTCTCCCTTTGCAAATTACATAAAGAAATCAAAAGATATTTCCCTGAAATATCTTGACTGAAATAATTGTTTGCATTATTTTAATCCTTCCGTCTTCCCAGAAACCCTGTAATCAAATCTAGAATTGGTTCTGTCATAAAACCCAATTAAAGTTTCCTTCTGGCCCTCAAGCAGTGTTACAGATGCTCCTTGAACCAAAGTTCTGTTTAGCCTTCTCCCTGAAGAAAGATGTCATTATTAAAGGCCTATCAAAGCCATTTCTCATGAAAAAGATGAATCTCAAGAACTGAAATGAACCCTCCATGAAGAAAACACAAACCTGTTCTTTATAACTAAATTGTGGGCACTGCAGGTCCAGGTCAGACATGGGAGTGTCTTCACCACTCAAGTTTGTAAAATGCTTTGCTGAGATGTTTGAGGAAACCTTTGGTTTATGGTAAGCAGTTCTGGATGAGGGCTAAAGCACAGAAGCCTTATTTCATTTTGTTAGCAGCTAACAGACTGATTCCTCCCCAAACTCTCTGGAAACAGGGAACAACCTCCTCTTTCTGCTGCCTGTGTTTTTGAGCAGGATGATACAATCCCAAGACCAGGTACAGCAGCTTTCCAATACCTTCACTCTAGAACCATGCTTTAGATATCATCCATAAAATTATGGGACTAACTTGAAAATAAACACGTTTATACAGATTTTAACAAAACAAACCTTTTAATATGCTTTTCAAGCCCTACAGTTTATATTTCCAAGTTTATTAAAAATATTCACATTGTCTAGAAGTTCTCATTAGTATTTCTAGTCAATGTCATTTGTTTTCACACAAGCAGCAATGTGGAATTTTGAGAAAAAAAACTTCTGATTATTAGATCACAATAGTTGGCCATAGACTATTATCTAGATAATAAATTCCTTGCCCACAAAAACAAAAAATCCAAGGCTGGAACAGAAAGCAACTTTTCTTAAGCTACATCCTTACCTAAGAAATAGTTATTTAGTCATTGTACTTTCACAACAATTTTCCCCCTATAAATTAACATTTATGTCATTGCTTTGGCCTGATAAATGTTTGAGTTCAGGATTATTTTCTTGGTCTGTTTCTTGCTTCATTCTTAGTATAATACCTGGTATATTATCTATAATTATACCCCTTTTTTTTTTACTTAAACCTATCAATCTGCCTGACAGTCTGCCTAGACTGCATTTTGAAAATAGCAAAATGAAGTAAGGGGAGAGTAATCAACCTACACCACTAACCTATGGAGAGGTATGAATCAGGTAATGGCTCAAGTTACACTTCACAAAAGCACCACAGAATATGGCAACATTAATGACAATTTCCAGCTTCAAAAAATGAACCACTGGGAAAAGTAAACTGTCTCTCCTAATAAGACCTTGGCATTGTCCTCTCAGATTTACAGAGTCATTATTTTGCTTTGAATAAACATCACTATTTCTTTCCTAGGCAAACTCCTTGGCTCTGTTTCAATTATTTCTTTTAAATATTAAAGAACAGGAAACATTTGTTTTCCCTTGTCACATCCTGTCTTCTTTACATAGCATCACACAGTGCCCTTTGAAGCTCCTGCTCTTACGGCAAGCCTGACATGCACAGTTCAATCAAAACATTTGCTATTGTCTTTTGCCAGCTACAAACAAATTTCTGCACAAACACTGAAAAGGTTTAAAGGTTCCGACAGCCGAGCTAAAGCCGAGTTAACACGACTGTCAAAGAAAGGCGGTGTCAAACTGCTCGGCTTCCCCGCTACCACCCTGACTCAAGAAAGAAAAAGAAAGACAAAACAATTCACTCACTCACACAGCAGAGCTGCTGGCAAGAGCTCACTGGCTATAAAACCACTGCTCTCACAAAATACTCGAAAGCAGAAACAGCACACAAACATTTAGAGACGAGCGTGAAAGGGTAACTTACATTATTTAGAAAGACAGTGGGAAAGGACTGCTGCAGTTTCTTCGTTATTTTACACTGCTCTCGGCAGAGCAGACAACCGAAAAAGTTCATCTAAAGAAATCCCTCCTTTTAATTCTCTCTCTCCCAGTTCATTTACTCTGGAGTCCCTCAGCCTGAAGAGATCCGACAGTCAAAAGTTTATCCCCTTGTATTTCCGAATGATATGGCCGACTTTCCTTGGACACATACCAATGATGCAGTAAAAATAGACAAAAGTGGGGGGGAGGGAAGAAGCAATCTAGCTTGAGCCTGAATCTTCTTAACTCAATGTTTTCTGTAAAAGCTGCTCTTATGTCAGAAGATCCCATTCCTACCCTAATTCGCGGAGCGCTCAGTCATCCATCTGGTTTTCATAAACTGCAAATTACAGGCAAACCAGGGAACGTACACGGTCCAGCTTTAGCAGAACTCCCCAAGCATCGGCCTTACGAGTAACCTGAGGTACAAAGGCTTTGAAAATAAACAGCTGGCCCCATGCCGGGATGGTGTCCCGTCCGCAGATGCCTGACGGCTCCCCCGGGCAGCCGGGGCACCACCCACCACTCGGGGAAGCGGCAGCCGGGTCCCCGCACTCCCCGCTGTGGAAACAAAGCGACCTTGCAGCCCTCCCCGGCTCCCAGCGCAAACAGCCTCTCTGGAAAGGGGCAGGGAAATCCAGTGCGTTGGGTGAAACCGGCAACAGCTTAGCAAGTCATTTACAGCAACCTGGTTTGTATAACAGATACGCGAAGGCTGATCCCCCTTACATCCTCGAAATGCTTCCAGGTGGGAAGAAAATCTAATGTGTTGCAAAGTTTTGTTTTGGTTTTTTGTTTGTTTGTTTGGGGGTTTTTATTGTGGCTTTTTTTTTCCTACTAAGGTAACTCAGAGCCAATGGACAGCTGCTGATCAGAGACCTTCTAGGGTGGTTCGAGCCATTCCTTACCAGAATGAACATTTTACCAAAAGACAGTCACAGAAGCAAAGTTTTGATATGCACCCCATGAAAGTCCATGCCTCAAAGCCCCCAAGTCACCTTCAGCCCCTATTTTCATCTATTTAAAGGTCTAGTGCCCTGATTACATTCAAGTACCAAAGGCTTGAGGAGTCACCTATATTTTTGGATACTTCATAGCTTTTGTGTCAGGACAGAATAAGATTCTTTTCCCAATAAAAAATCAAGAAAAAAAATGGTGGATAAAAAAAGTTTTGCTATTGCTTAAAATTAAAGTTTTGTCCGTATGTTCTTTAAAATAACAAGTTTTATTTAGTTGTTAGTTTAAGCAGAGGATTTTTTCAAGCTTTTCTACTGGGAACAATTTACTCTGCTTGAACAATGAGACTCTGAACAAGGCAGCTTTCACTAAAGCATCGGTGAATCAGTACAGTGAGTCATTAACAAAATAAAAACACCATTGTAAACACTCTGACTAAAAGTCCTGAGCCTTGTCACTTGCTCAGTTTTTCATCTTAGCACAATCAGGATTGTGCTGATTGTCTACTCATTTGTACCTGGGTCCAGGACTGACACAACTGGACTCTTAAAGCCAAAAGCAGGTGAATTATTAAAAAAAAATCCCCAAACAACAACAACAAAAACAACACCAAACCCAAAAAACAAGACTGTCTGATGAGTAGAAGCAAAGGAGGAAATTATGAATTAACTTTTTGTGTTTAGTTTTGCCTGTGCCATCACAATTCCTTCCAGTAGTTGTGTAACTCATTGAATAATTTCAGTCACATCAGGTAGAGATCCCAAAGGTGTTATATTCCTACAGCTTTTGTGAAAAAAAAAAGGCAGCTGTCCAGATGAGTGAAATACAATCCAGTGATCCAATGTAAGAGGCCACACATGAACTTAGCTGTATTATTAGTCACCAGGGCACCCCACACAAACAAGAAGCCTATGAGAATGGATTTCATGTGCCCTAAGGCTCAGCTGCTACCAAAGTTGGACAACTTTGCCTATATTCTAGCATTTTTCCTCTCTTCTGTTCTCTTGTCAAGGTAGAAAGCAGCAAAACACACAAAATGCACAGATGTCAGCTGAAGCAAAATATAGTATTTTTTGAAACAGCAATAAGCAGGGTTTGGTAACAGTTGAGTTATTCTCCCATTTAATAATAAACAAGTGGGGTGAACTGACTACCTCATGTTCTTACTGATATTTTCCATGATACCAAAGAACCTGATCCTTGTAGAGCAGACTTACAGGTTTGGGGACAGAAATTATTTCATGGGCCACAGCAGAGTAGTCCTTGTGTGGTTTTCTGAGCACGTAGGTCTCTCCCCACTGTACAAGGACAAGCTGAATGACTGTTATCTTTGGAGTAAGATCATTTTTTCTGGTGAGACATGGTAATAAAGAGAAGAGTAAGTGGAAATAACCACTTTCAGTTTGTGGTGCTTTTGCTGACTGAATGTTTTTTCTCCCAAAGGAGCAAATGTATTAATTCACACTGATCTCTCAGGTGGTCTTCAAGATATCTGTTCTCTCAAAAAAACAGTTCATTTACATCAAAGGTAGCTTTCACAAATGGTAATTCCTCAAGAAAACCTCAAGAAAATTCATGATTCAAAAACAGTAGACCAATTTTAAATGACCCTTCATTTTCAGGCTCTGAGGATCATCCTTACTCACTAACTTTATCTCCTTTTTTTTTGCATTTTTCATTTTGTCTTTTATCTCATCCTTATGAGGTACCAGTATCCTACTGTCCATACACAGCTCCTGTCTCCAGGCAGGCCAGCTGTGTGTCCCCTATCTATTGCCTGGATCTAAGGCATTGTTTGATGCTCACATTCTCACACTTTGTGAATTTTGGGGCAGTCAAGCCCCATGTTCCTATTGAGCACAGGGATCTTGGCTTTCTGGAGAAATGGAGATGGAAAATATTCATCACTTTGATGGTGAGAAAATTTACTCTAGAAAGCTTCATCTAGGAAAGACTGCAACAAAGAACAGATCAGATCGGAAAAACAACTTTCTAGGAGCAATTTGTCTTCTCAGAAAAATGGCAGCTTCCATTTAGGATATTTTCAAATGCCTATACAAAACTACCCTGTTATTTTCCATATTAATTTTTCACCAAGATCAACTATGTTAGCAATATTAGTAGGACAAGAGTGGAATAGGATGCAGCTTAGATACTTATTACAGATTATGTATCTTTATATGTAGATGCTTGAAAGGTTTTTTCAAACACCATTACGTGTTCCTTAAAGCAAGGGAAAAGTGTCCCTCCTAAGTCAGTGACAGATAGGTTGTGACACACAGGAGATGGCAGAATATGTATCTCTCTTGGTCTGAACTCTGCTCCCATCTAGTCTAGTGTGGTTGTATTGGAAACACTGCATTGCAAAGCTATAGTTGAAACCAATCTGGTTTTCAACTAGTTTTTTCCAGCTTAAATACTGAGAAAGTGACAAGTGAAAGGTCTTGGTTTGGTAGAGGATGCACTTTCCATTTAATTTGAATCTGTGAAATGATCTAAATGATAGAAGCTCAGAATGGTAGATTAACAAGCCTGGGTCTCACCAAAGGTATATGTTCACCTCTGGTTTTAACACTAGACCACTTGGTGTAGGACTTCTAATATGTTTATGCAGATTTCTAGTCAGTCACAACTAAAGTTCTAGATGAGTCTTCTGATGCAAACAAGCTGGCAGGCATTGTACTGACTGAAAAACCACAGGTCTGATAAACTGAAACAAAACTATCCCTGGAAGAGTTCAAGGTGAAGTTTCAGTTCACTTAATGAAATAAAATAACATAGATTTTGGCACTGACAGTAACTAATTTTTAAAAGACAAATTAGCTGTGACATTATAAATCATTTATCACCAGCATTTTAAAGCCAGCACATGGAACAGCTGCCTTGGGTCTGGGTTCAAATGCTAAACTTCTATTCAGTAGGTCTGGCCTCACATATTTTATCATAGCACTTCAGCTTGGTGCCCAGTGACTTGAGTTTGGCAAAAGCCTGTCCCCCTCCAGAAAGACACACAATCGTTAGCTGGTTTTCCAAAGAGATATCATGTGATAATCCTTTGCTGCCTGCTCCAACTCTTAGATGAGAATGGGGCTGTTTCAGTGCTTTTGGTATTTTTTCATGATGTATGTGTTTTGCTTTATAATGTATCACCTCTTCCACAGAAAAAAAATGCAGCTCAGACAAAACCACAATGCATTATAACCTTGATGTCATCATTGGAGAAGCCTCATGGCTGCTTCTGTTTTCACTACTGCCTGCAGTAGCCCCTGACTGTCCCCAGGGAAAAAAAAGGGAGAATAAGCACAACTAAACCACTTTTCCCATCAAGTCTCACATCTGTGACTGCAGGGATCTGGGCTTGCCTGGGGCACATGAACTTTTTCAGAGCACATTGGTTATGGAGACATACACAGCCTGTTCCTTTCTAAATGGAATGAAATGATGATTCCTTTTTCCCACCTGGAAATCCACAGAACAGGAGTTAATGGCTGGATACTTCATATTCTTTAAACAACTATGCAGTGCATATGCCCCAGTTGTTTTCATCAGTTGTTTCAATCAAATATTAGAAGAACATAATTTCAAAAGACAAACATTAGACTGTTTTCAAAGGCCCCTGTTTGCCTCTGAGTGCACCCTCACACTTTTTACCTCACACTGAGGCACTTGCTGAACTCCCAGTGAACAGATACAGTTCATTGCCTGACACAAAACTGCCCTGTGAAAAAATGCATCTATGTTCTGCAACCTGAGAGAGGTGAATTAACTCCTCTGTGTCCACTGAGTGCTGCAGGCATTATGGAGTGGAGCAGGGGAAGAAAGACAACTGCAACCAAATGCTCAAGCTTCTTATAAAAATACACCATGTGAACAGCAGGTAATCCCCATGCTCCTCCTGACTGTAGTCCTCCTTCATGGTCTTCAGTCACACTTTTGTGGCAATCACATCCCTTAAATATGGGCATACACTCAGTTTGTGCCCAGCTCACGCTTCTGCTCTGCACTGCTCTGAATCATAGTTTGCTACTCTGAGAAATTAACCATGAGCCCTGGCTCCTGTAAAATTGTACTGTCTCAGTATTACTGTTTTTCACAAACTTCATTCATATAAACTTTTTTTCAAAAGCAAGTATCCTGGAAACACTGATGTAAAACACTGACATTTTCATATGTCTGCATTCATGAAAAGTTCTGAACCAAAAGTAATGTGTACAAATCCCTCTTTTTGTTTGAAAATATCATTCATCCAAGAATCAGAAATGTTACCATGTGACTGGTAACACAAAGAAATGAGCACATGAAGAATCACAGCAAACAGCTCAAAAGCAGCTCTGGGCCTGAAGTTGGTTCACAAGATATTTGTTGAACACTGGACACTTTGTTTGCCAAGAAAAATAGAAAAGGCTGTATTTTCTAAAAAACCCCCATGCTTATATATTTCTTGGCTTAGTCTATCTCCCTTTACAGCACACAAAAACCAGTATGTGCCTGGTTCACCCTGGACCTGTCCTACTTTCCTGCCTTCAAGTACAATAAAGAGAAAAAAGAAAGCATGTTGAGACCTTTGCACTGAAGAACCTGAGACTCCAGGGGAGAACAAAGAGCCCCCTGTCTCTCAGACAGCAAACACTGGGCTGTAGTGAGAAAGACAGAGAGTAGGAAGAGAATACAGCAGGATCAAAGAGCTCTGGGGAAGCTCTTAAGGGCTGAGAGGCAGGGAGAGCAAGCATCTTAAATGGCATGGAGCACAGAGGTTCAGGAGGATGGGACATGGGAGGCCAGGAAAAAAGGTGCCTCTAGGATAGGAAAAGAGTTGTGGCAGAAATGTGATGAGCCTGTGAATTTTGTGAGTGAGGCAAGGGGCACAGATGACAGGGAAACGCTACGTGCCCTCCCTACACAGGCATGAGCTGGAGACTTGGACTAAGAATGAGGGGCCAGAAGACACTACAAGCCAGAGTGAAAGGCTGACAGGCTTGAAGCTGAGCAGAGCTTTGGGGCAGGCAGGGAACAAGACTTTCTCTACTGAAACTACCCTTATCTACATACCTGCACGCATATAAAAGATGCTGTCCCTGCTCCATCCACATGAATACCTCTTCCCACTCCTGCATCCCCTCTTTTGCAGCCAGAGCCACATCAGCCCTGGCACACATTTTTCCATCTATGTATTGGAGTGTGACAGTGTAACATTTTCTATAGCCAGTATGATCCAAGGAAATGTTTTGCTGTAGCTCTGAATCCCAAGCTATATATGAGTGTTAAGCATAGATTTCAAAGTGAAAGAGAAGAATGGGAATCAGGAGAAAATTACAGGGAAAATAGAGAGGAGGAGACATTTCTTCAGACAGATGGTCTCAAGAAGGCAATGTCTGAAAAGTGCTGAAGGTTCAGTCACTGCAATGCTGGAGTTGACATTAACCTCATCAAATACTTATCAGCTTGCTCTTACACATTCGAAAACTAATTGAAAAGAAGGCCAAAGGTATCATGCTAAAGTTAAACATCCCAGTCAGAAACAGAAATTAAATCACACATATGGGAAAAGAATGTAATTCTCACAGTCCCATTTCAGGCTTTAAGTAACCGGCCTCTCTATCACCTTCAGCAAGAGTTTTGCCAGAATAAGATTTGCAGAATTCCGTGCCAGGATATCAGTACAAAAAACGTTAACTTTTGACTGTACATTAAGGGATTACATTAGGGAGCATTAGGTAAAGTGTCAACTGAAGATGCTGCATAAGATGAAAGATGTCAAGAAGAAAACAAGCCACAGTATGATTTCATTTAGTGAGAGAAACTGCAGTGCACTCCTTGAATTTTAAGGGATACAATGCTTCTCAGTTTCACATGCTGTGAACGGGCCGTGATAAGAGGAAAAGGCTGATGACAGCCGTGATAATTTCTTTAGACAGAAGCAACGAAGAAGAACACAGCAAGCTACCCTCTTAATTAGGAACATTTTATGCTACAAACCACAGGCTGAAAGAAGGAAACTGAAATACTTAAAAGCTTCTTCATGGTAGAAGAAACCATGGCATCTATTATATTTCCTGCCTAGTTGAGCACATACAGGGATACAATTTGCTTTCTGGGCCAGAGAGAGGTGAGCTAGAGAGAGAAATGAGCCATCTGGAGGCTACAATTAATATACCAGTCCTGTATGTACCCTAAAAGAAGGTAGTTTGCACAAATGTGCCTTTTACACACTATCAAAGCAAAGCAGCAATGCAGAGAGCTTGTTCTGTAAGCCAATAATTCCAGTAAGAAGAAAGTTTAGGGCTTGCCAATGGAGTCCAAGGAAACATCTTACCAGCATGAGAGCAGAGCTTAGCCAGTGCAAGTGCTGGAATGCCACTGAAAGTTGTTTCATTCAGCATTGCTGGCTAGCACAGAAGCCAGATACGTCAGACAGGAGGGAGATGAGTCAAAGGAACCAGTGGAAACTGGTAGATACTGATGATTTAAAGGCAGCACAGCCTTTCACTGCACTTTACTCTCTGTCACAGGCAAAGAAGGTAAGAACTAATCCCTTTTTTCTGTCTTGACCCAAATTTTCCATTATATTTCAGGCAGGCCATCCTATTCTCTATTCTCCTGGTGTGAATTTTGCACATATAACTTGCCTAGCAATCCTTTTCTTTCCTAAGAGCAGGTAACTTCTCCAGGTAACACCACCAAATTAAAATGCACACATTAGAGGAAGATCCTCTGCTCCTAATGCATGAGTGAGATCTGGGTACTACAGCCCTGCTGCTTTTGTAATAGAAAAGGCTGCATGCTTAGAGTTTTTCATTTTTTCAGAACCAACCAGTATGTTCCACTTTAGTGGCAACAACATCCCTTACCTAGCATCTAATACCTAGCAAAAGGGATCTAGGGAAAAAAAAAGGCCACACTGAAAGATTTCAAAAGCTTTTATAGGCATAGGTAAAATCTGAGGATATTAGTCAGAGAGTTCAGATTTAAGAGAGAAGACAACTTACGCAAGGAGGCTGAGGAGGCAAATTTCAGCCTTTATCCCCATGGAGACCTGAGTCCTGATAGCAAGCGATTTTACAAGGAAATCTATCCAAACCTGACAGAAGGCTGCCATTGCTTCTTTCAGACCCTCAGACTTTTTCCTGTTACCTGACAGTTCAGTTTCCTGGTCAGACTCAAAGAGCTGATGGGAGGGAGACATACAGTATTTCACTCAGAGGCTGTTCCTTATCATAACCTTAATTGATGTGTGTCAAGCATATAAGACATATTAGCAGAGCACCTACTAATAATAAACCCTGAGGCAAAAGTACCCTTGAACCCTTCTGTTTTCACTAAAAATTCAAATGCCCAGTGTCATGAATTGGAGCTCCAATAACTAAAAATCCTTAGTAATTTAGAGAGTTGTTCCTGCCCAAGATATTGATCCATTTTGGGAGCTGGTCTGACATTCCCAAGGGCAGTGTAGGGGAAATACAGTGGATCTAATAATCTGGTTACCATGAGTATATTTGGGAAATACTGGCAAGAAGTCAGGGTTTCAGTCAACCCCAAATGAATACCTTTCATTAAGTTCTGAACAATTGAACAATAGCTATATTACAAGTGTGCCTGCAGACCAAATACTCAGCCACAGGAAATTGCTGGCAAATGCACCTACAGAACCAGAGGAAGAAAATGAGCAACAGTAAGCAGTTCTATTTCCAGCTTCCTTGCAGATTTTATCTCCTTTTGTAGATTGAGCATGATATGCTTCTCTGCTTGCCAGGCCATCTGAAAGCTTTGTTAATGAGTATTAGTAAATAACTCTGTTTTCACAAACTGCCTACTAGCTCAGAATCAAAAAGTGCAATTATAGCTTATTCAGTTGAGAGCAGTTCTTTTATGAAGAATGTTGATTCAGCACCTTGTTTTAGCAAGCCCTGTAAATACATCTTCAAAATTATCTCTCTGGGAAGAAAAAAAAAAATCAATTTTAATTTTCTGCCTGTTTACCCCAATGCAAATCAAACAGGCACAGTCTGCCCCTTCAGAGCCAGCTATGTGCTGAGATTGTGATGCACAAGGGATTTCTTTCTTTAGTCAAGAGACAGACAATGTGGTGAGCATATTGATTCCTCCTAACTATGTACTGCAAGGGCACAGCAACAATTCCTAGGTGTGTGATGTATCTCATTGCTTTCATTTATGTCCTGAGATCCTGCTTTCTTAATCTATAGACAAAAACCATCTTTACTAACCAAGGCTTAGTATCTATCTGCTGCTTAGTGCAACTGACTGAAACACTCTGGCTTATATTCACAGCCTGGCACAGAAGCAGCTTATTGCAGTAATTAGCTTTAATTCATACACTACCACACATGCACTGTACTGCTGTAGAGGAGGCTCAGACTCAGAGCTGAACAACCATCAGCATCAAGACCCACCTAAATGTACTAAGTACAACAGCTGCCTATAATTTGATCTGTGTTATTAGAAAGTTTCTGTCCACCTCTTAGCCACTGTTTCCTAAACATAATATTGCTTGAGTGGCACTCTGCAATCCACAGCTCATTGAATGATGCAATCACTGAGATCCTATAGGTGAGTAGGATTGTTGAGCCAAAAGTTTCCAGGCTGCACCAGGGCTGTCTGTGGAAGCTGTGCACTGCCCCAAAACACAAGCAGCACAGCAGAGACAAAGGCACAGCCCCCAGGGTATTCCCCTACTGAGTACATCCACAGGGAGCAAGCTAAACAAGCTGAAAGGAACATGGCATCAGGCTTTGCTTTGGATTTGCTTTTAATTTTTTTTTGGCATGAGTCAAAGCTAATGAAGATCTGATTGCAACTTACTTTCCTGTGATTTTAAATAGAGGAATAATGAACATGCTTATTTACAATGACAGGCACCTTTCTCCCCCTCAGGTATCTTGAACTCACAGCCTGAGCCCCAGTTATCACATGAAACCTACACACAGACTTGCCTAAACTTCAGCAGCAGACTGCTTCTGAGATTCTGCATGGTGGCCAGCTCTGACACAGACATTAAGGCTTTCTTTGCTGGTGTAAATGGTAAAAGAGAAAGTCTAAAAAGTCCATAAATATATGCAGTGCAGGTGTAAGTTGAAGAATACTGCCCAAAAAGGCAATATTTGAGTTCAAATTCTGAAAATTAGAAAGGGTATACTAAATATGCAAGAAGTCATGCTCATTACATCTCTACAATCTTTTGCTCTGTGGAGCTGTGAACAATTCCCAATAACAATTCCCAGTAAACAAAGAGGACTGAAATCTCTGACCATGACTTTCTTTTTCTACTGCTAGGTATATATCTTCAAACATGACAGCACCTATCAGCATTTTGGGAAGCATTCATTTTACAGTATCTCATTTCCAGCCATTTCACACTTTTCCAAACCACACTACTCATGACCTTGCAAAAATTGCTGCCATTTAAAGTGAGACTGGATGATCAAATACTGTAAATGCATCTAAAAATAAGAACCAGATGCAGATAAATTTGTGTGTGTATACATATATGTGTGTGTGTGTGTATAAAAAACCTCAACAACTTAGTAAGTTTAAATGGATTATGTCCTTATTAACTTCTTCCCTTTTGTCTTCCAGGAAGGTCTCATTTGGCATTGAAATCGTGTGGTCCTTGCAGTCATGACACTGCATACAAAGTAGCTGCTCTTTTACTTCAGACAGAGGAAAATGCTTTAATAGCTGCCTCTCTGAATGACAGCACCTACCTGCCTTGCTAAAGCATGCCCTTAGTCTTACGAGAAAAGCCACAACAAGACAGAAGGCTACTTACTAATGTTCCATAGAGTCCAGGCGGGAGAATCGGAGGCTGAAATTCACTGTGCCTCAGATGAGAAGATTTAGCTCCCTGCAGCATTCAGACAGTTGGTCCCATTAGGGCCATCGGGCGGCTGAGTTAAAGGGTGGCCGTGCACAAACATAAACAGCTTGTCAGCACAAGCCAAAGAGGCGGGCCTGCCCTGCCAGCCACAATGCGAGCCAATGATTAGCTCCTTCTTCGCATTCTGGGTGTTCAAGATATTGAGTTTCATTCTTAAGCAGGGGAACAAGAGGGACTGACTGGGAAGGGCTAAGGCTTGACGGTTTACTGCTAGGCATTAAAATGCTTAAGGTAGAAGGAAAAACAAAAATCAATAGATCACTTCGGGAAAAGCACATATTTGCTGTGTATTCATACAAACACTTCTAGGGAGCCTGCAGGCATCTCCAAGGCACAGTTTCTTTCAGGGCAATCAAACATACAAGCAAACAAAAGACCTCTAAATTAAATTTAGTTCATACTCACTGTATAGAAGTTTCACTTGCAAAGTCTCTAATTTTAATTCTCTCCATCCTTTTTCTTATTCTCATCCTTCCTAACATGCTTTATCTGCTTTATTTGCTGACAGTGGCATTTCTCACTTCTCTGTCACAAATGTCTTACCCTGACCTTCTTGACCTGACCCCCCAACCTTTATTGATCCTCCTATGATTGCTTCTCTTCACCTCCATCTTAACTGCTTGTTCTTTGGGTCCTGATCTCCCGGAAAGAGCAGAGTCAAAACAGAGGCACCTTACAGTAAGGTTCTGTGAGACAACCAAATTGATCTAGCAAATTATTGCTGTCAAAAGGGGAGGTGTTATGTCTCCCTTCTCTTCAGTGCCACACTGAGCCCTTCTTGTCTGTCCCCCCATCATTCAAGAAAGGCAGGTGGCACAGAAGCAAATGCTTCTCAGTCAGTTTACTAATCTTAACACAGAGACAAAAGAGGCATTGCATGGAGTAAATACTCCCTGAAATATAAGCTCCTTCTGATCTTGCCTGAGTCATCTATGTTCCCACCTGTCTGCCCAGGTTCCTCTCTCCCTTTGTTGTTTGAATTGAATTGTTCCTAGTTAATTGAATACCCTCCTTACAGCTGCTGATCCCATTTCATCCCAGCTCTGTCCTACTTTCTTATGCCTCTAGTTTGGCTGTGAGGCCTGTCTGCCACCAAAATCTGTCTCATTAAGTGTTCTATAATAACTCCCTGCATAAATATCATGCTTTGTGCTTCAAGCCTCAGGCTCTTTGAGCTCTTTTTTGCTATCCTCCTCAAAAACCATGCCATCTTTTTGGCTTTCACTGTTTTTTTCTCAGACTTTTCTGATTAATTCTTCTCTCAGCATCTATTCCTCCCTCTCTCACATTCCCAAAGGCACCCTACTTCTTCTTATATTCTATCCAGCTTTTACTATTTGCTTGTGCAGGCTCCTGTACCACTGACTCATGTCAGTGATGTACAAGCATCCATTTGTATTTTTTAGCTTTATGCTTTTCTCCAGTCCCGTATTTCACCCTGTGTTTTAGGCATATTATATTAAATGCCCTGACAGCTTTTAATTTTAAGATCCTTTTTCTGGGATCAAATTAAAGCAGTGCAATCACACTACATTCCGTGTAGTCTTGGCACAAGTCGTTTCTCTCCCTCTCTGCTTTGCTAAAGGAGCTGAACTCGCTGCAGAAGCAGATGCTGGAGTTAGCACCTCGTTCAGACAGGCGAGGTATCCTATCGAAGCTCTCTGGCTTCTGCTGACAGGCTGCACGAGAGTTCTGGCACAAAGCACTGCATCACATTGTGCTCAGGTCACGTTTGCAAGTTTTTCTTTCTTCACAGCGAGACATACTAGACACGTTCTTCAATGACATCTCAGATTCTGACACAATTGCACAGCTCCATCAGCTGCCACCCAGGGACATAACATACATTGCCTCTACTTTTGCCCGGATTTCTTACTCAGTCTGTGCTATCCACACCAATACCATTATTCTACCAGAGCTCTTTTCCAGTATTTTTAGCCTGTAAATATCTGCCCAGGTCCACCATGTGATCACAGTATATTATTACTTTAATTATTTTGATTATGGAGCCTAGACCTTATTCTCAATGCATCTGCATTGCTTTCCACAAAAAATTCAGCAACTGAGGTAATCTTTTGTTCCATACCACAGCCACATTGCCTTACCTCCATGAAAGACATGCTTTCATGTTCTGAGCTTCAAGGCCTTTTCAGTATTTCTTCTTTCTTACTGATCCACTCCCACATGTCTCTTCATCACAAAGCCTGGCTTTTCAGCTTTCTCTCTTCCTTACAAAGCTCTCTTTTCTTACCTTTTCTTCTATGCAGAGAATGCCTTGCTTCATCAAATCAAATTACCTACTTTTCTTTCTCTCCTACAATCTACATGTCACAAAATATAAAAATAATGTATCAGAGTGAGAGTAGGTGAAAAGTCACTCCAGAAAGAGAGATGTTTCATCAGAGTATATAAAATATATGTGCTACAAATCTTCTACCATCAACTATATACTGCATGTTACTGCACCTTACACTGTTAGATTTTTTTATGGAACATGATAGGCATGAAAAGCCCTTGATGGATATGGATCAAGTGCCCAAACACTGTACATGAGATTGTGAAAAGACTGCTATGAAAAGACTGTTTGTAGATGCACAAGAGAAAGCAAGCTAGCTATTGCATCTCTGATTCCCATGGAAATTTATTTAAGATGCTAATTCAGTGTAGCCACAAATAAAGAAACAAAAGAAAGAGCAAGAATGAGCTGATTTAGTGGACTTTGTTGAAAAGGCACACTTTAGACAAAGTCACCCTGGGTACAACTCCTGTGACTTCAATCATAGCATTATGGCAAGGATGAAGCTGCCTCTTTGTCCTTAAGCCTGGCATGACACAGGAAAAGTGTTACCAGCACTGCCAACAATACTGACCCAGCACCAGCTAATAGTGATGGCCAAGCTGATTTAATAATTTACTTCTATCAAAAAGGTTATCCCTCTCTCTTGACTACCATTCCCAGTTGCACAGGCCTGTATCTCTCTCACACGTGTTGCAGGAACAGTGTGAAAGCTCACAGCCCAAATTTGTCTTGCTGGATATGTCTTTCAGACAGGTTAATGATCTGACTCAATATCCCTGCCATGTTAAGCACCTGAAGCGCCAGTGGAGGGAAACAGTAAACATGTTTTAGATAGAGAGGGCAAAAGGTGGAGACCAGAATCACCATCTTTTTTTTCATATGCAAAAGATGGCTGTCATCCCCAAGAAGCTACCATCTATCCTGGGATGAAACTTAAAACCATGACCCCCAAACCCACACCATTTTTAAACACAAATCCCAAAAGCTGATGAGTTCCTTCCAGCTCAGCATATTCTATGATTCTAGGATATGATTCAGCAGAACTTTTCCCACTCCCTCAGCTGCAGCCTCCATGGGTGACATTTTGATTCTGTCCCTTTCATTTTACCATCCATGCATCTGGCTCCTATTATTTATTGTTTGCTTTCCAAAACTGGGGTATTTTTACTATTTTGTGGCCTCAGCCCACCCTCACTCTGCCCTTTCTTCTCAAAACAAGCTCAGCTGGATGCTATTTTGTCTGTTCTTTGCATCTCCCTTTGGGGCCAACAAGGAACCTCAGGCCCCCTGAGGCTCAGGCTGTCCAGTTTGTGTCTACATTGCTGCTGGGAGGAGACCTGCCCTGATTCTCCAGCTGAAGCCACAGATGCTGCAGAATGGAGTGAGGTTTTTGTCATGTTTTACTGGCCTGCTTTCAGTTATAAAGGGGGTTACAAGTTATTCCCAGAAAACACACCAGCTCAAGTAATGGAAGACTTCAGATAGTGACAAAAGAAGTGAAACTGTGTAGCTGAAATGTCTCTTTCCTGTTAAAAAGGAAAGCAAAAGGCAGAAATGGGAAGGGGAAGAGATCATGCCCAGATGCACCACACTAACATATGAATCTGCAGTCAGTGGGAACTTGGGTTTAGTCACAGTTCAGACCATGTGCATTTTGAACTTTGAGCTCTTGGACCACTTCCTAATTAGAGAGCAAGTGACACACTGTGGAATGATTTAACCCTTTGGTAGTGCCTCCTGAGGTGTAGCAAATGCCAGAAGAGACTCTGGGGATGTGTCTAACCCCTGGAAGCCACAAAGACTATAGGATCTATCCCTATGCTCCAAATAGACTAAGTGAAACAACTGCTGTCAGCGCCTCTTTTCATGGCTCCCTACACAGAAAGGTCAGGCTTACAACTACTCCTTCCTGTGCTGCTGAATGACTGCTGGAATCTCCCCCTAATGTGCCAGCTTTCCATCCAGAATCTGCCTGTCTTCAAGACAGAATGGTTCCTTCAACCTCATCAGTAATGCCACACCAAGGATCAGATCAAACAGAGATACCTGCAGCAACTTAATAGTGTAAATAACACCACACTGAACCAAGAAACCTCTTCTCTGCTTAACAGGAGTGGAAAAGCAGCAGAGTAACTGTAACTAAAAATACAATTCTAGCATTAGGAGCTGTGTGGAAAGAAACTAAGGTTATACAGCTGATGTACATCAACAGCTGTCATGATTATCACTGGTGTTCTAGTTAGATCTGCACCAGTGATTTCATTTTTTTATATCCCCTTGTATGTGGTAATAGCATGTCTTACCTATTTCACAGAAGTTCTGTGTGCCTACATTTACAGTTCTTTGAGGCTCTCACTGAAGACATTTCAGACATACAAACTTGTTATTTTCACTACTGACTTAAGAAATATATCCTTCGAAAGCAAATAAACAGGATAACTACTTTGGCAAGATAAGCATTTTTTAAAATTTCCTACCACCTCAAAGGTCACTCATTCAAAACACAACACAAATGCACTAATAAAAGATGTACCTCCAAAAATGCATGCACTGTGGGTAAAGATTAACTTTGACACTGTAGAGCACAGTAAACCTACAAGTTTAAAGTCCATCTAAGCAAGTTTTCTCCCTAGCTTCTTTGTGTCCCATTTCCTGGTGAAAGATGTTTCACAGGCCTCAATTGTCACAGAGTTCAGAGGAGGCCTTTCAAGTGCAAACTACTCTTTGCACATGCCCTTCATTTCCCATTCAGTTGTGCTCTACCTTATTTGCAGACCAATGGCCTCAGTTCTCATCTCACCTGGAATTTGGGCAGTCAGAGTTTTTGAGCCTTAAGGTTTTTATAGACGGATCTGTGACAGCAAGGTAGCAAGAAGTATCAAAGCTACATCTGAAATATCTGTCTAATGTACATGCTGGTAAAGCAGGAGAAAACTCAGTCAAGAAGCAAAGCAAATTAGCCTGTCTTGGGCACCATGCTGCCATAACTGGCTTATATATTCAAGCTGGCTATAAGCTACCTTAAGCCTTACTATACTACACTGCAGGCATTTCTCAGTTAAATTCTGTGAATTAATCTAGACTCAACATTTAAATTCCACTGTTGTTATGGGGCCATTCATGCACTTCTAGAAGGGTTTTGCAAATCATGCTGAAACATCCCTTTGATTAGGTTTAGAGTCCAAAATAATATTTCAGAAGGACAGATGCTTTGGCTTTGGAGCAGATCCATGTTCAGAGTGTCAGGTATGCTGACAAAGAGCCAAAAAAGAGCCACAGACCCAGCAGCACACATATCCATCCTAATTTCAAATTAAAGAAAACTCGTCTCCAAGGAATGCTTTCCTATATAACAGTATAAACATTTCCAGTGGTATTTTTGGAACTGACAAATTCCTTATTATGTATGGCCTTTGTCACAAGAAAAATATCGCCTCTCTAGTTTCTCACCCCTCTGTGGGCTGTGTTCTTGCTCAGACAGAAGAACCCAAGGGAAATTTCCAAAAGAACTCTTTTGTGAAGACCTTGCTGTTATACAACAAACAGACAGCATTAATTAGAAGACTGCCTTCAAGATAGCTATGGTTCCTGCTCCCATAAGAAACCCTATTCATTGTGAACTCAGCAGTAAATATTCCACTTGTTTCTTTGGCACAGAACCAAATTCCTGCATCAACTAGAGCAAAGGATGCTCAGAGACCAAGAGGGATTTGCCCATCACAGGAAAAATGTTCAGATTAGCGATGCAGTGACCTTGGTTCAAAGAAAGCTCTTTAATACATGCCTTTCTGTCAAGCATATGAGAACTCCTGCTGATTTCACTGTCACATCAATGAGGTCAGCCACGGATTTATTCAGGAACTAAAAGGAATTAACTCCCTTCACACATACACACCCCCTGAATAATGGCCAGAGTGGTCTGTGTCCAATGGTGCAGATGTGACTTGTCCCTCCCCTCTCCCAGTGTGGATCAGGAGTTTACCTCTCCTTGTATGACACTACTGATGCATTTTATGCCTTCTTGCTGAATAAGAGTGAGTGGGGTACCAAAAAACTGCTATACCCAACTTACTTCTATTTCCCTTTTCTACCCAGCAAGCCTAGACAAAGCGTGTCAGTTACTACCAAGCAGGTGGAAACACTGAAATAATTTAACTGCTTGAAACTGCAGAGGCACAACAAAGGTCAGAATCATTCATTTGGACACAGAAATCCAAAGAGAAGGTGGTGTGTCCTATATAAGCCTGCAAGCAAACACAACAGGCCAAGTTTTCAGTACTCTCATATAACAGGCGAGTAAGAGGAATTTTAATGAATTCCAGGCGCTCTCAAGTCAAGTTCCTTGTGACAACCTATCCCCACCAAAAAACAGGGACATATTAGTTCTCAAGCAAAGCTCTGTTATAAAGGTATTCTGAGCAGCAGGAGAGGAAAAGAAGACCTTAATATTAAAGATACTACAAACCTCAGCCATGCAGGAGAACTCAATTAAAAGATAAAAGTCCCCTTGATCCAAGCAGCAAAAAGGCTAAACCTGTCATGTAATCAGAACCAAACCACACCCACGTCTGGATTTAATTATGCCGTGCTATTTTACAGCAGCCTAACAAAATGGAACTGGGGGTCAAATAATCCTAGAATAATTCTTCAGTCAGTCACACATATAAGAACCTGGGTAAGAATGGATAACAGACAACATCAGCAGACTGAGCATACAAAGATTCTAATTAAAGGTAAGAACAACAACAAAGAAGTCCATAGACAAATGGCTCACTTCAGAGTGATAGCATCTACCAAAAAAATTTCTGTATGGTTGACAAAATTCACGCTAACCTACAAAACTAATGCATACTGAAAGGATGGAGCTCTGGTCAATATCTGCTCACTGATTTGAAAAGAAATGGAATTAATGGAATTCTAAAACTCTTCAGAAATACATATTTTTGTATGAGTTCTACACGTATTTAAAACAGATTCTCCATAAGAAAGTATTTATATGAGATTGTATGTTTATATAGCAACTGTAAATTACAGGGAGAAATCTACATAAGAACATGCTTTTAGTTAATATGAAAGTATAAAGGACATATAATTTAATTATTTATTATTATGAGTATACAATATGAGTATAAAATCAACCAAAATACATAATTTTTTAATTGAAAACAAAACATTCTAGATACATTACTTGCAAATGTTAACTGGGGAGAAGAAAGTCTTCTGAAATATTACCTAGCCAGCAAAGAAGCTTGGAGATATTGTATATTCTAGCTCAAGTAAATAAATAAAAATGTATATGCAAAAGCAATGCCAATGCTACCCAAATTAGTAAGGGTTTCCTGAAGATATGTAGCATGAAATTAAATTATAATTTCTATAACCTGCATCCAGCATCACTATGGTATTTTTTTAGTATTATGAAATCAGTTCCAAGTCAGTCTGGGGTTTTTTTCCTATTTAACAGAACTTTTTATGGAAAAAAAAAAGTGCCACTTCCTCCAGCATGTATTCTTCTTATTGCTCTATTCTGCCTCATTCCTTGAGCAAGGATCCCCTGATTCTGTTAAAACAGCCAGAGCTGCCCAACTTCAACACAGTGCTCCACCCGAGCCTTTGTGCTGACCCGGGCTACAACATGGATTAAATTATAGCTCACACACTGTGATTCTATTTTGCATGCAAGGAACAAAATCTGTGTGAGGTAATACTGCACAGTACCCAGGGTCTGGATGAACAGCAGGCCTTGAAACTTTGTGTGCATTCACTCATGCTTTTCTGCCTGCTTGTCAAGGTCAGCAACATGGCACATTTAAAGGAGGCTTCTTGCATTGAAAGGATTTGTTTGCTCTTGGTTGCTTTCCGACTTAAGCTCAAGCTGAAAGAGACCTCACAGAAGGAGGCAATAATTATTGCATTGCAATTGCTAAAATTCAGCAATTGCTCAGATTCATGCAGTTATTTTAAAGCTATATTTCTTGGTCCTTTTAAGGTCAGGTCAAAGACATAAAAAAATACAAGTCAGCCAGAAAGGAGTCTTATCTTGAATTCATCCCACTGGCATCCATAGATATGATGACATCTAAAACCCCTTGATATTCCAGAGGATTCAAGAACACTGGTGTCTACAATACAGGTCACATGCATTCTAAAAAGCAAATAGTCTGCAGTCTCAAAAATCTGTTTAACTTGTGAATGAGGAAAAAAGTTAAACCTTCTCAGCAGCATTTCAACTGAAGATGGTCCAGTCTTTTTTCCTTTCCCTTCTTTCCTCCTCTACAGAAATTTCAGACTCCACAATAAGTTCCAATGTCACTTTTGAGAAGGGGAAGAACCCACAGAGATATTAAATATCATCCTTAACAGAATAAATTACCATTTGGGGCATTTTTCTAAGAAGTCTTGTTACAGCTATACTTAGGAACTTCCTTGATACACAGAGGTACTGAATACCATGATGCTTGCCCAGAGCAGAATTTTTTGTTGATTGTGCATTTTAATACTATAATCTATAAACATGGTAATTTTATATTTCTCCATTAAGTGACCCTATTTCAGCTTTTAAGAGACTAACAGCCTTTACTGTCTAGCATGAATTCTTTCATGCTAGATGTTTGCCTCATTAAAAAAAAAAAATCAGCCAAAATAATTGAGTTGTTTCTGAGAACCAGATTAAGAAAAATCAGGTCACTTTTTGTGACAAAAATTCAGGTGTCTTTATTTGAGAACTACAAAAATCCTCAGCTTTTCAGTAGGATACTAAACAATAGGGAGAGGCTTTAACCCAGACAATGATTTTTTTAACATCACATGAATATGCACATTAACCTCACTGTGACCCAATGCATACTCACTTGGGAGATGAATTTTTTGGTGATACAGGCAGCCTGCTTTCTGTCCTTTCCTAGTGCCTGTGTAGCATCTCTTAAATACAAACCTTGCAATAGAGGAAGATATTAAACCACATACATCCAATCCACTTCAATGAAAGACTAAATTCACAAGGCACTGAAGGGAACTCTGGTATGAGGAGAAGTATTCCCATGGGCAGCATTCTCAGAAGACATACTGTCTTACAGAAACTCCCCAGTATGAAATACTGCTGGTTTTATTGCATACTGTACTATTTCCTCACTGTTCCTTCCTAATTTCAACTATGGTAGCCAGCTCAAGACCTCACTATGGTCAAGCAGCATGCTTTGCAGGTGAGCAATAGTAGAAGGTCTTGGTCCAGATAAAGCCAGTGGAATCTATTCAGTGAATGATGCCAAGTGAACAGAACAAAGAGACTGCCCTGTCACTGTATTTCCCCAAGCTGGCTCTTAGTGGGATCATACTTTGGCTATAGCAAATAAAAATGGCCAACAATTGTTAGCAGTAACAATTAAGCCATTCATTGTGCCTCTTGGAGAATGATGGATGGAGTTTCTTGTACCATCCTCACCCCAGCTGCACTCTTTGTCAATTCCTCCTTCATGGAAGTTGTGTGATTTGAGCATCTGTTCTGAATCAGATAAACAAAGTGCTATGGACTATGGTATGTACACATATCCATTGACAGAGTCCTGTGAAGAGACAGTGACCCACTGGCCTAGGGAATTGCCCTGACAGTGACAGGCAGCCCTATACCTGCTTTTAATCCCCATATCTGATAAAAGCAATCAGCTGAAGGGATCTCTTTTTAAAGACACTGTATTAACACCTTTATTTAGATAGTTCATCAGAATCCCAGATGACATAGTGATGTTGTACCACTTGTTGCTCTGACAACACTCAAACTTTCCTCAGTGACAGAGGGGAAGAATTTTTACAGGAAAATGCTTTCTATATGATAGGATCAGAGTAGTGTGGGGTCTCTGTGCTCAAGGATCTAAGCTATTTTTTCCCAGCTCCATAAATCATAACATCAGCTCTGGTTTCTCCTAGAGTTAGCTGGCTGAGCATGAAGGAACATCAAAAAGAGTTTTTTGCTTTCCGCTCTCCATAGCACTTGCACTCAGATGTGTCTATCTGCCCTCACATCTTCAAGAATAAAGCAAAGAAAAACTTTTCAGAAACCATTTCAAGCACAGAACCATTTTAAAAAGCATTACTGTAAGCCAATGGTGAGGCCTTTTGTTTCCCCAAAAGGACACACTCACACTTCCCAAAAAACAGAAGTATTTTATATGGTGGTCCTCCCCTACGTACACTCTCTGATGCTGAACAAGCTATGAACATTTCTGGAAAAGAAGTAATTAACTGCAAATATGATTTCAGTGCATCAACAATCAAGGTCAGAACCAAAGCAAATCATCACGTGTCTCCTGATAATTACAGTGAAAATAATTACTTATTTCCTCATCAATAATTATTGATTCCTAGAAGGCCTCTGATGTCATAGCATGTTATTCATTATAAGCATTATACAATGGCATCTATGTTACAAGCTTCACCATGCTTACTCTCAACATGTTTTCAAAAACAAAAGCCGAACAAATTCTCGATTTCTCATTTTAAAGCATACACTATTAATTTCATAGAGAAAAAGAGTACTTTGGCCAATCCACCTAGTAGGGACACTGATGGCTGGAAGCCCATTTGGGGTAAAATTTTGCCCTGGGAATATGCAGTATGAGTTGCATTCACTTTTAGGATGGCTATATCTTGGCCATCCTAAAAGGTTAGTAAGTATATTGTCCTGGGAACTCCAAACATACTAAAATAATTTGGCTGTTAGTTATCTAATTCTTTAATCAATTTTCAGCCTCATTGCTTTACTTTTACATAGCAATTACCCTGACTTTTACATAGCAATTACTACTGACTAATTAAAAATCTGAGGGCCACACATACTGTAAGAAAGCTATGGCAACCTATGGATTTCAGGTACGTCAGTAGGGCAACACTCAGAATGCCAAGGGAGTTGATGTCAACTTCCTCTTTCAGAAACGTAGCCATGACATCCAGCAGGATCTACCCTGCATTCTGCTAAAATCACTTATTTCAGTGAACCTACTTCCAAATAACAACAGAAGCTGGTTGATTACAAAGTATTCAACAGAGGTAGCTCAAGATCAGTCTGCAAACTCTCTGCTTTCCTAAAAAGGGCCTTTCAATTCCCACTGAAGAGTGGGGGGGGAAATAGAATAGCAAAAAACAGAAAAAAAAAATTTCAATTGCTCCTCTAGATAGGTAAAGGAGACTCAAAAGTACTGAAGCCTTTAAATTAAGACAACCCATGTTTCAAAAAGACAAACAGGCTTTAGTGATTTGGTTATTTCTGATTTACTATCTTTAAAATTAGGTCATTACTTTTAGGAATGCTTTGAAATAAATGAATGACAGGAGAGGATTTCAGAATGCTCTTAACAGTAATCCATACCATTCCTGGGGATAAACTGTTTTGTCTTTGACCTTCTAGTTTATCCCTTTGGGAATCACATTATTGTCTCATAAGGAAAGAGGTACCCATGTTAATATTCCTAGCCTAATGATTTCTGCAAAATCCTTTTAAAATACTAACCAGATTGAAATACTACTGTTTTATCCATCCAGATCAAGCTGGATTTATGATTAATTGCATGCTTGCAAATAATCTTTCAAACTTGAGGAGTAAAATATCCCTTCATGTTTGTTAGCTTGCATTTGTGTAGATCCTTTCAACTGCTTTATGGAAGGAACAACAGTGACACTGTCAGAATAAATTTAAATTTCATTTTTAATATGTCACTAAAGTGTGGTGTCAGTGCAAAAAGAGATATCACAAATTATAACTTCAAAATGAAATATAAAAATCCTAGGAAATTCAAAGTAGAATATCTTTTCTGAGACCTGCGATTTGGCCCTCTGGGATCCTTCAGATTTTTGATTCCTGCATATACAACTAGGTTTATCACCTCAAAATAAAAATGTCTCTTAGAAATCATAGTGGTTTATGTGATACGCATTTCCAGAAAGAATAAATTTGCCTTTGGGCTCAGATATGTTGATTACATTACTCAGTTAAGTTACAGCTTGTATTCACATGCTACAGCCTTGCTTTGTGAAAGATGATCTGAAGAGTGTACAAATTGAACACATAAAATACCTTCAGCATGAAATAGTGTGTTTTAATGGGGCTTTGTGAACTACAGAGTTGTCCTGACTGATTTCAGATGGCAGTTTAGTCCTATTTTTTGACTATAAAAACTACTGTGTACCCTACACCATATCATTCAAACAAAAGGTAGTAGAACAGGTGATTTTAACAGATGTGCACCTGCTCCTGAAATCTACTTGTAAGATGGAAAAGGAGCAGAATGATGGGGAGAATTGGTTTTACAGAAAATGCAAATGAAGATTCTCATCTGTGAGACTCTCATCTCACCCCTATTGTGAACCTCACTGTCCACCTCAAGTCACAGTACATCATCCATGAGTCAATTGGTGTGTGATGGTCATGTGTCATGCTGCTGCTATTTCATGTGAATAATCAACATTGAAATTTAGATTCTGTAAATAATCAAAAGTAAACATAATTCATTAAACATAATAATGAATATTATTACCTTGGTAATTAAGTTTATCATTAATCTTATTAACTTAGTAATTGGCAATAGCATCTTAATTTTAAGGAAAATCTTCGTTGGTGGTCCAGAAATATTTTGTAATTATAGCCATGTTTTGGTCAGTTGAGTTAATTTCAATTAATATCATTCATTAACTTAATACCTAAATACTAACGGCCTAAGGGAGATATTTTAAGTGAACCAGTATGACAGCTTTAAAAAAAGGTCACAGTAAGTGTATGTCATTCCTTAATTTTAATTACATGCAATTTCAAGCCTATGTCTAAACAAATTCTGGTATCCTAAAGACCAGTTCAGATAACACAGTGCCGGCATCAGTGTTCTGAATGCAGATAAAGAGCCAAACAAGAAAGGTAGTAAGTGAGTGCAAATAAGGTTTTAATTTATTTGTAATAGAGCTTGTAAGCAGTCCGGGGGCAAGGATTACCTTCTGTTTCTGTACAATACCTAGCTCAGTAACAAAAACTGGTATCCCTAGATGCTGCAGAAATAGCAAAGAATAATAATAATATAAATGCAGAATAAAATGATAATGCCATTGATGAAAGTCAGAATTTCATATGAGGTATAGTGACAGATGTTTAATGAACTGCACTGAATCAATCTGACACTGCACAGTTCTTGGGAAACAACCAAGTCCTGTATAATTTGATTTAAAAGAAATTTCCACTGCTGCAGTTATTTTTCTCAGATTTCTTTCTTCAAGCAAAGCTCACAGAAAACAGCAGCATCCCTATTTATTTTTTCCTTTAACATTATCAGATGATTAAATAGATTGGGCTTACATGTGGCTTCTCATTTGAAAATCAAAATCCAAAACTCAGCCTAGGTATCTGAGCTATGTTAAGTTACATTAACTGATGCCTTAGCTACCTTTTTATTCCTCAACTAGATGAGCATAATGTTGTTCTTCCTAACAGATTTTTATATCTTAGTAATTCTTAAATAACAGAAATGTTTGTGTGAAAGCAGTAAAATTTGGAAGACAAGGGAAAGGAGAAAGGAAGGGAAGGAGGAGTTAACTACTGTAAGATGTTTATGGGAATTTGTCCTTACCTAGTTCATTTGCCTCAGAATTCTTCTTGTAGGGAATTAGGAGAAAGAAGGGATCACAGAATACTGACTGGAAAGAAAAGACCAACACAGATACACAGCCTTTCCTATACTACAGTAGAGAGAAGGTGATCATGGAATGCAGTGTTCCCAGTTTTCAAGAGCAGAGGGGGGAGGAAACACTTCCTCTATGAATAGAAGGGAAGAACACGAAAACAAAATTTAAAACAGCTGCTTGCTTGTAGTAAGACAAAAAACTTGGAGTGACATAGAACTCCTACCTTGAAACAGGAGGAAAAAAGGAAAGAAATACTGGAAAAAACTATTTTCCTTTTCGGTGTCTTGGTAAGTAGCAATGGATTTGGCACTATTAAATGTAAATATTTAATGCTTTGCAGGGGTTATCCATGTTGGCAGCTCACCCTGTGCTTTGTGAGGAGAATATTGAAAATTCTCTTGAACTGTGGCCAGTTGCAAACCGGCTGGACAAGACTGGTCTGGTGCAGTTACTGGTGTTCCCCTTCCTACTCTCCAAGAGAGGTCAACCACAAGGTGAACAGGTTTGTTCCCTGATCAGCCATGCACTCTGCCTGCCTTTCCTACAGGCCAAGGTTTCACGCCTCCCAGAAATATTTATGCAGCTGGGCTGACACCAATGAGGTACCCTATCAGTGTCACTGATCTATTACCAGGGGTAAAGGTATCTGAGAATCTGACACACCAGCGAGCACAAGAACGCTCACACCTCAGTGCCTTCAGAGAAAGTTACAAAGCATTGATGCATGTAGTAGCAAATGAGATTTCAGCTCAGGGCTGCAGCACCAAAAACTGCAGGGGATTGCTTAATATTCAGTGAGCATATGCCTAAAAAGTCAGTGCACATGCTATCAGAATTTCAGCATCCTGTGCACATCAATGAACTTTGCTTAAGCTTCATCAGGATCCATTTACATTCTACATAAGAGATTTGGGAGCAAAACTGGCATATGATATAAAGAGCAAAATTAAAGGCCAAAACCTTCTTTTCAGGATATCTGTCAGGAAGATGTCTGAGTAGATTTTAAATAAAACAGCTCTGAAATTTTCCATCCATGTCCCAAATCTTCCCAGAAGAACTTCTGAAATTATTCAGGACACATATGAATAATTTCTCTGTATTTGAGAGACTTAGGCAGGGGCTTTCAACGTATAATCCAAACAAGCAGTGGATTAACTGTCTTCAGCTGAAAGCCTGCCAGATGACTACCCTTCTCCACACACATGGCATTTAATGTCTGCCATTTTAATATTTTGACATTTTTGTGAGAGACATTGTCCTGAAAGGTCACCACTTGTCTCAGCAGCTGGCTGGCTGCCACTGAGGCTTGGGAAGCTGAGCTCCGCAGCTGTCATTAAAAATGACCATCTTCACAACTAAGTTTCAGGGAAGCTATGAATTTATGTCTATGAGGGGAAAAAGGAGACAAGAGGAAGGAAAAGGAAGCTTCAAAATCAGCTTTTACTTGATACAGTGAAGACAGGCATTTATACATATACATGTCTAAGATGAGGCTGAAATATTTCAAAAGCAGCTTATAAACACAACAGTCACCAAATACCTTTGTTACAGCATCATTATAGGTTATACCATGAATATGTTTAGTCCTCTATTGCAGCAAACTACACACATATTCTCTCCCTATTCACTTAATGGCAGTCACCTGTTAACTGTGCAAGTGGCATTCTCACATGGCTCATGAAAAACTGACAGTACCACTGGTCCCCAGGAAATAACAAAAACTGTAAATAAAGCAAGAAACATGACATAGCAATTGAAACAAACGGGCTACAGCCTGCATTTCTTGTGTAGTTATCTGACTACTATTTATACTTAGTCATGATCACAGGATGTTTTCAAGAAGCAGATTCCGTGCACAGCACAGTAAGAATTCATTAGCCATAAACTCAATAGGACAATGGCAATACAGAAGCTTTGAATTAGAAAGGAGAATAAAAACCAACATACTACTTCTTCAGTGCTATGAGACCAAAAACAAACTGACAAGTATCAATTTTCTTCCTTACAATATCACCACAACACTGACAAACCTTCAGCTCCACTGCTTCCCAACCACCTTACTATCCTGTCTTGATGCCACTGTGGCAGATAAAGATCGTTTCATGTACAGACAGAATGAGATGGGTGAAAAACATGCATTGCTCACCGTGCTATGTTCATTGTTCTTATCAGGTCAGATGCAGACTTACTGGTGCCCCTTATGATGATTGTTTGTGCTTCTGAAAATAAGGTACTGTTGAGTTCCTTAATGAGAAGTCCAGGTCTGCATTTATGGATTTTTTTAAAAAAGATTCCAGGTGAAAAATACCATGGAAAATTTTTCTTCTATGTACTCACAAACTATCTATTCCTGCTGAAGTATCTTTCTTGCTGTATATCTAATCTAAGCAGAAAAACATCTCTCTATAAGTACCAGCATTTGCTGGACTTCTCCCCTCACAGAAAAAAATAGCAAGCAGACATCCCCAAAATCAACAAACACAACTGCAAACTATTTGTTCTGGAAAGCTTTCAAGCATCCCTTTCCCTCAGCAGCTCTTCCACTGAAAGCCAGAACAATACTGCAGAGAAGCTTCCCCTGTCAGGATGTTTTCAGCTTTCATCTCTCTGCTTTTTCAAGCAGAAGACTAAGGTAGAAACCTTAATTAGCAATCTGAAAGCAACACACAGGCAAGGAATACTTACATTTGCAACTGTATTTGTGATATTTGCGCACTGATCCAGCAACTGGTGATTACAAAGAAGAGAAAGAGCTTTTTAGGCTGCCTTTCAAGTCTTGCAGCAGTGAAATGAAGGCTGCTATCTGAAAGCTACTCATTTTCTATATGCTGTGCTCTACTTGCTTCCCATGTGCATACAACACAGCTGCCAGATTTAATAACCATGTCAGCCTGCTTTCCCCAGAAAGCAGCAGAGAGATGACAGGATGAAGTAGCCAGAGCGTTAATCTGTAGTTATGGCTGCACTAAGCCTTGAATGAATGTCACAGTTTTATTGCCTTTGAAGAAAAAAAACCAAAACAAATCAACACTGCTCGTGAAAAAAAAAAGAGCAAAAGGATTTCAGAAATGTTAATCCATACTTGCCCCAGTGATATTAAAGTACATTAAAGACATTTCACCATTTTTTCCCTATCGGTTAACAAATCCTAGGACTTGAGGGTTTTTTATTCCTTTCAGAATACATTTTTCCTAGCAGTGTATGCTTGTACCCCAAAAGAACAAAACCATTTACTGACAAATTAGTTGAGCTTCCCTTCTCTCCTGTTTCTCTCTGGAAGGAAGCATTTCCATACCTGTTTGTCTTTGCTGACTTCTTTCAGGCAAAAAAAAAGTTAATAAAAAAGAGGGGAAATTCTCTTTTACCATTTAAATTCTCCCATGCACAGTGGTTCCTAGAGCACTGGACTTTAGTATCTGCTGTGGTCAGTTCACTGCCAAGGTGGAGCATCGCCGTACCTCCAGCTGTAAAACCAGTTCCACGCCAGGGAAGGGCAGCCAGACTTTACATGACAAGAGAAGGTGCCACTCATGCAGTCAAAAACAACAAACTGAAAACAAACCCAGAAACGCTCGGTTGGATCTGCAACAGTGCAGGGATGCCGCAGAGGTCATATGACATCTGTGCGCGTCTTTTTCTCTCTCTCATTTATATTCCTTTCACTTCCCTTGGAGGCACCTTCTCAGCAGGGAGTGGTTTCTGTGGAAACTACGGACAGTCGGTTTTCCCCTCGGAGAAACTGTTACTATGGTAACCTTACATAATGTATATGGCCTAGATTCTTTTTAAAAATATTCTAACCCTGAAATTCTCATTATAAAATTAGAGCTGATTTGTCTGGGGGGCAGGAAATACAGTTATTTAAAAATTGCATTAGAAATGTAGGATAAAAAAATCCAAATGATGTTACAAATTAAATGAGAGTATAGGGGGCATGTCATTGCATCATTCACAAAGGCAAAATAATTTGCAAATGCCAGTAAACAAGTCTATTATTTAGCACTTGTGGGAAGCAAGGAGGAAGGGAAGCATATACTTGACATCCCAGCTCACTGCAGCAATCAATATTGCATCTTGCAGACTCGAAATTTTCTCTCTATGTTTATTCTTCCAGCAACCAGGACCTCATTTAATGATGTAAGCCCAAATACTGCTTACATCCACCCCACTCAAAACTGAAATATCAGCTTCAAAGTCACTTACCCTACACTATGAAATCATACTACGTCAAAACTCGAGGAAGTGCCTGAAAGGAGCTGTGTGAGTCAGTGAGGCGTAGCGAGCAGTACAGCAGAAAAAGAGAAGGCACACTGCTGTTTATATGACTTTCTTCTCAGCTCAGAGACGCACAGTCGTGGTGGGGAGGGCAGGGCAGGTCTGTCAGATGATACCAGGGACAGGGGGATGTTAGGGCCCCAGCAATGGGGCTGGGCAGGGTGAGCCTTCTAAGTCAGCAAGCCTAGCTGGGGAGGACATCAATGTTTTGTGACCTGGGTGAAACAGGTAGGTAGATGTCTCCCATCCCTCCTCTACCTGCAGCAACCCTTGCAGATAACCCTTATCCTGATTATACTAATCAAAAGTCAAATGGTTAAGAAGGCAAAGCTACCAGTTCAATTTGACATAAAACTAGTGATTTCAGTTTGAACAACACCGTTGGGGAAACTTTGCTAGAATCCTACCTTGGCAATATCTGTGTAGTGACTCAGTGGATTGGTATCTCTCCTGACCTGTCAGCCTAGCAACTGTTATTACCATTAACCACATTAATATAGACAGAAGATTGATTTTTCTTCTCTCCTTCTATTCAGAGGATGAACAAGAGAGAGCACCTGGCCTACAGAACATTTTTCCAAAACTTAAGCAAGGCCCTCCTTCCTACATTCTGCAGTGCAAAGGAGGCTCTCCAGGTGGGACAAAGCAGGCATGAAGCATTGCTTCAAAGCCCACAGCCTTTATCTTTCTTGTGTGGTGGACATACTTTTACAAAAGAGACTCATACTGCCTGAAGGTGAAGTGTTGTTTGGGATGTGGCTTCTCCAAACAGGTGTTCAAGGCCAGGGTTTCACAAAAAACTTGCTGGTGCCACAAGTGATCGGACATATTGTAATACAAAATCCCTCAAAGAGGTTTCACTGCAATGGGCAAAAGTCCCTGGACTTTTAAATTAAAGAAGAAAACTGTTCCAAAAATTGCATTTAACACCCAAACTGACCTATACAGGAGATTTACTCTGACAATCACACAGAGCAGTATTTTACCAGAGGCTGTGCACACAAACACACATTTCCGTCTGTGAAACTCAAGGGTTGTATGAAGATGTGAAAGCATTAAACATTCTCTCTCCTTTACACAGAAAAATGAAGATTTGATGCATTGTGTTCAATTGGGTTTGAGGAAGTTCAGCATCAGCAGGATACAGTCTAAAACCTACATGACTGAAAATTTTATGATTTATCAAGTATCACATTCCTAGACAAACATTACACAGGAGTCAGGCCTCTCTGGCCTTTCACTTTTAAACCCCAGGGCTCTCATGTCCTATCCACAGGACATACAACCACAAAGCATTATAATCAATCTCTTCCTTTTTACAATTTAAAAAAAAAAAGGAAAATATTTTCAACAAAACATCTGCATCAATTTCTGAATTAATCTTATATACAAAATTAAAGAATAATTAGACAATGTCTAGTGAAACATATATTTAGTGGCTCTAGGAAAGTCAATATATTCAGGAATAAAATGAAAAGATTCCTTAAGCAGATTAGAAAGAGCTAAGCTGTCACTTAAACTCATGTAGGTATGACATTTTGCTATGTAAAACCTTGAACTTCAAAGAGTACATTGCACAAAGACAGCAACAGGGACAAATTGAGAAATGAATATTACAACAAGGTAAAGCAATGAACCTAATAGCTTATTTTTTAAAAAGCAGGAAACATCTGACATAGAATGAGAAGGCTCAACTATTTTTTATAGTTGTGCCAAATCTTCCAACACAGAAAAATACAGCACAGTGCCAACATGGTTACATGACTTCTGGACTGAGCTAAGTAACATCTACCCAACTTACAGTGTGGAAGCAACATGAATTTGGAATCCTCTCCTTGTCTATGTAGACAGTCTGTGAGTATCCAACTCGTGGACACCTGTGGCTTCCTCAGGCAAAGGACAGGGCACACAGCTCAGAAGTGGACATTTTATTAGTGCCACTGCGCTTCCAGTAAGTTAACATACAGCACTTGCACTTGTTAGCACAAACTCCAATCATGTTGTAAGGGATCTGGCTGAGATACTGCTGAGAAGGCAGTTAGACTAAAAAAAAGAAAGATCTGCATTCATAGCAGGACTCAGGCACAAAAAGATGCAGCTGTAACCTGTGAACTTGCTGTTAGTTTCCTTCCAACAGGGAGTTAGTTCACTCTAGGAGTTCAAGCTTCTCTTGACAGCCTAAGATCTGCAAAAATGGCCTCTCAGCAAATTGATTCAGAAAAAAAAAAAAATTGAGCTGTTATGATCTGCACATTGTTTGGCACACCTCATGGAACATGATAGCAGCACTACAGTCTACATACAGCTGAGAAAGGCAGACCTTCAGTGGTTATTTAAAATGTTATTTTAAATGTCTTTCACCCATTCCATCAGTATTTATTATGTTTTCCATATCTTTTTCTCACACCATTACATCAGGTTTATGAAAAAATATATTAACAACACAATATTATATATGACTTTGGTGAGAGATAGAAATGTCAATAGAAACCCTTTGTACAACATTATATCACTCATTCCAAAGGAAATCTCGTGTTGTCACACCACCTCAGTTAACTCCATCCCAGGCTTTTACACAGGCAGGTTACTTATATTTCTAGGGCACTGACTGCTCATCAAATTTGCATTGCTTTTCAGTCTCTTCTGCATTGCTACAGTCTCTTCTCTCTCATGGTCCTATTATAGTGTAAAAGTCCCACTCCCCATCTACTTAAATTGACATGCTTTGGATGAAGAAAAGAAATCTTAGCAGTAAACAAAGGAAGAGACAGATTCACAAAGAGGCACAGGCAGGGGTGTCAGCTCCTAACCACAAGGTGCCTTGCAGTCTGCAGATCCTTCTGCCAAGATTTCTGTGCTTAAGCAATCCACAGGAATGACACCCACAAAAGCCAGCACATTAGCACAGAGCTGTCTAACTTAGCTACTGTGAATGGTAAGATATTAAATTCTGTCCATGAACTTGGTATCCTCATCTGGACTGCAGGAAAATACCCATCTCCAACTGGGATTCATACATTCATTCTCATTCTCTTAAGTTCCCTTTCTTAAAAAAGCTGACTGGGGAAGTGATGAGAGCCAGTTACTGCACTCAGGAGATGACAGATTTGGGCTCAAATCTTGTAGCAGCCAGATAAAAGCATAACCAACATTCCCTTATTTAATTGTATCTTTTTAGGTTATTGTAACTTTGGATTCCTCCTGAAGCTGTTGTCTTGCTATTAGCAAATAGCAAAGGGAATGCGGGAGGGAACAAGACCACTTCGCAGCCTGTAGTCAGGCTATTGTTTAAGGCACTAACCTTGAAAGTCCAATCTCTGCCTCGGTAATTGGCTGTTCATTAGGCGTAGAATCAGGTTTCTGCGTCCCCGACGGCAGCAGCTGTTTTGCTGGGGTTCAACAGGTGCTTTCTGAGCTCTGTCAGACTAAATGCTTCAGAGAGGACAGGCACAGTGTCTTCTGTGCCTAAGTATGATGGAGATGCCCAGCTGCTCAGCCCTTGCTGCTGCTTAGCATCTCCAGACACCTGGGTTACGTGGCAGGTTTTGAAGGCTGACATTCCTGCCTGAAGTATTTAAGGCGGCCATTAGGCATTTAAGGCCATGTCTATAAATGTGGGTGCAGGGCCACCTGAGCTGGCAGGGATCTGCATAGTGACTCATAAAACAGAAATGCCAGGGAGCTCAGTGCACAAACACACCATCTGGCTCTGTGCATGGCCACTAACAAGCCTTTGTGCTGTGCACAAGCCTGCACTCCATTGTAACTGTTCCAGATTGAGGGTTCCTGAACTCTAGTCTACCCCAGAGAGTAAGCAGGCCCTACATCTGGCCTCAGTCCCTACATCTGGCCTCAGTCCCTGCATGGATCTTGCCTGAGTTCAGCCAAGGAATAGTCATTATGGGGATTAAAACCAAACTGATTTCATCTAGCCTAGAACACACAGGAAACACATCAAAGGTGGATTTCTGCCTGGGTTTCTCATGGATTTCAATTTTAGTTAACGCTTACAACTGCAAGCCTTCCTATTTCTTTCCATGTTTTAGAAGCACAAATCATTGCCAAGGCTTTGGCAGCCAGGCCAGAAAATAGTGACAAATAGTGTAAGCCGATCTGGCAGGCTTCATTAAGGGCAGATTAAACATTGACAGTCCCCAAGGTTTTTGTGATATGATTGCATGACATGGCCAATGAACTAGTCACTCCCTAGGGTGAGAAGCAGAGATGATGTTCATCTGCCTGGAGAGAAGAACAGAGACTACTCTGTGAAATTACATGTTACAACAGTGTAAGATACAAAGCACCATCTCTGAACAAGGTGCTTCACCTCAAGTAAACCTTGTGACTAGCTAAATAAAAGCCTGTCTATTGCAAAGATGGCTAAGTAATGTAGAAAAAGAATCAACAGACCTGCAAAAGGCCAACACAGGAATTTAACAGTCTATCCCAGTCAGGATATCTTGCCTTTTTTCCTATGCAAAGGCCACAGCTCTCATAATTTAAGATTTTAATTTTTTCCAGAAATATTTGAGAATGATCCCTCATTTACTGGATCAAAAATTATTATATCAGAATGTCAAGAAGTCTCTGAGTTGTCTGTAGTTATGGCAAGGTTGTCTTGAATCTAAAATGGTCTCCTAGTTCTACTGTCTTCTAGTAACATCATGATTTTTCTTGCTCTACCAGGATGGTGGGTTTGGAAGTTTCTAATGAAAACATTGCATGACTGCATTTCCCTTTTCAATCCAAAATATTCCAAACATTTCAGATTTTTTTTTTTTGCATCACCAAATAAATTGTTCCTACTAGAAAAGTTACCACTTAACATCAAAATCATGTTATCCATCACTCTTTCTTTGTAGGTTCAGAGTAGGTAGAGTAGAAAGAAGCTTTACTGGTTCTATACACAGGACAGGAGGCTGCATTAAGATAATGATATACAGAAGAGTCAAATTTGTCACTGAGCATCTGAAATTAGAATTCTAGCAGTATAGAAATCATAGAACCATAAAGGCTGGAAAAGATCTTCAAGGCCCCAAGTCCAACCTTTGACCAAATAGCACCACGACCACTAAACCAATAGCACTAAGTCTACCTGTTTTTTAAGTATTTCTAGAGATAGTGACTCCACCACTTCCCTCGGGAGCCTGTTCCAATGCTTAAACCCTTTCAGTGAAGAAATTTTTTCTAATACCCAACCAAACCTCTCATGGCAAAACTTGAGGCTATTTCCTCTTTTCCTGTCACTGGTTGCCTGAGAGACCAACCCCCACCTCTCTACAGCCTCCTTTCAAGCGGTTGTAGAGACTGATAATATTTCCCCTTAAGTCTCCATTTCTCCAGGCTAAACACCCTCAGCTCCCCCAGCTGCTCCTCACAGGACTTGTGCTCCAGACCCTTACTCAACCTCATTGCCCTTCTCTGCTCCAGCACCTCAATGTCCTTCCTGTAGTGAGGGGCCCAGAACTGAACACAGGATTTGAGGTGCGGCCTTACCAGAGCTGAGTACAGGGGGACAATCACTGCCCTGGTCCTGCTGGCCACACTATTGCTGATACAGACCAGAATGTCACTGAACTTCTTAGCCACCTGGGAACACATCTGACCAGGGACCAACATCTCCAGGTCATTCACCATCAGGCAGCTTTCCAGCCACTCTGCCCATAACCTGTAGCACTGCCTCAGGTTGCTGTGACTGAAGTGCAGACTCAGCAGTTTGCCCAACTGAAACTCATACAGATGGCCTCGACCCATTTAAATGAAAAGTAATAACCTCATCTGTGCCTCACTACTTTATCCAGAAAGGCAGGAAATTCAGATACATAACCATCAGCATTATAATCAAAAAGTCAAAACAATTCTGCAAGCTCCCATAGAACAGACGGTTTCTAATTCCAGCAGAAAATTATATGAATTTCCATGTTTCTCTGCTAAGACCTGAATTGTATCTACTGACATAATTTTGGAAGAGTGAAAAAGTGCTGCTGAATGTGTCTCATGGCCAGAGAGCACTGCAACCAAGAGGCACAGCATGGCTTCTAAGCTGTCTCATGGAAGAACTGTTTTTCAGTGCTGTAGGTTCTTCCTTTAACATCCATTAGTGACTTCAACCACATCTGGAAAAGCCATTAGATCTAGCAAGAGCCTCTTCAACACAGTACATGCAATGTCCTGTTTGAAGTGGTCTATCCTGCCTTTATTATTAAATAAAATGGTTTGGTTTGCTACAGTTACAGCAGGACATAGTAAGAGACAGCAGGTGAAACTGAGCTGCTGCTATACACAGGAAAAGGTGGACCTGTACAAGGGAAGTCAGAGTTGTCCACTGTCCCCATTCTCCCTGCATTTAGTTTATCACCATAACCAGCATTCACAACTTCTCCACTTAACCCTTTCAGAGCAGGAAGCCCAAAAAAGAACAAGAAATAGTTACCTTTAGGTCTCCTGCTTCATCAACTCAGCATGGAGACAGCTTGTCACTTGCTCTGACACCATTTGTGCCCTATAAACTGAAATGGGTGTCTCCAGACTCCAGGGACACCCAGAGGGAACTCCTACAGCACTGCTTACTTGGAATGTCTTTATAATTGTTAAATACAAGGAAACAAAACACACAAACCAAAACTATCTGCCAAGACAATTATATTCCAATGCAACTGACACATCCAGCTAGTTACACTTTTTTATGGCTTTACTTCCCATTTAGAATGAATTGAGCAACTTTCTGGGCACGTAGGGGTTTCAAGGGTAATGGAATTTATAAAAGCACTCATTCAAAACACTCATCAGCAATCTTTTCCAGCAGTCCAGCCCAAATCAGCTATTTCAGTGGATTACTTATAATTTAGGAACCACACACTATGTCGTGCCTAAAAAAATAAATTCCTAGAGGTAACTAGAATGCTTCAGAAACCACTGAATTAAGACAAAGATTGTTGCAAGAGGGAGGAAAGAGCTGCAAGGATGTATGTTAGCAGTATCTTTTATCTCTTTCAGGCTTTGCAGAAGTCATTCTCCATACACCTTGATTTCTAGAGGCAAATGGACTCTAGCTCGGTGGGAATGAACCAAAAATGTCAGTCTGCTTCTACAATAATTTCCTAGAGATAATACAGAGAATTGAGATAATTATTTAGACACATCTCAGATAACACCAGCGCCTGAAACTAAAATTTCAATTCTTAAAAGTCACAAACTTCCTTCTGTTCCCAGGTTGAGCCTGAAATCAGGGAACAGAAAGCAAATCCTTGGTTTTGCAGCATAATGCTCTCATATCCACTCCAGAGATAGGATTCTGCCTTATCTGCCAAGCCTTTTTTTTTTTTTTTTTGCAATAGCTCTCATTGTATTCTTCAATCTGAAGCCAGAGAATTGAAAAGTACCACTACTTGTTTTGCCTTCTCCAAATACAGTTCTACTGCAGTGGATGACATCCATAAGGGAGTCCTTGGTAGAAAAATGTGATAATGTGTGGCTTTCAACTGTACCTTGGTTCCTAAAAGCAAGAAAATTTTGACAAGCTCCTGTACTCACTGTTTTCTTTTGGCTACTTCTATGTTGAGCCTGAAGGCACTTCACTGACCCCATACAGTGCCTAATACTGGTGCCTGAACTTAACTTGTTAGGACCAAGCACAATTTTTACAGGCACTGGCAGAACTGGAATTCCTGAAACAGATATTACACACCTAAAAGCAGAGCACTTGTATTGATATTTGAGCATTTGTCTCAAAGTATTAGTCTTACCTCTAAGCAGATTCACAGTAGCATTTCAGTGTATACAGAAACACTCACTCTATTACTCAAGGATATAAATTTTCCATGTGCAATCTTTGCATATGCCACATGCAGACATGTTTCTTCTTTCTCAGCTCAGATGTAGCACCATATGCATCTAAATATCTGTGTGCTAGGAATATTAGATCCTTACTGATCCTACTTTGCTGAAGAACATCATGTATCCTCTGTGTAAAATTAGTTTCCCTGATTCTGCTACAATCAGCAGTCTGCCCAAGCAAACAACTGCTCTAACAGGATTCATTACAGACAAAATGAGATTGAAATTCCATTTTTGATTAGTGGAAAAAAACAACCTCTATTTTATTCAGCATGAGCATCTTATTTGCTTTGTATTCCTAGAAAATTAAATGTGCTGGGAAGAATACACATTTGTCAGGTAACAGCCTGTCTTAAATCTCTGTTTTAAGCAGTTAGTGGCAACTTCTCTCCTTTTTAAATTAAGGAAAATCTAGTTCTATTTTCCAGAGAAGCATCATTTTCTTGCTATGAACTATCTGCACCTCAGTATAAAATACTTTGAGATTTACATTGAACTAATCAATAGTTAGGTCTAATTAAACTTTCTACTTTAATTACATAAGTTGTTGCTTTTAGAGACTTTATGAAAACATCAGAGATGATAAGGACACTTTCATTTCATGCTCTCTCCACTCCCTAAGCCTTTCAATAATCCCTTCAGTACAGATGTCCATTCTGGCGCCAGGTGGCTTGATGGCTGTACTAGAGTCAATTAAACCTGGCCATCTTGGCCACATTCAGGATTATTGACTACCAGAGAAGGTCATGGTCATAACCAATGCCTGACAAACAACTGGCTGCTAGGGTCTCATCTACAGAGCCCCACTTTTCTTTCCTTGCCCTATCTCTTTTTATAAGTGCTAACAATGGATACATAGCTATTACTCTGTGTTGCTGGGCCGCTTGGAACAGAAATTGTACCACCATCTTTTGACTGTAAGGAGAACTACACCTTTAGGAAGTCTCCCTTCTATATTAAGTCCCTGCAGGAAGTAATCTTTAATCCAGTGAATGAAACAAAGATCCATTTAAATGTGAAGACACAAGATGGACAGTGTAGTGTGTGAGCAAAGTCCTTTACAAAAAGCAATCTGGTTTGAATAAATTCTTAAGAAGGCCCCTAATTTTGGGCATTCTATGTATACCCAAGAAAAAATACATTAAGTCTTAAATGTGTTGGCTCTGGTGCATCTATGTCTATTTCACATGTCCTAGCAAACTGTTTGGAAGCAGCCCATCATGACAGCTCCATGTTTCCTTTGGCACTTCCAGCCTGTGACTACAATGTGCTCACTTCTTGGGCAGATCAGTACAGATTGAAGTTGGTACTAAATACAGACTCATTGACCATCATTGAGCAGTTTTTATCTACATCAATTCAGAAGTGACAGTACCACTTATGGAAATGTACAGTGATCTATGCAAAATTATTACAGTTCCTAGGGAGGTTTCATACCGAAACAGTTAACTATCCTTACTGAAAGTCTTAGAACCAAGGATTCTTACATTTCTATGCCCAGACAAAGTTCTTCTGGAACAAATCAAAAACACTTTGGAGATGCTCATAAGAGCTATACAGAGGCTTGTTATCCTACTCAGTGTCGTACACGAAATTGGGATATTTTGAAGCAAAGTTAAAAGACAATACTGATATTTATTGGCAATTGCAGATGCATTTTATGTATTTATAAAAGGTAAATTCCAAAGCACTGCAAATAAGCAAACATATTTAAAATCCAAAGCAATATGTTAAAAGGTACACCTTCCTTTTGACATTAAGAACAGTTTGGGGAGTGGAGTGTTTAATAACATTCCTCTACATAGCAACAATGGTTCTGCTGGATATCTGACAACAGAAACACTGGTTTAATACCCTGTGATCTAACAACAGCATTTTTGCCAGTCTCTGAAAAGAAACCACTGGCATTTTGGGTGTGCATTATGGCATGTGTGGCTTAGTAGTGCTTAACCATTTTATAAATTCAGGAGAAATTTTGGTTTCAGAGAAGCCAATGGGATATTTGCTAAAGGGCTCCACGGATTTGGGTTTTCATACCTAATATTTAAGAAGAGGGGCTGTGGTCTGAGGAAGAGGAAAGGAGAAAGTAGAAAAGTTTGGGGTTTTTTTCCATTGCAAACGAAAAGGTCACAATGAACACTAATGGGTAAAATCCAAGTTTTTGGTAAGATTTTTTTTCCCCCCCTATCAATTATGCCATGCTGTACACAGTTTTAAGCAACTCTCAATCAATTTATCTATGTACATATGCAAAGAAATTGGAAAACAGTACATATATGTACATAGGCTAAAAAAGTCAAGAGAGGTGCTGTTTTTCATTTCCTTCTCCCACTAGCATAGATCCACTAATACTCATTCCTGTGTGTATTGCTAGAATTACATAGGGTAATAAAGAACAGAGTAGAAGTACTAATTCAAAGACCTCTTTTTGTTCTCACACATAATGTTATTGAACTTACAAAACAGTGGTGAGGGATCTCACAGTGACATTTCATTCTGATCTTTGATCTAGACCCTCTGTAAGAGATCATATACCACAGTACTGAAGTACCCAGCTCCCTCACACTGGAAAACCAGGGCACAGACTCAGCATTTATTCCTGCTGGATGGAGGGAATGCATCACTGCTAAATAATTCAACAAAATCACCTTTTATCCAAAAGCATCTTGTATATTCCATACTCCTCAGTAGCAATGAAAGCACTCCTTCCCTCCCCCATGACTCCCTTAAATTACATAGAATCTACTTTTATCCTGGGTATTTATAAATAGAGCATGAAAAATAGCTTTTCTGTAACTAGTAACAATGTTTCTTTAGTTGTACACAGCACCTAAAAAGTTGATCAGTGTAGTAAATCCTTTCCATCAGAAAATAACTTGTCACTGGATCTCTCCAGGCTTGGGAACCCTTGATCTCAAATCTACTGTTTTACCAAAGGTGCTGGTTATTGACATGATGAGCCTCAAGAATAGGAAATGCACATGACTTTTGATCTCTCTTACATGCCTGTACCTGGTAGTACTGCTGGTATAAGGATATGGCTTTGTGAAAAGCCATGTACTGAGGTTTGTGCATCATCAGTCAGATGAAAGAATGCTTATCTCATAATGGGATAATGATTCGTTAGAGCCCAGTGAAAGAACCAGCCTGAATGTCATCTGGAAAGGAGAATACTGTACAGCTAACATCTGAAATACATCAACATTTCTACAATAAGGTGAATGGTTACATGTCCTGTATGAGAATATTTAAACTGACCCCAAAGAAAGTGATGAATTACAGGAAAACATTAAGGAAAAGAGGCAGAATGCTTGAATCTGAACAGAATTCCAAGAAAAGTTTGGCCACTTACCACATGCCTGTAACCCGTAAATATAGGGGGTTTTTCAGTGACATTTAAATGCAAAGTAGTGGGCTTTGTCCAAGAATTAGATCCCAGCCATAAAGCACCAAAGTATTCTGACTGCTTGCTAGCTGAAGATGAGCTCAAGTAAAGGTGTATATCAAGATTTGCTTTTATTTCTTCTGGTTTGCTGATACACCTACTAACTTTGCTGTCCATATTTGGCTTATGTAAATATATTATCCTTTGATTTATCTTATGAGGGATTTAGGTTAACTGGCAATAAATACAACACTCTGCTCTGGATGATCATTAAGACATGGGTATTGGAGCCATTTTCAAAGTGCCCAGTCCCCACCACTATCAATCATACTGAGTCAAGAAAAAGTTAGGAGGATTTCCTTTTTCTAAGCTGTTCTGCCTGCTGGGAAGCTGGCAATTCAGTGTTAGTGTGGAGAAAATGTCATCCCCAAAAATTAGCACTGGCTGGAGATATCCCAGCACGCAAGAGACCTGTAGGGAGAATGCCAGGACCATGAATCAAACCTCATCAATGATTCATGACAAATTACTCTATCTAGGCCAGGCAGCACTAAGCAAGAACCTGATATGTACATGTACACTCCTAAACTGCATCAGAAATGTTTGGCACATCCCCTGAGACTGAATGTTCCTGTTCCTTGCTCACCAGCAACAAGAGATACTTCTCTCTCTGAAAGAATAGTTAGCAATCTAACTCCAGTGTAGGACAAGATTGCAAAGCAGGCAACAATTTCCCATGTATGGCTTCTTTAGGGGCATTATTAGCTTGCTTATCATCACTGTTCTTTCCTAAGATTTTTTGAATACAATACAAGCATTCAGACAAAAATTAAGTTTTGTAAAGTTATATGTTGAAGGCTTCATGAGTTGCAGCTGTATACTCTGTCTCATGTTTGATTAGAGAAGTCTTTTCTAACAATTTTGGACTTTCCATTTACATTACTCAGCAGAAATATTTGTGGTGACATTTGAAAGTGCTCAAAATGAGTATTCCTTCCTATTTCAATAAGAACTCTACATTAGACCCTGCTGAAAAGACCAATACAAGCAAAATAAAAATCATTTGCATAGAAAACTGATCCACAAAATAGCAGTGTTCACTGCATGGACAGCAATATTTAATGATTTTTCATTTTCACAGAAACACTTTTTGCATGCTCCAGCTACAAGTGAATTCTGAGATTTCTCTACACGCCACAGCATGAAAGAGATTATCTACATTTGATCCTAAATGCCTGGCAGGTCTGTGCTCTGATATGCCTTTGTCTCTCATCCCATTTTTCTTCAAAAACTCAAACTTCTTTTTGAAATGTGCCCACCTTATGCATATGTTTTCAAGCTCTTATTCTATACCAAAAATACCTGGAAAACAAGATGACAGCATAAGGGAAGAAAGCTCCAGTTATTTTAAAACGTCAGGGTTGGCACCATCTTCTGGAAAATGCCAAAGGGTTTGTGGAATAAATTCCATTTGGCAAGTTTAGAGAGAAAATAATCCAGCTGCTTTCAAACACCAAATGCACCACTAAAAAGTGGTCTCTAAAATTCCCAAAACATCTTAAATCAACAAAACATACCATCCTCCTACATAAAACTAAAACAACAGCAACAAAAGAACCTCAAAACACTCCTATTTACATAGACTTCAATACTAGCTGAAGTATGTCTGTTCCAGGCAGTCTGTCAAAGAATACACTTACATGTAACAAAGGGCATAGAGTTGAGGGATTTTCTGATGCTTCAGGCTATTGCAAAGCTAGGCAAAAAGATGAAAGCAGTCATGCTGATGAGGGACCTGGGATAAGAAGTCAGGCTGAGCCATGAGATGATCGGTATCCACTATTACAGTCCTTCAGTGACTGTATCGTTGAACAGGAGTTACTGGCTTAGTGGTCACTGAAGTGGGCCATGACCTTCTACTACATTTAAAAGGTCTTTGAATCAGATGCTAAAAGAACAAGCACCATCTATTTATGCATCCTCTTCCACATTTAAGTACAACCTGTCCAACTCCTTCAGGACATGCAGGGCACCTAGAACACACTCCTAGTAAAACTGGAACTTAGTCCCTTTTTTATATAATTCTATCTCCTTTAATGTAATCAGAGAAAACACACAGAGGACCCTCTGCAGAAATGGCAAGAATACTATCCTTTTAATTCTAAAGAAAATCTGTATTTTCAGGCAGTTGCCCCTTGTCATTGCTCATTCAACAGAATATCCACTGGCACAGGTTCCTAGCTCTGCCTCTCACAACCACATCCACACATGGCAGAGGTTTATACCCTGCACAATCCAGCAACTCATGAAACTGCACTCCAAAATGGATTTGCCAAAAGGGTTGGCCCTAGTGAAGTGTGAACATATTTTATTTCATTTTTAAATTTAATGTTTCCCAGAAGGTTTCAAGTCAGCCACACAAGTGAAAGTAAGGTAGTTTCCAGTAAATAAAAGACAAATAAGCCACTGGAAATTACTGACAGAATACTATTCAGGGACAACAGTCTGGATGTCCAAAATGCTAGCATAGTGTCCTATGGAAAGAGTCCTCTTTATAGGTAACTAATAATCAAAGGTAAGAAGCAAAATTAATAAACATTCTATTGAAAGTTCCTTTCATCTCTCCTTATCTCCTGATAACTCTCCAGTTTGTGAGGAGCTTTGAAACTCACATTTCAAGGTGGTAATTTCCAGCTAGTCTTTAAAAAGATAAGTATCAAATCTAAGCAAAAGCAGTTCAGTAACTCTGCAGTATGAAAAATAAACACAAACTTTTCCATTACTAAACATATACACAAAGAACATTAAAGAGACTTGTGCTGAAGCGGCTGGAGATAGAAGGCACATATTTGGCTGGCAACATGACTAAATAAGAATAAATGGCTCTACATTTTCCAATTAAAATGGGATTTACTTTGACTGATCTGCTGCAAACTAGTCTTTTTGTCCTTTATCAAGTGTTTTCTCTCAGCTCGAAAGGAAGCAGCTAGGGAAAAATCATGCTGTGCTTGTGTACAATTAACTTAGCCAAGCAATGAAACATTCAAAGAAGAAACAGAACAGCCCTGTCTGGGTTATGCAAATTTTTGTTCCATGCTTACACAGTGGTGAACATCCAGTATGGTAAAAGCACTCTAGCTTCCAATATCTGTGTATTTGTTATATCCTATTAACATGTCACTTCCACAGTCTCTATTAAAAAAACCTGAGTGAATTACAAAAACCATAACGCCATTGAAAGTTCTATTTGGTAATGCATATTTGGCACTGGGGTTTCAATACCCAAAGTGATACCTATGAGTGCCTATGGATAAAGTTGTTTATAATTTAAGAACCATCCCACTACAGAGGGTCTGTGTAATTTCTTACACATTATCTCAGCCCTATGATTTCACATGTCTGGAGTGCTCCAGCATGCTCTATTGGACATTTCATCTTACACCTTCTCCCTGAATATGTCTTTTTCCCATACTCTACTTGGCTTTTAATTTGCCAGCAGCTGCATTGTTAGGAATTGAGCAAACAAGCAGAAATCATCTTACTTTCATCACTTTTCATGTCCAGAGAAGGGCAATGGAAATGGAGAAGGGTCTAGAGAATAAGTCCTATGAGGAGCAGCTGAGGGAGCTGCGGTTGTTTAGTCTGGAGAAAAGGAGGCTCAAGGATGACCTTACTTCCCGCTACAACTGCCTGAAAGGAGGTTAGTACTGCTTTGAATTGACAGGGTTTATTTTCCTGCATGAGGATAAGATACTCTAAGAAAGTTACTTTAAAATTTTGAAACGCCACTTACCATACTCATGAAGGACTAAACTCGAGTTTTACCTTTTAACTTAAAACAATATTGTTATATTGCAAGTCTTGTTCTGAAAAGGTCTTTTTATACCCATTTATGCTAAGATGTATGAGTAAAAGAAATCTTTTGGTCTCAATGAAAACTTAGCTGAAAAAGCAACTCCTCTTCTAAAGAAATTTCATTTTTCAGCTAGAAACAGAGGAAGCCATTTCCAAAACCATTCTTTTTATGGCCTTCACTGTGCTGGAGAATAGGATTATCATCTAACTGTAACCTTGCTCCTGCCAGCAAAAATTGGAGCGCCCATTTAAACCGAGTGAAGGCTTTCAGTAGCCAGCACTGCTAAAATGGAGTGTTTGCTTCTGGCATGTACTTTCTTAGCAGTAATCAGGACTAGTGAGACAGAAAGCTGTGTCAGTGGGTGGAAAAGCAGAAGCCAGTACATAGAACATTGAATGTTCTTCATTATTAATTAATGCATTTCTGTAAATGTTAACATTGTCCTGACATCTCTGAGGTCCAATCCTGACATATTTGTACCACAGTTGTGCACCTGACTGCCATGATGTACACATGAAAGAAGAGCAATGACAACAGCAGAGGTTTCAGCTCTGACATTACTCAGGCACATGCAGAACAGAGACTTGTGTTGCTTCAACCACCATACAACAACACCTACATTCAGCCTGCCTCAGGTTGTCTGGGGCATCTTTCCTTTATGATGCAGGCGTACCCATATCAAGGAAAATACAAATCCTTGGGTGTCAGGCTCTCTGGATCATTCACCATACCATCCAGTAGTGATAATGAAAACATCAGACCTTTGTAGAAAAAGCTATTAAAAAATTACAGCAAGCTTCTCCATGATTTTGCTTCCCAGGAGAATCAAATATAAGTATTTTAGTATAATATCTGATCAACCAACTTTCAATAGAATAACTCCAAATTAACTCCAAGTCTATGTCGGTTCTATTCTATATGAAAATCTACTTTTTCTTCTTCTAAAGAATTTCATTTCCCTTGTTGCCAGAACTTGTGCTTTGCTTTAAGCTAGTCAAAATACCCAATTCTTTATAGTCTTGCATTTTTCTCCTCCAGGGACATTCTTCTGTCAGCTCAGCAAGGCCTTTTTCATTATATATTCTCTTTTTTTGCTTTCTTTTCCTCCCAAGCCCTCTTGCTTCTGTGCTCATATTTACTAGATACAAGCATATTTTACATCTCCTCACTATTACTTTCCTTGGGTTTCTTTAATCCCTTCTATCCCATTTCATAAGGAATATACTCATATTGCTTACTTCTCATCTCCATGCTGTCATCAACTTCCATCTCTTTCCATCATTCCATCTCTGTTTTTCTTCCTGCCTCTGTTCCTGACACTGTCAAACTGATAAATTGTTTCTTGTGTCCACAGGTTGTAGACAGTTGGGCAGTACTCACTTCTTCAAAGTTAGCATCCATTCAGGAAATGGGGTATTTGTAACTCAAATTAAAGCCAAGAATTGCTGCCTCACAGCTGTTTGAGACCAACAAGATGCCACTGTGGATACGACCTGCTCTTAGGAGACTTAGAAAATTAGGGATTACATTTCATCAGTATTAACCCTGCACTGATCTTTAGAACAACTGCAGTTAAAATTTTCCAGTCTGATTGACATAACTTGAGTGACTACAAATTTCATTTGTTTCAAAAATCTAACCTCAGTCCTGTGAGGAGTCATTGGCTATAGCAGTATGATAGTAGTCGTATCCATACTCATTTCTAGACAGGTAAGGGAGCAGCAGGTGTAAAATCCAATGGGACTCACTTAGCAGAACAAAATTGAGAGGTCAGTAATCATAAGGAGAAAAACTGCAAAATCATCATCTTCAGATAGAGTTTGCTTAAATATTCGTGGTACATAAGATATCCATTGGTCCCACAAAATTTCAAGAATTAGAAGGAACCATAAATTAATTGTAGCAAGTAACCCTAATGACAGGCATACATATGTTGTCCTCTACCTATGTTTATCCAACCAAACCAGCATAAAAGCTGGTTTTAAAAACACATTAGATGGGAAATTATCTCAAGAGCATGACAGAAGGTTTACAAATTCTGACTTCCCAGACCAGGACAGGTGCAGAGGGCAGAGTCACCATGAGGTGAAAGCTACTGGTCTCAGTTTGGCTGGGCAGGAGAGAAAAAAAGAGATGCTATCAAGTACAGGCAGAGCAGCTCTTCAGACAACAGTAACCCATAGAAGAGGTGGTTTTTAAAAGACAGTTTAGAATCTGGCTGTGGTCTTAACACTTGGTCTTAATGAGCTGGACTGAACTTGCTCCAGCAGAGTTGTGCTTAAAGCTGCTTTTCTGGACAGAGGGCTGCTATCCTGGTCTAATTGAAATAATTCCCTGGCCTCCTGTAATTAACTTGGGTTTGGGGTTTTGCTGTGAAGACCGCTATTAAAAAGCAAGCTGCTTAGTGGTAGCAGTACTGTTTGTATTACAACAGCACCTCTAAAACCTAGTCATGGCTCATGATTCCAGTGTCCTGAGGCTGTACTGACAATGAAGAAAAATCATGCATGCCACAAGATGGAAGCACTGTGTCTTTCTCCAGCTTGGCAATATGGCTCAGCATTTCAAGTTTGTCTCTTTGTGGACACATGATTTCCTGTTGCCCACTGAATACTGGCCTGGGAACCAGCCCACAATGCTGAAATATTATTCGTCATCTATCCAAATATGAAGCCACCTTCCTCAAGGTAGGGTCTGCTGCAGGGAGAGCAGGTGACTACTGTAGGTACTTACATGGTTCCCATGAGAGCAGCCCTGAGGCAGCTTACTGTCCCTCATGTATTCATCATTACAATGCCTCCTCTGTAAAGAGGTTGTCTAGGTCCTGACAGACCTTATTGACAAAGCACATTGCCCAAGATGATTAAAAAAAAAATGTAGGAAGTAAATAAATATTCCTGGTGGCCACAGAGCTCAGAGTCTACTATTCTCTGAATGACCTTTCCTTGCATCATGCTAGGTTTGCATACCATATCAAGTTTAGATACAAATGTTTACACAGCACGTCTAATTTATTTCTTTTAAAAAAGAAAAGTGTAAGGTAGTGGTATGCTACCAAAAGACCCTGAACACTACAGGGTTTCATAGCTTTAAAGGACTGAAAATTATCTTAAGACCTATTTTGTTAATCATGTTTCATTTATAACAGTCACATCATTTCACAAATAGCTGCTGTATAGTCGTATTTGGACTTGCACTGCATTTCCTCCACATTTTTTATACAGCAAGCAAAATTTTATTGCCCTATTTGAGGAGATTCTGCAACCCAAAGAAAATAAAATGAACAAAACAAAAAATAAAACAAATAAAACAAAAAATAAAATTTCACATAGTAAGTGAGTAAGTGTTCTGAGTCTGCAAGAAAGCAACCCAGCATTAGAGAAATATCATGTGAGTCCTCTGGCTCCTTCGTCATGTTTTGTGTTTGGCATGACAACAGTGGGGACCACATGCATGGTCTGCTGGGCTGGAGCTCCAACAGTCATAGACAGGCAGCAAGTCTGTCACTGAACACACCATGAAGCAGAGCTTTAAGCAGCCCAAAAAACATTGCTTAAATCGCAGAAAGGTAAGAGGTGGTTTGAAAGCCAGCAAAATACTCCAAGCACAATGATGAGCCCATAACCTGAATTTTCAATTCAGTCTTGTGAGCTGAAACTGTCCACAGAGGAATAAGTAGTAGGTGAGGGTGGAGGACAAAATGGTACCAAGCTGGTCCATTTAGGTCTTAAGGAAGTTCTTGGTATGAACCAAGGTTTGTTTTCAGTCTGGGTGCCTCCCAGCTTTTGTTTTCCACATGATTGCTCTCCCTACACATAGAAAAAATACTTGAGCTGACTTGAAAAGCTTTCTCTTACTTTTCAATTCAATGCTCAAACACTTAACTGCTCTTTCTTGTCCAGTTGCATTGGTCTTTGCTTTCTCACATTAACCCCCACCCATACTTCCTTGTCCACCATTTTTTGTTTGCAATTTCTAGAAAAGAAACACTAAAATTGAGGTGAATCGAGGAAATAACAGTTCTGAATGAAACAGTCTAACACCTTAAGTGTAAGACACAGTGAGCCTTGATCTGAATGCTAGCCCATTCCTTTATCTAACCATTCACCCCAGAAGATAACTATGTTGATTATATCAGAAAGCAGTGCTGCAAACATACTGTGGCTGCGTATTTACTGGGAGGCACTTGAAGAAGTTACTTGCACAATCATGCATCATTGGGTTCAAAGTAGACTTTAAGTGCTGCTTATACCTTTCAGTTCATATCCTGTTATCTTTGTCTGCATACTAAGAAGATTTTAAATCTCCAGACCTTCCTTCATGTCTAGTAACAGGTTAGCAAAAAAACCTACAAGGCTATGAGGAAAATATTTTACAGATACATTAACATCAATCCTCCATGCAGTAAAACATAATAAAACTGCTAGCACATTCATTACTATTCAAAATATTTTAGTATCTATATATTTCAGGTTTCAAACCCAAACATTTTAAAAATAACTGCTCCTTAAAAATGAAGCACATGGTTACTTAAGTGTAATTTTACTTTTTGAAACTTTTTTTTGCATATAAAGTACCCCAATGCTTTTGTAAATGAATCCCAGCAATAATGAAACAAATGCCATGAAAACAAACACAAAGTAACTTAAGAGGCAAAATAAGGAGTCACTGCTGAGTTAAGCCATTTCATTGGTGAGCATCTCAAAACAAACAAAAAAGTGTTGTACTATTTGATATGTCCAACATGCAATTTTAAGTAACTCTCCTATGAAACTGTAGACAAGGAGACCTCAAAGACCGTGAATTAATTCTCTTATCAATTTATGACCTGTCTCCAGTGCTGTTTCTCTGCTTTCATACCAAGAGGAAGAGGCAGGTTTACAGACCACATTCAGCTGCAGACAAGAGGCAAATAAGCTTAATTAATCAGAAAGAAAGAATTTGTTAAGTACCTACCTTCTCCTCATTTTCTTGTTTCCAGTTCCTCTGCAGTCTTCAGCCTTGCAAAACTCTCCCATTCTGTATGATCCCACAATAGACTCTTGAGTGATTCATTGTGGCAAACTTCCTTCTGCTCAGCTTCAGATTAGCTGAGGTGGAAAAAAAATTAAACAAAGGAAAAAAAATAAAAAATGAAGGCACAGACAAGAGAAACTAAATTCTTAAGAAACAGTGGATCTGGTTAAGGCAGTCTGTTCTTCCACCATGACAAAGAGCTAGTTTAGTGATTATTGACTTTGACTGTAGGTCACTAGGGTGCTAATACCAGGAAGGCAAAAGGAATCTTGTCCCCTGATAGGATTTAAAGGTAATCTTCAGGAGAAAGAGTGAGAACAGCTAGTAGCATTTGGGAGTGTGATTGCTAATCCAGTAATAAGGCATTACTGATCTATTAACTATTTCACTTGCAGAAACAAATGGAAAAAGATTCTGCCAACAATCTGCCATTCTTTGGTGGAGACCACATGGTCTGAATCCCTTTCTTAGAGCAAAACTGTGGCAAATGCTGAGCTTGTGCACTTCAAAATAGGGATTAATTTCATCTTAATGCATAATCCTATATGCTTACAGAGGAGCGAGAGTTGCAGAGAATTTTTTAAAAGCATGCAGAAATATATCTAGTGTGTTATATATGTTTATAGACAAAGAGGAAGAAATATTTCTTCATGCATTTTTTTCCTCTTGTTTATCACATCAGCAGTAGCTAAAGTAGGTCACATGTACAAAGTTAGCCATTACTGTTTCCCCTACTTCTTCCCCTCCACCACCAAATCCTAATTCCATGTGTGACATTGCCACAAAAGCAGCCAAACTGCATGTTGTGGGTGACACATTGTAGGCTACTCTTGAACTGGACTATAGGGCCTTGAAGAACACTGGAGCTTCTTATACAAGAAAACAATATTTGTTTCAAAAGGCTTACAATCCAACCAGTCACCCCAGTGAAAGACTTGCATTAGCAGCTCAGACAAAAATCATTCATTCACAGCATTCTGTAAATTCCCATCCTATAGGCACCTATTTGTATGTTGCAATGATACATGCAGGGAAAAGACTTGCTGAGTTACACAGTGGCCCAAGTACAAGTGTTAGAGGCAGAAATTTTCACCCTGAAGGGCCAAGTGTGCAACGCTCAGCTGTCACGTACCCATTGAGCCTTTTAAATTGAATTCACATCTCACTTTCAGGATTCTTCCCTAGTCAGGTATCCCCAATGACATTTATTTCCTGTTATGGCTTTAAGAGAGCATTGCTTTTGAAAGAAAAGCTATTAACGTTTGCATTATGTCTTTATGCCAGGAGAACTTCTCTGAGTTGTCAGTTTGTCAATTACTTTATGTACCAGACACCTCATAAAACAAGTCAATATGCGGGTCTTGGTTCAAACAAAAATCTGCATTCAGTATTACAAAGTAAGTGAGATTTGTTAACTGTCAATAAACAAAATAAATGAGACTAAAACAGAAAGAATCTGGGGTAGAACAGCCTATAAGAAAAGCCAAAACTTCTCTAGGCCCTTACCCAGATCCATACAGCCAGAGCTGTATGCCTGTATGAATTCTGCAGCAGCTAAAAAACATTGCTGAGCCTTCTGCTACATTTTTAGCTCTTCAACCTCTGCCTTCTTCATTCAATAAAACATGTTATTAACACTCAAATACAACCACTGCTTTTCACAGAGCAAAACCCCCTCCATTCAGCAGTCCATTTCCCAGATAATATGAACAAAGTTGGCTTGAAAGTAGGTAGAGCAGCTGGCCTCAGGCCATCAGCTGCACAAGGTGTGCAGCCAGTGTGACATTGTACGAGATCTAAATAGAAGCATCGCCTGCAAGCAATCTAAAATGTTAAAGATTAAGATCCCACCAAAACTGGGTCACCCTTTTTCTTTTAAATGAATGTCCTAGGGAAGTCTTGAGTAAGAAGCTGTGAACAGTGTGCAAGTAGAAAAATATTTGCATACTGGTGCTTTCTCAGCAAGTGCTCTCACTTGCACTGTGGGTAGTTTCACTGCTGATGTAAGAGCCCTGCCTAACTCTGCACCTCGCCTTGCTTTGGCTTGTGCTGTGTAATATCATATTGTGCTTCATCTTCACAATTAGTCTCAATGACTTCTTCAGACAGACTTGGACCCATCCTCTGATAATTTATGAATCCTGGAAGCTGATCTGGGTGTCAGAACATCTACTCAATTTATGTATTTCCTTACCTTGGTTAAGTAGTGACCTTAAAAAGCAGTACAGAAATAACAAATTGTCTCAGGATGGCTGTGTGTCATTAAAAACTTGGACAATGGCATAACATCAGGAAGTTTTCCCTCCACTTCAGAAGTAAAGAAGGGAAAGGACTGCAAATAAATAGCCATGGGTTATCTTAGCAAAGGGAAGTACAAGAGCAGGGCACATTTCAGGTGGAACAAAGATTTCAAGTCAGTGAGGCAGTCTGGCCTGTCACAGTCTAAAGACAGGAACTTCACATGGTAACAGGTTAAGTCAAGTTGAAAAATTATCCTAATAATCTGGTTTCCCACAAAGTATATTACCCCCAAACCCAATTACAATCCCACTATATTTTCTTTAGTACAACATTATCTGCAAAGAATTAAAGTGATTTAGTAGGTATGTAACTATTTTGTAGAAATTGACTGAAGTCTAAATTTGATTAAATTTTAAATAAGGACTTGCTTACTTTTCTTCTCCAGTACAGATAATATCTTTTTCCTTACTTAGCTGTTACATATTCAGCACCAGATTAATTTAAAACATTGAGACTGTATCAACTGTGTCTCTGTCCAATATCCTAAAAATACCACACCCTTTTTCCCTTCCCCCCCCCCCATGCTGATAGAAAGTAAAATAGCCTTTTATTGTACTACCTTTTACTTGAAGCCTCCACACAAATTGTTCCCTCAAGGCCTTTAATGCCTTCAGAGGAGCAAAGTCATAAATATCTCTTGGCTGTAGTGCCTGATATTTGATAGTTCATGCTTGCTATTCTAGGTCAGTACCAGAGTCCCTGGCAGTTCCACCAATCTCAAACACATAGACACAAAACATTAAATTAACCAACATAAACACTGTAATACCTCAACACCAAAATATTTAAATGTTCTATTCCAGGACTCTGTCTATTATATTATATATATTCTATGTTTATAAAATATAGAATATATATTGTGTTCTATTCCAGGACACTGTATATATGTACATGGTATGTCATGCACATGGTGACTTTATCTTTCTGTATGAGTCCAGTCATAGACTTGGACATGTCATTTCTAACCAAAAAAATCACATAGGAAAAAAAAGCCTAGTCCATTGCAGTGAGTACTGTACCACCCAAGAACTGCAGGTGGGTAATTTGCAGTTCACTCTCAGGTCTGAAGGATTACACTGGCAGGAAGAGAAATTGAAAAGGTTGTCCTTCACAGGCCTGTCAGTTTCTTCCTTACAGAAAACACTGCATCTTCAGGGTTGAACAGACTTCACACATAAATCTTAATAGTTCTGTAAACATCTGCATGATGGTTCATCAATTACCCTGCTTTGCCTTCTGTCACCAGCAAAGTTTCGGAAGACCTTCTTTCTCTCACTGGAGAGTGACTTTTTCTGGAATAAAAGTCTATGTCATCTCTTGTTCCTCATCTAGAAAGAGAATGAAAGAAACGTGGCTAGTTGTTAATCTAATTAATTGCCTTACCAGAGACTTTTTTTCCTCCTTCTTTAATGCACTTCGCTGAATTTCACTAGCTCCCTGAAGTCTTTCACATTTGTCATTGTTCAGTGCTTTGAAGCTGTAGTACAATGCAAGACAGGGCAGAGATACTGATGCCACCTCAGTATGAACTGATTCCACAACCAGCCATCCCAGGATGGCTTTTTGAAGCAGTTGTGTATATGTTATGCCCTAGGGACAAACCTTACTTTTTTTCCAAAGGGCAGCTTTGAGTCTGATTGTCACCTTAGGACTGTTCATGTAAATGAGAAATTATTTCTATTAGCACTGAAGAACAACTGGAGGCTGGGTTTAGTGAGATTCACACAAATCACTCATCACCCTTTCAGGCAAGACCTTTTTTATCCTTATTCTGCACAGCAGGTAAGCAGCTAGCTCACATCACCCTGACCTGCAGCAGCGGTTTCTAGGCATAAGAAAAGAGGTGGGGGAAGGAGAGAGAGAAACAGAACTATGCACAGAGAACCCTATCTGCTAGTCAGGAAGAAAAGACAAATCAAACTAAAAAGATCCATGACCCAGAGGAGGTTCTCACATTACCATTTACAAAATGTTACAGCTTTGATCTCTAATCCATATTCTCTTATTCCTCCTCCTCTTTTTACATCTCTGAGCAATTATTATCCCTTATCTTACTTGGAGCTAGAACTGTGACTCTGGGGAGACCAGATCTTTGTAAAGTGCTTTATCCTTTTGTGGCAACATTAAAAAGACAGATTTCCATAACTGCATTTTTCTCTGGGAGCAGGATTCCTTTCCTGATGCAGCAGGTAGTGCTAGCTCTCTATCATAATGGAGCACTTGGGACACTGGACTGGAAACAAGTGCAGAGTATCAATACATACATTTTAAAACTCAGGAGAGCCTCTTCCCTCTTCCCTTATTTTAATGTAACTGATAGAGTTTCCCAGGATCTTCAAGGATAATTCAAAACCCCAATCAGTCCTTTCTGCTTCAAGTCCCCAAAACTAAAAAAAAAAAAACAACCAAAACCTTAACCAATCAACCAACTAAACACAACCCCTTCACACCTGCAACTGAAATGTCAACCAAAAATTAACCTCTTTTTCTTTAGGACTTACAGGGCCAAGTTCTGCTTAACAAGGCAACCCAGGCAAACCCGAAGAATCAGTGAGCTTGATCCCTGGCATTTTATTCTCTGCAACAAACCAGCTAAAGGTCACACTTACAAAGATGTGCCTATTTCATCTGTGCTATGGGTGCACAAGCAAGCATGGGAGAGAGAACAGGAAAATGTCAAGAGAAGAAAATTCTCTGAGAGTTGACAAAATTCAGGAAAAAAAATATAGTGAGGATAGATTTTGTCTGAAGAGGGGCTAAACAACCCTCATTTCAAATAAGAAGTTATAAGATATTTGATTTTCCTGCTGATTCCTTAATGTTGTGACTTTGAAAGCAAGAGGAAGGGTATACAATGGAAGGGGACAATGTTTCCTCTCCTATCACACAAGGAAGGAGAGAAAGTGAGCTCAAATCGATGCTTCACTGCTCACAGCGTTTGCTGACTGGCAGAGATACTGAGTGAAAAGGTTTAGGGGTATGACATCCACGGGCAAGGAGGAAGCTTATCATCTGCCTCCCTTGCAGCTGCTGATACTCAGCCAACACACTCCTGCTCTGATGTCAGTAGTCTAAATGAGGGCCATAGTCAGATAGTTTAATCTCAGGAAATCTCTGCTGAATTATTAGTGAGGCTCTGACTCCCACAGCAACTGCACACAGCTCCTGAAGCACAGAGGAGATTCACCAGCTTCTGATTCAGGCAGGGAAGAGTCTGCAGCTATTGAACACTGCTGCAAACTTACTTTCAAGACAGATCTGCTTACATCTGTTCTGCTTACCATGAACCCTCACTGAACAGAAGAATATTTTCCAGTCCCTCAAGAAATTCAAGCTGGGCTATGTCAGTAATAATTACTAAGTGAACAAAAACCCACACTGAATAAAAATAGTCAGAATAAATGAAAATACTGTAACAGCATTTCATCTTCCCCTTTATTGTCTGGAAAGCTGAAATCTCTTCAGCTTTCAGAGTCTCTTGTGGATATAATAATTTTATATATAACTGGAAGACTTGTTCATGACTCATTTGCCTGTATTACCAAGTGGATTTTTTAGTCCAAAAGCCAGACATCCATTATGCGGGCTCCTAAATGATTTACACTGATTGAGCACGCACGGTATGCAGCTCTTGCAAATTTTATATGCTGGCTGTATGGAGAATTAATGCTTGCTGATTATGCTCCAAATAGCAATGAACCCAATTACCTAAGCCACTAACTCCCAGCAAGGAAGCCAGAAATGCAGCTATTGCTTCAGTACCTTAAAGTGATATTTACTGTTTGGATCTTAACTTCTGTAATTTGAAGTAAATGGGAGATTCACATTAGTGAATAACACATCCGTTAGTTCAAAATCACCTCTTTTAATGACCATTGTTAATTCCTTATACTCTAGAGTTTGTATTCCAGCCTAAGGCTTTAACCCACACCTGGGAAAGTAGACAAGAATACAGCTACTCTGGGAATCTGTGTGACTTCCCAGACTTCTTGTGTTACCACCAGGATAAGAAGCCTGAATAAAAGGGCAATTTTCAGAGAGAAATGTAAGGACACTTCTTAATCATCTTGTGGTGAAAAAATGACTTCTATCATCCAGAGAGCCAGAATGAACTTTGGTATGAGAAATGGGTACTAATGACTGCAGAAGAATCACTCAAAAAGATAAAATCATGGCTGAAAATTATATGTGGAGGTTACCTAGTCAAAATGTTTTTCACATAGAGTCAAGTCCATGGTAGACATTGAGATTCTGGGCCTTGTCCACTTGAGGGTCAATGGGGATTGAACGATCACATCTCTGGCTCTGTTTCCAGCTCTGCCACCCCCATGGGAATTATTTTTTTTCCCATGTCATAATGCAACTTTCCTTGTGGCAACATTTCAATGTTATCCATTATTCCCTCATTGTGCACAGCTGGGCACACCAGCTGTGTCACCCTGTGACAGAGCAGAGCCGCCACCACAGGCACCCCATGAAGAGTAGAGACAGCAGTGGGCCTGGGGTATGGGTGCAAGACCAAAGGGACATCTCCACCAGAGGAAACAGCTGCAGTTCTACAGATCAGGAGCAGCTACAGATTTAGCCAGGAGCTTCACTTAATAGCTCATATTGCATTTCAGAGCTCTGACGCACATGCAATTGACTGATGTCACCACACAGCCCTGCATCCAGCATGCTGCTGAGCCTGTGCTTCAGGGAAGGACTTAAAGCTAGGACTGGAATAACAGGAAAATCAGGGGAGGATGCAGAACAAGTTTATCCTTTTAAGTTCATAAAGCACCTGTCATACAAAACACTTCTCTTTTTCATGAGCACAGAAGTCACACATTGTATCACAGAATTACATGAAAAAGCCAAAAATTACTAGTATGACTGAAATCACACCCCCCTCCTCTTGTTCAAAACCACATTATTAAGACCAATGGCTAAGTGACCTTCCATTTCAATCAATAATGAAATTGCTGTCTATAGTCAGTAAGGCTTTGGCTCCTGTTCCAAACTTCTAGGTATACCCACAAGTACAGTCACTACTGCAAACCACCCTGGTGCACACCTCAGGGACTAAGCACAGATGTAACCTCCTAAATTTAGCAATATAATTCCAAAATTTAAAAAAAATAAAATTTAAAGAAAGGATTTTTTATAATTTAGATCTAAAAAGAAATCCTAATTAAAAACCAAACAACCCAAAACCCCCTCTCTAATTAACTCTCCATTTTGCATGTGTGAATCTTTGACCTTCCAGAACTCTCCAATTATTTTTATAGATATTAATGGATAGGGCTAAGCCATACTGTGAAATCTAAGATGGCTGCCTGCACCTATCTGTAGGGCTTGGAAATGGCAAACTGCTCATCACTTAAACAGAAGTTTCCCAGTTAGCAAAAGGTACAGCTCCAATTGCAGAGAATCAGGCAAAGCAGAAGGAAATTAATTATGAAACTCCTCTTTACAAATGCGATTTGAGGATTCATTTCATATCCCTTTCTCCTGGAAAGAAAGATAAGATTCTTTGGAGGATCATTCTGGAGACCAGTTTATCTGCCCATTCTCTTTCCTGCCCTACATCTTTCAGACTATTTTGTGCAGTGGCTAAATGGGAGGATATGAACAGATGGCTGTTAGCTCTGATAACTGTGTCTGTTCCTAGTCAGATTAATTGGTTGCAACCCAGTTAAAGATTAGAGTCTGGTAAAATGATACAGACAGCCCTTCAGTTACTCTTTACTGTCCATATGAAGAAGATAAAATGCACCCATAAGAATCAAAATGGAGTTTCAATACCTGCTAGGGATTATGCTAAACACATTGCCATAGAAAAAGCACAGTATTTACCCTTGCAGACTACAGTTTTAAAGAGTATAAAATTTACAGGAACGTGAAGGTCAAATAGAGGTTTAAAGACACAAGATGTTCTTATGGATCAACAAATCAAAACAGTATCAGTGTCATGATTACTTTTCATTTATCCAGGCCTTTGGCATCAAGCTGCTCATGAGACTTAGGGGCTGCAGCAGTATCTAATTTCATACCTCTTCTGATTACATTGAGAAGAGATTCCCCTTCAAACAACTGGGAACATGCCAGGAGACAGAAGCATTGTACTGATACTCACTGAAGAGGAGATTGGGTTGACATCAGTAATTATAACCCTCAGTGCATGGCAGGATAATGGCAAAAACCCATGCAAGGCAATCAATAAAGAATGAAAGGATGAGAACATAAGTAGGGCTGGCCTGTCTGATTATACAGGAAATAGAGACCAGCTCACAAACTTGATTGCACACTCTGAGACTGTGGGATTGATTACCAATGGTTATCATGGAAGTGCAACCACTTCCATAGAGTGCTTGACACAGAGCTGCAGGGCACTGCACTGTAAAAGGCAGCACTCACCCTGCAACAATGAAAGCACAACACATGCACTCAAAAATGGTTAACTTGGCAGGCTCACAAAGATGCTGGGGAAATATTATCAGCTGAGCCAGTTTCTAGTGGGGGTTCTGCATGGTTTCATTCTGGGTACACAGCCCATAAAACAATGTATTTTCCTCCCTGTTCTATGAAACAAAACCATACCTAGCATACACATGTATGTTTAACATCTTGAGACTGACAAAGAGTAAAATAACTTGATAATAAGTAGGTTCAGTTCAATAATACATAGCACACAAGCAAATGCAATACAATAAATGTTAAAATAGCACGCATAAGCCTTGCAGGACAACAGTCTATTCTAGAAAGCACAGAACTTGAAAAGAATTTTTAAGACATAATTAAGACACTACAGACATAGCTGAAGAAGCAAAATAAGCGTGCAGCACAGTCCTGGTTTTACACTGTGCTGCAGGGGAAGGTAGCAGTAGAAGAAGAGCTTGTTTCTCAGATCTTTGATTAAGAACTTGGGAGAAGTTATAAAGCACCACAAAGAAAAGGTGAGAGCTCAAGAAAATACTTTGCAGGAGAGGCCTATTGGGCTCCAGCTGCTTGGGCTATCAAAGGGAAGACTAAAGAGATTAATCAGTTACAGTATATAAATCCTTCAAAAGGAGAAAATGAAATTAGAGAGATCTTTAACACAGTAAAGAAAGACACACACACACACCAGAAAAACTCTGTAGTTCAAGCCAAGAAAACTAATTTGTGAAATCAGACAAAGGCATAATCTACAAGGTGATTAACCAAAGAAGCAATGTACCCAGGGAGTTTTTTCATCTTTGCTTGGTGTTGCCAAATCAAGACTGGATCTCTCCATGGAGAATAGAAGCTTGAGTCTGACTCTTCAGACTAAGGGGGGAAAAAAATTGAAATTCTGCCAAAAGCACCAGTTCTCAGCCTGTGGTGCTCACCTGTAGTTTACTTCAGAAGTCGCATGGCCTTGGTCTCGCTCACAGTGCTGAGATGCCGGTCTTGTATCAATCACCAAGAGGCCACCAAGATTCATCCTCTCCCAGCAGCAAGTCTCAGGTTTCTTTACTTTCCTCACTCCTCATACCTTTAAGCAGGTTGGTGAGCAGGCATGGCCATTTTTTCATGAACGTCATGAAAGCCAGAATTTCATTTCCAAGCCGATACCCAAACCCCGAGGAAAACGCTCATCACCCACGCGATGAACAGCCCTAACACAGACTTTAAACGGCTCTCAACCCCAGCCTCATCTCTCACTCTGCTATATTGCCTATGCCATGCCCTACGTGTGCCTCGCACTCCCTTCCTGTCATGTAAAATTCGGGAATTTGCGGGAATTCACAGGGCACGGCCGCCGGCCAGCAGGGACCGGCCCTCGGCCGCGCTCCCGCCGCGAGGCCTCTGGCGCCACCCAGCGGCGGCCGGGGCGGCCCGGCCGTGAGGGGCGAGCTCGGGGCCGCCAGCCTGGTGCCCCCGTAAAACAACATTTCCCTAGCAGCGCCTCCCCAAAGATCCGGCCACATCCCTTTGGGGGCGTTTATACCCCAGGAACAAATCCCCAGAGCCGCCCAGGGCCAGCTGGAATGGAGCTCGACTGCCACACCCCCTTCGCTAATTAACTCTTGGCCAGGCTCTCCTTTCCCCTTAATGAGCAGGAGGGAAAAGCTCTCAAGTGTTCCCTGAAGAGCTCCGTCACTGCCATCTGCTAGCGGGGCGGTTGCCTCTGCTGGCGTTTCGTCACCTTTCTCGTCGCCGAGGCTGCAGGTGTCCATCAGGGCTGGCCAGGGCAGCCGTGCCAGGCGCAAGCTGCAGAGTTTACACGTTGCTAAGCGTAAAGCAGCAAAAACGAGATTTCTCAGCTTTCCCCTCTGTCAGAAATCCATTGGGGGAAATTTCATTTGTTCATTCTGAACAAAAATTCATTGAGGAAAAATGTTTTTCTTTTGGTCAACCCAAATCTGACCAAAAAAGTCAAAGGCAGCCCCTCCTCTGCCTCCAACTGTGAGAGCTAGGGCTGCAATTTTGATCTATAATTTTTAAAAATGAGATTTATTTTTTTTTCCTAAGAATAGCTGCCAAAGCTTAGTGGTAGGACCACACTGAAGAGAGTGCAACAAAAAGATGCAATGATATCTTCAGATGTCCTTGGCTGCATTGCCTCTTTAAAACACTTAAGTGATATTATAATGAGTTAAATGAAAGCATGTGTGGGTTTTTTTGTATTACAGAGCTGCTGCTTACAGTAGGTGAACTACCTCAGTGATTAATGAACTCCCTCTTGACTCTCTCAACATCTGAAAAAACTGAGCTATAAATTCTAATAATGACTAACCTGCAGACTTCAAACTTGGTCTGAAGTGGCTCCTCTTCTCTGTCTTTTCCACCCAAATAGCACAGCCCTTGCTCAATCTCTTCCTGGAGTATCCTAAGTCCTGCCACTTCCCCACCTGCATCACCTGCAAGCCAAACCCTTCCTTCCTCCCCTTATCTCTCTCTACCTCTATATACTTCCATCATCTTATGCTACAATGTCACTTTGGCATAGTTTTGTTTATGTCTTGTTTTGATAGCAATGAAATGATCATTATTCTCAGGAAAGACAGCATCTCAGTGTTTCACAATTGCTTTGTTTTGTACATCCTGTAATTTTTATTACAGGGGGTTTTTGGTTACTTGCAAAGTGATCTGATAATCTAATTGCATCGTTTTCCTCAGGCCTTCACAAAGCTTTTGGCTTTTTAGAATCCTCTCTCTAAATCCTGAAAATAACATTTTTTTCTTAGTATTTCTGTTTAACACTTGCCTTTTGAACTCTACAAGCATCTTCCTTCTGAAGATGGAAACGCAATTACCTGCTCCGGAGCAGCCTGCCCTCATCCATCTGAAGGGACAACACCTGCCGTGGTATCTAAGGAACATTTTTTGAAAAGCTATTTTTCTATTGGCTCACGTTGTCAATGACCCAACAACAACTGGCAAAGGAGCTGTTTATCAGGTCTCTCCCTTGCAAATTGCTGTTAATGGGCACACATACCTTGTACCCACATGAAACCTTGCTTGGTGGGCTGTGTGGGTGGACCTGAACCTGCATTCCTGCAAATACTTGAGGGCACAACCTAGTCACATCTTTACAGTTAAATGTTGTCTTGAGATACATTTGAGAAAAGTGTACATTTCAGCTAATTTTTTGTCTCAGTTTTACACCCCTTAAAAAGTATTGCCCACCCACCTTGTCATCTCTTGTTTATTCGGTTGCCACTTCAGTGTTGCAGTCTGATGGAAGATCTGCTGGATACTCTCTCAATACACATTAAGCAAGAGTAAGTCATAAATTGAGTCATGGAAACCTCATTTGTAGGATGTCTCTGGAGGTAGGACAAAATATCCTATGTCCTACATCCATAAGAGAAGGGCTCAAAAAGGTGGTTTTTAATTATGATTACTTTAGGGAAAACAAAGATGGGTTTGGGTTTATACGTGTCTGACTCTCAGAGTTGCTAAGCATGTAATAATACCCCCACCATGCAGAGGAAGCTGAGATACCCTACATATCTGCAAACCCATGTGCAAGAGTAGTAGCACTGCATTCCAGCACTGAACTTGTTATTCCTAGTGCTGGTTTAGAGATGGAGATTGGGACCTTGATTTCACTTAATACATGACTGACAGTGCCATTCTCACATCAAAATCCTCCATCCACATGCTTTTAAGGAACGAGGAGCCAGAGCCTGTCAGGTGGATTAGCCATGTGTCAACTCCCCAGTGCACTAACACAGAGCCATCGTTGATTTGAAAACTTGATCTCAAGCCAAAGAGAACAATTATATAACCTAGATATCTGAAAGGCGAATAGTACCAAAACAAACAAGAAAGAACAATTATCCTTACTTACACATGTGTACATTTTACTACAACTATTAGGCAATCAAGGCTGTCATATAATTGGCTTTTTTTAAATTACAAAAATGGTGGAAGGGTTGCAGTAATTAAAAAGTGCAGGCAATATGTTGAAAGGCGATAAATTACATAAAGGCAAAGTGAAGATGAAGCAAAATCTTTACAAGTATTTATTTATTTGCTGTTCCACAATTTAGATAATTTGCATGTTTGCTGTTTGTCCGTTCCTGACTGCCATTATCAAGCCAGTGTGAAATTGGTCAGAAGGGCAGAGAGCTGTCACAAGAACTTGAGTTACCAGTGTGGAATATTACTTTATAAATTGATGTCAAGTCCCAAAAAAGCCACAGGAATGAAGCTCCTTACCAAGACAGATTGCATGGGCAAGTTCCATGGCACATGCCTGAATTGTCATGAACATCCAAAGCAAACTTTGGAAAACCGACAACAGAAGATAAAGGTCCACTAGCATTATTCCTCCCACATGGTTAAAAGAGACAAACATGCAATTAATTCAGCTTATTTATTAGGACAGTGCCTAGGGCCCCTCAAGGTGGGGCCTTATTATGTTAGGCACATAAAAGCAGAACAAGCCTCTGCCCCAGAAAGACTTATACAAGTATATCTCCTTGTGCAGGGCAGGAGAGAGGAGGATGAAATACAAGCTGAATGAAATAGCTGTCAAAGGGATGTGAAGATGATACTCTAAAGCACACTGGAAATTATTCTAGGAGGAAAGTGTCTACCTAGGTAGTTTGAAAAGGCCAGCCTTTCCATACTGCCCTAAAGCCATCTTCCAGAGATCTGCTACAGAGCTTGTAGGCGCTGTCAAATCCCACAGGAAGGTCTTCAGTCCGTAGTAAATTCTTAGGACCCACCTGATCCTCAGGGCTGATTTCCCACATAATTATTCTTGGGAAGCTAATGGTCCCTGTGTTTCGAGGGTCCTGGCATCAAGTCTGCAAACCTACATGCAGTTAAATACTCAACATCTGGACACACACTCTTGTACCTATTGACTCCTGAGGCATTATTTGCAACATATTGCATGCAACCATTTATTTGTATTTGCAGCTTCCTTGGATTTTCTTTTCTTTTTTTTCCTTTTTCCTTTCCCCCAGAGATGCCCCAGGTTGCACAGCCTTCTAGCACTTTATGTGCACATTTCTGAATTTACTTTGGATTCATGGGACTGCTCCTCACTGGCATGGGCAAATTCTTTATGATAAGTACTTTTAGTAATGATATTTACTATTTTTCTCTTCTTTCATAGTTTCAAAGTATTGAACAAATTAACGATCTGAGCTGCTAGAAAAGCTCTTCTAGCAGCATTTCAGATTTCACAAACCTATACATTTGCTCTGTGACCAAACTGTCAAGACACTGCAGGGCAGGTACAATAGTAACCTCTAGCTGAGAAATGTCAGACTTGACATTGTCTCCACTTCAGCATGCATGTATGCATACACAACCCTGTAAGTTAGACGTGTTAGTTATCCAGCTGAGGTCACAAAAAGTGGACACTTTAACTGGGGCAGGAGGCAGTTATATGTGGTGTGTAAAGAGTGATTTCAGTAAGAATAAGGCTTGGTTTGGGTTAAGGGACAAGAAGGAAAGGACCCAAGCAAAAGACTAGTTGAGAGGGTGTTGTACACAATTTTGGCTGTAAAAGCCTGTTCAGATCTGGAGGTAAAATGGCTGTCAGGCCTTCTTGCCAACTTTGGAATTAACAGGAAGCACGGAAGCCAACGGATTGCGTGCTGGCCTCAAACTCGTAAAGCTTGTGGCCCGCGAGCTGCTGGCTGAGCGACACAAGGAGTACTTCACTTCCCAGTGCTTCTCTCTCCTTTCCCATCCATTGCTACTCTTTTAGATCATGAGCTCATACACAGAGAAGCTGTTTTCTTATTCTGTCTATGAAGAGCAGAGCCCTGAGCTCAGTTGGGCCTCTAGGCACCAGGTTAATATATATAATAATAGTGTGGTACAAAAAAACAAAGGCATAACAGTTTCATGACAGAACGCATCTCAGATGAGTTAATGTGCGCAAAGCACTTTGAAGTTGAAAGGTTCTGCAGCGTGTAAAAGCTGAGCATTGCTTTCATATGGATTTGTTGATCTTGAGGACTCAGGAAGCCACTCCAAATGCACCTCTAGTCAGCAGAGTGTGAATCCCTGCTATTCACTCCGATCTCCAAATGGAGTAGTATGTCCAAGAAATTCCTATTTGAGGATGTCATTAAGAAAACCCATGTCATTATAAGCAAATACCTTAAGTTTTAGCACCTCTCTATATTAAAAACAAGCATCCCTGGGGAAAAATGCAAATAGGCTTTTCACAATCCTGCTGATTTTGGCATTACCCCTTCTCCACTGCATTGAGTCACTCTCACTTTCTGGTTCTCTTACATTAAGTTGCCATGGGAAATATGAAAAGAAAAAGTGTTACAACCTGCCAAAAGATTGACATGAATCTTGTTCATTCTGGCTCCTGAAGCTGGATTGACTTTCCAAGGTTCCCTGAAGCCTAGTTGATCCCTTGCCAGTAATAAATGGCATTTTGTGACTCCATTCAGTCTTGCTTGGCCAAGCTCTTTCTGGGGCTGAAGCTGAGACCCAGCCCAAACATTCCCCAACAGATTCAAGACCCACACTGCTACTTTGGATCATGCTTGCTGTAGTTGCTGTCATACCTCACCACTCCTTTTAGAATATTATATACTGCATTTCAAGGGAGCAGTTTAGCTCAGGACTCAGGACCTGTCTCATGAAGTGACACGCAGGCACACCCAGTGGTGGTCCCAGAGCTCATCTTCTGACTGAGACAGGATGCAGTAACTGAGCAAAACATCCCCTAAAGAAAGCAGAAGAGCGACAGGAAAACAAGGGACTACACAGAGCAGCTTTGACCCTAATTTTGGTGGTTCTGCAATATTTCAACTCTTCCACCCTTTGGTGTATGTATTATGATAGAGATTCACAGTGATACGCACGCTTATGCATGCATCCACCCAAAGGGAGAAGAGCTCTGATTAAACACACCCGACGGACACCCACCGTCCCCACGGCCGTGTCCCCTCCCACGGCCACCGCCGTCCTTCCGAAGCCGGTGCCACTAGATGGAGCTGAGAAACAAAATTCCTCCCAGGCCATGTGCGCGGCTGCATTGCCTAAGTCTCAAGTTGCAACTTGTTTCTTGCTTACTGGGCACTAATGTTGTTTCCCTGGACAGTTGATACAGGGACAAGCTGCGGCGAATTGTCATTAAGAGATTGCAAAACCATACTCCCCAACCACGCTGATTCACCCCTAGCAGAGGATGATGTCAGTCTGGGTAGATTTGGCAGCCAAAAATGAGTTTGGGAAATGAAAGGAGGGGCTTCTGCATGGCCCACAGTTTATGGGGTGGAAAAGCAGTCTCTGTCATAATTTATTCTGGTTAACTGGGGAGCAGGGAGATTGGCAGCCTCTGCCCATTTAGTGAAAACCCTTCTGCTCATCAACAGTCTCCTGAGAGCCTGGGAGACTGGAGGAAAGCATCTCTGCTTTCCTTATGGTTGCCTTTCCAGACTTTCAGATGATCTGGTGGCAACAAACAGGACACAAAACTGCCTGTTGTCCTTGGAGGGATTCCCTAGGAAAAGCAATTGTAAAATAAAACCCTATCCTCATGGTCTGGATGGAGCAAAAATTTCAGGGGAACAATCAAAATGTAAGCAGACCAGATAGCAAAGCACCTGTCACACCCATCTTGCATGGGGAGTGGTGCTGAGAGGCTGAAAACTGGCTCAGTGGAAATACGCCGCCGTGGGACAGCCCACTTGAAAGATGTGGCACTGCCAGGTCTTGTTTACACAGGGCATTGGCTGCTGTACTCTGTCTCCATCTCTTTGGAGGCAGGCAGGCTTAAGTCTGCCCTGCTCTCCACAGTGGAAGGGTTATCCCACTGTAAAGATGTTAAAACCATCCCATTTATTTTGTAAACTACTTTACTCATCAATGCTACCATAACTAAACAATTGTGGTGGTGGGAAATCTGCTTTGTAATTTTTTAAGATGTTATAAACAGAGGAGATAAATGAATGTGGAAACAAAAGGAGGAAAAGGTGAAAAAAAAATATATATATATATTAGCAAATTGGGTAATTGCAACATCTAAAAAAAATTTAGGATGCAGATTGCCAGGCTAAATTTTCATTTTATCTGTTGACAAATATAATGGACTGTAGTGAGCTAGGAGCAGAATGCAAACACAACCACAGCTTGTTACATTAAACTTCATTTAGGTTGTGTGTTAAAATGGGAATAGGGATAAGCTAAATCTGCATTATACTGGGCCCAATATAAACCAGAGAAACCAATATGAAAACAGAACCAAATCTTAGAACTTTGAAATACACTTATGAAAATTACATGGCCATGTGAGAAAAAAAAATTATAGTAAACCACGGGATGAATCTGCAAGTGTAGTGTTTCTGTCCAAGTCTAATTGTATTATCCAAAATAAGCCTATTTTTGCCTTTACCTAATCAAGTGCATCTAACTGCAAAGATAGAGTGTATCATCTCTTATTTTCATTATTCCACGTGTGCCATAACTTCAGTTTAAGATTACTCTAAAATGAATGCTCTCTGCATCCCAGCTCTTTAGGTGGCAAATATCTGCAGGCAGACACCACTGAGATGTTTTAACCTTACATTATGCAGAGTGGGTCGTACAGCAGTAGGTTTCTCCAATGGTAGCCAAACAGCTAAGCGTTGGAAGAGCACATGCTAAGGTGCTTTGCAGTCAAGGTGTGTTAAAACCTGCAGGAAAGGGTGTGGTACGCTCACAAAAGTGTGTCCCTGGCCAAGGTGTTCCCAGGAACGTGGGGTGAGTCACCAATGTCACATTGCTTAGCTGCCTGTGACAGGTGACATTTGGTAGCTGCATTATTACTAAACAGAGGTATGAGTGAGCCTCGCTACATGCAGGCACTGAAGTGTGATGTGAGCACCTGATGCTTTACAGAAAAACTCAAAGAGCACACAGGTCTAAAGCTGTAGCATCATAGCCTGATAGAAAAAATGTGCCTGTGATGAGATTAATAAATTTGAAGAGTCTAGCTATATATTACCCCACTGTAATGAACAGAAATAGCTTTTTAATAATTTCAAAGCTAATTTGATATTTAATTTCAGAAAGCAAATCAGGATCTGCTGTAGTTGAAATTTGATGTTGGGAAGCTGTAAAAATAAAACTTTTTTTCCCCTACCTTATTGGGCTTTAGGCAAACTTAGATGGCATCCTTAGTCAAGGGTAATTCATCCTTTGACTTCAGCTGTGCTTTGCTGACACACAAATGGGAGCTGTGGTGTTTCACTGTCACATTGAAGCCTCTTTGGCTATTCAGAGGTGCTCCCTTTCCCAGGTTCCTGGGACATTACACCATTCGCTGTGCCACCAAGGAGGCTTCCCTCCAGACCTGGCAAGGCTTGTCAGCCACCCAGCATGCTTGCACACCGGCCTCCGGTCAGGACTTCCAGTTCTGCCGCAGCACCTTTTGGAGAGAGAAAACTCAGGTACCTGTGCAAGCCCAGCCCAGCACACCTGTGGTGCTGGGGGAGCTGGACACAGATGGCCCTGAGCCCCTGCACCCTGGCTGGACAACCCTGGTGACTCTGCAAGAGCAGGCGGGTGACAGGGCCAAGCATGCCAAAGCCTGCCCCAAGCACAGCTGTGGCCTGAGAGGGTTTGCAAGATTTGCTTCTGCCCTGTAAGAAACACATGGTCACCTTGCACTTTTGAGGGTCCTCTCTGGCTCCTGAACTCCCCAGTTTTATGGGGCCTTGGAGCAGCTAGCACATGGAAGTTCACTGCCCAAAAGCCCAGTCCAACCGTGGCTTATGGTGCATATGGAGAAGACACCCCTTCATCCTCACATGGGGATGCACAAGGGGATGGTGGCAGCATGGCACTGACCCAGAGGCAGAGCCATGTGATGTCTCAGCAGAGCATCCCCAGCTCCTATCCTGCACATCCTGGCTGCAGAGGTGGCAACAAGCACTTTCAGCCACTGCTGGCCTGCTTGCTTTCCAGTACCATGGACCCCATGTTACTGACATAAATCCAAGCTGAACAGAGCCTCAGGCTTCAAGTCACATTAATCCTACTACAAGTTCATACAGTGTGGTGCAGCTAAGGAGCTCCATGCAAGAAATGGAAGAAGGGGGAAAGAGAAATAAAAAGGGAGTGGGGGAGGTTGGCATCTGTCCTAGGGACATGGCAGAGACCAGTTGGAGGGTTTCTAACTGCAAGTTTCAGATCACCTTTCGTTTCAAAGGCAATCCTCTCCATGAGGAGAGGATTAGCACCTTACCCTGAGATGTTGCATAAAAAATAATTAATTAGTTTTGCTGTTCAAGGATCTTGCATCCCTGATAGAGAATGAAAGAGGAGACATGGTGAGTCACAGCATGCAGGGAGAGGTGCAAGGGAACCTAGTGTGTCTGTTTCCACTCAGAGCCCCCCACAGCACAGCACAGCTGAGTACAAACCTTACTGATGATAGAGTAAACTGAATGGAAGGTACTTTTTTCTCTGAAAGGCAGTGGTTTTTGCTAGGAGCAGAAGGAAGAGGGCCTCTTTCAGCTGGGGGAAGACTGTTAACACCACCAAATCCTGTCATATGGCCATAGTTCACAGCACCTTCCAGTTAGTTATGGAATTGGGCAAATGAACAGGCTGAACTTGCCCACTAGCTGATGTGAGGAGAAAAAAAACTAACAAAATCCCTTGTCCTCTGACAGGTTTGCACTGGTCCAAACTGATGCCTGGGCTCAGGTAGCATCTCTTGAGTCCACCCACTGATGGGGATAACTGGGGCACAGTGACCCTATAACCACTGCCTATACACAGGCAGCTGGGACAGGGAGATGTAAAAGCAGTCTCTGCCCCATGGTAGTCACTGGCCAAAACTGTGAGCCCAGCCAGGCACAGGGGTAGCTGTATGCCAGTGTACTGCCATGCCAGTCCTCTTGGACACCAGAGTTCAGCTGGGCAAAGCACTGCTCCCTGGCTGGGAGACAGGAAAATTTGGCTGAAAACTGCTGGCACATGAGAAGGCTCAGCAGGATGAAATGGCAAAGCTTTGCTTTGACTCTGCTGCTGAGCTTACAGGTGACACTGAGGAGAGTTGAACAATCTGGAGACAGAATGACTTTTTAGGTCTGTCAGAAACAACAGGTTTTGTCTCAGTTTTTCTCTTTGTCTGCCAAACTCCAAAATCAATTCTTTGGCCAGGAAACATCCAGCCAGGAAAGATGTTGTTGAAAGATGTGTTTTTTCTCTGCCTGTATATCACCAATGACACTGTTCACCACAGGTTTAGCACTAAACACGGTGGGTTTTTTCATCCCTGCCTCTTCTACTCTGCTTTATCATCCTCAAAACCAGTTCCTGCAATTACCAAGGAGTTGTGTGTCCTCCTAGGACAGACAAGAGATTGGTTTTAAGTACAGCATCTGTTAGTTATTGTTTACAGTAAAAGCTTCAGCTTTGACCTCAGACCAATGCAATGGCTCTGAGTGCTGGAGAACGATGAATTAACATAAATCTCAGTCATTTCCTTGTGTTCATCTGCTGTACATGCAGGCTCCAGGCCACAAGCTCCAGTAAAGCCTTCAGAGACAGACAGCAAAGGGAGACACGAATGACACACACACCCAGTTATGCCAAGCTGCTAAAATTAAAGCTGGTAAGAGCAGTGTGAGATGCCCTGCAGGTAGCAGGATGGTGTCTTTTTCCAAGGACCCTTTCGCTGGGTAACAATGAAAGGACAACAACTGTCAGGGAAGCCTCTTGCTGCCTTGCTTTTACATGTGAAAGCCTCATTTGCTTTGCCAAAACAAAGCTGGTGCCTCTCAACAGCAGAAATACTCATGTCTACAAGAGGCCTGCCTGTCTCAGCGCAAGGTATCTGTTGTGGTCACATCCAAAGACCCCAAATCAAGATTGGAGTGGGGCTGTGGTATATGCTGCAAAGCAAAACACTGGTGCAGGAAGTCCCACGCCCTGCCACAATTTCCATGCTGGTGTGGAACAGGACAGGGATACCAACAACTGGCTGCATGTATGGTCACGACTAATGGCAACTCAATTAGCCTGGAAAGCATGTTCTAGGAACAATTCAAAATCACTCATAAAGGAAACCAAACAAACCCTTGAACAAATAAAGCCAGTAAGCTTTAAAGCTATCCCAGTCAGCTCTCGCTGTCCCGCATAGGCTGACACAGACTGTCACAGCCTTTGTGGCCACACTCTGTGTGGTCAGGGTGGCACATACTGCTCTAAGCAGCCAGGAGGGCTGTGAGAGCAGGGTAGGTGACACTGCAGAGCTGCCCTATCCTCTGCCACAGAGCACATGCCTGCTGGTACCTCACACAGGACTCCTTATGCCTTCAGTAACTCTGCCCCCGCCAAAAATCGGGTGGAGGGAGCCTAACCCCACACAGCTGCAAGGCACTTACAATGGGAATGCAAATTAAAGCCACCCATTTATGTAAACTACCTCAAAGTACTGAATACAAAAGCAGATGCATGGAAACAGAATTGCAATACCAGTTTCAGGCAGGATCCACTGGAGCACAAGATGAATTATATACATATAGGATTTCAAAGGAGAGCATTAGGACAGACTGAGTTCTGCCCACGTCTTAATGACCTGAATAGATTAGCCTCTCCCTCCTCACTACCTTATGCCATCCAGCTGAGGATTGACACTGCAGAGGTTTTCACCTTCGCTTCAGGCCTTAAAGCAGAGCTTTGGGGAGAGGGCAGGGGGCAATGATGTCTTGCTGCATCCCAACGAGCTCCCACCATCTCGATGTCTGGCTTGTTTGCAGAGACAAACCCTGGGGACAGTCTCAAAGTAGGAAACAGGCAAAGTGAAAGGAGGGAGAGCCTAGCTGAGTGCACTTGGGGTGGGCAAGCAAGGACAAGGGTGAATAGTGTCTAAAATGAACCTTTCTGTGGTATTTCTCAGGCATCAGTAGAGAAAAGTGAGAGAAAAGAGAATAAACAAAGGAAAGAAGCAACAAAGGAAGAAGTATGATGTTAAATGGATGGAGAGTTTAAACCAAAAAAACACCAAACCATCCAAGAGATTAATGAAGGGCATAGAAGCTGCCTCTGCACCTTGCAGTTTCTTCCTTACAAGCTTCTCTCAGTTCTGTGAAAGAAGTGCCTGCAGTCTGGTGGGGGAAAGGCTGAGCACAGCTCCTCACAGCCTGTGCAGGGTTTCCCTGCAGGGCACACTGCCCATCCCTGTGCCGAGCAGCTCTGCCCTTCCGGAGCGCAGGTAAATAATCCCACGCGCACACGCCTTGGGGCCAGTACATTTCTCCTGGGTGAATACAGTTTTTCCAAGTGATTAAGATAGGATAACCAGGAGTAAGGGACAAGATTGTACAGTAGAGCTCACAAATTTTCATGGAAGGCCAGGAATGCTGTGCCACAGGTAAGCACTGCTGTCACCTCTGTTGTTTTTCAAGACCGGTTTCCAAAGATAACTTTTGGTTTGCAATAAACAGCCTTGGAGTCACTCCAGATTTATTCTCTGTAGATCACATCCATTGACTGTCCCCTTGTCAGGGTGGTAGGTGTCCTTATGATGCCAAGCCTTAGCCCCTGAGGGAGCCCTCCTGCAGCTACAGCAAACACCCCATCAGGTCTCCTATGTTCTCCATGCAGCACAGAGGGTCTGGATGGCTTCATACAAGAGCCCACCCCAAACCTCCTTGCAAAGCAGCAGAGACTTTTGGGTAGGGCAGACCTAGGGCAATGTTAGCATCACTTAACCCAAGCAGGCAGGTTCAGATGAGGCAACCTGACACAATCTGTGTTTTACTTCTCTCTATGCCAAGAAAAAAGTGCAGCTGTTTGGGTTCCCATGGCATTTATTTTATACCCTTTTATCCTAAGCTCTGTGTTCTTTCATGTAATAAACAAATCACAAGTCTTGTTTTACATATCTTCGCACATGAAATCTCTTTCCAATTCCTCTTATGCTTGTCTGAAAAGTGCCTGGCAAACAACTGCATTAAACAAAAATTAAGTCAAGGTTGGGGCTCCTGTACCTAGAGCCCTGAGGTTTTATAGAGCTTTCTTTGTGCAGCTTCTATTTCTGTCTGATTAAGCTAATTCTCAGAGGTTAAGCTATCTAAACTGACTGGGTACTGAAGCATTTAAAGTGTAAATGCACTGATCTTTAATCACAGTCTGCAGACTACAACTCTTTCTCCATCTATGTGGGAGCTGTTTCCTTGCAATATCTTCATGTTACACCTGCATCTAGTAGCATCTCACATGCCACAATTAACCAGAGTGTGCTGGAGTGAAGGACAATGTGTCCAGGTGTATGGAAGTGAAGCTAAATGTGCAGCTACAGCAGCTAAGTTGACCCCATCTTCCCTCTGTGTCCTGCTCCCCTCACAGCATCTTCTGTGTCGGTACCCACACTGCTGGCTTGGTAAGGAAATACTGCTGCCAGCATGAAAGTCAGGGAGGGGGACAAAGGCAAAGACACAGCTCCCACAGTAATGCATTTCAGATAATTGAGAGCCGCCAAGCTCTCCTCCCTCCCTCCAACCCTCCCTCCCTCCCTCCCTCCCTCCCAGTATCCCACTGTGATATTCAGAAGTCCTTTGATTTTTACATTTGAGAAAAATCCTTACAGAGGGAGTATTTCCAGTCTGGCATGGTGTTCCCTGGGAAAAGAAGACACACTAGAGCTGTTCTGCAGCTCTGGCCCATAGGGTTAATCAGGGAAGAGTGCAGTGAGCCTGATGCAACTCTCCAAATCCCAGCACTAGGCAGCCCAGGGACTTCCCAGGCCACAGGCAGCATCTGCAGCAGCAGCAGCTCTAACAGGCCTCCATAGCCTGCTTTCCCATTAATTTGCCTAATTGCTTTTTGAACCAATGTATAGTTTCAGCACCTGAAGCATCCTATGGCAACGAGTTCCACCAATTAATTATGGTTGAGTGAAAAAAGACTTCCTTCTCCATGCCTTAAAATAATATCTGCTTGATGATTTCATTTAGCATCCCTTGGTTCTTGCCTTACAAGTGACTGCAGCAATTCCTCTTGCTGTTTGTCACATTGCAGACCTGTCACAGCCCTCAGTCCTCCCTTTTCTAGGCTAAATCTGACATTCAGTCTCTTTTCATACAGATAGCATTGTGCATCTCTGATCATTCCTGTCACACATCTCTCTGCCTTTTCCCATTCAAGTACAGCCTGATTTTCAAGAGTGCCACACGCCCACAATCCCGAGGTTGCTCAGTAGGAATCAAAGGCACTGTGCCCTGCATCCTTTAAAAAATCACATTTGCTGCTGTGGGTTGTGCTTCAAAACTGACTGCAGCCCTCTCGACAGATGTCCTGGAGGCATTCATCACTAACCCTGTGTTTGGTGGAAAGGTGGTAGCACCATGCCTGGCTTCCAGGGCTTCTGCAGAGATCAGCTCCAAAGTATCAGCCATGGCCAGCTCTGGCATTTGCTTCTGGGTGCCTCTGTCACTAAGTCTGCAAACAAGAGGTGACTGCCACAACATTTGTATTTGCGATCACAGGGACAATAGAGGTAATATGTTCATTGAGCAATTGTGTCACCTCAATGAAATGTTTATAGGCGCTTGCAATAGAAATATTGCAGATAGGATGAAGAAATTACCTCAGACAGGATCAAATATGCAAAGCTAACTGTAGCTGTGGACTTCTCCCACAAGATAAACAAGTGGCTAAGGCCTCGAGGGAAATAGCAGGAAGGGGAATCCCAGCAAGCTATTCTTGTGCCAGGTATTTTTTTGCAGGGCTTTAGTAGGAACTGTGTCTGGGAGTCCCAGGATGGCCTTGCCCCTGCCTGCCTGCAGGAGCCTTTCCTGAGGACAATGCTGTTGGATCCCCAGTTCCCCAGATCCCCTCTCCCCAAGCCCTGCACACCACAGGCAGAGCAGGCTTGCACTTTGTGTCAGCAGTTGTTGGAAACTGGACAGGGCACAAATATAGGCACAGGTTTTGAAAGGAGAGGGGGAATGTTTACAAGAGCCCGACACTTAAGATGACTTCCTCTTGCTCCTGAGATGCAGAGGTGATTCCAGTGTTCCATCCCCTCCAAGACAGCCACAAGGAAGAAAGACAAAGTGTAGGGCAGAGAAAAAGCTATAATTCAAAGCACTCTGCACACTTCTTTGCATCTCTTGGGATAACAACCCACCAACCACTTCTCCAGGCACTACAACTCCCAGGGGGCTGTAGTGGGCCAGCTCAGAGATTCTTTGCCATCTCGGCATTTTACTTGCTCAGTGTATAATTAATTTTTCTTTAAGTACTCTGTTTTTCTTAAACAGCGTTGCTATTCCTTTCAAAACATAACTCTGTTTATCCAAAACAAACAAGGGCTGGTATCACACCCTGCCAACGGCAACTGTGTTGCTGCTGGGTGGCACTTGACAGCACTGAGCTACAGGTGACAACTCCTTTTTCCATTCACTGAAACAGGCAAGGATATGCCCATAATAAACCACCACTTATCTGCTGAGGCAGAGATTTCTTCCCTCTGGTTGCCAACACGGAATACAGTCCGAATCTTCCTTTCCTTTATCAAAAAGCATTTACAGACATTTCCACCATTCCTTCTCTGAAGTTATTCTGCAAAAGATGAGAGAAACAATTAAATCGTTGGCTTAAAAGGAGTGAGACAGCTCTTCTTTTAAACAGGGGATTTTGATTGCACCCTGTTACTTCATCTCTTTAGAATAGTTACTAGACAGAGTAATTTTCCTGTCTCCGAAGAGTGCTAAGCTGTCAGACTCCTTTTCTCTGAGCAAAAGGTAGTGCAGCATCTTCTCCCCACATGAGTGCTTTTTTTGGAGAATAGAAAAGAAAAAGAGAAAGAAAAACACCCCTACTTCCCCACTGGTCACTTTGAGGCAAGAAGAAAACCGTCTCTGATCATGCAAAGCCCCAGCATCCAGGAATCCCTCCTAGTGGGATCACCAGCCCCACCTGTGAGAATAGTATCAGGAGGTTCATTTAGCAACTGAAATAACTCACCCTGCAAACTTTCTTCCATTTAGTTTTAGACAGCAGTGGGGGCTGAAATTCAGCCTCAAACAGGATGGGGGCATGTGGAGGGTGAGGGATTGGGGCAGGGCAAAAAGAGATTACCCAGAGCCCTCCCTTGCGACCAGCACAGACACTGCCCATGTTGTTTGGTAATTGGGGAAACAATGTCTTCTTTCAGGGGCTGCAGGTGGCTTGGGGCACTGCAGAAAAGGGACATTATAGCTTTCTGTGATAGCGTGGTTGAAAGGTTTGGAGCCTATGTACAAAAAAGCCTTTGCTGAGGGTATAGCTGCTGCATCAAGTATCAATGAAAGCTGCATCTCTGCTGTTATGAATCCAATCACCACAGCAAATGAATGGGAAGCATTACAAGTAGCAAAATAGTATTTCAAGCTGCAGTGAACAGCACCCAATTCATCAGTGAATAGCAGTCTTGGGTCAGTTAAAGAATAGCTCTGATTGAAAGAAATATGGAAGAGCCTTGAGCAGTCTGCAGGAGCAGATGTGTGAAAGAAGTACCAAAACTACAGGCACTTCTGAGGTCTCATGTATAGCCAGCTCTGAGCCAGGCTGGGTGCAGGGTCTGCAGCTCCCCACATGAACCAGTTTACAGGGCCTTTAACATCACCACTCCCTTGTCTTTGGAAATAAGCTTCTCTAGAGAAGAAAAGCAACCTGTATGGGCAACAGCATTTTATCCCTGCAGTTTACCTCCAAATGTCATGGTCAATCTTTCAGAAGCCAAACTGGCATGAAAAACATGAAGGCATTATGAACATTTTCACAGTTAGGCAAAGTAAGGGCATGTAGTAAAGCCAGAAGCAGAACTTGAATGTCTCAATTTCCCATCCCTAATCCTGACCTTGCTGCTCTAAGAGCCCCTGTTCATTTGTAGGATGCTACAGTAATGAGGGCTGCAAAACCCAAAAGCAAGCCCTGCTTTTTTCCCACCACTGCAGCAAGACAGCCTGGCCTCAGGCTGTTATTGGTGGGTGCCAGGGACCCCTTGTAGGACTGAACATCTGCTTGCCAGCAGCCTCAGCCCAGCTTTCCCCCTTGCCAGGGCTCAGTAGGCCCTGTGCAGTCTTTTCCTGGGTGAGTGGCATAAACCTGATGCTGGTGAGACCCTGCTGCTGGCATCCTGCCCACATCAACTGCAAACTAAAGGGAGGCCTAAAAAGCCATGTTCTTGGCAGGGAGTTAATAGGGACTTGGGCTCCTGGCCCAATGGCTTCTAGTCCCTGACCTGCTGCGATGCCGTGGGGCTGAACTAATGCCAGGATTTGTCCCTCAAGTTTTGTACTGCTTTGGTGTGCACACTGGACTCTTACCCAGAGATTGCTCTGGCTGACCTCTCTGTGGCAGATGCTGTCTTCAAAGAGCAGTGACACAGGCAGAGCAAGACAGCTGATAAGGCTTGATGGCTCTTTATTTAGGGGAAATCCTCCTAATGATTGCCCAGGGCAAGTAAGGCTCAGAGGCTTGAATTCCCAGAGGAGGCATTGATGCACCAGATCAAAGCCTGCTTCCCAGCTGTCACCACAGAGGCATCACCTCCAGCCATAACAGGAGGTTATAAAAACAAGGTCTCTCCCTGACACATCCCAGGCTGCTCAAAGAAACCACCTCCAAAGAGAGGAAGGTGAGAGAGACCCATCTGCAAGTGCTCTGTGGACTTTGAGAGCAAGGGGCAGGCTCCCAGAAACACTGTGATGGGGGTTCCAGGGATGCACCAGGGCCATGCAGGAGCTGGGGCAGGGCAGTGTGTGTTGCTGGGCTCTGCCTGTTTCTTGCCTTACCTCCTGTAGGCAGGGATGCATCTGTTTGCTTTCATTGGTGCACTCTCACATAAAGGAACTTAAATCCAGAGCACTGGGAGGGTTTTTTCGAGTTTTTAGAAGTTCCGGGAGATAGTTTTTAAACCCATGGGGGCATGGATGATTTCTCTCAGGTGGAGGCTTTCCAAAAAGCCTTGTCACTGCTGATACCTCCTCATAAGGAGCCTGACTCAAGTGGGCACAGGCTACATCAGCCCACTTGGTGTAAGAGACTTCAGGACACTGTGTGTTTTCAGGATGGTGGCTTCCTCTTGGGGATGGGCTGCCAGTGCTGCTGGCACAAATCACGCCAGTCTGGTGTCAGGAACAGCTTGGCAGCCCTGTGGAAAAGATGCCTAGTGCAGAAAAGGCCAAAGAGTTGTGTTAGTTGACATTGCTTTAACAATTTATATCACATTTTATAGCTGTTGAAGTTACAGCTCCTTCAAGGTAAAGACAGCAAGGTCCCTGCCTGGGAGACCTTACAGTCTAGTACAGACAGGTAAACATAACAAGTAGAAACATTAAACTTTAGGTAGGGAGTGGGGACAGGTTGAGGGAGTATGTACAGAAATTATCTTTGGCACATCAAAGAGCTGGAAGAAGTCCATCAGAGGAACCTTTAGGCTATTTATGTATTTCAGGTAGCAAGATAAAATCATGAATAATTAGTTCCTGCAACCTCTTTGCAGTACCAAGACTGAAGCAAGGCTTACAGAGACACTTCCCTGCAAATGTATGGTTTATGGAAGGGGAGCACTGAATCCTCCCCAGATTTGTTTTACATTGCTCTCTTTTAACCAGTAACAAGAAAAGAAGTAACAGGCAGCACAAGCACACCAGCATCCTTCCAGGTGTTAGTCTGTCTGTGGCTATATGATCACAATGGTTATTAGCCCAGCAACATTCTTAGCATCTTTCTTTTTTCCTTTCTTTTCACCATAAGCTGCATTTTCTGTACTTCCAAGCTACCTACTTCCCCAAAACACCCTATTTCAATGCCAAAGTTCCCACTCTTTAATCCTGCCCTCCCTCACCATACCCAACCCACGTTGTCTTCACTGAATCAGTGCTGAAAGAAGGAAGTTACACATCAAAGAGTGGAACAACTAGAGCCAGCTTCAGCAGAGCTCACTGTCACCTCAGCTCCTGCAGCCTGACAGTCAACACAGGGGCTGTGCCACCAGTGCCTCCCTGCTCAGCTTCTCTGGACAGGGAAAAGGACTCAGATCCTTCCCTTATAGGCTTTCAAAATTCAAAAATATTGCAGAAACCAGGTTTTTCTGTCTGGAACACAAAGGCAAATAACCCACTCATGCTGCACTGTTGGGCCGTGGGAGACTCAGGTCTCCAAGCACCAGAGACAGCTTGGGCACAGATCAGGAGCTGTTTCTAGATTTATTCTCACTTGTGTGGGCTCCCTTGAGCAGATACAGGACATGAACTCTTTCCATTTCAATGCAAAAAAAACGTATCACCCAAAACCCTACAAACACATGTAGCAGCACTGTAGCTGTTCCACTGCCAAACAGATCTAGCCAAGACATTTGATCAAATCAGAGAGGAAACCTGTGGGTCCAGAGCTGGAGACCCTTGTCACCAGGCTGATGCAGGTCTGCCAGCCAAAGCCCCATAGCCGTGGTGTGGAGTGCAGCAACAGAAAAAAAGCGGCTCCTGCCCACCCTGCAGCTCCCAGCTCCTGTGCTGCTGTCTCTCTCTCCCTGCCAGCCCCAGCACTAGAGCAAAGAGCTGAGTGAAAAAAGTGTTCACCATTTTTTTTAAAGTGTTTTTTTAAAAAGTGTTTAAAAAAGTGTTAATGAACTGAAAAACAATCTGGTGAAAAGCACTGTTTCTCAGACAGATAAATCCAGTTCATCTCATAGCAACTCCTGTGAGCAACTTGTTGGGTTCCACTCTTAATCAGCCCCTGGGCAGCTAAGTTAGGACTCTTCTATTTGGTGAAAATAGAGTCCTAACTTTTGCAAATTTTCAATTTGCAAAAAATTGCAAGTGATTGCCACTGTTTGGGGTTTTTTCTCTCCTTGTTGGTTTTCTCTTGCCCACTTTATTGGTAGCCATCTCAGTTGTGGTCGCCATGAGTCAAGGAGCTTGGTGGCATTATTTTTGGGTGGAGAAGGCTCTTCCCAGATAACTCTGCTTCCCCACAGCCTGACCTCAGGGCACACAGTAGGCAGAGCCATGCAACCCAACAGAATCCAGCCACGACAAGGCTGGGGTGGTGAAGGGCCAGACAGGGCATTTGCCTTTGCATGGCTGGGGGCACACAGGGCTATTGGGAAGCTGCCTTTGCCTTAGCTGCCTGATAAACTCTGAGATAACTGTCAAATTTCTTTTCCCCTCCTTTCTCCACTTGTGCCCCCTCCAGTCAGGGCTGCCAGAGACCTGCTCTCCTGAACCAGCTAGGTAGCACCTCCCTGTCCCTGCAGCTGTCCTGACACCTCTCCCCACCATGGCACCACCCCTTGGTTACACAAGCCAGGATACCTCTCCCCCACCATTCCTTCCCCTCACCTACAGCAAACATCCCCGTTTCCCTTCTGTTTTGAAGACTTATGGAGCTGCTGTGGCAAAGCAGAGGCAGATCTCCAACACCTCCTCCTCAGGCATGTGGAAAACAGCGACAGCAGCAGGGACAGGCCACAGCCTCCTCAGCCCCTGCAAGCAGCTGCTGCTGTCTACAGAGGGCATACAGATTGCCAGACACAAAGTACTCCACAGTATATCTCACAAGAAGTTACAAAAGGCTTTTAAGTTACCAAATGTTCTCTTTCCCACTTATTTGGCAGTGGACACTATAAATCCATGGTATATTGTAGACTGCAGCTCTCTGAAGATGGGGTCATCTGCTTGCTCTGCTGGGCACAGAGCCCAGTGGTTTATGCACAGCCATCCCCATCCCTTCCAGGCTCCTCTAATAATTAAAAAAAGAATTAAAAAGCACCATATAAGTGAGAGGAATCACTAGCCTCTTAAAGGCAAAGTAAACAGAGAGAGAAAAAAGTTTGTAAGTGGGTTGGCCAAGAGAAAAGGATGTTTGTTGCACAAATAAGGTGAGTGGGAGCAAGCCTTTCCAGCCTGACTGGTGAAAAGATCTGTAAATCAAGACTGGAGCTCCTAGCCATGTGTATGAATCAATTAAAGCACTCAATGAATCATTTCTTTTTGACACAGGCAATCAGAAACAATGGTTTGATGTTCAATTGATTTCTCATTTGTCTTGCTCCCCTGAGTAATGATGAACGACTCACCACTTACATGGTGCATGCCTCAACCTGACTGCTCCTGGAGCAGCTTCTTCTTCAAGGAATCATACTGGGCACCTGCTCCTACCTGCTGACATTTCACACCTCTTGGTCACTACCTGTTGATGCCTTTGGCTTCACTTGTCTCTCTCACCTCATCCGCTATGCTCTTCCCACCATGTTCCTCCTTCTTTCTCTCTTTAAAAAAACATTAAATAGCAAAGCTTTGTTTCCAACATGTGGCAGTAGAGCCAGATTCTTCACTAGGAAGCATCAGGATTCTACTTCTCAAAAACTGCCAGAAAAGCAGCATGGGTCTGTGATGTAAAACAGTCTAAAGAAACGAGGGAGTCTTGAGTGTATTTTCTCTTACATACCATATCCACACACATTTCCTTCATCCAAAGTGCCTTTAGATAAAGTAGTTTGTGTAGACATCTGCCTCGTATTCTGGACACCTCATGGTACGTTTCACTAATTAGACCCAGGCGCATCCCAAAAGGAAACCCTCAGTTCCCAATCTGGGCTATGCTGCAATCTCAAGCAATTAAGACATCATCTGGCAGTGAGGAGTCCTGCAGTGACACAGTTAACTGCAGGGTGTGCCATTCACACAGCCCCAGCTGGCCATCCTGAAACAAGACAACTTGGCTGTGGCTGCTGTCTGTTCCTAGCGGATACAGGGCACCTCTGGGACCCGGCCAAGAGGAACACAAGCATAATCCTATTATGATGAATAAACTGATAAAAGACAGGGGACAAAAGAAATATTTGAGGCACACTGAGTTTTCTCATCCATGAAAACAAGGTGCCTGCATCCAGCTTGCAGAGCTGAGCACGAGGATTGATTTGGGGCCACTGGGAATAAGTTTCCTGGAGGTCCAAGGCCCCCACTGTGCTCACCCATGTGCTCCTCTGTGGGGAGGATAGAAGGCAGAGGTGGGAGCTACACTGCCTCCTACACCTGGCAGGACTGTGGCCTTGGCCTGCTCACTGCTGAATATCAGGGCAGTGTGCTTCACCTCTGTCTGCCTATACTCACCCTCGAGTGTCCTCTCCCCAAGGGATTTGCTTCCTGGCATGAGGCTCTGGGGCTCCTTTTCCCCTCCAGCAATCCAGGCAACCAACCAAGAGATATTGCTTCTTGGTCTTTCCCCAGCCCTGTGTAGCTCTTCAAAAATCATTTTTGGCCATATTTGTGCATAAAGCAGGCCTGAGAGAGCTGCAGGATCATAAACAATTTGTTTCCTCTGTGCTCAGAACATTTCCAAACACTTTGGCTTTTCAGCCACTTCAGTGGAGAACATCTCAAACCATCCCTCCTTCCATTTATAGCCACAGTTCAAAAATTTTAGCTCCTCTGCCCACCTTCTCACCTCTAAAGCTTTCAGAGAGCAGGGACCACCTTGGGGAAGCAGCTGCCAGTGTCACCCTTCCAGTCCCAAAAGGAGTGAGATCTGGAAAGCAGCAACTACCCCACACCCCTTCTCATGCACACACACTCTGACATTTTAAAGAAAAATATCAGCATTTTCAAGATTACCCAACATGCTGCAGGGAAAGCTGTTGAGACACCTCTTCCAAAGTGTGAGCCTCGTGTCACTTGCTGCACTTGGGCAGCACCACACACACTGCAGTTATGACTCAAAAGAGCGAGCACAGCAGCTAAGGAAATTCCTTTCAAAAGGCTCCACATGCACCTCCATGGAGCAGGCACGTTCAGAGTTCACCAAGCCTGAATTTGATGTTAGCTGCCTGATGTCATCACAATTGCAGCTCACTTCCTTAAAACCCTGCAAGCCAGAACAGAGAGCTGGTATTCTCAGAGGCTGGGCAAATCATGCCCTTGGTGCTCCAGCTCTGGCTTGGGCCATGCTCAGTTGCACCCTTCCCCAGCAAAGTAGCTCTCCTGGGAAAGGTAAAGACCCTTTTACCTGACAGCTTTCATCTTGCCTACAAAATCATTAGAGAGCTTCCCAGGTCATGCAGTGCATCCCCCAGGCTTCTTTGTTCTTGTGTAGCAGCTCATCCCTTTAACCAGCTAAGCAATCAGGCTGCTGTGAGGTCAACAAGTGTTGAAACCAGAAGCTGATCAGAAGAGGAAAACACAGCAGGCCAATTTTCACAAGTATTTCAGCTGTGGTGCTTGATACCATTGGACCCACCTGCTGCTGAGAACCACCACATTTATCCTCAGCTGAGATTTTCATAAGGCTTTTCTGTGACACAAGACAACATCAGGCCTGGGGAAGGGAAAATTAATGGAAGTGAGCTGGGTGGTGCTGTTCGATGGTCGACACCGAGGGAGTCCCTTCTGGGATCATTTTCTTCAGTGCTATCAGTGCTTACCCCAATGATTTCATTATCTAACCCAAGCTGTTACATGTGGTTAGCCACCAACATACACCTAACAGAGTCAAGGAATGGAAAGCAGCTGCCAAAATATTACTTTGGGGATTGTCAGCACTATCCAATTAGCACCAACACGTGGGCATGCCTTGCCCAGGAAGAGGGACGAGGGCCAACACTCACAGTTCAAGGAGCAAATATGTGCAGGAGCTGAGCCCTGCTGACTGCTCCTTGCTGCAGCCCACTGGCTTCCCACGCATGCTTTGGAGCCAGCAGATGTGGCACCTTGAAACCCCAGGAGTCTCTGGGAATAAATTTCCTCTAATTTCTCCTGAAATCTGAACTCCAGCTGACAGCAATAGAGGCAAGAAGCAGCTTTGAGCTGCCTCATTGTCAAAGATGCAAATTCCATCTTCATCAAATCCAACCCCCAACCTTTCTTTACCAAAAAAAAGAGTTGATTTTAGATTTTTGTAAAATTATCAGCCTTTTACAATTTCAAGATGATTTTTAAAAGCTTACCAATTTTCTGCATTGGTTTTGATTTTAGAAGTCCATGCATTTAAAATAACTAGCACTTTTCATAGCATTTAAAGATTTGCAAATCCCCTCCCTTTGCAAGGAGGAGTAAAGGGTTATTATCTTTTATATTTGAAATCAGAAAAGACCACTTGATTCCTTCTCAGAAATCAGCAATTTCTAAGAAATAACAATAAATCCAATTGGAATGGAAAGTTGCCACAAATTAATTTTTTAGAAGAGGCAAAAGCAATTTATTTCAGCTAGAGAAAAGCTTGACTAAATCCTTCAGCTGGGTTTGGCAAGTGAGTTTGAACCAGTGTCACAGTAACTCAGCTCCATGGGCTGGACACAGTGTGCAAAGATTACATCATCAGACTTCACGTTGTGATCACTTGGAATAGGCAATACCACTTGGAGAATCAAAAAAGGAGACAAAACCAGTCAATGCAAAGAGAATTGCTTAAAGCCAAGTCCTTTGTAGACCCTGTGCCATATCATTCCTTCCTGCCTTACAAGTTTCGTTATGAAAGTCATAACCTCAAATGAATTCTTTGTATATTGCAGTACCTTCCTTCCTTCCTTCCTTCCTTCCTTCCTTCCCAGTGAGAAGGAACTTTGCCCTGTTTGGTCCTGTAACACTGAATCACATGCCCAATTAGGTCACCTGAAAGCTCTTTGCTGGGATGCCATGTTCCTGGCTCTGGGAGCAGAGTTCCACGTGACTTTATCCTTATTCCACTCAGCAGGCAATGAGATCATGCTTCTGGTGGCCCAGGAATTGCTGCAAGTCCTCTCAGGCTGCAGTGATTCATCGTGAGGCTGCTGGAGGTGGCTTTGGTGGAGCATGGCACCTGTGAGTCACGGCAGTGCTGGATAAACACCCGCGCTGGCAGGGCGCCGGCCGCAGCAGGGCTGGTCCCTAACACAGGCACCGAGTCCTTCGTCCCTCCGCCCCAACCAGCTCCAGAGGGTGCAACTCCTGTGGTTGCCATAGCACAGGACTCTGCAATAACATCAATAAAGGAGAGCGACCCGAGATGAGGCCACCTGTTTTATAGACACCTTGAGGCACTGCAGCAAACGTGTTGTGCTCAACTGAGAGACGTTTCATTTCCATAGCACGGGGAACAGGAGTGATCAGGGAGCAGCACAGCTCAGGTCTGCTCAAAAAAAAAGTAAAAAGACTGGGGGAAAAGGAAAAGAAAGGGGAAAAAGAGTCCTCTCTTCTTAAATGCACCCTTAAAATAAAGAAAATAGTAAACAGTCAAAAAACGGTCAATTGAGAAGCAAGTGGCATAGCTGCCATTTAATCTGTAGGATAGCTCAGGGTTTCTCATCAGCTTTAGCAGAAGGGAAGGAGGGAAAGAAACCCAGGAGAAGAAGGGACAGAGTCAGAGTTCCCTTTTTAAAGGATGTCAGTAAATGAGTCATTAGATGTTATCACTGTCTCCTTAATTCGAGAATGTTCAACACAGTCCCAAGGGGAAGGGAGAGAGGTTTACTGAAAAATACATATTCCTCACTTAGGGACAGGAGGATCAGGCCAAAGAGCTGCAGGCCAGCTACAGAAGACAACAGAGGGGAAAAGCCATAGGGTTTAGCAGCATCCACATTGTCCCCATCAGGGAGAAAGGAACAGCAAGTACAACAAGGCCAGCCAAAGACAGCCCTGGTGATTTCCAGAAGTGTGAGGACTCTAACTGGCCACATAGTGGATGCCTGGTTAAATAACCTTTTAAACACAGCTATCATGTATTTCTGAAACAAGTCCCTTTTGTTAGGCACATTTGTAGTGTAACAGAGACTGAGCTTGGGTTACCTAGAGTGGTTTTGGGAAACCACTTGAGGAAACACAGATCCAACCTCCCAGAGCTTCCACTTAACTTTGCTGTCAAACTGAACTCTGCTAAACAGGTTCCTAAATTGTTCCTGTGGGTCTCCCTGAGGCCACAGCACCCTGCCAGCCAGAGCCGCTATCCCATGGCAGCCTCTGACTCCATGGAGCTCAGGGGGACCAGCCCAAGGCCAAGAGCCAGCAACAATGCCCCCAGCGCCAAAAGCCACCACAGCCTGCTGAGAACAAGCTTCCCCCATCCCAGCTTGGCAGCAGAAGTACTTTGGGGTTCCATCTCCCAAGTGTTTCCACACCCACACTGTTCCTGGAGCACCGGCTGGCCCCAGAGCCACTGTGGACCCTCAGTGGGGAAAATCACAACTCCTTTCCTGCAAAGGCTTAATCAAGCAGAAATATGATAATAAGAGCTTGCCAGTTTGGCACACAACATTGTAACAGATCCAGTTACCAGCAATTAGACACTCCACCCCGATTAATTTGTGCTAGAAATCCTGTGACAGTTTTAAACAGAGAGCGTGATTATGTGTTCAAACTATTTACCAAAGGTTGGGGTGATTTCTCTGTCATTTAAAATGTTGTATATTAAGGCTGGACATTTTATTCAGAGATATTTACTGTACTTTCAATGAGACATTCAGAGAAGTACTTTCATTAAACAAGAATTTAAACTCGATCATACAATGGACCTCTGTGATTAGTCATGGACCCCACTGCCATTCATGCTGAATTTTTAAGTCACACATTCTTGCAAATCTCTGCTTTATGGGTTTTTTTAATATTGTTGGTTGCCTCTATGATTCGAAAATGTCTCCTGCTGTATTTCCATATGCCCTTCTCCCATGGGTTGCTTATGCCACATTTCCCATTATTTGAGACACTGTCTTTGTGCAGGGTTGGGGACACCACAACCTCTGGGACCCCATGGCCACAGGGCTGTGCCCAGGGGCCTTGCTCCTCTGCTTGTTGCACAGATGAGGAACAGGCCGAGATTTCAGGGATATTCCTCACCCCTTGCTAACACCCCACCCACAACCTCTCTGCCATCTGTGCCTCTGTGCCTCTTCAGTTGACAACTCATCTGTAAATTGTCTTGCAGGGTCTGATATTATTTAGTAGATCCAAGTAGTCAGTGAAAATTGGTTACATTCCTACTGCAAGGTACACACAGAGAGGGCAGGGGTTAAGATTTGGCTTGTGCAATTCATCTTCTCCCTACTGCCATCTCATTTGCTGCCTAACTCAATATGAGATCCTTCAGAGCGTGAATTCTGATCTGGGACCATCTCCACCTGGGTATGAACCAGTCTCATATTTTGCAGAGGCCACTAAAAGCAGGAGCTGCTAGATGATCCAGCCTATGCTCCATCCAGTTGAGTTTCAAGTCTCTGGCAACAGATTGCATCAAATCCCTCACAGTAACTCGGGCAGTACTTTGCAGCAATGCAAAAATACTTCCTAGATTTCTAGGCTTCCTGGTTAGCTGCTGTTTTGTACACTCCATATGAATATTTGTACTACTCGGGGTGACCGCAGCAGCTTTACAATAAATGTGAGGGTGCTGGTTTCCTTCATAAAGCCACAATGCAAGAAAAAACAAGCATCAGAAGCATCATGTTTGTCAGAAGACTTGCTGCTTAACAGTGCATGCATAAAGAGGCATCCCATCCTGCAGGACACAAGTTAGTCACTGGGTACACTTACTGTAACTTACTATTCTATTTGGTCCTTAATTCCTTTAAGAAGAGGGTAAGCAAACTTCTGCCCGGACAGCTTGAGCTGCTGAGCTCACAAGGGTCATTCCTCAGTTTCCCACAGATTGATTTTGGAGCTGCCAGCAACTGTCCACATTCATCTGTGCTCAGGTTAACACTGCTGGACCAATCCTCAGCCTGGCTACTGAGCATCTCTCAACTCTCCTGCTCTTTCTTCATCCAAACTGCAAATGTCCACTGTTCCCACAAGCCTTTGCAATTTCCAGTGTTCCTTTTTTACCTCTGGTGTCCCTTAAGCCACAAACTTCTTTCTTTCTTGCATTCAGTAGATTGTCTGCTGCTTTTGAGTTTTCTCTCACATTTCTTGCCAAGCTCCTGTCTTTTACTTGCTTTACTGACTTCACATCACCATCAGCTACCTCAGACTGGCTAGCATTAAAAATTGCAACATATTCCCAGATTTCAAGCCATAGCCTACAGAAGACCAGCATTTTCCTTAGGGTTTTCCCATCTTCAGAACCCTTATTTCAGTAGCAAAATCCTATTCCTCCCTCTAAGAACTACTTTGTGCAAAGAACAACGCCCTGTGGCCCTCAGCAAAGTGACCTATGTGTGAAGTTAGCTCTTCTTGGAGCAGGAGGCTGGGCTGGGTGACCTCTGCAAATGCCTTCTCAGCTCAATTTTTAAATTGCTTAGGCTATAACCTCCTGGGAGGAAAGACTGTCTTAAACAGGATTCTGTTCTTTTTAGAAAGAACACATGTGAGCACCAAGTACTTGCAGCAATAAGCAGTGCTTATGGTATGAATATACTATGTATGTGTTCCAAGTGCTCTCCCTTTCCTGGAGTGATTACTTACTTTCAGCAGAAGTGAAATTGAGTATATGTTCTTCAAGAGCTATCTTTGGCCTTTCATGTGCTCTTATGAAAAGGTTTTTACCCTATCAGGGAACCCAAAATATCCTGGAGCCTCAGTCCATACAATGAAAAGCTATGTGCAAATTTAAGAAACAATAATACAATTATTTTGCTCTGGTGCACAGGGAAGCAGCACCAAACTGACGGCACAACTGTATTTGCTTCTGGTACCAAGACTATGGGTGGGGTTGGAAATCACTTCACCAAATGGCTTTTGAAGCTGTCGTCGACAGTCTTTCATTAGGGCTTTTCAGACACCGCAGAACTAAATTAGTCACACCTTTATTTGAACAGACTTTCCTCACCCACCTCTGCAAAATCACCCCATGTGCTCAGATTCTCAGCTCCCTCACGAGCTGCTCGGTGTAGGGGGTGAGCGATGTTCGCACGGAACAGAGGCAAAGATGCTCTTCTCAGTAATGGCCTCCCCCAGCGACTCACTTGCAGCAACAAGGCAAAGCTGCAAAATACAGACATGCAAGCCTTAAAAGCCTGAGTTCATTTTGCTCCTCTATTCCCACACCTTACTGGAAGCTGGCAGCAAAAGGTCTCCGTTTGCAGATTTTGCAGACAGACGTTTGAGAAGGACTCACATTGGCAGAAAGAAGAAAGGGATGGAGCAAAACAGCCACTGGAATCAAGAAACAGAGAAAGCAGGATGAAGGAAATGGAAGAGTACAGAAAGCCTGCCACGTGAAAATAAAATTAAGAGAGAGATGAGTTATTAATGATGATGGAAAATTTAAGAGGAAGATGGAAGATTATAACAGGGGAAACAGAAGTGGGAGGAAGCAGTCATGGGACATATAGGGGTAAATACAGCTGTAAAAGGGTGGGGAAAAAATCAAAACCACATTTACACCCATTTTTCTTCCTAACAACAGGGATTAAAGATTTGCATAGGGAATACGTCTGAATCAGTTTAAAATGCTGCGTGAGAAACACCAGAAACCAAAACATGAAGTGAGCAACGTGTCCTATTTTCAGCCCCAGAACTCAAGTGACTCCAGCAGTTTCTCAGGCAATTGCTTTCTGCAGCAATTCAGTGGAATCAGGCACAGGGAAGTCCTGGTTTCTCTTGGAGACTGTGGCTTAAACCTAGAGTTGCCAGAAACAGCAGACAGAAAGGGATCTGTAAGGGTTCTGAACATTTGTCTCCACTTGTGCCTATTTATTGTTGTCACTTTCTTCCTTGTGCACTTTTCCCTACAAAGCACACCAGTTACTGGGCTTCAGTAATTCCTAACACCAACTGAGTACATATCCACCTCAGATATATATTTAGTTCCTTCCCACAGCTTGTGCTAGCCCACCTGAAAGATGTAAAATCTTACTCTTTTGAAGAAACTACCAAAAGTGCACATAGAGAGTCAATTAATCTGTTTCCCCAAACCTACAGAAAAGGACCATGAGGAGCAAGCACCAGAGAAGTGAAGGTGATAGTAGCTTTGTATCCCTCAGCCCTGCTTTACTGCTCTCTCTTGAAGGTCACCTTTTTACTTCTAATGACAAAGAAATTGAAAAATAAAGGGAAATAAAATGAATTGTAAACAATTATTTAGAAGTGGAATCAAGTATTTTCTAGCCAGCTCCTCTTGGGTACCCAAATGAAGATTGTCTGGATTCAGTTGCTAGGGTTTGTTTTCAGAGAAGAGGAAACAATCACTGGGATGTACTCTGGAGATAAACAGAGTTCTTGTTTTTATGCTCATTTTGCCACTGGATCACTGCAGCTACTGAAAGTATCTGCCCCTGTGCAGCAGAGAGTTATTTGAAGCCAACAGCTCTCTCTATGAGTCAAAGTCCTATTGTCTAAAAAAAGACAAAAACCAAAGTAGGTAGAGTTTGTATCTTTGCTCCAGTTGACCCAGGAGGAGGCATCAAAGTTTCTGGCTTTTTTTCCACTCCTCTTCGCAACAAGTGAGGATAGAATAGGACAAACAAGGAACTATTGTTCAGATCTGATCAAAAGCAGCAGAGGCACATCTCTGTTCAAAGGGAGTCTGTCTGCTTCAGATGGTGTGAATGGTCTCAGAAACTCGTGTAACTCTCTCCCCTCCATGCACACAAGGCAAACCCTCGCTGAGCATTTTCTCAGCCACTGCCAACCTCACCCTGAACAACAGCACTAAAGTCAACCAGCTCGTATCTCCAGTGCTTCCATGCTGAAAGTCAGGACATCCGCAGCTGCAGATTGAGGATTTTTGTTTTCTTTTTTTTAAATCAGAGCAAGTTGCCAGCTGAGGCAACCAATGCCTATCCTGCAACCTCAGCCTTCAGGCTGAAAAGGCATGGAAACCAATTATATGGCAAGGAACAACCACTGGCTTGAAACAATTTCCTCTGAGTGGAAGTATTTGATGCTGAAGGTGCCAATCAGACACCTTGCAGCAAGTCCCTTCACATGTCCTTTGCCTCAGTGTCACTTTCTTTTAGGCTTGCACAGACACTTCTTCAGCTGCCAGCTGTAACAGCATACAAGATTTCCAGAATGCATCTTTCAACCAGGGGAACACAACAGAGTTTTTAATATCAGCTTGCAAGTAATAAAAAAGTAACGTATTTTTGGCTATTTAGATAGTGACGTGGCTAGAACAAACTCCTTTGTTTCCAGCAGCTGTTAACAATACCTGTAGGGAGCTGTTCCCAAGGCAGTTATCTCTGGCACTAGCAGCAGGAGGATGTAAACAGCATGGATCAAGTTAATGGAAAACATTGTGCAGGCAAATCTGAAAGGAGCAGTGTTTAGCTGGGCCTCTCTCACAGGGATTACGTTCTCACAGGCAGCAGCAGGCAGGCCTTGCCGGGGGTGGGCAGCCGGGGCTCTGGGCAGGGCTGGCCGAGCCGGAGGCACCCGGCTGGGAGGATGTGCAGGGACTGACAGCCCCGGGCTGGGAGGATGTGCAGGGACAGCCCCGGGCTGGGAGCTCGGGGTCAGCACCCAGGGAACACCTCCAGCACGGAGCTGGCTGGGGAAGGGTGAGGCAGGAGCCAGCGTGTGGCTGTCTGCATCCATCCACACAGACGGACACTAAGATTAGAAAGATACTGCAGGGTTATTTTGAATGACATAGTCCAGGCTTGTACACTGTGGGAGGTGTGATGGGAACCCTTTCTGTCTTTCTTGATAATTTAATGAGCTGTTGTAATGAGGGATCCACCGAGCCCCTCATTTGTATGCAGTTCCCACATGAGATGTGAATATTAAATTCCTCCAAGTATGAATCAGCACCTCTTACTCCCACAGCTTCCCTCTATCTCTCAATCTTCACCAGCTCCACAGCTCCAGATTACCCTCATGGTCCCCTGGGCTCCCCCACTCCACTGCCACCTCAGTAGTGACCAGAGGAGATTGATGGACCCAGATCACAGCCAGAAGCATCAGCCACTCAGCAGAACCAAGCAGGAGACAAGGTCTGAGTTCTTTTGTGAAAGCCAACTGCAAACAGGCGAGTGCTGTGCCCTGCTAGCCTTTGGGAAAATTGTATGGCATGGGAAATTTAACCTACAGGGCATCACTGCCTCTGACACCTGGTAGTTTAAATAATGAATTGGTAATTATAAACCCTTTTGACATAAAAATGAAGTTTAAAAAAACAAACTTTTGAGACACACCTTTTGATGGTGAAGGGCTTTCCCACGTAGATTCCACCAGCAGCTGTCACTCAGCACTGGCAGACAGCAGGTGCTTGCCACTCCAAATGGGGAGAGACACTCACCAAACTAGAAAAGTCAGGGGCTAAACAAGTTTGCAAAAAGCAGCAATTCCAGTCCAGAAATGATTTCCATAGCAGAGAAGAGGAAGTGTTCCCTGAGGATAAGGAGGCTGGCTGGATTTCACTTTTTTTCTGCTGAATAGATGTTCTTTAGTATGCAATAAAGAAGGAAAAATAATGGGAGAATGGGACAAAACTGAAAAAATCACAATTGCAGTGCAAAAGTCACCACATGCTCCTGCAAAACAGGCTGTTCTGTATTTCCACAGTCCTGGGAGTTGTAGACCAGAATTTCTCAATAAAGTGTGCTAAGCTCAAAGGCATGAAGATAGCGACAGATCCAGACTTGTCAGTGCCATGAACACTTGTCTTGGCCACAACATACAGCGTGTACACAAAGTGCTGCATCCACCTCCAATGCCTTCCATGTTATACTCAAACCTGTGCAGAAAGTCCCAGCCCAGAAATGTCCAGAAACTGCAGTTCAACTGCATGTCTCAATATAAAAACAAACCCAGGATTTCAAACACCACAATTTCTGCTGTAGAGTCCTTCCCACAGTCACCCACCCAGACTCAGCTGCTTGAGATCTCCAGGACCAAAGCCAAGAGTGTAATAGGAAGGAGAAAGTACAAACACCATACCCAGTAAATGGGAACTTTATTAAACTACCGAGTTACTCAGAAATGTATAAATGTTCCATTAAATACAGTTGGTTTTCTTTTACACAGATTTATAGAAATTTATTTACATGTTCCAAACACATTTAAATTATTTTTCAAGCTTGCTACCAATAAAATTTGTTGCTTTCTTTAAAAAAAAGGAAAACTGTCAATCATCTGCTCTTGCAGATGTGCATACATCCATACAGATACAAATATAAAGGGAGATGCTTTTGTATCTAACCCACAATGCAGGCAGTGTCCAAAAAGCTTATCCAAAAAGCAAAACATTTGCCCTTGCAGAAAAGTGGGCTCTATAAATTCTCCCTGTGGGACAGACTCAAACAAGAGGCCCTGTGCAATACTTTATGGTGTTTGGGTATGATGTCTGCATCAAGACTGGCTAGTATGTGGGAGGAGCCAAAGGCCCCTTGCCAGATTCAAACCTCAAAGCTAGCTGTCCCTGATACCAGCCCGTGAGAAGCATGTGAGCTCATTCTCACTGAATTACACTCTCCCAGCACAGAGGGATAGAGCAGACAAACAGATCTAGCACTAGCATGTCAGTGCCACTTGTCCAAAGAGATTTCCCTTTTGTTTTTTATTTTATTCTTAAATGAGGCTTAATTCGTAAGTGAATAAAAGGCAATTCTTTAAATAATGCTTAGGAGAACAGCACTTTCTCCACCTAAATACATTTCTATTGGGAAGATGCACAGCATGCTGAATGAGTTTTCCCTCATTCTCTGTATCTTAGCCTGAGAGAAGTTAAAATTTGTATCTGCAAGTAAAAAGGGGTGGTTTTTACTTTGCAAAAAGCTTATCAAATGCTAGTTTAATTCCTTTAGAGTCTTTAAACATAAAAACCCCACATTTGAAGCAACCAAAGAACTCTACAAAAACATTGTCATGCGTAAGCTCTGTGTTTCATGCTAAATATTCTTGTTGACAAGGAGAAGGAGTAGAGGAGGAGGAGGAGGAGGAGGAGGAGGAGGAGGAGGAGGAGGCAGGGAAACGAATGGCTCAATCAGAGCCATTGCAACATTCAAGTAGTTTGGTAGTATACAAACCAGTGGAAACATGGAATGGTAAGAAAGTGCTCGGCACTACATTGCAGCCTTCAAGAGCTGAACTGCAAATATCCTGATATGTATCATAAATATATGGCACTTCAGTATGACCAAAAGCTGGCAAGTTTGCTTGTGATCAAAACAAGTCAGGAGTAGTCGTCATGCCAATGGCCCTTCCAACAGGCACAGCCTCCAGCTGTGCTATCCAATGCAGCACCAGCCATATCCACTTGTGCATGCAAGACAATGCTGCCACATTCTTGGAGAACAAGCCTCCTGCCCAGCAGAAAGCCTTCCCCAGACACACATACACATTCATAAAACATGCTATAAATTCTTCAGGGAGGTTAAAGACAGCCATAAACAGCAAAGGTCTTGTTTTACAATTTTTTGGCCAGCAGTTCCCAGTCTGTCCAATTGCCAGCAATGGACTTTGCAACAGGCAAAAAGAGCTCCCGAATCCAAGGAATTGAAAGCAATGGAAAGTACAATCACCTAAGTTCATTTCAGTACTGTTCCACAGGATTCATTTTGACATCAAATAAGAAAACAACAAGCACAAAGGCTTGAGTCCTAGGAAGAATCTTATATACACAAAAAAACTGGCCTTAATCCATGTTTTCTGTCACAAAGTGTTTCATCTCATAGTTAAAACTTCTTAAAACTTTTTGGCTTTTGGTAACTTTTTATCACAAATGTGAAGATTTGCTCTTCTGCTCACATTCCATCACAGTAGCTTTAAATACATTCAAATTCATAAAAAAGGATTTAGACCAGAACACAGCTACTTGCCCTTTTCCAACAGTGTGCCGTACTTCAATAAGCACATGATGCCATGTATTGGCAAGGTTAGTGTTTTAAGGAATTTCACTACACAGACATCCAGTGCTTGGACAAGTGTTCACATTCCAAGATTAAAAAGCCTCTCCCTTATTTCAATAATGGCTTCAGGATTTTACCAATTGTGGTTCGGTTTGCATCCTTCAGTTTAAGAGATGCCTTTTCCACTGTTCCCTGTTCCTTTGGTGCAGGCTCTGCTTTGGTGCTGACAGCTTCACCCTGCAGGATGCTTCTTCCAACCACTCTAGCACTATTTGCTCTCTTTAAAGTACTCATGCTGTTCTCCTTTGGATTTGGATCATCAGAGGTCGCTGCTGGCTTCCCTTTAGGCAGCCTCTGGGACACAGACCTTGTGATGGGTGGAGGTCTGGATGAGGTGGACAGATCCACTTTTGCACGCTTTGAAGAAGAGGCCACTGTATTCCTTGCAAAGTTTGGGACAGCAGGTGGTGCTTTGGGAATACTGACTGTGGCAACCTTGGTGTCATCTGCAGGGGTCTGGGGTTTTACACTGGAGCGACACATCTTTGTTTCATCTGTCTTTGATTTGACATTACTCCTAATGGGTTTAGAGATTGGCTTCTTGAGAGCGACTCTGTCCCTCTCGAAATGAGCACTGCTTGAGGTGACAGTGCCCCTTCGTAACCTTGGCTCTTCTACTGACATGCTGTGCCTGTAGGGACTTCTTGGCAGTGTGTCTGTTGTGCCTCGGACAGAGCTGCGGTGAGACAGCCGACTCTCCACGGTGCTGCTTTCACGAAGGGCTGGCTTGGCTTCTGGCTTTTTCACGGTGCTGGGTGCCCTGTTCGACCGAGAAATAGGCACTACTTTCCTCATACTTTCATTCTCAGAGGCATTTAAAGTTCTGACAGGTCTGGAAGGAGCTGTGTGGTTAGGGCGAGTGCCACTGGGTTTTGTGGAGCTTGGAGATCGATCTTTTAGAGAGTTTGTCTTTGGTCCTACTGGATCTTTATTTTTTATGGGTTTTTCTTTAGGAAGGGTGTGCTTGCTATCAGCATCATCCTTATCATTGGCAGAAGTGTGAAGAGACAGGTCCTTGTCAGAGGTGGAATTCAGGTTTGAGAAGAAAGATCTAGCCTTGTGTTGAGCATCATTGCCAGAAGAGCATGCTTTGCCAGCCTCACTTCTTATTTCATTGTCTGCCGATTTAAAATCGTTTCCCTCTTCAGAGTCCAACGTCAAAGAACAATCAGTCGTGGTATCTGACATGTAGCACACTGGCCCATCTTCCCTACTTCCTGAAACACTTGTATCCATAGACATAGGGCTGCTGCTGCTGGGCTCTAAAGCTTCAGTCTTGCAACCCACTGTCTTGGCTTGATGGTCACGGGCCTCTCTGGAACTCCTGCCAGCTGGAGGCAGCTCATCATCGGCAGTGCTCAGGGAACGGAAGCTCAGATCATCCAGAGTCTCCAGGTCTGTCCCACCAGCATCCTCTAAATATATTAAAGGTGCATCTTCTGCAGGCTTTGCTCCTTGGATATCAAACTTTCGTAACCCTTTAACAAGTTCACGCTCCTCAATTGCAAGGGCCAGAGCATTTATGTCTGTGGACTCCTCGCAGGACACGTTGGAAGTGTGCAAGTTGTAGTCAGTGCTCCTCTGTGAGAAATGGGCACCAGGACTGGCTGAGCTGCTGAGGTGGCTGGGCTGAGCTGGAGGCACCTGCACAGGGCCACCACTTTTCACTTCCATTTCAGACTGCTGGTGTAAGTGCAAGGTATTTAAGTTGAGATCTCTTGTTTCCTTGGATTCCGTCCAGGCTACGTTAGGTTTTGCTTGCCGGGTGTTTGCACGGGGAAGGCTGTTAAACTTGTTTGGATCCTCATCTTTGGAGATTTCCAGGAAACTCTGCAACTCCCTGTCTGCAGTCATCCCCAAAGAAAGTCGAGAGCGTCTGGAATTTGTGTTTCTGTACAAAGGGCTCTGAGGCCTCTGCTGCAAGAAGGGAAGAAATTCTCCAAGTCCGTTTTTAGCCAACATCTCTACATCATTTTCACTGCTGCTCCTCCCAAAGCTCCCAAGCTCTCCAGCTGCCCAGGATCGACGCTTCTCCTCCAGCTCCTTTCGCCTTTGCAGACTATGGAGCTCCTGGATTTCTCGTTCCCTATTCTCCTGAAGGAGGAAAATCACAAATATGTGTCTCAGAGGACAGTGTCCTATGCATAAGAACAAGGCACACTCCTTCCTCTCTCCCTTTATTTCTTCCCATGGAAGTTAGCTCCTACTGCTGTCACCCACTCCCAACCTCCAATACATACACACACATGAAATCACCTTGGCAACCACAGCCTGCAACCATTAACCCTATGGAGAGCAGCTCCCTGCATAACCAATGGGATGACACATCCATCTGGTCAGCATACGCAAAAAAAAGCACCAGACCTTGCAAAGACCAACAAATTGACCCATCAAACCCAAGCAGATGTCACATCTTAGAATTACAGAACATGCTGAGTTGGAAGGGACACACAGGGATCACTGAATTCAACCCCTGGCCCTGGACAGGACCATCCCCAAGAGTCACACCATGTGCCTGAGAGCATCGTCCAAACACTTGAATTCTGTCAGGCTCGGCGCCGTGACCTCTTCCCTGGGCAGCCTGTTCCAGTGCCCAAGCACTCTTTGCTCGAGCCAAAGAGTTCCAGATGTAAGATGGAGAGCACCAAGTCCTCACTAAGTTTAAAGGTGGCAGTCTTACCAGGTGAGTAAACCTCTATCTAATCTTAACATTCTTATTTTAAGACAAACTTGTCTGACCAGCACACAGCCAATGCGGTTTTTCCAACCTACCTTACTACAACTGCAACTGTTCCTCAGCAAGTCCAACTTCTGCACAGTGATACTTTCCTCTACCATTACAGACTGAAAATTTTGTGAAAAGGCATTGCTTAATTGCATATGAAAGCAAATAGAAAAGTTAACACAATGCCTCACAATAGTTAGACATCAACTGACACCACTCAAGGACCATCAGTCAATGTCTCACTTCAATTTTGGATCTCATAATCACTGTCGGTTTCAAAAACTGCCAACTGTAGTACAGAGATTGCCCACGGTAGGAAGGAGATTTTGGCAGCTAAACTGAGGGATTTTGGTTCAGGAAGCCATAGAAGAGGTAGTTTGAATTTGAAAGACAACACAGTAAACACTTTTTTACTAAAATAATTAGCAGTGATTTACTGTGAATATCAGCATTTTAACTGTTACCTCTAGGCTTCAGATTTATTTTAACTGCACCTTTGGTTGAACTTTCTGGGTTACTTTCTGAAATGAAGAACTTGGCTTGCTGCAGCCAGTACAGCTGTAGCAAAAGAAAGGAAGAAGAGGCTAGTCTTGACAGAGGATTCAAAAATTACATGATTTTCCAGCATGTTGTTAAATCTGGTCTAATCAATGACACACTGTTTAAAAAATCACACCTTTATTTGTCTAACGCTTTGTGTAGCTCAATCTTTCCATTGTTGTGACAACAGAAGAGCTGCACCACTAGGAAAAGTCACCTGAAAGCTTTCAGTAAACAAAAGCCTAATGCTTTGGGATGAATGGATTAATCTACACCTCTTAAAGTGGATTTGAGACTATGCTGGGCTCTGAAAGATAGGATGCATTAGAGACCTAAGAAACCTGAACATCTAAGAAAGGAAAAAGAAAAAACTCACATTTCAGGAAAAATGTTTGGCAGGAAGCTTTCCTTCACAGGTATGGAATTACAGAATGAATTCTTGCCAAATGCTAAAGGTCAACTTTAAATATGCCATTGTCAAGAGAAATTGTTAAAAATAGTGGCAGATACTAATACCATATTAGAAAAAGAATATTTTAACCTCACCCAGAATATCTTTAGGAGATTTTACTCAGATGAAGAACGTATTTTAAGCACATAGTTAGACATGCCAAAAAATTGCAAAAAAGTTTAAATATTTGAAATATGTGCACATGGCCATGGTGGTACAAGCCAACTTTTTAGACTGTTGGACGTGCTGTCAACACATCACATTCTTTTGTCAGAACTGCCATTTTTATTCTAAATGGTTCTGGTAATGTTGTAGGAACAATGGTCAATCCACAGTTAGCAAGCAAATCTTCTCAAATTTGCAAGCAAGAGTCTAATTTGTCATTATTTAGAGTGTATGTGCTTATTACAAAGAGGGGACCTCAAAAGTAATAGCTATCCATCCACTGCTTGTAATATGTGACTATGAATGAAATCTTCAATCCCCAGTATTTGAACATATCTGGATGAAGTCCTCTCTTGCTAAACTGACTGCAACAGCTATCACCATTTGGTTTTAGACATTTGTGCAATGTGCACCCTCCTGTAACTATGTGCTGTCTTGGGTGGTAAAGGTTAGGCAAACTAATGGTACAACAGGCACATTAGCTGAACATCCTGTCAGCTCGCTCCGAATCAACACTGTTCTTTTCTTTCTGAACCAAAGCTTTTATCCAAAGTGCTGCCAAAGGCAGATTGCAAAAGGGCACTGATCCAGCTCATTAATTCTATTTATATAGACCTAAAAAATGTCTGTAACAATAGACAGACTTTGCTGAACGAAAACTAACCAACACCAATACTGCTCCTCCATCTTAGTACATTTCCTGAATTATTTAGGACCAATTCAGGGTACTCAGCGAATGAATGTCACACTGGGGATAAGGTATCTTGCTGCCATAGGCCTGTTTCAAGTTTTCACCCACAAAAATCCTTTGAAAGGACAAAGTAGAATACACAGCCCTTACTTTATTTGGTGAAGTGCCTCTAGCCACGTAGAGGAAGGCAGTGGAGAGCCTGAGCTAGTGTGGATTCAGGCAGGTACATCCAAGGAATGGCAGGGAACACCTCAAAGCCTTTCCAACTATCCAATACTACCAGGCCAACACCTGAACAGTGACCCATGGTCAGGAAATCTGTGCAATCTGTTTCACAGCTCAGCTTAGTAGCCACCAGCCTCCTCACCAAAACAGAAGGGAGGTGCCCACTTACAAGCAGGTCAATGAACAACCCTAACAATCATCCCAGTGGTCTGGCCCACCTGAAACAGAAGATGCCGAGCAGCAGGGCTGCTCACAATGGCCATTCCCACCTGGCTTCTGGCAAGGAATGCTTCCAGGAGGGCAGTTTTCTGTAGTCATTTGAGCAAATAGATCAAATACTACAAGATGCAAAATGCCCCTTAAGCAGAGAAACCAACTTAATTCATGTGAGCCAATATCCATTTCAGAAGTGTGAGAATCCCATTCAGCACTCTTACCTTAACAGATGTGTTGAATCTTATGCAGAAGTCCCTAAATATCTGGAAACACTCATCCAACTTCATAGTTTCTTTGTCTTCACAGAAAAAGTCAATGAGAGCATTTCCCTCCTTTTGCAGTTCTCGTTTCTGGTGTTCAAGCTCCTTCAGATGCCTTACAGCAAACTGCAGCAAAAACCATACACACATGAACCAGACAGAAAAATTAAAGTCACAACAGGTCATGCATATATTAGGAACTTATGAAATTCATGTTCCAAGCTAGAAGCTGTTACAGAGCCCAGGAAATTAAAATTTTGATGGAGATCTCGTACTAACAAAAGGACACATGCCATTTCAGCAAACTGAGTAAAGAAGGTCAGGAAAAATGGATCAATCAAAAAGTACATTCTCGTGACTAGGATGGAAACCAGGAAAAAGCTCAAAAGCCCTTGAACAAACTTACTGCTTTAAGTTTTAGATGAGTAAAATCAAAGACTGTACTAAAACATTGACAGACGTCCTGGGAGCTCCTTAAAAGCTCCTCATTCCTTATTTTCCCATTTCCCCTTCAACCTTCAACTAAGCATGAAGGATTAATTCCTCCTCCCCACTTTTCCAAAAACACACATGAACTGATTCATGGATATACACCACAAAATCAATTCCTTCCTAAGGTGACCATAGACTACAAGAAAAAAGGTTTTCATACTTGAAAGGCAAGGAACCACTGAAAATACATGTATTTTAACACATCCCGAAAACGTTCCCCTAAAGTAGCACTTTGAATCATAAGTACAGAGCAATACAGACAGGATGAGACTAGTTTAGTGGAAGAAGATTCAGGAGGAAGAGAATAAGGCTGTGATTAGACTTTGAGCAGCAGAACTCCTTAAAACACTTTGATTAGGTGCCCTGTCTCCTCTGTCTGCATCACCAGCTATCCACTTCTATTCTTGCACAATCCCCCATCTGACACCACCTGTAGCTCAAAGTAACCTGAGAAGAAAAGTTAATTCTTCAGACAAATCTCTTCTCTAACTCATAGTCACCTAAATATTTTTCATTTTTCATAATGTAGCACTGGGGTGGGAAAATGCAGCTGGAGGCACTGGTGACCACTTAATCCAAACCTCCTTTCAGGAATTACTTGGAAAATTTTACCACTAGGATAGGAATAAATATGACTTGCTAGTCTTAAGAAAAAAAAGAAAAAAGAGGGGACAAATAAGTCCACAATAAAACCTGAAGATAAACTGGACAACTGATAAAAGCATACATCAAAAAATAGTTCCTCCCACATATTTCAGGAGTTTATTCACAAGGGTGAAATAATCAAAGCTGACTTTTAGATCAGCTTGGTTATCACCTGTAATTTAGAAACAAAATCCGGAAATGTTTATGCAAGGTATGCATTTGTAAATTATTTTTTCCCCAACATTTCTTTTGGAATGTGGCCTAAACAAGGTTGCAGTGTTACATAAAACCACCTATTAAATTTTTTAAAATCCCAAACATGTTAAAACATAACATTAAAGAGTCTGGGTGCAATGGATAAAAGCCAACAATTCAGAGTGAATGAGGACAGGTATTTCAATCTTAACCTGCCCCTTTCTTCATCAGCTTTTCATCTCCTGAAAAACTACAGGGACTATTAACTACATTTGCAAGTTGAAAATCAGGGTGGGTTAAGTTCCAGATCAACACCTGCCTTCTTACTTTTAATAATTACCTGTAGTGTGAAACAGAAAAAAATCATTTAATTGAAGTATAATATGTATTTCTCGGGGCATCACCACATACTCAGAAAATACCAAAAACTCTGCTTCCAAGGTAAGTGCTATATACATCCAGGCCTGTAAAGTCACTGCAGTACTCAATAAAATAAAAAAAAAAGGAGAACCCACACAGCATAATGGTATGGCTCTGAGTAAGAGAGACTCTGTGTTAAGGGTAAATTAGTAGAGAAAAGAGTCCCTTAACCTTCCAGCTTCCAGCAATATCTCTTCAGTCACCCAGCCATCAAGATTCGTCCCTCAGCACACCCTCAGCTAAAACTGATGTGCTCCAGAATAACCTAACATGCAGACATTATATTTTGGGCAGCTGCAAAGTACAAAACCAGAGACCACTCCAAATTGTCTTTTATTTTAACTACTGATCTTCATCAGTGACTTCGCACGCACTAAACACGCTTGCCTAACAAGCCTTGGGCAATGTACACTCAATATCCCTCCCTGTAAAAACACAGCCCTTCCAACAATCTTACTTGACAAACAGCAGGAGGCTGGAACACCTTTGTACAAACTGACAGGCTAGGCATATTAGAACAGTGCTTCTGTTTATTGACAGGTCCACACAAATTACATTCAGCTGAGGAATGCTGCTGTATTCAGGCAACAGTAACACATTAACACAGATATCCTACAAACCTGGAGAAAGTTTTCCATCTGGTGAAAGAGTTTTGGGTCTCGTCGGATGCTGTCTTTAACAGATCTTGTCTTGACAGACAGTGAGTGCAGCTCTGCTTCTACACTATCAATGGATAACCTAAAAATAGCATGTACAGAGAACGTTTATCAAGAGAGAAGGAGTGGCCCACAGGTTAGCCACAACTGCAAAAGTGGATGCTTTACATGAGGTGCAAACAGGCTATCAAACAAGACCTGCCTGTTCAGGAAATCTTTCCAGAGTAGACACTGAAAATTAGGAGAGAGATAAGCACATTTCTTCTTATTTGCAACCTGAAAAGATTCCCATGGGGTGTGGTTTCATGATTAACTCCAGCCAGTCCTACCCACCTAACCTTAAAAAGGTTACTGCTGCCCTGCCTCTGTCCAGGTGTTCCTGTTCTCTCCTGGTGCCTAGCACTCATTTTCAAGATGGCCAGCCATCTCTGTGAACTAAAAATTAACCTAGGAAAAGGAAAAAGCCAATTTGTTCCAGATGGATCCTTTGCTTGGTCCAACTGACTACATGACTGTTTGAGTGCAGGAGCTACCACAAAAAGGGGGCCACAAGAGACCATCAGCCAGGACTACTGATTTTGGCAGTAGCATCTGGCATCATGAAATTGCACATCACACTCTTCTAAGCAGCCACAGCAATGCAACCCACACAGTCTCAACCCTGCAGTTACAATATTTCATCCTTCTACTAAACACCAGCAGTGAAGCTGCTGCTGTGAAAAGGGAACTCAGAAACTGAAGCTCACAGGAATCTGATCTGGTGTAATCTAAGTGTTGTCCTGGGAGACTCACTTTCCATATAACAGGAGCTCCCACTTAAACCTCCCAGTCACTTTGAGGGTAAATGCTTCTAAACCTATGGCGTTTCCTTCACAAAATAACTAAACTTTGCTTAGGAATGGAAGCAGTATAGGTAGCCAAGTGATATGAACTAACAACTGTACACATGCTCCTCCTAAGGTTGTCTCACCAGCACCATTTCAAACACTAAAGCTAAAGAACCTGTGGCAGCCTGACTGAAATGCACATGGCAGCAGATGGTGACACATCTGTAAGTTTGTCAGTACACACACAAATTAATATCATATTAGAGCTATATATGCAATAATTATATATATAATAGTAATATATATAATAGTTCCCTGTTTTGGGAAAACATGGTGGTTTTGCAACTAAGAAAAGCAGTAGAAAATACAGGCTACATTTTTCTGCCTGTGAAGGAGGAAGAGGATGGCCTACAAGTAAAGAAGGAAAGACACAAAAAATAAACAACATAATGGTAGTTGTTTTAACATGCTCTAACTGGGTGGATTTATGAGCAACTTGTACATGACAATTCTCTCTAAAGACTTTCCTCATGCCCAGTGGTGAGGTACATATTTAATTTTGTTTCATTTTCATGTACAAAGTGCACTCCCTGAATAGACTTCAGCATGAGTTACAACAGAAGATTTTCAGTGTTAACAAAGGTGATCAAAGAACAAAGTGGTTAGAAAATAAATATCACCAAATTTGGGACTCTGCCTGTTTCTCTCCTGTTTGCCAGGGGGCTTGGATGCTGAGGAAGGCTACATTCCCCAGCAGGCCACATGGCAAACTGCCAAAAAGGTGTGTGGGTTGGATGGCAGAGAGCCACACAGGTGGTCCCTCAAAAATTTTCTGATTAACTCCATGGCCACTCCTTTCCTCAGAAGATTTCAGTCTTTTGCAGACATTACTTAACCCTCCATCAGATCTAAGAAACTGGATTTTGCAGCTGGGAAAAGAATGTAAATAGATTGCCCTAAGCTCAAGAGTAAGGAAGTAGCAAAACTGGGAACAGAACTTCAGCATTGCTAGCTTCCAGGTTTCAGATTTAGATCACACTGTCTCACTGAAGTAAGCACAGTTACTGAGGTACGAATCAGCTTCAGTTTAAAATTACGCAGCTTCAGACTTTAAGCTGAAAAAATGCAGAGCCACAAACCCTTCAGATTTTCCAAGACAGCAAATGAAACCTCAAAAAGCATCTAAGTGAAGCCAGCACCTGCCCCTGATACCAGATTTGGAAAAGTATTGCAGCCTGCTCAGAAATTGATGGAAATTGGATTAAGGAAAAATAGTACCATGCTTTTAGCTCAATCCCTTGAAAGTAATGAAAAGGCACATGTATTTGACAGAGACAGAATTACCAAAAACCTATGGAGATCATGTAATAAAAAAACCTCATACCTGAAGGCACATTGCAGGCATACTTCTGCTAGTAAATGGAAATGAAGACCTCAAAGCTACAGTAAACATTTGTAAAGATCTGTTTTTGTGCCAAGACTTTCCTGAATAAGCCTCATTGCTTCGCAAATGAGAAAATTCCAATTTCACTCCAACCGTAAGTTTTCAGTTTTCTTTTAACTCACCTGGCGGCATCATGAACACTCCTAATTTTTTCTGAAAAGTTGAGAAGAGCAGCATCTTTCTTTTGGGCTTCCTGAAACAAACAGAACAAAACCAAAACACACACAATCCATTAACATTCCAGCACCATGCCAAAATCCCTAAGTCTGGCAGTTCTAAAGCTTCTGGGAGGGCACTTAAAGGTTTCTCTCCTGCATTGTTTTTCTTCCCATTCAATCCTAACACAACTGAGTGGAGGACATCCCTTAAAGAAAGGCAGGGATCAGAACTGGAGATTTTAAACAACAGCTTCCATTTTGCAGCGTAAAATAATAGCTGCTTCTGCCAGTGAACACAAGCCAGATGTATTAATAAGGAATGTCAGGGAAAGAACAATCTACTGATGCCACTGCTTGAGCAGATACGATGTTTCCTGCACAAACATCAATTTATACCCTATTAAATCTCTTAAGCCAGTTTGTACACAGATAACCAAAGTCAAACAGATGCCTTTAAATTCTCTCCCTTTTAAAATCAAAAAGTTTGAAAGGAAGGAAAAATAGCTTGAAAATGTCTGCAGCAGCTTTAAAAAACACACATCAGTCATTAAGGAGGAAGAAAAAACTGTCAAGAAGGCTGTTCAAAAGATTCAATGGGAAGATTGAGAGAATTTTTATCAAAATAAACCACTTCCACAGTGTAAGAATTTGGGACAATAAATCTACAGTGAAGAAGTTTGATGAAAGCAAGTTTCTACATGATGTAAAAACTTAACCTTTCTGTGGGGTTCCTGATAGGATGACCAAGTAGAGGTAATTTTTGGTGAATTTCATGGCAGGAGAAGAAAGGTGAAGATTAAATCAAAGCTGTGAGACAGTTGCTTTTTGGAGGCGCATGGCCCCTTATATTGTGTATCAATTAATGAACCTATATTTATAGAAGTTGCTTATACCAGCAAAATACATTTTCTATACCAGAGCAACAAAATGCAGCAGACTCATCCCAGGTTTGTTTGCTTTCGTGTCTGCCAGCTTGAGCAGCGACGACAGTTTGAATCCAACAGCGTTGCCAGCATAACCTCCCTAAAAAGAAACAATTTGCAGAAGAGCAAATGAGAAGCTGAGGCATGACATCAGAGCACTGCAGCACTAACAAGGAAGTACAGCCCACCAGCCATCTCCCTTTGGGATGTCACTTACCGCATTCATAATATTCCCAGCCTGAAGGACCAAGTGCAATATGGAATGCAGCTCCTCACAAGTCATTAACTCTGTAAGGAACAAGGAAATTGCTGTCTAACAATTGTTTGTTTAGAAATATAGTCAGTTAGCAAGCTCCTTTTCATCTCCAGCTTTTTTTTAAAATTTGACAAGAAACTCCAATAAACTGAAGAGGTCATGGGAAAGATAATGGCACTATTTAATTCCAATTCACAAGCACAACTGACAAACCTCAAGTGTATTTTCAGACTTTAACTTAGCAAGTGTAGTATTTCCAAGGCAACCTCCAGCAGCTAAGGAAACATTTGGGGGCTAATTCTGCAATGTGCAAAATGTCTCATGCAAGTGGTTAAGTATCCTCACCACCTACTAATTATTCCAGTGTGAGGCAAGTGCTCTGTGCCCTGCAGGATCCATTTGCCATCTGCCAGGATTGGGCTTTTGAACAACAACTCTTTTTTTAGGAGACTTGGCCGTAAGGCCTGAAAAGATAACAGACAATGTTTAAATTTTCCTTGCTTATCCCACTCCCATTATGAATCATCATTTTATTTCTGTATGATCACCAACTTAGAGCAGCATTTGTTTTACTTGTCATATCAAAGATGATTTAGCACAAAGTTGTATTCAGTGTGACATGGAGTCACATGGAATAAAACAGCCTTTTAAAGTTTTCCCATCACACAAGCCTGGTTTATATGTATGTATGTTTATTTCTTTGCAAAATGCACAGTAGTGTTCTGTGTAAATTCATACACCCTTTCACCCAGCCATATACCAGCAAAAAACAGTGTATGTGCAAAAAACAATATATGTGCACCAGAGGAATTGCCTTAGAAATAAGATGTGGAAATTCAAAACTGTAAAGAGTTAATAAATGTGGCACAGCAAACCAAGCAACTCCAAATTTGCAATTATCCATATGGCAAGAAAATCACTATGAGCTGGTTGTAATGTGAGGTACTATATGTTATATCAATGAAGAAAATAAAAGGTGGAATCCTTTTGATTGTAGTGTAAATACTTTGAAAAACTAGTTTGGTTCCAAGTCCACATTTTGTAATTTATCCTGCATTCAGCTGCACAACACAGTACAGTAATGAATTATTCTGGAAGCCCATAGCCCTTACACATTTGTATTTCAATACTAGCAACCTAAAAACATAGAAATAGTTAAATAACATTTGATCTAACAAGATAGATCCAAGGTGAGGACACAAGGATGAAGAGAGAGGAGAGAATAAATAAGAAAACAGCAAGTTTCACAAGGCCAAGAGGAGAAGGCAACTCCTAAAGACTTCACACAGTAGGAGCCCGCCCCGCGTCTCTGTGACATCCATCCATCGGCAGGCTAGGTGAGAATCCACCAGGCTGTTTAGACCATCCTAACCCTTAGTGATTATCAGCATTAAAATTGAAGTAAATATTCTCTCCATTTAATTACAGGAAAGAAACCTAGGAGACAGCAATAGAAAAGGAGACATAGTTCCTAAACAACTTGAGGCTATCAACAAACCCTGGAGTGAAAAGACCAAAAGGAGAAGAGCACATGACAAAGTGGACTGAACACAGGGAAGGCCCAGTCAGTGATTTGTGTGACTGGCCTGATGCAGGAGCTGGAGACCAAAGTGGCTCCTCTCTGGAGGGCATTAATTCACCACTTTACATATGTCTTGGGTGAAGGACACGAAGGACGTTAAGGTGTGGCTACTTTTATACATAACATATTCCCTCACATATGTCTGCTGCTCAAAACACAAAGAACAACGATTTAAAAGAGATGCTAATAAAAGGCCAAACTCAGACCTAATCCTAAGTACTGCACACTTTCCTGAGTCAATGAGAAGTTCAATCCCCACTGGTGGGAAAATGCTTTTTTTCCCTTTGCTTTCACTTGAAAGGACTATTCTAATCACCAGGGCTCATAATTGAATATTTTAATTAGTGCACTATTTTATACCCACTACAAGCAGTCTAAGCAGTGATCTAGTAGCCTGTCAAAAAATTTCCAACATGAAATACGAATTTCATATTGAGGAACAGGACAAAGAAGAACTCAAGATAATGTAAAGGGTCAGCATTAATGTTTAACTGGAACCAGGAAATCAACTATTTTCCTGCAGAGTAGAAGACCCTACATTACCCAACAAACAGGCACCTGCAGCAGTTCAAAACTTGAGAAATGTAAAGAGTAGAACAGGTATGCAGAGAAACAGAGAATACAAACAGAAAATCAAGGAATAGCAAAGGTATTCTTTACAATAAAGATTTTAACCTATCAATATCGCCACCTCAAAAGGAAGTAGCCAATAGAGAAACTTAGAAAATAGTCATTTTTTTCTATGGATCTCTGAAAGAATAAGCAGAGAGGTGTAACAACCACATTCCATCAGAGGGAGAGCAGTGCAGGAATGAGCAAACTGCACTCAAAAGATGACATCCTAATTTGGTCATAGACACTTTTGCTTCTGTCAGTTTAAGATACATTACTTTTAGGCTTTGAACATGAATTTGCTGCTAGTGCACCCAAAGTCTCCAGATTTTTGATTTTGGAAGCAAAGATCCACCAGGCACACCCTGATGGCATTTGTCAGAGGGGAGTTAGCCTCCTTTTAATAGCTAAGGTACCTGAAATTCAAGCTCTGGTCTTCGTAATGCAGACTAATTAACATGCTAACAAAAACAAGAGTATTAGGCATGTCCCAACATATTTAATTACCTTTTGTTGCCCGTCTTATAATTTTCATGTCATCCTGTAGAGAAGCACAGGAGGGTGAGAACTCCCTCTCCAACACCATGGCTTCAATCCTAAGAGCATAGCTGGAGTACACGAACAGGTTTAGAACTGACAGCCAAAAAAGAACACTTATCACAAACAGAACAAACCAACCATCTCCTTACTTTGGCACCTGGATTAGTAAGTACATGAAGAAATCAGCTTGAGACAGTTTTGATACATCTCCATCAAAGGCTTTTAATTTCTTTACCTAGAAAAGAAAAAAAAAAACACTAGCAAAGAATTTAATGAAAGATCAAGATTAACCTGACTTTGGAGGGCAACACCTTGAAAAGCAGTAAATTTAAATGAAGGCATTGGAAAATCCACCCGGTGACTGAATGGCTTCACTGTCCCAAGATCCTGTAATTTGCACACACCCCAACCAAAAAAAATTTTTAAAAAATAGCCTCACTCTTCTCCCAGAAAACTAGCTACACAGTTCAGCAGCAGAAACCATGCTGATGGCTCTGATTGCTGATTTTGATTTCTGATCAATGATTGCTTTCATCACTATGTTTAGGATACTGATGATGATCTGAAAAATGACCCTCAACTCTTTAACAACTGTGATGTACACTTGGGCATAGCATAACTGTGTTCAGAATATTCAGCACAGGACTGCCTAGATCTTATTGGCACAACACAACTAAACTTTCAGTTACAGGGATTTTTCAAGACACTTGCTTCAACCATTTCCCCTAAAATGCTCTTAAGGGGTAAACTTCATGATCTTGAGTTTGTATTTTTTTAATTAATATGAAATATTTTAAAGGTAAATGCAATCTTGCATTTTAAGTAATTTGTTGTCAGTACTCTGAGGACACCATTTACATGCAAAGGAAACACCACTGCATTAATTTTGACAATCTTCCTTCCCAGCTCCACCAAAATCCATATATTTGCATGATCTGATGCCACTGATCCACCCACATACTCACTATTTGTTTATATAGAAGAACTGAAAAATACATGCACATATGTTTAAGCGTAACTGGAATTTCTTCCACATCTTCCAACAGAGCAACTGTGTTCAAAAGCAGAGCTCACTCTCAGTTACACTTTTTCTTTATTCAACCAACAAGTTCTCACCCAGCAGCAGCAGCTGCATGTTTCCAGTGATTTATACACCAGCCCATCATCCTTCCTTTGTGTAACACCACACTTAAAGCCCATTCACAACCACACTTACACAGATGGTCTTTAGTTTTAGAAAGCATATTAAGCTATTGGAGAGAAGAACACTACATCAGGGCATCAACAGTTACCCCACTGCTGTGATTTAGCAAGATATCCACAGGTTTTGTTAAAGAATCAGCCTACAAATTATTCACTTCAGTTACTTTTCGGCTTTGACAGTTAGAAAGTAGCTGATTTGTAGTGGAAGACAAATATACTATGCTAAATCAGGGTTCTGAACTAACTGAAGGAAATGATTCTTTGAGCAGTTGTTTTCTGCTTTATTCCCATTTTTTCCCACCAGAAAAAATAGAAATGTTGAGAACACATTAAGAAAGATAAAAATACAAGTTAAACACAGAATGGAAAATAATTTCTTTTCAAATTGAAAACCACATCAACAAACAAATGAACAAGGAAAAAACCTAATAAAAACTTATGACCAAGGACAAGACCTCTAATCAGAGAGCAATTTTTATTCAGGATATCTAGCTTCATTTCCTAACACCACCCCCCATTTAACTCAAGACACTCAGACAACAGCTCCCCTTCTAAAGATAAACAGCATACCCAATTTTTTTAGGCCTGAGAAAACTCCTAATTTACTGAGTAATTCAAGAAGTCTGTCAACAAAAAAACAGGAAAGACCAGACTTGACATTCCTGATAATTCTAAGGTGTTAAATGATCAAGAAACAAACCCAAAATAAACACTTTTTCTCCATCATTAAGTGGGGAGTGAGAGATAATATACTATCTCTGTCTTTAAAGGTGTTCTTTAACCTAGCTTCCCAAAATTAGTGGACTGCAACCTTAAAAATCTGCAAATTCTCCAACCTCATTTTAGTATCTTGCAAATATCAGTGTTTGCCTGAAAAGGATACAGGCATTCAGATATGGGAGAGAGGGAGGAAAGACAGAAAAGCAGCCCACCAAAAAAACCCACGCCACCTCACCAAAATCAGATCATATAAGCCACATAATTCTAGGAAGATGCAATTTGAAGACTTAAATGCACAAAAAGTGTACAACAAGCGATCCTGAGACAGGAATATTAACTTATTCATGCTACCAGTACTATATTTAAATATACTTTAAACAGTAAGTAGAAATCAATGTCTTCTATGTGGAATTTTAGTTTTACATGCACCAGATGAAATCCTCTTCTATCCTACCAGGAAAAATGCCTGGAGTCAAATGAGTGAGTACTAAATCCCAGAATTAATTCAGAGGAGGAACATTCCAAAACATGCACAACAGAAGACATTGACAAGGCTGCCTTCTGAAGGGTAGCATGGGGTGTGAATGTCACCATGCAAAAAGCTTTGGGCAATGCTCAGCCCAGAAGAAAGTCTGTGAAATCAGACTTGAAACAAAGGTGTGCTCATCACCCCACTTTTCCCAGCCTGCACCAACCACCTTAACCCCCACTGTCTTCTCCTTAGATATCCCAAGCTACCTTTGTAAGAAGCATCAAGGCAGCTCACCCAAGAAGCCCAAAACCCAAGGATGATGGAGAACAGTGACCTATTCCACAAGCAGACAAAACAGGAACACAACAGAGTTGTAAGGTCCTTTTCACACTGGAATTCAGCAAACACAGCCTGGTTCTCCATACATGTCTGAAGTTTTTCACATAGAAGACTAAATCATCTGTTAACTTGGCCTTAAAATAGTAAATAGTCTGGGAAATAGCTAAGGTAAAGATAGGACAGCAATTATTCTGTGTTCCCTTTTTTATTAATATTTTCAGAATTTAAAAATAATTCTCACCATGAAGGAAAATAAAAAGTTATTTGACTTTATCAACACTACCAATAAACTAAAAAAAAACAACTTCTGAACACCAAAGCTAAAAAATTACTGGAACACATTTTGGATGTCTGTCATTATGCATTCCACGGGTGACTATTCAAAATCCCATGAAACTGCCTCTACTCTCTGCTGCCAGGCTGTCCAAGTATTCTGGAAGAAAACTGAGATTCTCTGATGGCTCCCAGAAGTGGGGGTCAAATTCAAATACCAACTGCAGCCAGGAGCTCAAAGAAACCATGGGGATTGACAACCATGTTCACTATTAATCATGTTAGCAGATATAGTAGGTGGCTTCAGAACACAAGAGAGCTAAAAATGTAGCTTACTATAAAATCATAATCAATAACCCTATCAGTTCTGGCCTTGACCTCCTTTCTTGAAGCACAACAAAACTTTTCCACAACAGTAGGCAGCCATGTACTGAGATATGTCAGTGTAATGTGTATATGCAAGAGAGCATAATTACATTGTATGCTCAGTTCTGTATTACTCAAATTGGGTGCCGAGCTACTAATTTAATTTTTCATTATATTTGTATATGGAATATGCATTTGCACTGTCCATGCATGCCCATGCACACTCAATCTGATTTTAGATACACAAGGTTCTCACATATATAATTTGCTTAATTTTAAGAACAGTTATGAAACATAGAAAGCCTGATCTTTGATTTGATTTGTGAACAATTGCAGCAGAGATGCCCATTGCAAGTATGCCATTGCACCTGGCAGACACGAAAGCTACTATATTCAAGTTCTTGGTAATTTTTAAGCTGCCAGCAGCACTTCTAGTGGGATTTTATTTTATGGCATAAAACCTTGCAGGATCTTGTAGTTATGGAGGACCTTTGAAGAAGAGGAATAAACATTTTCTTGTGCAATGAGGCACGATGTGGCACAAGCCACGGCAGTGGGAAACCACTACCAGCAAATGATAAAAAGAAAGGGAGAAAAACCTGCAGGTAACCATAAAGGGCAAAAAAGGAAAAGGAGATGTATGCTCTGAAGGATGGTCAACCCTGTGAAGGACCGGCAGAGGAAAGGAGGGGGCATTTAACTACAGGCATGGTTTGAAAAGGGCAGAGCTGACAGAAGCAGTTCCAATAAAGCAGGTGACAGATGGCTGGGATTTGAAATCAGAGTACACGAGCAAAGGATAGGCTTGAGACATTATGGAGGAAGTTGAGCCACTGTGTTGATAACCTGGGAGTGCATGTGTGTGGGTGAGCTGATTACCTGTGTGATATGCTCTCTTCTGTATGTATTTAAAGTACAAATTCTGGCTATTCTAGCTCGTTAAATACTGGACTCTCTCAATGTTTGCAAGTCTGGGCCTGTTGAAGACTGCAATAACATGCACATAAAAGCACCTAAAAGCTTCTTCTCTGCTCTAGTCAGGATGCCAGTAAATAAAACCTGTCAGCCATTTCAACAGGGTATCATTCAGAAACAACTAGGAAACTTCTCAGAAGAGATACAGCAGAGAGGACCACCGCTTCAGTCAAGGCTCCCTGGAAAAACAAGGAACTGAAAAAAGGGATGAAGCAAAGGAGATTCCAAATAGGTGTTTCTTTCTCCTTACAAAACTGCTTAGCACAGTATGGTACAAACAGCCTTCTAAGAAGGCTTAAACAAAATCAGTGATCTTATCCTAGTTGTTAATGTATTGAGAATTTTTATAAATTTGCTTGGCCTTTCCTCTAACCACTGTATAGTGGCCAGGGCACACACCCCGACAGCCCTGGACAAAACATTGAGTGGAGGCTTGCAGCAAGCTCCATCATGGCCAGCTTCAAATATTTGTCAAGTTTTTCAAATTAAACATTTGAAAATACCCAAACATTTTAAGTTGTAGGAAATACTTCACAGCAGTGCCAATATTTCAATAATAGTCTTATTAGTTAATAGTCTTGATAGTTTGAGAAAAATATTCAGTAAGGAGCCTGTATTTGCCATTTACATGTGAAAATCTCCACAACTTTGATAGCTGTTGGAATTTTTCATAGAAAACAGCGAGAAATTAGTAGTACTGACACCTATTTCTGCATGCAAATAGAGCTGCCACATTACAACAGTGCAAATAGAATAATTTTAAAGACAACTGATGTTAAATGTATTTGCTAGCCCAAGGACCTAGCCTCCATTGTCAAAGAGCTGGAATACCATCAGGTGCTTGAGATACAATGAACTGAAACGATCTGAAATATGTCACAAAATCAAACAAGACACACGGAGCACATTCAGGTAATGTGACTGGATATCACAACACTTCTAGATAAGATACAATTGGAGTACAAAGCTGGTGCTTATTCACACCAGGTAAACAGTAAACTTTAACTTCTTGGTAAAAAAGAAGAAACAAAATAGTCCAGAGTTTCCCTTTCTACAGCTATGAGGAGAAAAGGCACTCCCCTCCCTCCTTTCACTTTTACAGACTAAGGATTTATGGTAAAATAGAAAAGAAAAAGCGGAAGGCATCTCAAAGCACAGTTACTGGTGCAGAGCCTACAGAAGGCACTTGGTCCTCACTGCAGCTTGCAAGAAACCTGTGCATAGAGGGAAATGTGTCAGCAAATACCTGAGCTGCTGGAAGAGCACACAAAGAGGAAGTGCAGAAGCCCACCCATGGTTGCAGCAAGACAGTCTGCCCTGGTAACTGAATAGCTGCTTTCAGGACCCGAGTGCTCAAGGACCTGCTCAGAGCAATTCTCAACTCTTACAACAACAAAGCAGGTCCTTAGGAGAACAGGAAGTATGGAAAGGGCAATCCCAGGGAATCCTTGCTGAGGATGGGTGCAACATTGTGCAAGGACAGGCCTATGTGATGACAGCTTGCTAAAGCTATCTCATGTGATATGACAAAGAAGGAATTAGGGAGTATTAAACAGAAGAGGGAACACAGAACAAATAACACCACTTCACCTGGTATCTCTAGTGGTTCTGGATTATTTGTATGTGGGGCTGTAAGCTCCTGATGCCTTTCCCTTAGCAAATGGTGAATCACTATTCTAGGAGAGAGGTATTCAGTCTAGGATGCAGACAATAAACTAAGAAAAAGTAAGAGGATATAACAGAAGAACAATGAACATACATTTAGAGAAAAAATGGTGAAAAAAACCCAAAAAGCTCTGCAGCTCCTAAAAAGAACAAAATTTTTAACTGTCTACACTAAAATTTTAGAAACTACTGTAGTAAATGAGTTACTGGACCCATTTATTCTTAGACCACACCATGCATGATGACATGAAAGCATGGAAAGATTTTTCCATACCAGCAGAAGCATCAGGCCCTTACATCCCTGTCTTGCCTGCCACCACCCATCCAGCTCTCAAAGGGAAAAATCCAAAACAGTTCAACAATTATGAGAAGAGTAACAAAGAGAGTCTTTCCTGTTTCTGATGCATGCAATTAATGAAATACATACAAACACCTGCACACTGGAAAGCAGCCTCTTCCCAGCCTTCCCTTGGGAATAGCAACAAATCTCATGTCTAATGCCCCTTTATTTCTAATACCCTCCTGTATCATAGAATATCTTCTATTAATTTCTCAAGTGATTCCTTAAAAGCACTTCTTAAATCCTCTGGCCCCACTAACCTGAGTGACAGGCCTGTTGTCAAATCTGTTGTCAAATAAATAAACACATTTTTTCACTCTTAGCAGTACCTATTGGATAGCTAATGCGTCTAGTTGACCATTGCAGACAAAACTGATAAACAACTTATAAACTGATACAAAACTGATAAACAAACAATTCTAGCTGAATGACAACATTTACATCACATACACTACACTAGCTGAAAGATTTTCTACTTGTCATAAAATAACAACCAATATCTAAGCCAGAAAGAGGAAAAGACGAAAAAGTACTTTTCTTTCAGTCTAATTTTCTGACTATACACAAAGTTAACAAGGAGTCACTCTTTTTCAAGTTAGTACTCCACTGTTCTCCTCTGTCTGACTTTCAGAGGAAGGAGATAAATTCTGTTTATATAATGGAATATGTACTAAAATGCAAACAAAGAGGGAAGAGGGAATGGTTTTGAGGTCCCAGAACTACTGTCACCTATTTTTTTTGATTGATTACATTTCAACTTGTTGATATCCTCCCAAATCTAAGAGATATGTTAATCAAGTATACTAACATAACACAATTTTTACAAGATTGTCTGCAAAAGCAGCTCAATTTAGGGTCATAAATTTGAGAGCAAAAGACTGTAACACATTCTACTCATGACTGGATCTGAGATTTGCTGCTGCACAGAGGAAACAAAGTGCATTGGCAGTATGACCTTGAAGTGGTAAAGCCTGTGAGCTGAGGTTGATCTGTACATGGACTTTAACTTAGCAATTTCCCAAGTTTCAGCCACTCACTTTGATGTGAAGCACCCAAGCAATTCTAATGCTAATTTTGTCAGGTTTGTGGTTTACATTTCTCTCAAGTACACACAAATGGGTCAGTGCCAACAGTGAGCAGGCAAGGAACTGTACATCATTAAGCAGGGCTCCCAGGTCAGTTGATGAAGCTTCACCTCTTTAATCATGTGAATAGACCTGAAGTTTGGGATAGGAGGGGAGAAGGCTGTGCTTGGATGTTGGTCATATGGTGATCACAGGAACATTGAGAAGGCACTGCTGGCAATTCTGTGCCTTCTAACACGTCTCCTTTGAGCACTAAGCCATGGTAGCAAGTCCCATGGGTGCTGAATGTTGGAGCTGCTTTTCTGCCCTATTGAAAACCAGTAACCAGGCAGGAAACAGACCCAGATGAACCAAGCAGGCAGTGAACCAGAAGGCAAAAAGGCACTAAGTAGCACAGGGCTACCAATATTCAACTCACAGGCACTGCAATGGGAAGGCATGAGGCAGGTGCCAAAGGAGTGAAATTTGTTTGCTTAGAATACACTTCAATTCTGAATTTTCTAACTCCCTAGAGCAGTTATCTGCACACAGGAAGGCTCCAGGTCTTGTTGTTTATGGGACAAAAGGGACATCATAAAAACAAAACATGTCTTATCAACTCCTTAAAAGCAGGTGAAATTACTTGAAGGGAATGACTATACTGTGACCTCAATACCACAAGTCAAACAAAGATTAAACATTTGCACTCAGTGGTTCCCTGTTCCCTCTTCCCTAGCCTCAGGGAGGTGTTGAGATTCCTCTTTTACAGAACTTCATGTTGGAATCCCAGTCAGCAGAACTCTACAAAAAATAAGTTCCACATAAAACCATGATTTACCTCCTCTGCTTCTGGTAATAATTTAAGAAATTCATGTAGCAGTTCAGAACCATAGGGCTGACTTCTTCCATGATAAATATCTTCAATGATGGATTCGGCAGACCTTGAAAAAACAATTGAGCACACATATTTCTAACACTTGCAGGGTGAACAGTTAGACAGATTGAAAAAACCACGCCTGGGCTACTCAACAGATTTATAAAGAAGCTGTGGATGCATCGGTGTCCACAGCAGCACTGCTCTGACACCATTTTCAGTGATGCCTTTACTGAAGGGCAACGTTATCAGCGAATACAGACACCAATGGAACAGCTTGAAAACATTGCTGCAATTGCCCCTTTCTAATTGTTTACAAAGAGAGGAAGCCAGCAAAAGGCAGCTCACAGGCACTGCTACATGAGGTAAAAGGGCTTCCCTTAACCATACCTGAAAACTCACCTCAACTGCTTAATATCAGCAAACTCTGATGCTAAGTCATAAACTCACAACTGAACATATTAGAAAACAAATTATGCCAAATTACTTTTGAGAAAACTGCATAAAACTGCAAACTCCACAAGCACAGAGCACAATGTATATATTTTATGAGAACTACAAAGAATCTTACTTTTTGAATTGTTTGAGAAATATCCCAATGTTCATACTTCGTTTTGCATCCAAAATGGAAACCTGAGAGAGAAAACAAGAGATTAATCTAACAATACCTAAGAAAATAGCATATAATGCAGATATAATTTCTTAAATTGCTACAGATAACTGTTTGCACCAAATCCCAGACCAAATAAATATAGAGTCACTTCTTATCAACAAAGCTCATATACTACAAAACTAGTTTTTACCAGGGAAATATATAGCACACTTGCATCACCTTTCTCCAAGTGAAGCAAAAAATTCCATAGCAACATTTAATGAAGGAAAGAATCAATATTTCTATTTCATTACAAAGTAAAAACATTCTTCCTGCTTATTTCATAACCCTGCATCTGCAAAATGTTGCTTATCAGGTAATACACTATATTGCATTTGAAGGCCCCAAGGGTAGTGAACACCACACTTCAAAACCCATGTAAATTCAGAGGTTTTGTGACAAATGTGAGGATGGGATTTCTAAGCAGAAAAGCAGAAATGTGATTTCTAAGCAGAGATCAGGTGCATTACTGACTTAATTCATGCCAACTAACAGCCACATTGACTCAGGGGAAAATAAGTAAGTCGATCTTGAATCAAACCCTGAAACACGAAATGCTCAAATCTGTTTGCTTACCCACAAGCAAACAGAAATCCATAATAAAATAAGCTCTCCCAGCTTTGTACTTCAAAGTTGGTTTGCTGTATCATCTTACATACATAATTCTGAAGATTAGGCAGACAGGAAAAAACCCAAACCCACCCCACAATATTTCCCCTTAATTTTGTAAAAAATTTTAAAATCAAAGTGCCTCTTTTATTTTTCTTCCTGTAACAGCACACAAGTTTAAACCTGAGAGGTTTGGCCTGTTTTAGCAAATTGTGTCCTTAAGGTTAAAATTTTACCACAGCTATTTTGGTGATAGCAGCTATAGAAGTCATGAGATTTACAAGGACTAGAGGATTGTTTCACCTGAACAGTTCCACCTGACGGCTACAATAAAAGAGCTCAGTACACATAGATGTTCAAGACTACTGTGGGACTCGCATGTGTTTGTGGTTTTGACAACTGGAAAGGCATTTTGACCTTTGTGACAGTGCTCAGATTAGAAGTAGATATATAAATGCAACATTGGCATTATCACAAAATTGAATTAGCCTGCAGTCAGCTGGTGACAGTGAAAATATAGGGATGATTAATGGGCTATCCTCAACATACACCCAGGAGACAGCCTCTTCGTCTGCTGAAAATAGTGACTCATATTGAAAAGTTTTCTGAAATTCTGGAATTTCCTCTCTCCTGAAAACAGTGAAGACTAGAAAACACAGGAAATATCAGCATATTAGTTTTAATTAGATGATTGGTAGCCTGAAGCCCTTCAGTTTCAGCATATGCAGAGATAAGGGGGCAGATTGTGGTTTATTCTCCTGTTATCTTAAGAGTTGAGAGGCCCCCAACAGATCATTAAGGAAAAGCCCCTTAACACAGGACAGGTTCAAATATCTCTCCCCCTGCAGTATCTAATCTTTTTCAAATGTTTTACTGCAGAGACCTCTCACTGACCTCTCTAACTGCAGCTCCAGTCTCCAATTGCTCCGGTCACCCCCAGTTCTCTGGTTTCTCTGTACTTACTAGTTTAAGCCTATAAGCTTTACCATTATTTGGTTTTTGGTTTGTTTGGGGTTTTTAAGCATGTTCAGAGTTAATCTTGTGTACATTTTTTAAATCACAGTCAGTAACTGTTACAAGGAGACTGATCATCAGATGAGTAAACCTTTGTTTTCCATGGCACAACTCAGATTTACAGTACAACCTCAAACAAATTACATAATTTTTTTTAATATCTTCCCTCGAAGAAAAATAACAAAGGGGAACATATACAGCTGCATTTGTCTTATCAGCACAACAAAAAAATGTCACAGCTGTTGTTAAGTACCGGGATTTTACATACACTTCTTGCTCTGTATATGGCTGTACTCTATTTTTTCTCTGATTTCTTGTTTAACCACACAATCAGAACAAGTCTCACTTTGTGGTCACTCTTTGCTTGGTGTCTACTCCAAGCTTATCAGAAGTGTTTGAAACTGCTGTCATTACATAACTACCTTCAAGGAGTTTCCAGATGAGAGCACAAGGAGGAGAAAAGGGAACCTGGCAGATACTCCATAAATACAAGTTCCTGCTCCTTGCACACAAATACACTACCTTCCATCCCACATTCAGTTGCATATTAGATTCATAACCTCAGCCTGAACATCTGTTCACAATGTCTACTCTTCTCCACCGAGATTTCATTTAAATTTGTTCACGCAGAGCACTGTCTGCTGTTGCTTTTTACCCTTTGAACATTACCACAGCTTTTTCTAAATTCTGCTCAGTCTGCTCCTGTCTTCTGCTCACACACACCATCAACACTGCTGCCGGCACAGCACGTTTCAGGTCTCTGTTTGCCACCCAAAGAGGTTTTGAAGCGCTGTCCACCAGTAATACCCCTGGACTTCTTGACTCAAAAAGTTACACTGGACTATAATTGAGAACTGGGAACAGGCATTCCCAGTCCCACTGGGATTCTCCATAGCAAAAAAAACACCTCTCATATGGTTTATTATGATTTACTTTAGATAAATTCAGGAGAGCTTTCTCCATTCTCATCCTCTACTCTCTGAAACTGGAAATACTACAACTCTCTCAGATACTTTCCACCACCTCCATACCCGTACTTTGCAAGCCCATGTAAAACATCACAAGTCACTTGCCATCACTTCCCACAACTACTTTATAAACAGTGCAATCTCTAAACCAAGGACAGCAATTCACTCATTATTCCGCTTCTCATCATCAGAATATTCAACCCAGCATATTTCCAAAAGCTGCAGCAGGCACAGATCACACAGGTCTCAATTTGACAAATGTTAATTCACCACAGTTATCAAGGCGCTATGAGAAGGGGAAAATTAGCCTGAGTACCATGGTGAAGTTGTGTGGATGGTAAGAGTAATCCCAACACGAATTCGCAATCAATACGAAAGATTCAGAGGAGTGTTCTGGGAGACACAAAAAGACCCACATCAAAACTGACTTTGTAGTGACTGGAGAGATGCAACAGGAGTTTCTTGCCATGAAATCATCAATGAGGAAGAGAAACACAACTAAGTGGATTTATAACAGATCAGTAAAACAAAACTTTGTAGGTTTTCTTTGCCCAAGAATAATGGGATTTCACATGGTGGGACAGAGTTTACAAATTACAGCAAGCATGGAACAGCCTGGTGGCTCAGGCTGGGTGCTGAAGGTTAGGAAGCATATAAATAACATCCTGCTTCAGTCTCCACTTCACATTACAACATAGCAACCATCACTCCATGCCCGCAGTCACGGTGCAGCAGAGTGAACCTAGCAGCTTACTAAAGGGCTGCCCCACTCTGTGTCATCCTTGCATGTCACGTTCCTAGCCTGCTTTTTCCCTTAGGCAGGCACTGGTACTCATCTCATTTGGTTCTTGCTGATAGCTCTTCGCTGGATTAACAGGTTGAATCAGCTCTCAAGAAGGTGGAACAAGCATCAGAGCCGGCACAGGGAAAACAGATAAGGCGCGTCTAGGAGAGGGGGCAAGAGACATCCTGTTCACTCCTTCCATCTTCCTTCTCTCTCCTCCTCCCACTGTCCCTTTGCACAGGTTCTGGAATTCACTGCATCCTTCCTCAAAGTCATTAAACCTCACACAAAGAGCAGAAACTGCTCCAGTAGAAAACCAACTAAGAGCCCCACAGCACTCTGCTGAGCTGTTTACTTAAATACGTTTACAGAGGGTGTAATATGTGTATTACATGATCCAATATCTGTCCAGAGGCAGAGGACAGGTGGGGTGAGGTGAGAGACAGGAGCAGAGGCATGGTTGGAAGGAGAAAGCAAGAGCAGTTCCTCTGGCTGACAAGAAGCTGTTCTGCCCACTCTGCTGCCAGGCTAACTACAGCCTGGCTGAGTGCCTGCTGTGCCACACTGGGACACCACTGAAGGATGGGGAAAGTAAATTGGCGTGTAAACTTAACCTTGCACCCCCTATTTTTCAGAGCCTCAAATTACATGGAACCATAGGGCAAATTAAGCCTTTAGTCAAGGAAACATTTTAATTAATCTCCTAAGGGTTTGGTGAGGGCTTGTTTACAAAAAGGAAAGCATTTGCTGTAGGAGTTTGACTCAAGCCTCAGAAGGGACTTCTGTTATAATGATGACGTTACATATGAATTCTCTGTGGAGTGAGGAATTCAAAGGACATGCAGTGTTGTAAGCTCCTACATGCATAGAACTCTTACCAAAATTGCTCATAATTTCATAATCAACAGTGATCTCTGGCAAAGGTATGAAACCCCAAATCTCCTCCACAGTCTGTAGGGCAGTGCCCTCAACACTGGCTGAAGAGTAACTCTTCACCCCTTCCACTGAAGCTACACCTTGCACCAAAAGGGAGGCCATAGGGACAACAGAGCACTCTCCTGCCTTGCCCTTCTGTACAGCACTTCGGACACATGCCGCTTTTTTCAGATTTGGATCTAAGTAAAAGTTGAGTTTATGCACTTGAAGTTGTCTTGAAAATTCATTGCTGATATATGATGCCAACTAGGCTAATTCCACTATGTAAACTTCTAAGAACATTTTTCTTTGCTGGACCATAAAGCACTAAAATCAACTGTGTCGTACACAAAAGGAACAGAGGTACTGAAACTCAAAATGTCTGGTCCACCTGGCCCTGCCGGTTTATGAAACAGCCAAAAGCAGAACTAGAGCTCCTTCAGCCCCACACCAGCACACTCTCCACCAGGTCACACAGATTCCTCACATCCCAGCTCCTGTCAGCCTCTGTTGGTTTTACCAGAGTGAGCTGAGGATAGCCATCCATGCTGAAAGAATCAAAGGCGGCTGACAATCCATGGAGTCACAAACCAGACCTGTGCTCCCATCCCCAGCCCCTGCTGAACCAGGCCTGCAGCAGATGAGGCATGTGAGCTGCTGCCCATCTGTATTTCCAGTAGCACACGGCTCCTCAGGATTATCTCCTTCCCTCCTTGCTAAGCAGATAGGACTGCAAAGTCCATTAGCACATGAGAAATTGCTCACCACTGACACACTGCTGCAGCATGCCTGACAAAGCTTAGCGAGCCAGTGGAACATTTTGTCACTTAAGTGGCATCACTCAGAGCCAGTCCTGCTGCCTCACCACCTGCCACGTGCAGAGTCACCATGGGAGCCCTGAGCCAGGGTGCACAGGCATCAAGCAGTGCCAATGCACTGCACCACCATATCAGCTCCAGACAGATGCAGGAAAACCATAACTTTCAACAAGGCAGGGTTTTGTTTCCAAGGCATTGTATCTTGGAGAATCCCTTGTTTTGCAGGTCTCTGATTTTAATCTCTACCACTGCACGAGTTCTAGAGCACACTGGGGTTTTCTCTGACCTACCTACTGCACACTATGGGCCACATTCAGTTTATGAAACTTATTGTAATATTTACTAGAACTAGGTCTTTATCACACAGCAGTCCTGAAAGGGGGAGCCTCTGAGGAAATGCAGGAGGCCAGAACTCTGTACGTCTGTTCTCAGCACAGGAAGTGCACTCACTACACTCCTGATTCAAAGATGAACATAGCCTGAACAGGTTAATGACTACCTCTGATGATGGCCCCAATTACTACCTCCCAACATCAGGTTTCAGAGCCTACGATACACATGCCATCTTAAACCTTAAATTTCACTATGTACAACATGCATACTATCAGTGCATTGGTTTCTCATCTTGTCCCTTCTGATCTTATTTTGACATCTCCTGAATCCTGCAAGATATCAGCAACTTCATGTCCCTATTTTCTCACTAAAAATTGATGCATTGTTACATCTCTTAACAGCATGCCCTCTGTATTTTGTTTACAAGCCAACATGTATGTAGACACACACTAGTGATTAAATCTGCATTTCAGCCCTCCAATTACTTTAGAGAAAGATCACTTGAGACAATTCAATTCAGGCTTCACAAAGAGGCTGTCTATAAATGAGGATTTAAGAACTAGAAAAGCTACTTATCACTTCCCTGGAGAGTGTCTGAACCTGAGAGTACTCGGTAGAGAGTACTCCTTGCCACCTGAACAGAAATCAGCAGCAATCTTGGGACTTTCCTGAAAGGCTATCTTCATGTCCAGAAAAAGCAGGGAGGATGAAGTAAAGTTTTTCTTAGCAGAAAAGTCATGTTTACGAAAGTGGAAACTTTAAATTTATCAAATAACAAATACCCTTAATCACTATATTATGTTCTATATCCTTGCTGCCATACTGGCACTTCCCTTCCTGATGTCTCCAGGATACTGTGGGCAAATACAGCATTAACCCTTGCAAACAGGACCCTCTTCTCCCCTGCCTGGTACATATTTGCATGTGCAACATCTTGCCTGCATCACAGACACAGAGCAGGAGTTGAAGAGACAATACAATTGTGTTCCACACTGGAAACTCAAGGGCTATCCAACATGAGTAAATACAGATGCTTTCAGCTCCCTCTGCTTATTCATATTTATTTTAACAGGTGATCAAATCACAGCACTTAGCAAGTAAAAATAATAAAACACAGTTAGCTCTTTGAAAAACAAATATGTGCCACTAAGAACAAAGAGTTTATGTTTCCCATCATTCCCCTCTCCTTTGAATCAAGACAAATTTGCCGTAAGGATGAAACATGACAGAGAAAGAGAAAAAGGCGAGGCAGAATTCACATCCACTCCTACAGCATTATGTAAAAAAAGAGGTTTTACTTTAATTCTTACCTCCTCTTTAGTCTCTTTAAACGAAGATTTTAAAGATCGGCTTCGGGAGTCCTGGGGTTTGGCTTCCTCCTGCTGCCCAAAAAGTTCCTCAATTGTCTTCGTATCAATTTGATACTGTGGTCGTGCAGCAATTGTCCAGATATTGTTTTTACCACGGACTTGTTCCTCAGGGATGGTTTTCCAGAAAAAACTCCGCATTCGTTTTTTTTTGCCATGGCTGTCGTGCCCATTGACCAGCTGTGGAGGCAGGGGTATGCTGGGGCCAGGCAGTGGAGGAGGGGGTGGCGGAGGGGGTGGCATTCCCGGGGGGAGCGGAGGGGCCGGGGGAGCCCCTGTGAGGGGACATGGCGCGGGGGGCGACGATGCTGCAGGCTGAGAAAGTTGAGGCGCCGTCGTCGTATCCTCACTCATTAATCCCGTCGCAACTGGAATTGCCCCATTTTCTTTATCATTGACCAAGGAGAGACAATTCATAACATGCATTTTACAGCCTCCCCGAAGGGGAGAGTGTTACTTCCTTGGATGGGTTTGGAGCATGGAACAGTTGGCGCAGCAGCCGCGGGGATCACGCCCTCTCAAACCCTATCTGCCAGCAGCGGCAGCACAAGAGGGGACTGCACCATCTCCGCAACCTGCGACAAAGGACAACAGGGACACTCAGATCACAGACACTGGACACTGTCCCTCGCGCTGAAAAGACACCAAAGGCACAACAGCTATCAAGTTTTCAATCCAGAAGGGAAATTTAGTGAATCAAAAGCCTTTCATGGGACAGTAGTTTAATGTTTATCCACACCAAGATTTCAAACAGCTTCAGGTGCCTAGATTTCAAGAACATATTTAAACACAAGAATACCTCTAAATCACCCACAGTGGGTATCAAAACTACCTATTAATCTCCATTCAGTGCAATTTTGTAAAAGAATATAGTTATGTCGATTTATTAAAAAAATATTATTCCACTGTTAATTTCAGGTATGCTTTTAAAGCTGACTGCACACAGTACTAACTATGGTACTGACTAACTGCATCAAACAGACCCTGTTTGAATCTTCTAAACCGTGGTTCAAACCCAAACTGCGTAAAAATAGCTAAAAATTTGCTGATAATTTAAACATTCTAGCCTAGTGTACTACTTTTTTTGCCTTTTTATTTTTCACATAAACGTAAATAAGGGCAAAAATAGTGTACAGTCCCTTAAGTCTCTGTGTTCGCTGAGCATGAACTTAAAAGTATTATTGGTTTGGCTGCACTATCTCCCAAAATACACTCAGAGAAGAAAGACCACAGTTTGATCAAGCTGTCCTTGATAATTTACTTCAGCATCCAGGTTAACAGTGCCAGTTCAATAACAGAGAGAGAGAAAGGACAGAGAAGCTGGTAGGTGGAACAGGACCCTACACATCCTAAGCATTGCACATATGCAAAGCTTTAAATACTTTGGGAAGTTTTAACCTCTGGATTATCTCATAAAACAACAGGAATCACAGTGGGTTTTAGCACTTTTTTTATACTGTTAGCTTCTAAATAAAAATGCTGTTATTAGCAGCAAACCTTCAGGTAAAAGCACGAGTTCCACAAACCCCACACTTTTAACAAATTAAATCTATTGAAACAGATTTAATTCATAAGTCTCAGAGAAAAACTAAAGTGTTTCAAATACATACCAATGAGGAATCTCATGATTTTATGGAAATTTGGAAGCTATCTCAAAAAAAAATAATTTGGGAATTTACAAGAAAAAAACCTGAAAATTCAAAGATGGCACACAATGCAAACTTAGATAGGAGACAAACAGGCCCCTGAGGAAAACTCAGTCTCAGGAAACCTCACCAGAAAAAGCTCAAGTAATGCCCTGGCACAAGAACAACATCAAATCAGAAATTTGGCACTGACTTAGTGGTATGCCTCCTCAGCAGGGTTCACACGGAGCTAATAGCAACCCAGATCAATTTGACATTGTATAATAGTGATGAAAAAACTTCACTATTTTTGCCAGAGATCCATCACTAGGCCGTACAAGAACAAACAGACCCAAGTCACAGAAAAAAGCCTTAGGGTAAATTCTCTCTTGGTCTGCAAGGACTCAGACACTCACAGCTTCACTGAAATCAATGGAAAACAGCACAAAATCATCCACTGTACCTTTTCTTCTCAAAACCGTGCTCAGGTAGCAATGAGCTCCTCTCTCCTGCTTCAGATTTTCCGTTCTCATACCTTACATTGTCCGTGCGTTTACAAGAATAGAAAACATATATAAAAAGCCTGTATGAGGTTTAAATCACAGGCGTGATGAAAAATATTTTAATGGCATGGTAAAAAGGAGAGAAGCTACAAAGAAAGTGGATCAGGATAGAGTGTTTCAAATTTAAGTCAGCATTAATACCCAGCTGCTATTACAGGGCTCTGCATGTTCACGCCTCTCCTCCCAAATTCATGATCATAGAAGCAGAGAGGCATAAAAAAGCAGGTGCAAGGTGGTGGAAGGAGATTAACCACTCAAAGCAATTAAGTGTTGCATTAATTTAAAGAAATACTAAAGAAATAGGAAAAACACTTTTCCTCCCTACTACTTATTTAAAAATGAAAAATGTATTAGCTAGTTTTCCACCATCATACAAAGCAGTATTCAACATTATTATTTTCTAACTTGGGTTCCCACACATTCACCAAAAAAAGTTTAAAAACAGACACAGACAGACTGACCGACCATGCCCCAGGCAACAGTCAAGAACCTCATTTTGAGACTTTCAATAAATCCATGTGCTTTAGGAAAAACAGGATCAAATCCTAATGGAACAGAGTTGTAGGAGATGAATCATCAGAGTCCCAGCACTAACACACAGGAGTGGAAAATGACTGATCTCAGACCTGAGCGCTCCTGCGCTAGACAAGAGACACTCCTAGTGAAAGGAGGGGAGAAGGCACGGGGAAGAAAACATCCCAACCTAGATGTAAAGATAGATAGAACAGGAAAAACTGTTTTCAATCCAATGAGCCCCGTACTGCTTTAGATGAGGTAACAGCCAGAACCAGGAAAGGGGAGGAATCAGCATTTGGAAGGAAGGCACAAAAGGAAAGGCACAGCATAAAGGCTGGCATTCAGCTTTGTTTTCTGACAGATAAGCACGATCCAGGTGAGAGAGGTCACCTGCTTGCGAGAGGATGGCAGTCTCGAGTTACCAGATACCAGGAGACTGGTCAAAATTCCCTTCTCATGCTGCCTCTTTGGAGGAGCAGCTCAAAGCTCTTCCCAGCAGAGGCTCCCACCACCACCGTGGGTGGGAGAGGAGAGAAGCTGGCAGCCAGGACAGGTTCTGGGCTGCCTGCTGGTATCAGCAGGTGCCTCTGAGCAGGAAGTACAGCAAGAGGAGGTGGGGAACAAGGCAGCCGTTCCAACTGTGAGCTACAGATTACCAAGACACGCTGAGACCAGGATGCGTAATAGAAGCCAAGCAAAATTTTAACTCCTAAGGAGCCTCTCCACACTTTTCAAAGGATTAAAGGGGAAAAAAAACGAATCAAAGAACAAACGTTTAAGACGTTGCAATTATACCTCATTGTTGCATGTTTGTTATCCAAAACAGCCGGAGAAGCACCAAAGCTCTAAAGTAACATCTTTACTGCACGTTTTAATTGTGTCCATATTTGGCATAAAAGAAATATTTTATTTCTTTGTCTCATTCATTGTTTTAGCCAAGCTAATCTAACTTGGAAATGTAATTTTAAAAGTTAGAGGGTGGAGACAACTTTCTCCCCAGGTAAGAGAAGCACTCTAAAGTAATTTGTTTCTTGCAAAAAAGGCAGTTGCCACTAAGACAGACACAGATTGTGTTTGCATACACAAATTAACAGGTGAGGTGCACAACGCACTGAAGGGCATTTCATAATTCATACTGCAAGATACGACTGATTTTCTTTATCTCACACCTTATGCTCTCCCCTGCCCACGTTACTGTATCAGGCGCCCTCCAAGTTCTCATGAGAACAACGCCGAGCCCAACCACAGCATTTGGGTGTCTGTGTCTCAAGAACAACCCTACAAAAGGCAAAGGGAGCAACTAGTTTCTGACTGCAGACAGAGGAGCTGCAAACGCCAATAACCATCCCCTGATCCAGCCAAAATCTGCTGGTAACAAGGAACACGCAGCTCACGCTATTCCGCGACTCTGCACTTCCCGGCTCAGTGCATCCCACAAAAGCGCTGTGCGGCACCGCATCCCTGCCGGCCGGGCCGGGCCGGGACCTGACGGGGCTTGTCCGGGGGGCTCGACCCCGGCTATTTTCTGTTCGGGCTCCCAGGTGCCGCAGGAAAAGGCTCCCACGGGAGGAGCCCCAGCCGCACCGCTGTGTTCTCCGCCCGGACCAGGTGCCAGGCTGCGGTGCCCTGTGGGGGCCATGCCCCCGGGACCACCCGAGGGGCCGCGACAGATCCTTACTCCGTAATTCCCTTCCACAGACGCCGCAGGCCACGGGGCACCGCGGAGGGCGCTGGCGGCTCGGCTGCACCCGGGATAACACCGCTCCCGCTGCCCTCCAGCTCCGCCGGACCCCGCCGCCCGAAATGTGCCCTGGCCCGGTGGTAGCGCCCCGACCCCACTGTCCCCGCAGGACGTGGCGGGGGCAGCGCTCGCCCCGCCGGAGAAAGCCGGGACAGCGCCGGGGACAGCGCCCGGGACAGCGCCGTGCGAGCGGAGCGGCGGCAGCGGCCCTCCCGCCGTGCCAGGGGCCGGCCGGGCCCGGGGTCCCGCGGGAAGGGGAGTCCGTCTTCTCCCCGTGAGCGCTCCCCCCTCCTACGCCTCGGGGAGGCAGCGAAGGACCCCCGCAGGATGGCGGCGACACCCCCGCACTGCCCGGCCGCGCCTCCCGGCACAGCGGAGCCCCCGCCCGGCCCGGGGGTCCCCGCGCCCCGCTCACCTCGGTGCCCGCGGGAGCACGCGGCGCAGCCCGGTCCGGTGCCGCCGCCGCCGCCGCTTCCTCCCATCGCGCCCGGCCCGGCCGCGCCGCCGGAGCGCGGGGCGGGGCAGCGCAGGCGCGCCCGGGCGGGGCCGCGGCAGGTGACGGTGGCGGCGGCCCCGGGAGCGGCCCGGCCGCGGGGCAGCGGGGCCTCGATCCCCCTGCCCGGCCCGTGCCACCGAAAAGCCCGTGCGGGAGGAGAGCGACCCACGACGCAGCGCCGGTGCCGCCGCCGCGGCGAACGGAGATGCGCAGTGGCGCCTCCGGGGGCACTGGGTCTAAGCCAGCTCCGGCTGAGCTGCTCCATCGGCACATCCAGCCATCCCTGCCCGCACGCTGTCGCCGCACTCACAGCAACAATTTCTATAGGAGCAGGACGGCGGTGTTACCGGCAGCGCGCCCGGCTGGAAGGATCGGGCTCCTCTCCACGGCTGAAGCCTTTCGCCCTCAGCCCACGCTCCCGAGTAAGCGCATCCCTCGGTCCATCCCGCATCCCTCACCCCGGCGCTCCCCGCCGCCTCAGCCCTGCAAGCTCGGGGGAAGAGGCAAGACGGGCCCCTTGTGACTCCAAAGCGGACGGTGTGAGAGAAGTGCAGACGAATTTAAGATGTGATCACAGCCTTGGGTTACAGCGCTCCAGGCAGCAGCGCATGTGAGTTGTGGATGCCCGAAAGCCAAAGTACCATCGACTGATAAGACAGCAAACAAATACAAACGGTTCTAAAATATTCTATCAAGAGATTGAATCCTATGTCTAAAATAAAAACATTTTCCCAGGAAGAGTAAAGGTGAAGAACCTCACTCAAGTCAATTAATAGTCAGCCCACATGCCCCAACACTACTTTATACAGAAGGCAAATTCCAAAGGTGGAAACAGGAACTCTTCCTTTCCTGAGAAAGGAGGGAGGGAGGAAGAAGAAACCTCACTTCTAGTCCTGCTTAATAAGCCACCAAAGCTTCTGAGCTGAGCACAGGAGAGAGAAAACACCTTGATACAACCAGGGGTGGGAAGGCAAGAGCAGCAGGACAAAATCTTACCTCACCTGTGCTATTTAGTCTGCTCAGATGTTGGGAGGCAGGAACCAGAGGAAGAGTGGGGAACCAGGTGGCCTCCTCTGGCCCAGGTCCATGGTTGCAGGGGTTACACCATTCCTGCTCACAGTTCTGCAGCCAGAAATCTGTGTGACCTACTGGTCTGGCAGGACAGCCTGCTTTAGTCACCTCAATTTAAAAAAAAAAAGTAATATTAGAACAAAAGGAAAATTTAAGGAACGTAATGCCAGAACCCAGTCATTTAAGCTGAAAATTCACTGAATGAAACGAGTTCAAGTGCAGTAAAAGGCAATTCCCATCAGAGCACACATCTCTGCTTGGCAGGGTTAGCAGCAGCTGGAGAGGACATGCTCAGCTCTGAGCCAGTGTGGACATTCCTCGAGAGTGTCAGGGCGGCCCTGAGGTCATCCCGAGGAAGCGCTTTGCGCTCGGACTGTAACTGCTTCTGCCGGAGCCAAAGGGACTTGTTTTCATTGCTGCCAGTCATGAGCACAAATGTGCTCTGGAAAAGACGGAAAGAGCAAGCCAAACAAGAGACTTGCATAATGGCATTGTATTTGAAAAGTCAGAACCCAAACAGGACAGCAGAGGACCTGGGAGCCAGTCCGGATGTGAAGTTAAACTCTTCACTTTTCCTTAGCCTGTGGGTTTGTTCTCCCTGAACTTTTCCAAATCATGTTAGCAAATTCATTTTAAATTTTTAGCTTTAGATTTTTTTCACCTAAACATGTAACACTCAACAGGCAAATATTTTGCCCACACGGCTAAAATGACTCTGAGTTATAAACAACTGAAAACTGGTCTTTACAGTAGGAAGTATTAGGCAACTTTAATAATAGGCAGATCAAGCAGCCCCGCCTATAATAAACAACAAATGCACCTCCCTAGAACAGATAGCATTTAGATGAGTTGGTATACTACAAAACCAAATCATACTGTTAATTTTTTAAGATTTCCAATTAATGAAATGCTCAAGACAGTTTTCAGGATTACTACTTTTTTTAAAGCATTTTTTTTCTTATGAGACGTAAAAAAACACCTTGTCTTTTGTAAACTCTGCTTTTCTTCAGAGCACAGAGCATCTAATTCTTTAGGCTGAACACAAATCTAATGACTGAACAGATCTAATGGAAATAAAGCAATTTACACCACCTGAAAAAAGGTGTCATCTTCATTACAATCCCTCAATTTTACAGAGTTTGGATAAAAGGAGGAGAAAAAGTTAATTGTGACCGTCCTGTCAAAATAACCAAGTTATATTTGGGCTCAAAATTAAGCACTCTGTTAGTCAAGATCTCAAAAAAAAATCCTGCAATTAATTACCACCATCATATAAAACTAGCATGATGCATATGGAAGAAAGGCAAATCAAAACTGAACAGGCAACACTAGTTTTTAGCATTATTTATCACTTAAGTGCTTGAATTTACAGCCCTTAGTATTTTTTAAAAGGCAGCAAGATGTATAATTATTTAATTAGCACAGTAAGACACACTATTCATTAAGTAATAGGAACACACTGCTGATAGCTGAACTGCTCCTGACTGAACCAAGGCATTTATGCTGCCGTGAACAGCAACAACAGGGAAAACCTGAACTAAAAAGTTCTTTCAGGTTTATTCTGTTCTAGATCTGATCTCTGCACTTAATTAAGAAATGTTATCAGACAGCCACACTGAGACCCATCTCAGTCCTACCAACCAGTGTTACACGGGAACTCTGCAAAGATTCTCCTCATCTCTCTTTCTGCTCCTCCTGCAATATCAAATACTCTCTCTCCTCCAGTAGCTATTCTCTTTAAAACAGATTCTCATCAAGGGATGAGACTGAGTGTATTTGCTCAGAAAACAAAGTTCTGTTCACCTACAGCCATTATAAAAACTTGAATGCGCACTTTATGCTGGGAACAAGTACTTTACAGAAATACACCACCAGGAGCAGACAGCACAGAATTGTTGCTGCTCCTGTTCCCTTCTTACACTTTTTTTTTAGAAAGGCAGCTGAAGTGTAAAAGGCAATGCTTCTGTGCCAGCAGTCTCAGCCACAGGAAACAAAAGACTGGCAAGCCACAGACTGAGCTTTTCTGTCCAAGGCCACTGCAGTGCAAGCTTCATACACTGCTGCTCTGTGCCTCAGAGCAGGGACCCTGCTGCAAACAGCAGCACATCACTTTCCCTTTCCACTGCTTCTCCACCAATTTATGCCCTTCTTCCCCAAGGCAGGCACAAACCATCCTACCTGCTACTCCTACACTACAGGGTAAGCTGCTTCCTTCACTCCCTTCAATCTATTGCCACGATGACAAAAACACGTGAACGCCCTCCTTGTCCCTGGCCATTTGGTTTGCACACAAGACTCATGGAAATGAAGAGGAAGGATGTTGGTAAAACACATGTAGAGAGGTGAACAAGAGCACTGTCACAGAGAGAGAACTCTGTTTTCTGTGTATCCCTGCCTTTACCACCAGAGCAACCAGAAAGTACACAAAGATGTCAAAGAGCAACAAACAGTAAGAAATGAGAGAAATATAAACCAAGCAGCAGTCAAATCTAATAAAGATCTTCTAATAAAAAAACCCTTTCATCTTGACACAGCTCAGCAACAAGTAGTTTGGTTAATTTTAGGGTGGGAGCTACCATAAAATATGGTAACATTCACAATTAATATAAAAAAAATTGTGACTAGTACAACCCTTACACCAAACATGCAACATGGAAAAGATAGCCAGACTAAAAAAAACCCCCAAACCTGAAGGCAATTGCAGATGAGGAATGCTAAATAATTACAATAGCTTTCACTTTTTGTAACACCACAACAAGGAACAAGAGCAGATAAGCAAAGCATAAAAAGTGAATATGCCCCCCATTCAGTTCAAAACAGAGTTGAGGGAAACATTTAGCTTTCCTTTTACATTACTTTGATCATTTTTGAAAGGACAGACAGACTAGAGATAAGGTTTCTGGGCAAACCAGTTGACTGAAGATTGAAAAAAAAGCTGTTACTTTAATGATGTTATGATGTTAATGGTGTATTAGTATACTCTTGCCTGTGTAGATCTCTTTCCAAATAACAATACAGAGACATTTTGTAACCAGAAATGTTATTTGTAAGAGGCTTGTAAAAGCATGAAGCAGGCCAAAGAGCATTTTTAGAGCACAAAACTGTTTGTAGAATTCAGAATAACAAAATAACATGAGCAACAAATTTCAAAGAAGCCAGGAGTACAGATAACTTACAGTACGGTCATTGAGAATCAAAACAGCTCCCCATGTCTCTGGTACAGCAGCTACAACAGCATATCTGAAAATGTTACTGATTGCTTTGAGTTCTTCATCCTAAGAAACCTCACACAACACTGTAAGCATTAATGTAACAATCTGTTAACAGAGATGAAATCTGTCACAGACAAGTCTCTACAAGGTGGGTATGGCCTCCTCTACAAACAACAAAAACTTCCCATCCTGACAACTGTCCACCTAGATAAAGGCCACATGACAACCTTAAGATATTTATAGTGCTTTTTTATGAGGATCAGAAAGCCTCACAACCATAACTACTTCCCATTGGAAATGCTGAAGTGTCTTTTCTCTTAAAACTCTTCATACAAGTTTCAAAATTTGGTTAGCTCTAAAAAGCTAATTTTAAATAAAAGATATGAGCTTGAATTATTTCATAAGCACATGTATTTGAGCAGTGACAAAGAAAGCTACAGTACTACAGCAGGCTACTATCAGTTTAATAACTTATTGAACAGAGAACCCTCCTCACTGAGGCTTCCCATTAGAACAATTGCTTTGCTGAGCAAAATGGAAGTAATTCTTCCTTTCCCCAGTATTAAACAACACACAGACAAGTTTTAGCAAGTAATCTCTTTGGTCCCACCTTTTCTTCCAGGTGAAGAGACTGCAGCAGTTTCAAGCCATTGCAAAAGTTTGAGGCTTACACAATGCCACATTGGTCAGTCTTTCTTAAGGCAACTGTAGATTCAAGTTCACTCTTACCCTTTCTGACAGACGAGTTCCTTCTGAGCAGCAGCGATCCTAGGCAGGGGACACGTGAATCTCAGGGAGAAACCAAGAGCACATGTTCCTTATGTGCCCTTTTCCTACAGTGTTCTGAAAGCCCAATCAATACTTCAGTTGTGGTCAGCGGGTTTGCATTCGTCACCCCTGCAACAATGCCTTTCCCAGTTCAAGCCTACAGTCACTCAGCTCGCTTACCTTGCACCATCATACCACACGTGTGCCAGGATTCAGTGGAAGTCAATGGCTTCATAAGAATTGTAAATAAAATTTAATTTCCTTTAGAAGTTCAAGTCAAAAACCACATATATTAAAAGATTTGTTTCACTATGGATTTACTTTCCAGTTGAACTTGCCCACAGTTAAAACAGCATCACTACCCTAGCACTGCTTTATGAGATATTCTTGGGCAGGGGTGACAACTCACAAAATAGGACTAAGCTTTCACTGCAGAAGCTCCCTTCTACTTTTAACCATCACAACTCAGGAAAATTTGACTGCAAACATGTTTAATATGAATACAAAATTCACATAGGATATACATTATAGGGAACGTAATTGAGCTATTACAAGAGATTCTGACAGAACAAAAACAAAGAAGGCTCTGTCAGGCCAAGAATTTAATGAGGAATGATTAAAAAGTTTGATTTACAGTTACATTACAGTTGTGTTAAACACTGAAAACTTTAGAATGTCAGCTGAAAGGCGTTTGAACATACAGTACATAAATCATACAATCCACACCATTGTAAATAACATATTTGAAGTATTTCATTTTACTTAACATAACATAAAGCAACATAACATGTGCAAATGAGGACTCCAATATATTGAATTTATAATGTCTATGATAAAACTGACATATAATTTTACATTTAAGGACTACAGAAATGATGAAGAAATTAAAAATGTGTCCTCCATTTTACTCCCATTACCAAAGTATGCTTTTCAATTAAACAGAAAAACCATACTGGCCCGATTTCCTCTCAAAATCATACCTGCTCATGAAGTTTAACTAAAGCTTTAACTTGCTCTAAGTGTACAATGACACAGCATTTACACAGTCATCTTCCCTTTGTTGGGAACTGACAAACTATTACATGAAAGGTTCTTAGGTTATGTACACTGGTGGAAAATATTATCTTATAAAAAGGCACATACCTGTGATTTAAGGCTAGTATGGTATTTGTTTCATAGAGAAAGAAACATTTTAAATGAAATTAGTACATTTAATGGTTGGCCTCACTCAGCAAACCACTTGGTGCAAAGCAAAAACCTGTGCTCAGAAGCTTCAGACTGACAGTGATTCTTGCTTTAGTGTTTTTTGTTTATTTTTTTTAACCCTTTGATGGAAAGGTACATTTGTAAAAAAAGGCATTTGCTGCAATTCCACTTGTCAATGAGCCATCTGCTACTGTTGCCTTATATGCAGATATCACATATAGGCCTTATAGTATTCATCTGCAAAATAGTCTTTTAACTTTCTCATTTTTTTAAAAGTCATATGAAAATTATTAAAGATGTTTTCTATATTCATCTATAAAATACCAGATGTTGGTACAAATCATGTAAACCTCCATTTGCAAATATTTTGACTAGCCACCAAAATATCAGAAATCACAAGCATCATTTGTCAGTGCAAATCTATAATAGTTTTGTTTCCCCTCCCTCTTTCCCTCCCCTATCCCAATTACAGAAATATCCACCAACCTTTACATACAAAAGGAGTGCTCTATATTTGAAATTACAGAAATTATGTTTGGTTACCTTAAAGTCACCCACTTTCCTATCAAATTCAGTTTTACAGTATTATAAAATGGGAAAAATTTAAAGCTGTCCATTCAAGAATCACTACAACAGTCCTTCAACCCCAACCCTTAATTATTCTCAGATTTAAAGAATTTTAGGTTAACATTGGGTCCTCTTCTATGATCTGATTACTGTTCTTCAAGCCAGGATGGGGCATCTGCTCCAGGAGTTTTCAATTTGATGTGGAACTGTTTAAGTGTCTGTTCAAGCTGCTTTTGATTGCCAGCAAAGTACGCCGCAATGGCATTGTGGAACAGAACAAGCTGATTGTGCAATACCTTCACCTGCAGGCAAGGAGAGAGACATTAAGAGGAGGCTGATGTTAACATCATCACAGGTCAGCTATAAAGAAATAGGTGTATTTGCAATACTCAGACTTCCTATAGATTTTTTAACAAAAGCTTAAAAATACAGATACGAAATGCAAATATGAATTTCTTTAACGTTAAAGTGATTCAGAGTTTTCATAAAGTGTGTTTAACAGTCAAAACCAACTCAGCATGCACAGAGCAAACAATTCACTAAACAGCATAATGTTATCAAATATCAAACACTTGATTACAAGTACTTGATGCCTTGAAATTAGATGCCAAACCTCTAAGATACGTGCCTGCAGGCCAAATGGACCTACCTCCCTGAAACAATACATGGCAAGGGCATTATCTGAGTATAACACTGCTCATGTGCTGCCCTCCTTGCAGAGAGTTGCTGCTTTCCAGCTCATGGACACCTAAAACAAATTAAACTGATGTCCTTCTCCCAGCAATATTTCTTGCCCATCTGCTGTAACACAGGATTATTTTCAGCACTTTGACTCTAACATTTGTGAAAAGTAGTCATGAAATACACCTGTCACAACAGCAACCAAAACCTGGGGAGAAGAGCACAAGGGAAGCTGGAAGGCACCACTGTTTTTCTCTATGATAATAAGCTACAGCCCCACTGATGAAGTCAAAGTTAAGCAAATGTTACATTTCCATCCTAGCACACCAGGAAAACTGAAGCTGTGAATGGACAGCAGTATGCTCAAAGGCATCTGTCCATTTCCTTCTGCAGCCAAACCCTTTTTATTCCTGAGTGAACTCTCAGCCCAGCACCGCCCTACTCCTGTGTCAGACCCCAAATCCCCACGGTGGTGGCCCTGTACCTGTTTCCAGCCTACAAGGCTGAGCCCAGCAGCAGGCAGCCAACACAGAGAGAACAGAGGAATGAGGTGGCTGAGGGAGCCCCAAGGGAAGATGTGGGAGGTAACAGATTAACCTTTCTCTACTCAAATTTTAGGTCACTGTCTCATTTCTCAGCACAGTCCACAATGGACAGTCTACTTCTGTCCTGCCAGGAATCAAAACTGTCCTTAGAGCAGGTTTGGCCTGTGCCTGCCAGTGGGCCATGCCTGTTTTAACAGGTTATTTGTTATTGGCTACTGGGCTTCTCTGAAATGCATGTAACTCAATACAGAAACACCTCATCTTCTTCATTTAATGAAAGATCTCTAATTAAACCCCCCACCATTATATTTGACATGCTATGACACCTGAAGAGTGCAACATTTACTCAGGAATGTAATAAATATATTTTTAAAATTCCTTGAGAATAAAGGGCTGACCATGTGTGTGTGTATCCCTGCAGGAATATATAACAATTCTGCACAAAGTTAAAATTTCTGATTATATCACTTTTTTTTTTTTAACTGACTAGCAGACTCAATCCAAAAATTAAGTAATAACCTCTTCTTTGCTGGCCCAAATTTTCATCTAAGTTGCTTTGATAATCTGAAAACTGGAACCCCTATGCTTTCTCCCTATGTTTCCTCTAATAATTCCGGTCAACTTATGCAAATACATGCCAAAGAATAGGCTTTTTGTCTCATTAACAGCGTAAAATGATACTTTATACCACCAAAAGGCTCTCCAAGAAAATACATGAGAGATGTGAATGGTTAGAAAGGAATTCCCCATCATACCTTCAGATGACATTTTTTCATTTACAAAAGAATTTACAGAAGTTACAGAATTTAACATCTAGGAGACACAGGATTTAGCTAACTACACTTGTTCAAACAGAGTTCAAACTATTTTTTGAGTCATAAAAGATGGCCTCTTCTTCAGTTTGTGTGGGCAGACAGGTATATAAACATATGGATTTTTCATCTATAAAAATGTTAATTACCAAAATATTACTTTATAAGTGGAAAATGTCACAACAACATGAAGGGTTTGCTTTTAAAAGTTTAGACAGAAAGCACAGTGCTTTTCTTAAGCAGATTCTTTCCTCACTGACATGCAAGACTTCATGCAATCCAAGCCAGGAATTCTACAGAGAAGTACACTCACTGTTATAGCGTATTATTAAAATGCTACAAGAGTTTTACTCATACAGTTTATAGGAACTCAAATAAAACAGGGGTAACGAACCTCCCCTCCCAGCCCAAGTTCATCAGTCTGAGACTGTATTTGGTACTTTGTTAGGGTAGCTTTTAACATAAATCTTCTGTGAACTGCCCCAAAAATCTTCTGATAATTTAAAAAATTCAGTCAGGCCTAAGCTCAAGGATGTGCGCACACACACACACATACACACACACACAGAGGCTGGAATTGACAGTGTAGAAGCAGATAATTTGGACTCAAAAAATACTGTTTGTTTTGGAGGTATTTTTTTAACTACTAAATCCACTTCATTGTATGAGGTTCTATCCCCTAGATCATTGTGGTATAAATTTTGTGATTGCTATCAAGCTGGTTGCAGAGGTTCAAAGTATTACAACTTCTACTCTCCTCCTTCAGAAGCTGATTGCTTAGTGAATCCCAAAAGTGATGGTGAGATCTTCTTTTCCATATCTTCATTCAAGTAACTTCAAAATAAAATTTTTCTAGAAAAAGACCATTTAAACTGTCTGACACAATACAAAGAAGCTCTACTATGAAGCAGCAACCAGCAAAGAGGAAAAAGCTGCAACACCTCCAAACATCCACTGTCCACAGCAAAACCACCTGCAACCACAGCTAAGGACTGGACCCCAACTATTCATTTAAAACCAAGTTCAAATTTACCCACTTTTCCCATGAAAGAATCTTTCTCCATCTTGGGGAATGGGTAAATAAATATCTTACCCACTCCCATATCCAGTCACTGATTGCAATTTCCACACTGTATTTCACCTTAGCCCTCTGTTGGCAAAACATTCATGCAGGTATGCAGCCAGTTGGATCAGAGAACAGATCTAGATTAAAATTAAGCAGACAACAATGTATCTGCTTTAACCTGGATCAGTTCCCCAATCTGATTCTCTACACAGCTGCAAAAACACTTTCACAAACACTAGAGAGAAGGCAATGGGGGAAAAGGGGGGGCATGAAGGGATCACATTTTTTTTGCATCAGAGCCTTGAAACAATTATCAGATTACAGCAGTAAAGGCCAACTCTTGATCACCAAGCTGTAGCACTGATTCCAGGAAAGGAGTGTTTGAAGATTTGCCTCAATCAAAGAATGCTAATGGTGTGCTGCTAAAATACAGCTAAAAGACAGGTTCCAATGTATGACTAACATAGCTGTCAAAAAGCCATCGTGCTTTACAGTTGAATAACAGTTAAAATCTTTGTTCCTTGTTAATTAACTACATATACCTATTTGTTCCTAATTATAAGCAGAGTAAGCACTCTGTAATACAATTGGCACACATCTCAAAACAAAAAAGAAACATTGTGGATAAACATAAAAACCTGCAGGTAGACACATCCTACACAGAAGACTTAAGTGTCACAGAAGATACTATAGGTTGGACTTGATTTTTCACATTGATGCTCTTAACATTTCAGTTCTTTCTAAATATTAAGAACATTGTATTTTCTGTGGCACAGTAAGTGCATATTTCTTTACACCCTCCTCATTCAGCCTCTTTCAGCCATCTCAACAACTAAAAAGACAACATCCCTTCGAATCTATCCATGCATCTGTACCTCCTCACAACCATCACAATCCCTTCTCCTAGGTATCTTAATTTGAAGTCATTTAGTCTTAACAGTTTCATCATCTGGGTCTCCACTGGACTGCAGATTCATTTGTAGAAGCAAGCATTTAAGAATCAAACTCCTGAAGTACAATTCACAGAAGTGCAGTCATTTTCTTTCTCTGCATAAAATGGTATTTGACATTTCTCAAGTGTGTCTAAGAGTAAGAGGGTTTTTTTACTCAAAATGACAAAACCTTCTAAAACTGTTTTCAGAAATGACAGAAATCTTTGAGCTAAGAACAGGCCATCATCTTTATTTAAAAAAAAAAAACTATTTTTAAGATGCAGATTTTGAATGCAACTATTACTACAGTCATCAGCAAATGCTATAAACTTCTACAGAACTCTGCCAGCTGGGGATAGCACCAATAAAACTTGTATCAGCACTAAGAAAAATGAGTTCTAACTTCAAGATCAAATGCTTTAATAAAAGTCAATAGAAATCTTGTGTATCTTGGTTTTACAGAAAGAAACTTGCAATTCCAGCTTTACTGTAAATGCAGCTCTCTAAGCCTTTGAGGGCTTTTAATTGAAATATTAGCATATGAACTGAGGAGAACAGGCACAAAGAGACTGCAACCATGTGATGCCTCTTCCCCATATAGGGAAAACCTAGATAGGGCCTTCTAGATAATGGGTTCTTTGGTGACATTTGCAGCACCACAGACCAACTGGAGCCCACCAGCCAGTTAAACTGGCTTCAGAGGTTCTTTGCAGCACCATCTACTAGGAACACACTGCTGATAGCTGAACTGCTCCTGACTGAACCAAGGCATTTATGCTGCCATGAACAGCAACAACAGGGAAAACCTGAACTAAAAAGTTCTTTCAGGTTTATTCTGTTCTAGATCTGATCTCTACACTTAATTAACAAATGTTATCAGACAGCCACACTGAGACCCATCTCAGTCCTACCAACCAGTGTTACACGGGAACTCTGCAGAGATTCTCCTGATCTCTCTTTCTGCTCCTCCTGCAATATCAAATACTCTCTCTCCTCCAGTAGCTATTCTCTTTAAAACAGATTCTCATCAAGGGATGAGACTGAGTGTATTTGCTCAGAAAACAAAGTTCTGTTCACCTACAGCCATTATAAAAATTTGAATGCTCACTTTATGCTGGGAACAAGTACTTTACAGAAATACACCACCAGGAGCAGACAGCACAGAATTGTTGCTGCTCCTGTTCCCTTCTTACACTTTTTTTTTTAGAAAGGCAGCTGAAGTGTAAAAGGCAATGCTTCTGTGCCAGCAGTCTCAGCCACAGGAAACAAAAGACTGGCAAACCACAGACTGAGCTTTTCTGTCCAAGGCCACTGCAGTGCAAGCTTCATATACTGCTGCTCTGTGCCCCAGAGCAGGGACCCTGCTGCAAACAGCAGCACATCACTTTCCCTTTCCACTGCTTCTCCACCAATTTATGCCCTTCTTCCCCAAGGCAGGCACCAACCATCCTACCTGCTACTCCTACACTACAGGGTAAGCTGCTTCCTTCACTCCCTTCAATCTATTGCCACGATGACATAATGTCATCTTACACAACAAATAGAAAAAAAATAAAGCTTACCTCAGAAAAGCTCTCAGCAGATAATTATATTTAAGCCAATATTTAAGTGTAAAGGAAGTCCTTTCTATAACTCATTTGGGAACAAAATTACACACACCCTTTAGTAAATATTTTTACATCTCCAGTGTCAAAACTGACAAATGTCAGCCACTGATAAAAAGGCTTAAGCATGTGAGATTCCCTACTGTATTAATATAAAAGGCAGGAAGGAAAAAACAATCTCTTTCAGAAACAATTTGTAGGCTGTGACTCCTAACAGGATGCTTGGTCTAATTCAAGACTGTCACTAGGAAGACAACTTCTTCAGTGTTTCCTAAACTATCTAATTTAGTTTAAAAAATTTATGGAAATGTGTTTTGTACAAGATGGAAATAAAATGCTTTTGCTCTGAAGCCTTCCTATGCATTTAAACATGAATTGGTAAGTGTGTTATATAGATAATGGAAACCATGAGGAAGCATGGTAACTCCTATTTTAAACTAATTTGAACTTAAGCATCACAATTCTTGTACAGATATAAGCTGGAAGGATTAAACCATTTTAACAGAGGTGCACTGTAGTGGTAGCAAATAAACTTACTAAAAGAAGAAAACAAGCATAGGGAGAGTAGGAAGACATCTTCAGCATACCTGTTTTCAATCTAGCACAGTTTTAAAACCCAGCTCTCAGGAACATTTTCTAATTTAAGAATCAGTATCAGCATTTAGATTAGATTCAGCTTCTTCAAGAAAATTAATTTCAATATGATTTTTTTCAATCCTTTCATTTTCCAATTTTTTCAGCAAGAACTAGAAATACAGTCAGGCCAATGCCAGTTCAGTCACCTGATGTTCTGGTTCATCACAAAGCAAACTTTTGGTGGCTCTGTGACTCCAGACCAGAGAGTCCTAAGGCAGATGCCTGTTTGAAGGAACTGTGCTCAGGAGCTATGTTTTAAGCATATACTGTTTTGGAAACCAAAAATGAGTTTGCTTATTTTCTCAACCTTTTTCTTATCATCTGTTCATGGTTCATGTTTCTTCCCTGAGCCCCATCTTTATTCTAAAAAGATGATGCAACTGAATATGTGATAATATATTCAAGAATACAATATAATAAAAAATTTTAATTGGTTTAGCCTGTCCCTATGATTTTTCCTTTAAATCTTCCTCCTTCCAGGCAAGGAGCATGGTTTGCTATTGTAATCTGGGGCCAGTCATGTATTCTTTAACAGGCTGTTGTTACCTGTGTTTCAATTTTTAAAATACATGAATCAACCCATACTGAAAATGTTAACCCACTGATAATGTTAACCCTGGATAGAGTGACAACTACCTCCTATGTAAGCTTTAATCACTTTTTCTTTCCTCTGAAGACATGGGAAACATAAACACACATGATTATAACCATCTCATTTACCATGAGTAAGAAAAAATCAGATCTTGAAAGACCATAATTTTCACATCTAATTAGAGACAATTTTAAAGGACTTATTTATCAGAGAAAGAACAGTTTTAAAGTTTTGTATAGCAGTTTTATCTTTGCCTGGTAGAATAAGAAGGGTAAGAATCCCATCATTGAGAGGGTATGGATGAAATGGTAAGGTTGAAATAAACACAAAAAAACCCCCACCCTTCAAGCCAACAGTTCAAGAGTCTTGTTTTAAATTAAGAAACTATAAAGGCATTAATTAGAGAAAGTAGTACTTCTCAGTTAAAACTCTTAAAGAAAGCTTAATTTTGAAGAAGCCTCCTCATGGTTCTGTCTCCTTCTTTGTGCATAACCTCTGAGACAAGGTTGCCAAATGTACATGTTACTTTGAATATTAAATCAGTAATTATGTGACTCATTTAACCACAAATGTGGTAAACTGGAAAAAGTAATGTTTCTGCAAACTTGAAACCTCTTGTATCAACAAGAAACTTACTGTCACAATGTTTGTCATTTGTAGCTGGAGCAGCTTGATTAGCGACTTCTAAAGCTGCTTGCTCTAAAAGTGTGTCCTCCCAGTGATACAGCAAGAACTCCAAAAATTCAACTTATTTTCCTCGTTCATTCTACTTCTAAATGAATACATATTTCAAGATGTAACAACTTGTAGAACAAAACTCCTAATCATAACATAAGAAGTAGCAGCTTACCTTGTTTTCTTCCAAAAATTTCAATTTGATAGATACGTCGTTACGCATTTTGTCGTATTTCTCTTTGTGCACTTGAAACAGTTGCTGTGATTGTTCAATCTTTGGCAGAGTGTTCGCATCACGAGGGCCCAGATTCAGCTCTTCCAGGTCTGTTCGATAAGCATCGTATTCAATCCTGGGAAGAAAGAGGAGAAGGGAAAAAAGAACCATCTAAGGGCAGTGCCTCAAAACTGACCTCAGATATACATCTAAGACAACAGGAGATGAACAAAAGAGTTAAATACAGGGGAAAAAAACCCCAATAATAATAATAAAAAAAAAAACCTGGGCAAGTTTTTTCCTCCCTCCTATTCATCAAGCATTTTGTATAAAACTGCCTAAACAAGCATCCTCCCTTTTCTCTTCCTGTCTCAGCCACATGCTCTCAGCCCCTCTGTTTTGTACAGGCTTCAGTAGTCAGAGCTTCTCCTGAGACATCTCAACCTACTGACCCAGAAAAAGCTAGCAAATATTTTTCAGGTCATTCTTCTGCTGTTGAATCAGTTCACTGGAGAGTTTGTGTTGAGAGTAAGAGGCTCACCAAGATCATGACGCCCCCTTTAAACAGATGTTTGAGGAACAGGTCACTTACACCAAACTCTGACCTAAAGCATTTTCAGCATGCTCCAGGCTGCTCCATATGTATTAATTGGACAGTTTCATAGTTCTTCCACAAATACTTTTCTGAGAACTTGTCTGTCCTATGGAAAAACAGACTGCAAAAAGATGGGGCAGCCCCACCCAAAGCATCACTCTTCCTTCCCTAGTTTTCTGTAGCTGTCAAATAATGTAACTCAGCATATCCACCTATTTTAATGGGACAAACCACACTATTTTTGGCCTTTTAAACATGCTTTCTTACAGACATTTCTTTAAGTGGAAACAAATCAGGATTAAAAACTGGTTATAAAACACAATTTTCAGTTGATGTAACTGCTCAAAAGAAAAATACAACCTTTTCAGAGGTAAAAGGAGTAATATTCACAGGGCTCCTCCTCCTGATTCTCACTGCCACTATGATTGAGGATTTATAAGTAATTTATGGCTTAATTCCAAAAAGGAAACCATTAAACTTATCGAGAACTGACAGAAGAGGGGAACAGATGAATGCTAAAGTGCAACTGGGAACAGGAAAGAAGAGGCACAGAAATAAATGTGACCTATTTTCACAGTGCAAAATCATGAACTGGCCATGTCAGTGAAGAACGTTTCTAATTTATTTGACTTATTAAAATGGCAAAATATTTGATTTCTTTAGTGAACAGAAAGGGAAAGCAATGAAGGTATTTCAGGAGGGAAGAACCATATTTTGAAAATGACTGACAAGAACAACTACAGCAGATGTATTTTGCATAAATTTTCCAGGGCATACCTGGATATATGAACCAATTCTTTTTTTTTTTTCAAAACACATGTCAAAAATAAAGCAATACCTTATCTACACATTAATTCTACCTTTCATGCCTTTGAAAGTTTACCTAAATACCAAAACAATAACCTACTATTTTGTTCAAAAATAAGCATTAGAACAGAACAATTAAAAAAAGGGGGGAAATTCAAAATTCCAGCAGTTTGCAATTTTGAACCTAAAAAACCCCCAAATATCACAAAAAATTATATGTATAAACTACATCTTTTGTAAAATTAAAAAAAATGCACTTTATTCTGGTAAGTGAAAGAAAGTCAGGATGGAACCACTCATCAGAAAGAGCTACAAGGCCCTGACAGAAAAAAGGAACCCAGCTTTAGAATACTACACCACATCTAAAAGTAGCCTTCTCCAGGATGAGAAAACCATTACTCACTCACTGAGAAATTTCTGGTTTATTTTCCCCTTTCTGACCAAGCCTGAAATGTCTGCATAAAACCCTAAGTGTGAATTGCAGGCATTGTTCATCAACAGAGGCACAAGATGAAGTGTCTTTCAGTTGAGGAGATTATTTTACCTATTGCAATGCAGCTGGATAGAAGTGTTAATCTTCCACTGTCACGCTACTTAGAAAGCCACCTTAATCTAGCACGTGGGAAAAACCAGCTATAATTACTCCTACAGCTAACAAGTAAAATTCAGTCTACAAGGAAACATGTACAAAACATTGGAAACCCTCATTAGATGAGAGCTGTGTTATAAGGTTTTTATCTGACAGGTTAGTCACTCAAATACAAGACCTAAGCTGATAGAGACTCTGCTTCCCAAGGATTAATTGATAAGGAAAGGAGCTGGACACAGGATAGCTACCTGGCACTTTCGTACTGTTTCACAGTCAACAATGTATCCTCAATTGTTTTATTCACCAATGTGTTCACACTGGCAATAAAAAAGTTAATAGCCCCAAGAAGCGTTTCTCCATTTTTAGCTAGAAGTTTCTGCGTATCTGCATTGTAGCCAAACTCCTCCTATAAACAAAGAACAGAGAAAACAAAGCTGTAGATCAATTGAAATCATAGCATTCAGCAGCAGCTATATAAAAAAAATGCAAACACAGATGTGGCAGGTCTTTCACTTCTGTTTGGGTATGATTATGATTAAACCAATATGATTTCAATACAATATTTGTTCACAGTTCTTATGAAATCTCTCCAACATCAGTAAAACATAGTTTATGATTTTTTTTACCACACAGGATGTTAAATCCTAATTTATGTGATTTTTCTGCACTCTGATATCTTGAATGTTACTTAAAATCAAGAGCTAATGCAATCTTCACATTGTCATTCAGCAGGGTATTAATCCATCATCTCTCATGGTTGTCTAGGTAATACTTTAATAAGAACAGAGACACTGCTACATTAAATACAGTAATGTAACTAAATACACAAGGGCACGCAGCATTAACTAGCTATTAAGTTTTATTCTTACATTCTGGAAAGGAGCACTGCAAAAAACCCTAACATCTATCATGGTTTAATAGGCTGTAAATAATTGAAGAGCAGAGCATTATAATGAATAGCAAATAAAAATTTTAATGTAGCTCATCCATAAATTTCAAAGAGATGAGGGCAAAATTATTTCCAAGGCATTTTAGTCACATTTAGACATATGTTTGTCCATGTCTCTTTGTTAACAGCAGAGTAAGCTGAGCAAGGCTGCAAAGATTTTCCCAATGCATGGATGCCAAATGAATCTAATTATTATATCTATGTCATCCATATAGCATCTCCATATTCTACAGATGGGAGTTCTCAGAAAAGAGTACAATCCCTGGTTGTAATGACTATAAAACACACTAGGTTCATATTTGGAACTTTGGTCTTTTTAGGCCTGCACACTGCCAACAACTGACTCAGAAGTGCTCTATTCTCCCAGTTTCTTTTCATCTGTCTAGAAAATGAACGCCAGAGCCAAATGATATTTCATGTTAACAAGTTCACAACAGTAAGGGTAATAGGTAATGGGCAATGGTAAGGGAAGAATCCTCTAGAAAAGAAGGTGCAGTGGAAGTGAGCAATTGAAGGAGAAGAAAAAAAGGAAGAGAAATCAGGGCAAGTTTTTACGAGCTAAGCCCTGTAAACAGTGCTAAAGATCTGTCATCTTTGCTTTGTACAGCTGCCTGGACAGCAAAAGCAGTTGGCTACATTGCTACGGATTTTGCTGGGAAAAAACCAAAACAAGTATTTTCCAGCTGGCTTTGCTCTAACATTGCCAGCTACACAGCTAACACGAGTGCTAGCACAGAGAAGAAATAGCAGCATGCTGGCAGAGACAACAGCAGTAGAAGTGCCCCTTGCAGCAGCTTAGTCCCATCTATTCTTCCTCCTGCAGGCAAGACTGCAATTAGTTTTCCAGCTGGTCCCTCACTCAGATCATCTGAGACCCAAATGAAAACACTCTCAGTTCAAAGGGGGAGGTAAGAAGGATGGGTCTGCAGTGGCCTGCAGTACTAAGGAATATGCTAACCAACAATCATGTTCCCTCCAATGGCTCATAGTTTCACAGAAACTTTTCAGTTTTGTCCATGACCTCTGCAGATACCTCTTACGAAACACACAGGAAATCCTTTCTACACCCAGAGTTTACATTCAGTTCATACTCTATGCTCAGGTCAATTAAAATTGGGATTCATCTGCCTATATAATTAGAGGCATATGAGCCTGGAACCAGCAGTTATCTTTGTATCCAAAAGAGAAAAAGCAACCCATTCACATGAAGTAATACCTCACCAGATACCACATTAAAAATTTGTTTTGTTATCATATTTAAAAGAAAAAGTTTTACCTTGAGACTCAGGGGTCTTTTTGATTTTATTTAAGCTTATACACTCTTATCACACTAAACATGAAAGACTAACGGTTCAGAAATGTTACTTTCAGTCCTGCACAAGTTTTAGAGGCAAAAGCCCAAATATACAAAAGTAGGCCTGGCTACAGATGATAATACATTACAGATTAAACAGAGGGAAACACAAAAAGGAAAGAGACAAACACCAGGCAAATCTCCAAGAAGCAAAGGTTAGATAACTCTCATTACAGCAGCAGAAACCTTTATTTGATTTTCATCGACAACCCCATTCAAGAATCCACACAAGAGATGAATGACAGAAGCAAAGTCCAAGACCAATACAAGACGCTGAAAGAACCTGGAAGATCAGTATTCCCATTAGAAGTTACAAGCTAATCATGGGAAAAACCCCAAGATTCATTAAATGAGCATGATGCCAGATTCCATCCAAGTTTTGGAAGAAACATCCAGTTTCAGCACATACTTCACAACAATCACTAAGATCTGCCACAAACCACATGCCCATATTTTTGTCAAGAATAAACTGATTATTAAAAGCTTCTTTCAGCAGATAATTTAATTTCTTAGCTGCTAGAAATGCTCTACATTCACAGATTTTCATCTGTCAGACTAATATTAAAAATTCCTCCCCATTAGTGTAGGAGTTTCACATTTTTTCAGCTAGCTATCACTTAAGGTTCCTCTGTGCAAGCATGAACTCCACCTACTCCCTTAAAACTCAATGGGAAAAGCCAATTATGAAAAGACAGATGTTTTTAAAATCACAAAGAAAATTTAAGCTGTTTCAGCAGCTATGTTTCAGGGAATTATTAAACCATTTAATATTGGTTTTCCAAAGGATCAAATTGTTATAACTTTGCAAATGCAGAAAGAGCAATGTAGAAGCAAGCCAGCTACTGTACTCTGTAAGCAACATGCATCTTGTCTCTCTTTACAGCAAACAGCTTTACCACTGGCAAAGGAAAGTGCCAGTGTTACATAAACTTCTAAACCATGGAATCATGACAACCCAGATATCTCAAGATTGCCTCTCTTGCTCAGCAACTCCAGACAACATAAGAATACAGATTAGTCTTATTAGTAGGAAAATTCTGATTAAAAAAGGACTTAGAGATCAAATCTCAATGCTTAAATATGCTACAGAAAAATAATTTACTCACATTAAATGTGCCCAAGTGAAGTAATGTGCCCTAATCTACTTATTCCCAGGCACATTCCCCAAAGACATCTTGTAATTGAAATGATGTAACACTCTGGAACATTTTGATGACATTTCATTAGGTACAAAATTAATACTAAAATGCATCTTCTCTACAAAGCAAAATTGTCAGTTCTTGAGTTCAATCATCAACTAGAGGCTAACATTTAAGAAACAATAAAGAACTACAGTAATTTCAATAATTTCCTACAGTTTTAAGTGCTTTCAACACAAACAGTATCTAATATATTGTTAACTGCAACGTTTATAAAAGTAGCTGCTAAGTAGCAGACACCCCGCACGAGTCAATTAGGCTTATCTTCATCTCTGCTGCTGTATTTTTTTAACACTGTAAAAATCTTACATGAAGTTCCAATGATTTCAAACTCAGGTCAGCAAATGCATCTCCAAGTTGCCTTTGGGTATGTACCATCTGGAAGAGCTGTGTGGACAATGTCTGTGCCAGTCTCAAGATATTTTCATATTTTTTTTTGTTGTCTCTCAATATATCTATCTGAGCTTCTAGTTCCAGGTCTACTGTTCTCGAGCCACGACCCAGTTTTTCAGAGATGATCTGACGTGTACACTGCAGAAAAAAAATTAAATTATAAAGATTCAAGTATATTCAAGACAACACAGCATACACCCATTTTCAGCTTCAAGGGACATATAATTACACACAATTCTTTCACAACCACCCCTCCCAATATAAGTTTGCACAACAAACTGAAAAAACAACACAGTCTTTAGAAGTTTATCAGGACTCAGCAAGAACAGCTGGACAAGTCTCAACTCCTACTAAGATGAATATTCAAGTTAGCAAATCAAGAGCATAACTAATTGTTTCTCAAGTAAAAGAACACTTATCTTTTAATAGGTTTGGTGAATCTCATTAAGTTAAAAGAAGCATTTTAGCCCATTGCATTTAAGTCAGTTTATAGGACCATATTCTGTATAAAAATGTCTAGTTAGTAATCTTTTGGACTTTGTCTACCAAGTTTCTGATCAGAACATCCATGTTAAATTTTCCAAAAATGTTCATTTTGAGGGGTTTTTTTTTAGGGGGCAAGTAAGAAGGTGATGGTTTTCAGCATGTTTTTTTTTTGAAGCTGAATAGGAAACTGGGAACTCCTACTGAGAAATACACAAAAGTATTAAAAGGCACTTATTATTTACACATCTATAAAATGGACATGATTTACTCAGAAAGACTATTTCTTTTCTGTCATGTCAAACTCTTAGTAGGCTTGCAGTTCATTAACACACTGAGCAGGAAATGTGTTCTCATGCAGCTGTAGACACTCTCACCCAGCCTATGGCTGTGACAGAGCAGGCTGCTACCACATTCCATGGATCTGTGACACCTTCTCTGCCAGAGATTTGAGCCCAGCTTGGCAGTGAGCCTCCCAAGATGCACACTGGGGTTTTCCCTTGACTGAGACACAGGAGAAGCCATTTGCAAAGCAGATGTGTAGCAAAGCTATACAGTTTCTCTATGGAAAGCAGAATTATTTACTGCTCTAGTAAGTTACTTGAAGTTAATCTGTGGTCACAAGATGTGAAGGGATAACCAACTTACCAACTTAGACATATGAAAAATTACTGCTAGAAACAAAAGGTACAAGGAAATTAAGTTAGTAGTCAAGGCCACAACTACTCTAAAAGGATTTAACCTAAGCACAAAGCTGCTATTTTAAATTTTACTTTTGTGAAATAATGCCCAAACTATCTTGTAACATACTCCCCCAAATACTCTAGAGCACTGGATTTCCCAGGGATTCCCAATTCAAGGACTTTAGATTAATACCATCTTTACTTGTGCCCAAAGGAGATGCACATTCAACCTGCTAGAATTTCCACGTCCCTTCTTAAGGTAATAGAGGAACACAGGAGAGACTCAAGAATGACCAAGGAGATCAAGTTGGTCATGATCCATAAGGTTTAGGTCAGAAGATACAGACTATTTGGGCTACTTTGTTAGAGTCAAGTAATTGACAAGAGAAAGCACAGCTAATCTAGGTGACATTAGTCTGCTAAGCATCAGAAATTCAGGAGAGCGTAACAAATCATAACAGAGAATACAACTTTACTACCAAAGACTCCATGAGAAATTGCAAAATACAGCTTAGCTCTGAGTGTGCTCAGAGCATAAATAAGCCTTTCATTAGGAACTGTGGAAGTGATGGTCAAATTTTGGCTATTTTCCAAAAGAGCTGACGCACACACACACAAACCCCCACGGAAATGCAAGAGAAAAATCTGAATCATGGAAAGCAAAATTTTTGAAAGCAAGGATAAATTACAAGTGAAGGAATTATTTTCAGCCAAGGGGTATTTGCTTTATAAGTCACAGAAAAATACCTAAAAAAGCCCAGCAGTGACAAGTGAAGAAACACCAGTAATTGGAAAGACTTACACTGGATACTTTGTTAACTCAGATGTAGCAAAAGATAAAGAAAATGCCCCAATCTATTTTACTCCAGTTCTAAGTGGACTAGTACAAGCACACAAGTTGCTCTATATTCTCAATAGCAAAGAAAATTCCGTGCATTAATTCCATTGTGCTTTGTCCTAAGAGTATTTATAAAGGAAGCTGTCATAGAAAAGACCATGCAACTCAAAAAGAAGTCATCCAATGCAAAGCTTAAGAAAAACTCAGAGAAAAACTCAGAGAAAAAAAGGTTACCAAAATACATTTTAGAGAAATATATTTAAACTTGTATATGCCAAAGATGAACAGAGGCATTACTGGACAGGTCTCAGAAATAAATGTTCTACTAACCCAGTGTTAGAGAGGTTTGTAAAACAGGTTTGCCTTTTTTTCCCCCCTCAAAATTTAAGTTGTATGAAAAACAAAAAGACAAGCTTGTTGGAATTGCTGAAAGTCAATGTTTTTGCTAAACTGCAAACCACTTTCTCACCCAAAGGGGAAGGCATGGGCAGAAGAAAGAACAGAACAAGATCCTGTCACTAGACTATGGAAAGTAGGGCAATTTCTCTTCACACAGACTCATGAATACCAGGGAGCATTTGACGGGAGAATGTGAATGGCAATGGTAGTTACAAAGGCATTTACAGATGGGAATGACTTCTGAACATACCCAATAATTTGGATTTCTCAACCCCTGATACAGACACCATGGTATAGGAACTACTCATGTCAGATTCCTAAAGAACTTCCTAACAGCAAATTTCATCACTAACTCCCCTTGTAGATTAATGTCTGGTACATTGATACTAGGGATTTTAAATTCAGAGGGATTCAAGTGCTGACATTTACTCCTGTCCTTTGTTTCTGTATCTTCAAACCTATGAACAGTTAGCTATTATGAGATAAGGAGGACACTTCTTCCCATGATCTTCCTGATGGGAACCAAAGCAAGCCAATATGTCCAAAACTTTAAATACTGTCTGTAACCATATTAAATATGTTTTTTGTACAAAGCCTACGACACAAATGTATGGCATCTCAAAGTACAGTTGCATAATACTCTATCAACTCAAAATGAATTTGTAAGTTCTCTGAATGATCTTATACCTCAAAAAAAGAGTGAGCAGCAAGTCAATATGGGAAAGATCATAACTGACACATCTCCTTAGGCATGTTCAGGAATAAATAAAAATAAACATGTTGTTTTCTGAAAATGCTAGTCTTTGTTTGCTAGGTCATTACTGGTGTGATTCTGGATTTCAACAAGGGGAAGGCTTAAGACATAAAAGAAAACTAAAAACCTTAACTTTTCAGACACTACAGCCAAAGAAATAGTGTTCTAAACAAAGATCCAAGACCCCTTTTCCCAAATTTTTCACTAGTCCTCTGGCTGATGATTCATGTCAGTGACTTTGACACGTGAGATTTTGTGGGTTTGTTTTCTAAATCAAGGTACCAAAAATACAGAATAAGGTCAAGTCCTGTCCTATTTAGTCGTAGTATAGGAGATTTGACCCAAGAGTCAATGTTTTAAAGAGACAAGAGAATTTTAAAGAACAGCTTCAGCTGAATAGCACATATTCTGATTGCACCACAGCGCACTCCAAAGTAGCTGACAGACAAAATCACACAGAGGATCAGGTTGGACAGGACCACAGTGGGTCCCCTGGTTTAACATCTCCGTTCAAGCAAGTTCATCCCAGAACACATTGCACAGGATTGTATCCAGAGGGTTTTTGAGTATCTCAAAAATAGTGAGGGTGACTCCATAACCTCTCTGGGCAACCTGTTACAGTGCTCGGCCACTGCACAGTAAAAAAATTCTTCTTCATGTTCAGGTGGAACTTCCTGTGCATCAGGTTCTGCCCACTGGCTCTTGTCCTGCTACTTGGCACCACTGGGAAGAACCCAGATCCATCCTCTTGGCCCTCTCCCCTCAGATACTTTATAGGTATTCATGAGGCCCCCTCTCAGTCATCTCTTCTCCAGGCTGAAGAGGCCCAGCTTCCTCAGCCTTTCCTCACATGAAAGCTGCTCCAGTCCCTTCACCATCTTTGCTGCTCTCCACTGGACTAGCTCCAGGAGCTCCATGTCCCTCTTGTCCTGAGGAGCCCAGAACTGGACACAGCATTCCAGATGTGCCTCACCAGGGCTGAAGAGAAGGACAGGATCATCTCCCTCAACCTGCTGGCAATGTTCCTCCTAAGGCACCCCAGGATACCATTGGACTGCAACTTCTGCACTTGCTACAATATTTAGATGACAAGAAAAGTAGCAAATCTAAAAGCCAATTCATTAGACATAAAAAAGAAATTTCTGATTCTAACAGAAAGACAGCCTAAGCATCCACTAGGGATGCTCCATCCTTGCTTCTCATCCCCACTGAGAATCTTATGTTCTTATCTGGACTTAAAGAACACTGGAGGGATTCAGACTTTCCTTCCCACAGATTGTGAATTTTTTCATGGTTTGATGTAGACCTCACTGATGCACCTGCTCACAACTCTATTATTTAAGATGTAGGCATAACAAGAAGCTATTTTTCAAAACTGGTCTTTCTTTAAACTTTTGACAGGAATGCATTCCCTGACAATTGTTCCTTACCTTATAGCTTTTTAATGAGTGTCACTTCTAGCAAACTGGTGTGATTTAAGCACCTTTTCATTATTCTTACATTATTCTTTTAATTTCATCAAATCTCAACTGATCATGAAGTAGAAGCATATAAAACACACACAAATTGAAGCAACTCTGTTGCCACACTAAGAAAAAACAATCAGCCAAGATGAAACCAAACCATCAGAATAGCAATTAACAAGTTTTGAACTTCTAGATACCCCTGATTTTTTCTCATCAACTAAAATCTTACTGTATCCGCAGTCAACTCAAAAAGAGCAAAAAATATTTAATTCCAAGCTTTAGTGCTGAAATCTCTACATTTGGAATGACAAAGGGAACATTAGAAATGGAACATTCTTTACCTTGCTAAATCAGTAATACCTATTAAAGATTTTCCACATTGCACCAGGGATTTAACAAAGAATGTTACACTTAGAAGAAACCTAAGCCTTTCCTATACATTCTTGCTTATGCTCACTGCCACAACAGCTTACTTTCATACAGCTCTATTCCTATCTAGTAGCAAACTCATTTATAGAATACATACATACACACACACTTAGCTGCATACCTTGTAAGTGTTTAGGCTCCACTTTCTCACCAATTCCAGTTTCTCCATTGCTGGATTCTTCACTTCATCTGCTAACACAACAGGTCCACTCTTCTGCTGGGCTCTACCCCCTGTGTCAGACACAAAGCAAATCTTCAAGGCCTTGGGTCTGGGCTTTTTGTTTGTTTGTTTTAAGGGATTAGTAGCTGGTATGGAAGATTTGTGCAATTGTACATCCAAAAGCAGAGCAAGGTGACAGTTCCAGAAAGAAAGACTTATATTAAATCAGTTCCAGAAAGAAAGACTTACGTTAAAACTGATATACAATGTGTATATGTGTATATATATATATATATCTATCACTATTTCATGAATAGGCTGAATTAAGCATACTGAAAGCTTAAAACAGCTTTTGAGACATGTTTATTCTTATTATTTTTGAGACGTTTATATCTATGTTTAAAAACTCCAACACTCTTTGAACACTCTTTTGCATTTAATCAATCTAAAAGTCTGTTTACAACCTTAAGGCCATTAAACAACAATTACTGGCATACTGTTGTCATGAAGTACAGAGTTTTTAATTTTTTCCAATGAAAGTCATTCTTTCCAGAAGATGTGTTCAGTCAATATTTAATTGATTTATTTCAGTTTTATTAGCTAATTCCATTAGGAACAATTAATTCTACAGACAAGCAAAGAAGAGATTTAAAGCAACTAATTAAAGTACCTAGGGCAAATCACCATACACAAAGTGCCATTATTCAGCATTTTCAAGCTAGTATGGGATATCATGTGGATTCTGTGTTTCAATTTTGCAAAATTCCTAGTATCCTAAATATTAAAAATTGCTAAGTATTGTCACTTTTTAAGTAACATTTTTATTTATCATGTCCATATTCATTTTAACTACCCCTGACTCTGATCCCTACTGCTACTTACAGTCACCTTAGTCTTGCCAAGTTATTTATGCAAGCAAGAGTTTGGAAAGAAGTCTATACAAATGCCTCAAGATATTCCTTTAGCATCAAGTTCTACTGTGTTCTTACATCTTCAATGTGCTGTGCAAAGATTAAGTAATTAACCCTCTCAACACCCTTATGAGGTAACTGAGTTAAGTTTTCTCCTTTTATGCAGGAGGAAGCAGGACTAAGATGTTCAGGAATTTGCCCATAGGCACAAAATGAGTCAAGTGGCAAAGCTGAGTTGGGGTGTTGTGAATTCCAAATGGCTGCCCCCATAGTCTATTGGAATATATGATCATTTAGGCAAAAAATACTGGAAGTTTCAGCTTTAACCTAAAGAAAAGATTTTGGTCACTCCTATTTTACCTATTGTTAGTTATCATTAATATTAGTTATAATTTTAATTTTACAGAGTAAAAGCAGCTCAGAGAGAGGAAAGCAGAGGTTAATTTGTAAACTGTTGAAGTCAGAAGTAAAAGCCACCAAAATCCCACAGAAATTTTATTTCCAACTTATAGTACATCAAATAATTAGAAACTTGGAGGGGTTAGTACAGTCTCAGCAGAGACAAGGGCGTTATCCATTCAGTGCTTTAATACCTGTGGGAATAATTAAATCACAACCTTGTCCAGCCAGTCTGCTAGCTGCTGCACTGCTAGGAGATATAACAGATGATTTGGGTGATGCTGAGGAACCTGAAAACGGGACATTTAACAATGAAAATACATCATCTTCTCTTCAAAGTGAATGTGCACTCTTACAGAGACACATTTTCAAAACAAAGAAACATTTGCTTCAGCAACTTTAGAAGTATTCACAGAAAAGCTGCTGGAATTTCTGATGATAATGTTTTTTAAGAGGTACATCTCTCCATGTGAACTACTCCAAGTTTTCTTGATTTAGTCTTTTTCGCTAGGTCATGATGACCATTCTTTTTTTCTGTAAGAACAATCAAAATATAACTGAAGGGCTCATCAGTGAAGTACAGACCATATACAGAAAATTCCATGGAAGATTGTTATATAACAATCCACAGCTGAAACACTCTTTTGCAAGTCTAGGTAGAATTCACTCTGCACTGTCACTGAATGGTACTAAAAGCATTAAAGGGTGAAGTAAGCCCTGAAATCTCTGCCAATTTCAGATACACTTTATTGACATAGGCTCTTAAGTCTGTGTAAACATGCAGCAATAAGTTATCCTGAAGGTCATACAAGTTATTAGCCATGAAAGTGTGTAAACTCATTCCCAAATGAAAGATTTTACAGCACTTGTTTTTTCTCTTAAAAAGACAAACAAACGACAAACCAAACAAAAAGCCCCAAACCAAAACAAAAAGCAACCAACTTTAAATGACCTGCACTGTGTGTGTTCTCTAAGCTGTTTTAGGATTATGCTCATTATGCTTTTCAGAGCTCTGCCACTCTTTCATAACAGAGAAATCTGAAGCAGCAGATTATGGAATTTTCACGATTTAAAAAAGAAGTAAGTAAGTTTTTCCTCTGTAATGATAAATGACCACCATAATGGGAAGGACCTTTATTTACTTTTTCTGAGAAATTCCAATATACTTCAGGGCTAACAGTGTGCTGAGGGGAAAGAAAATTAAACCTAAACTTCGCAGTTTTGACAAAATTTAGTTATCAGTAACACCAAAAACATCACTCAAAGTAATTGGATCAACAATCAGCTTTAAAACATTCCACAGAGCACTGCTAACATGGGGTAAATAAATCCAATGATTTGGATCCAACTGCAGAGAAAAGATGAGACAAAGACAGCTCACTTGCTGTGTCCTTCTGTAGGTATACATTGCATAAGAGCTGCAACTGAATTCATCCAGGCATAGAAGTTTGACTGCAAGATCTCATCTGAATCATTTCAGCAAGCGAGCCAAGACAAGCAGTTAAAAAAATCCTTATCATTTCACAGAGTATTAACACAGCCTTATGCATGCTTCATCATTCAACATCCCACAAATCCTAAAAGCCCTTCTCCTCCAGTACTGTCTACTTTGCATTCAAAAGTGAAGCCCTAATAAGGACATTCAAACAGAAGACAGAATTTGAAATAGGGCAATCATTCAACTTTTGTCCATGGTTTCAAAGGAAGCCCTAGCTTTTGCCACTTCTCTCTCTGATTTTGTTAGAGCATCAGGAAAAATCCTAAGAAAACACCCTTGGAGAAAATCTGTGTTACCCAAAGTGTCCAAAGCTCATAATTTGTGTACAGAAATTTCCACAGAACATTTGCATTTCAAACACATTAGTGTAGCTTGAAACGTCTTCAGACACTTTTCCCTTACAGGCTAATACACTTAACAGCTGCAACAGTTATCCTGGTAATAGAATACAAAACTGCAGGAATGGTGAGCAGTTTGCCATCTGCTCCAGTTTTTAGCTAGATATTTTGCTATTTTCAAAGGAATAAAGAAACACAGCATTCACTTTGTAATATATGTAAAGTACAACATGTAAATCAACTGTTTTCATAAGCAAAGAATTTTACCAAACAGGAAATGAAGCAAAATGTAAATTAAATTTATGACTACAAAGAGCTTATTTTCATAGCTGCACAACTGAGATAATTTCAAGTCTTTCAAATTCAGAAGCTGTTAAAGGTACATAATTCACTGAATACCATTTGCCCATACAATATCGTGGTATTCTATTGATCTTAGACAGGAAATGGTGACATTATTGGCTTGTCTATCACTTTGCATTTCTCATTGTTTAATATCACTTAGATTCTCTAAGGCATACATTAATACTCCCAAGAAGAATCCCACTTTTTAATCTACTCTCAGTAGGTGAAGTGTGTATAACAAATAAATAACTCTCCAGTTATGTTTCAAATCAGAACAGTAACCTGCAAAATCTGAAAAAAACTTCAACACAATGCAATAGTAAAATTCTTCAGCCTGACACCAGTTCAAGGTGCCCAAGGCCTTCCCTTCCCATAAGTGCAGACCAACTTACTACTAAGTAATTTCCTCCAGTCCCTTGACAGATACTACAAGTGTAGCATGTATTCTCTTATTTTAACAACCCAGCTACAAGAGACAATAAACTGGTTGTCACTAATGCAGATCTCAAATGTGTACATTCATCCAAACTGCTCAAAGCAGCTACAGAACATTATATTTCTGACCATGTAAGAATAAAGATTTTAAATTGAGAAATATAAAAAAAAGCACTTACCTTTATTTGGAAACTGCCCTGCCTCAACAACTCCCTCTTTGGCACCATCAAAGCCATGAGATGTTATTTTGGTTTCAGAAAGTCCAAGTCCAACTGGTAATGAACATTTCAAGTCCTGGAAAATATATGCATAAAAATGGAAAGTTAAAGACAAAAAAAAAACAATTAAAGTGACTCTAAAGTATTATAATACAGTTTCAGCAGCTCTCAGACAAGCAATTCTGCCTTTAGCCTAGAAAGTCCTTGGTGGTGTCACTGCTTTCTACTGGCATGCACAAATACAACATAAATGAATGAGAAATAGTGTAAGTATAGCCTGAATATTTATTATAGATATTTTTGTTATATTGATGACCAAGTAGAATGCCATGTCTTAGAGAAGCAATTACCAAAAATGTGGACAGAAGCATCATATTATGTGGTCTGAAGCTGGTCCAAGCAACCATGTCAGTTTAATAAAGTGTCCAGTTAAAAACTGTCAGGCGTGCAGAATCATACAAGATTATCAAGCAGAAAACACTTTACAAACCAAAAATATGGAAGCAACTATCATAATGTTGGAGATTTAAAAAAATCACTAAGCAAGGAATAGCCCTAAAGTTGATAGCATCCTTATTTCTTATGAATAGCGCATTAAATCTTTTCAATATTTTACACAGAAGTGACATCCAGAAAGGCATCATTTAAACAGCTTCTTTCTGAGCACCTAGTCTGCATCATAAGTGCTCAGAGCACAAAGCTGCCACTTACTTTTGTTTGCTTTTGAAATCCCTTCATTTAAAATTGCCTGAGATCACCTTGTTTAACTTTTGAGGGCTAGATCAAGCATTTCAACCAGCTCCCACGTAACCAAAGTCTTCACTGAAACCCAGCATAGGCCTAAGAAAGACTCCACACACCACAGCTCACATACCATCCTACTGCCCATTTTTGCTGTCTTATCTACCTCTACAAGAAAACTCCCCACAGGTTTCCTGGACTATATTGCCAGTGATCTAATTGAAGTTTAAGCCTCTGGTGTTATGCAATTAGACATAGTACTTAAAAAAAGTTCAGGTTTTAAAGCAATTTAAAACCATTAATTGATAAAAGTAAAAAGTGAGTGAAAAAGTACTATGAAAGTGAAAGCAAAAAGGTAAAATGTAGCAGCATGTGGCTATAATGACAATTAAAAAAAATAAAAACATCAAGAAATCAGAAAACTGTCAATGTCTGGAGTCAGGTACTATTTTGCATCCCCTCTGCTTCCATACAGAGGTAAAAAAGTGGGAAAGTATCAAGGACCACCAGAGAAAAGCTATACATAACTCAAAGATGTCTGTGTCCAGACACAGATAGTAACTGTTCATGATCCATGTAATGCTTCTAATTACAAAGAAATCACAACCTTTAAAATCTAATCCATGTTTGACCTATAACTCTAGTCACTCAATCCACAAACCAGAAGCAAGTTAGTGCATAAGAATGATACTGATACTGCCTAGAGGCTCAGATTGTCAAGAAGTAGTTTTGGATCACATCCCCCCAGATTTATTTAGATGTCTTCAGTTTAGGACAAACCCCTGGGAAGAAGAAAAAAGGAAGAACTACAAATATATGAATTCCAGCAAAATAATTTTTTCATGTGAATTCCAGAAATTTCACCAACATCAAAAACTCAGCATGTTACTGCAAAGAGTAACCAGTTCCTACAGCCAAACTTTCACTGACATGAACAGGCTATGTGATAACAGATCATGCCGTATCTGTGTACCTGAAGCATCATACAAAAAAAAAAAAAAAAAAAGAAAAAGAAACAGCATGAAAAACAAATAGTAGTCACATGCAGAAACTGATCTCCCAAGTTAAGCATGTCAGAACTTCAGATCCATACTGTTTTCAGTCTTCACAACTGACTTAACATTGGTGCTTCCACTTAAGTACTTGCAGTTGGTGTATGCTGGAAAGCCTTTGCTTCAACTTAGTTTAGCTAACAGAGATCATTTAACTCAAAATGTATCAAGTCACTAGAAGCTGAAAAAGCAGAGAGACTTGAAAAAGGATAACCAGATTGCAGAGAAGATACACTGATTTCAAAAAAAGGACATGGCATGAATTATTTCTTTCCTGAAGGCACCCTGGCATGATGTATAGTTTTCAGAAATATCTAAACCTGAAGCCAAACAACTGTAGACAGCCAACCTGCTTAAGCACGTTTGCAATAGGAATCTAAGCAATCATCCGTATTTAAGGTTAAAATGCAGAACAGCTGCTTTGTAAAGGCAAAAGTTTGTATCTAAACCTTAGCAACTGCACTACTTCCATACACTCAATGTAATTCTATTCTGAAGTTAAACACAAGATGAACTAACTACAGAATTAAATAAATCAAAATACTACAATGCATCCATCTCTTAAACAAAAACTTGGTATTTGGAATACGAAAATTTTAAAGATCTACAATTGTGCATACATACACCAGACTTTTTTACATGAATCTATATACATTATATATATTTGTATATGTATACAAACACATATTTGTTTGAAGAGATCTACTTTTTTCCCATTGTCAAAAAGGCAAAGTTCAATTTAAAGAAAGCCAAAGTTCAATTCAAACCCCTTTTTAAACACCTATAAACCGGTTCAAATACATCTTTGTGAAGAATGATATTCTTACATACGAATTTAAAAAAAAAATTTACCATTTGTTGATTAACACATGACCAGAATTGACAAAAAGTCAGTGATAATCAAACCAATACCTTTTTGTTGTTTACAAACATGCAAGTTACTGTTCAGGGGAGACACATTGCTGCATGTAAACTAAAAGTTTTAATGTCATTCTTGCAACTGATCGTGCTTGCTTTTCTTTTCTTTACACAAGTGTAGATAAACAAAAAAGCTACCAAAAATCTGTAATCAAACTGACAAAACAGTTTATCCCTTCAATAACTTACAAAGAGGGATAATTTAGAAACACTGCATAAAATGTCACTTAAGGGAAGGTATAAGGGTACTTAATGTTTGAATAGTAAGAAGGCAACATAAATAGCTTTTGTTTTTGTTCCCACTAAATCTAAGTTAGGCTCTTACAAGATAGGAAGTGAGGACAGATTCCCCTACTACCATACGATGATTATATTTTGGTAATGTATTGCTCTTCCAGCTAAGTTTAAGACTTCCCCCCTTCTTTGTAAAAGATAAATTCAAGTCTTTAGAATTGATCAAGATTTATCGACACATGGCAAGCCTACAAATCTATTATAGGATCACCATCACCAAAAAACAAATAAAACAATGCTTCATTAATAATTTTCATTTGTATGAGGCTGAAACCATGTTTATGCATTTACCACCTAGCAAAAGTATTTTAATTTTCTAAGGTCACTGAGACCCAGAGCTAGAGGTATAAAAAAACCACAACTCAGAAGATTCCCAAGTTAAAAGACTGCATTACCTACTCCTATTCTCATTTAGCAAGAAGCAAAAGCATGAAATATGGCTGAACAGAAAAAGTGCACTACCTTAATTAGCTCTAGTCTAGACTATTCAAACCTGTATGTCATAGAACATGTAAGTCATTTTAACCATTTGTTAAAATCCCATTTTAATGACTTCAAATCACTGTATTAAACTAAATATATTTTAGTCAGGTTAGCCTTATTTACACAACTCTATTATACAGATAATAGAGTTGTTTGATGAACCAGTATGAATTTTTGACATAGCAGTCCTGTTGAGACAGCAGACACAGCAAAGAAGTCATTCAGAATGCATGTTCATGAAGGAATGTTGGCTGAATTACCAGACTATTTCCAAAATGACACTTCCCAATCATGCTATCCATAATAATCTAAAGAGGGGAAAGACAAGAACTGTATTGTTTCTCCAACAGCAGAAACCAATCCAGCCAAAACTTAATTTATAGAAACTTATTTAACTAAGGAGCAACTAAGGAAACAACACTGGATTAATTTCTTAGTTATACTACACCATTAGTAATGCATCACTAAACATTAACTTCTGCTTCATACCAACAGGAGGTTTGACAGATAGTTTTACTTGCCTTTAATACCTTGAATTAAGGTATTCTTAAAACCTCACACCAATGGCTAGTTCAACAGTGGAACAACTAGTATCAGACCAATCACATGCTTGCTTGTTTTTAATGGTGGATAACATTTTAAATAAAACTACTCAAGTTGACTACAGGAAAAATTTACAACATATCTATCTGATTGTCAAGTTCACAGTTTAAAGTGTGATTACAAGCCCTATGGAACAAAAGGTTATGCAGATAGACATAATGTCTATCCAGTAAGATACATGGGCTCTGAACTTTAACTTCTTATCAAAATCACGTGCAAGTAGAGCTCCTCGTACACATTCAGCAGTTTCTTTTTCTCTTTGCCCCATTACATCACTCAGTTCCTATTTTCCATTAATTGAGACACTAGATCCTCACATCAGTATAAATTCAACATAAATAAATGGGAGAAGACATGAAGGCTTTAATCTTTCATGAAGGGGCAAATAACAGACTAACACATTTCTTCTATTCTCCAATACACTGCTCTTCAATGAGAAGACCTTTTCTACTACATCCTTTTGATTTGCCTAATGCCATACTACAATCCAGTTTTCATTCCCCTCCCACTCTCATCATTAACAGACATATTTTTGGTTTTTCAGACTGTATGAAGAACATGTGACTTTTTTATCTCCTCAAACCAGTTTTCTAGAACAGACACAGTTCTAGAAATATATTTTAAATCAGTCCTACAATAATTAAACAAAAACTACCCTGAGTAAAAATCTAACTATGTCAGTCAACATAGCAAAACCTAAGAGATTAACTCAGACATTGCAGGCAGAATGTGAGTGACAAGGCTAGCATTTTTTTCAGGAGGCAAAAAACAAAAGAGAATTGACCTTATCTATTTGTGCAGTCTAGCAATAAAATTACAGAACAAGACCGTGAACACATGCACTCAGATTCATCAGATCCCAGATCTTATTTCGTAATTCTAGTAAGACAAATTGAAGACACACAACAAAGTTCATTACCTTTTTTCATCCTGTAGTTTATTACTGGTTTTATACACATGCTTAACTATGATTTTGTTCCCATGAAAGTACAATAAGAACCATGAGGAGAGCCAGTATCAAAAATTAGATTAAACAAATTCAGGCTGAAACTGATAAGAATATCACGTAGATTTTGTGCAATACTTTAAACATAACAAATCGCTTACAGATGCTTGAATATCTTTACAGGCAGATCAAACTGTTTTCTGAAAAATTTAGTTTATACCTATGCAGCTCTCACACTATATGGCATGCTTTTGTATATAGGAATAATATACTTGAATATAGCAATAATATAATACATATTATATATATAGTATATTATAATATATATAAATGAATATAGCAATAATATACTTCCCTCACTCCTTCCTACTGTCCTCAGCTCCCAATACCCCCAGTCACACTAAAACACCACTATGCTAATCACATCATTCCAACAGTCCAAAACTGGGCTCTGGAAGTCAGGGATAATTGAAGTAAAACAAGTGAATAATATAAACTAGCCAGACTTTTTGTACGTTGGGCTTTCTTATACAAAGTAATAAGAAAAACTTTTGATTAGGAAATGCTGAAGCGTTCTGTCTAACAAATACCCAAACATTAGCAAACAGTTCCACACATCAAGTTCTTAAAGCTCAAGTGAGATCCAACAGAGCTTGGGGAGTTAAAAACCACTATGTCAAGCTTTTCTGTACTGAAAGAACGTTAGATATTCGATCCAGTGATGACTGAAGCTACAGCTTTTTTCAGTAAAAGTTTCCATCCTTCATATGGGCAGGACAAAACTTGTCTGAATTCCACAGGCATGTCTTATTAGAGAATTAGAATGTAGCAGCATATTTCTGACTGAGATTTTACAGTTAGGAAAACACTTAAGTTACCTTTTAAATATGTATTTTACCAAGAAGGTGCACCAATTAGTGCTATGTCACATTCCCACAAAAATGGAACTAACAAACTTCCTTCTGAAGTGACATTATGACAATCTATGCTGTATGATGTTCTGCAAAACTAATGGCATCTTTCTTTAAAGAAGGAGCAACCCTACTTGTCATTTTCAGGTAAATACATTTGCTCTGCACTGCCTCACAAAATGAAATACTTCTCATGCTTGAATGCATATTAATACTGCATTTGGTGAAACACAAATGTGCATTTTCATGCCTGAGCAGCTTATGGACGAGGTCTCATGGAAGTGCCAAACAGAACACAACTTTAGAGGAAAGTGCAGTTTTTTTAATCAAAGAATTCTAAACAAAAGGTTGTATAAATACCTCTTCACTTAAAAATATGCAAAAAGCTGCTCAAGTCTTGGTGGCAAAATAGCTGCAGAAGATGGAAAAGTACAGAACAAGAAGTATTTTGTTCTTTACATCTGAATTGTACAGCATCTAGATGACTATTTCCCTGATCATACAAATATGGAAGCAGGCAATTATAGTAACTTTGTTCCCCAGCTTCCCAAGAAGGTGCAATCAAAATCAGCACACTGGATTGCTCTAAACTCTACTGTGGTCACATACTCTTACTGAGCACTGTGGTAACACTGCAAATTAGAGTGGTCAGGATTTCTTGCCCCTTTCTTAAGTGACTTCATAAAAATCAGTACTTGGCTTATCATTTCCATAAATTGTAGGAAAAAAGACCCCAAAATTCTTGTGGTGCAATGCATATTGCTTTAGGTTAAAGCAAAAAATTACCTGGCAAGGACAAAAAGAGAAAGCAGGCATTAAGCATTAGAAATAACAAACATGAAGCAAGATGAATAGAAGCTAAATATTAGAATTTGAGACTAACAGATTAGTAAACAGACCTAGATGTTAATTCCAAGAAGTTTATTTTCTTTGTTTTGTTTATAAGAAGCCTTGATTATCACATATTTTGACTTCAGGTCACACATGCAGGTGCGAACTTGTACAAGACAGTTCAAAAAAATAATTGAAGTGCACTTCTTCATTGATCTCAGAATAAGCACTGCAAAAATAATTACAGCAAGTTCAAATATGCTTGCAGAGTACAGGTTTTTCTGCAATTTGACCTAAGATTCGACCCATTTTTGTCAAAGTAAAAGTTTCAAAATATAGTTGACTCCAAGCCAGCAAAACAATTAGCATGCAAGAAAAATCTACTCCAACTTTCACATATGTCCATAGACAAAAAACCACCTTAAAATTCCAGCTTTACATTTTGCCTGAGCACAGACCCTAATGCAGTCACCAAGAGTGCAAGTTCCATTTGCTGTACATAAGTGTTGCATGTACTGCACTGCAGAAGAATCACTAAGTAAGGAAAAGGTAACTTAGACAGCAGTCAAGTCACAGCAGCAGCAAGATCATCAAGCTTCAAATTACTCAGTCTGTTTCCCTGCTTTGAGGTGAACCCAAATTCCTTACCACTTCAAGATGCATTTCCCAAGCTGGTCTCCCTAAACATACATCTTCATAGAAATGTAGTTTTAACTTTATTTCATTAAACACTGTCCTAATTTTTACATTATGTCTCTGGTAGATCTTAGTTGAACAACAAACCTCATGAAGGTTCCCCCCTCTAATCAGCATTTTAGTAAAACAGAATAAAATGCTGCAGTTCTGCTTAGTATTTCTTTTAAGAATAATTCTGCACTGCAAGTCAGTATGGAACTGTTAAAACTTAAGAGCTTTTTTTAAAACCTAAGCCTCAGCAGATATCAAGTAAACGTGGACAATTTCAAACGAAAATCCAACTAAAAGGAGCCCAACCCCAAATTCCACAGGCTGTGCCCCAGCGCCCTCTGCTGGACGCCCGGGCGCGAGCAGAACGGATCGTTCACCTGCACCGAGCGGAGGGGGAAGAACTCAGCCCCCGCCACTACGAACGTGCCTTTTGCACAGAAAAATATCATTGCAACACGCAACCAGTGTTATGTCAACTCTCACAATTATCTATGAGCTTCAAAGGCGTTTCTTCACTAAACCTCCAGAAAACTACGTCAAGTGAAGACTGCTAAGCACAGAATTGTAACTTCAGCATTTCTGATAATGGTACCATAATAGAGAGCAAAGAAAATTCTGACCCTGTTAAAGCTGTGTTCATGAGAATCTTCCAGCTGTCCATTGCTAGTCACAGGAATTTCTGCCGCTGAATTTTTGGGAGATTCTTGAGCCATTGCACTTCCCTGTAAAAAGAAACAGGTTAGTGTTTGTCTTACATTTCCAATAAGTAATCCATATGAAAATATTTGATGTATGGGTTTCATAACAGTTGATTTTATTTCAAACTCCAACTGGAAATCCTCTGATATGCTCAGTCTGTATATGTCTATTTAATCACATCATTAAATCACAGTAATACTCTAGCACCACTCAGTAAGAAGTTATTTAAAGTTTCCAGAGCTAAGAGAAAAGGAAAACGAAAATTTAACCCATTGGCATTGGGGGAGTAAGACACAAATGAGGCATGGGCTCAGACAAATGTTTTACATGCACACTTGAGTTTTAGAGTAGTTTCTGTATCTCAAATTATAATGAGCTTGGCTAAAAAAATTGTACTAGCAATTAATAAGCAGTAAATACTAGAGAAGAGCAGTATGTTTAATTATGTGTTACAAGAAAAGCAATGATTCCAAACTTTAAAATAGTTTCAGCTGCTTCTTATTTTACCATAATATAGTGCCACCTTCTGACTAAACTGTTGGTATGCAACTCTCATGAAATCAACAGCAGCAAACGTGAAGTGAAATACAGAAGTGCCAAAAGAGCTCAAAAGTACCAAGAGAATCCAGGACTCAAAGTTAGTTTCAAATGCAGCTGCATCACGAACAGTAGCAGCAGCTGTGTTTCAAGTACACTGCTTTCAAGTACAACCTAAGGTATAGCCTTGAAGAGACATTCCCAGAAGAACTGCACATCATTTACAAGCACCTGAAGAGAGAATGGCAGCTTAACACTCCAAAATACAGAGGAAGTGAAAATTTCATCTCTTTGAAAAAGCTGCTCCTAACTCTGCAAGGCAGTTTCACCAGTCATCTAAAGTGTAAATAGAAGAAAAATCAACATACAACCAAGGCAGCGTTTGTTCACTTACATAAAAGTTGCCTCAAGTCCTCAAACCAGTCCATACACCTGTGCCAGACTGGCAAGACAAGGTGTACCACCAACAGGTACTTGAGAATAGGTACCCTTATACCCTTAAAGTTCTTAAATCATCAAACTGAACCAGCTCTTTTCAACCCAAGGGTCAGGAAGAGGCCCAGCTGAGATCACGATCTGAAATACCATCAGCTTCTCCAACAACATGTGAAGCTTTACAGAGTATGAATATAACACAAAGATTTTACTGGTACTTACTGAGCATCACTTGCATCATTCTTAACTGGAACATCTTCTGTCATTACTAATATTTCTTCCACTTTCACATATCACCACTTCAATTACATTTGTGAGCCTAATTTCCTTTATTAGTCTTGAGGTGTCTCAAGATTTTTTTCTAACAGTCACTGTCTGTAGGCTCCAATAAATGTGCTTCTACTGAAGCACACCAAAAGGTCTATGCTTATTTTATGAGGACTTTAAAAACAGTAATTTGTTTTATTTCATAGAATATAGACTATCTCAAGTTGTAAGGGACCCATAAGGATCATCAAGTCCAACTCCCTGTTCCTCACAGAGAGTTGCTATACAGCATCATTATACTAAATGCCCTAGTTACCTGCCACATCACATTTCCATTTGGGAAATCTGTCCAATAGCTCAAGTTTCTTAAGCTTGCTCTAAATCTCATATGTGCTTAATTAAGCACTAAGGCTGCTAGGAACTACACTTCTACTTGATATGGTCAAGTGAGGTATTTTTCAAAATGCTTGGCCTGTCACAGCTACTTGCATAATACAGAAGCATTAGCATAGGCCACGTTCAGTTCACAGCTACTTCTGTTCTTTCCACAAATTATCAGATAACACAGTTCAAAGGGAAAGTCCTCTTCTGTCAAGGGGCACTTTGCTAGGGATCACAAACAAAACTGCATCTCTAATAAAAGGAAAAACATCTTGACTTAGGTGCTTCTCAACAAGAATCTAAAATAATTTTGCAAATATTGACATTGATATATTTTTATGCTTTTATTCAGGGATATACATGCTCAAAGCACATGCACACATCTCTGATAAATACATATATTAGGAAACAAAAATTCATGAGCTTCTCTGGACAACTAGAAGAAATTCACCTATTTTTTTGGCATTCCTACTTGAGTCAGACCTATGTATCTAGTTCAGAGAAAGCAAAAAATTACTTGCTGATGTCAGTTCCATGCTACGTTTGAACTACAACAATTTCCCACTGCTGAAAAGGGGACATTTCACCACTCTACTTTCCAGTCTCTACTGTGAACCACACAGTGCCTCACCTCCCCAACACTCACCTGACTACAAACACCACACACAACTCACTAGCCTGGCAACAGACCTCTTCAACAGGTTAATTTTCCAGCTTCGGTGAGCTGAATCAGTTTGCAATGAGGTCAGACAAGCACCAAAGCCTTGAAATGAGCAGCTGAAAAGGGGAAGTGGGATAAACTGCTAATTTAACTCAGACATAACAAGAAACCATCATCTCCATTTTAGTTAACAGTTTAAGCTTGCACTGCTGTTAAGAACCACTCCTTGCCCTTTTCCCCCAACTCTTCCCCCCAGCAGCTTTCACCATCCCTTCATCTCCTTCCTGAGCCAGAAAAATGTATTTGCACAGCAAACAAGATTCCGGAAACACTGCAGATCAAAAGAAAGTGACCTGTGCTCAAAAAGAGGATGGGTCATTTTTCCACTCCCATCAAGTCTCCCAAGCAGGCACATCTCCAACACTTGCACCTATGAAACAGAGCAGGCAGTAATGCAGTGAAGAAGCCACTGAGAATGGAGCACTGCCCACAGCATCAGGAGTGCAGCATCTCAAAATACTTACTCTGACTGTAGGCTACTGCCACATCCAGCAGCCATTTCTCTTTACCTCTGGATGTGTGCTCCTGTAAGTCCACACAACCAGGGTAAGGTTATTGATCTGAGAGAAAACTAAACCACCAAACCACAGCAGCATTTCTGCTGAAATAGGGAGTATGATTGCTGAATCAATTGTCTCTTTGGCAAGTGCAGCCCATAGCTGACTTAAACTAAGCATACAAAGAAATTGATTCCTCAGAAGAAAATTTATCATATGTATAAACAACCTAAACTAAATCTAAATAAGTTCCTAAATTTGTATTGATGTATTAGACATGAATAACATAAGCACTAGAGTAAAACACTGCATTTCAGATGCATGTTTTATTTTGAAAAAACAGAATTGTCCTTCGGTAACAATCTATGTTTTCTTTGTACATCTGTGTTTACAAATATGAGACCTGGAAATATGCTAAAGAGAATCACTATTTTGTTTTTACTGAAAGTTTGAAAACAATTCACTGTTACTGAAACTCCAATAGTGATAAAGTAAGCATTACTTGTTTTCATTTTTACTCTAGAACAGTAAGGAATATGTTGACCCTATCTTTCTGAAAAGAGCATCCCAAACACATCTGATTAGCTAAATAATATTGGGAACCTTAGGAACCTTGTTCTTAATTCAAATCTGTCACAAACTTCTCCAGAGAGAAGGTGAAAACTGTATCCGCTCTAAGGGAAAAAAGATTCACTCCTTCTGCAATAGATAAAATACCTTGTTATAGTGAGGTTACACAAAGATTGATGCCTTTGAATACCAACTCTTTCTTCCTGCAATACTCACACATTTCAGCTTCTACCATGCCTAAATCTATTAAACTTACAAAACAAATACTGCAGCACAGCAACAGGCTACGTTGTGGCTGAAGTAATCCCTTGCTATGAATTAATTGGACTGTTCTTAATGGGATCTCAAAACCAACCCCACCCATTCAAGATGCTGTGCATGAACTTATATCCCCATACTAACAACACTGTGCTATGTAAAGCAGAATTTTTGGGAATCTGAAACTTGTTAGGATTGGTTGATTTTACACTAATATAACTATCACTCAATCACCTCACAGCCAGACTGGATCTCTTCTGCAGATGGATGAGACTCATCAAGTGTTGTGGATTCACTGCTGTGTTCTGACATACCTGAAAACCAAACAGGTTTGGCATGCATTAATTGAAGTGAAAGGAGCTGGATGTTGCACCTCACAGAAACCAAAGCAGGCGTTCAGAAAACATTTCTTTTACAAGTTCTGCTAAAGCAAAGTGAAACCTCCTTCTTTTGATAGTGACCAGGCCTTCAGCTCTCCAAAAACCTAAGAGGGATTAGGAATACAGTTTAGTGTAAGCTTCCACTGCCAAAGCAACCTTTCCCCACAGACAACTAAGCTTGCAACATAAAACCCTGGAAGTCAAACAAGGTTCTTCAGGTGACATATATCCTGCCACTTGCAACAGTACACTGACTGTATCCTACCATTGCAAAGATCACCATTTTGTTAAGGCGTAAGATTTATCCAAGCATTGCAAGATTACATTAATGCTAAGCCACTGAAACTTATTAAGCTGTTAAATCTGTTGTGTTTACTAGAACAGAATCCCTTTCATTTTAGCCTTAAAAAGATCTCAGCTGCAGAAGCAAAGAAAGTTGTCAACACTAAGCACATGAGAAAGAAATCAACTCTGTGAATATAGTGATCATGAAAGATGAATTACATACACAATTTTATCTTAAGTAAGGAAATGATCTCAATTTGATTCCAAATAGCTGGTAACTACAGGTGACACCACAATTCACTCAGCTGTTTGAGAGGAGGAGACAACCAATCATTAAAAATTAATTAATCTGCCAGTATTGCATACAATCACACATGACTTCAGTTCATTAAGTCTTGCACCATTTCATACATGTTCAGACACATACCAGATTAAGAAAATTTATAAAGAGATTACTATTTGTGTTTATATTGTATTTCAAATTCCTGAACTACAAAACATTCTAACTAAAGCAAATAATTAATAAGGTAAGCAGCTCACATAGCAAGGGAAATAAAATAAGGACACAAAGGCTGAGAAACTGAATCACCTAGATCATCTAGATCATATTGCACTGGATAACCTATCACTTTATTTTGGAAAACCAAATATGTAAAATAAGAGATTCTCCAGAAAAACAGTTAATTCAGGGCTACCACTGAATGAAGTTGGATTTTTCTAGGATCAGAGTAAAGCTCCCTTTGAAGTAATTAAGAAATAAGTTTAATGTCCTTAAATAGCTTCCTTAATTTTTCAAATTTCTTTTGAACATGGAAGACTGTACAGCAGAGATGCTGTTTGCCCCCATGGTCCTGTTCAAACTCTGCTTGTGGCTGAAATACTGAAAAACTCTGCTTGTGCTTAACAGCTTATTTCTGAGTAGCTAAAGCAATTACATGATAGAATAAGACAATAAGTGTTATTTCCTTGCTCTACTTGTTAAACAAAAAGCTAAATTCATCTTGTGGTAGAGCCTTCTTTAAGACAATCTGTTCTTCAGTTCTACCACATCAGTGTTCCTGGAGTCATATTTGTCCATCACATACAAGCCTATGTACCACAGTAACACTGTTCTAAACTATTAAATGCTACAGGCAAAAACATTTTTGATTGATTTAAGAACTTTTGATAGATTTAAGAACCTAGAGACAAGAACCATCTCACAAATCAATGTAAAAGACACTGCATAAAAGCAAATGATTAATTTTTTAAACCCAAATGAATTCAGGATTTATGTTAGAACACCCCTCCATGCTCAATTTTTTGTACTGTTCTTTTCCTATAAGTAGTGCTAACAGTTTCAACACAGCTCTGCAGGATCACAGTGATCAATTTTAAAAGATGAGAAGGTGAAAAAATGTAGATTAAAGGTGGCTTTCATAAAAAGTTCAACTGCACATTCAAATTTAACTACAGAATTTCCTGATTACTGCTTCTACAGAAAAGAAATGGGGATGTAAGCATCAAATACTGGATGCAAGGATGAAAACTTTCTACATCTTCACCAAGATTCAGAAATGAAGACACTCATGTGAAATTGTGGTAATCACAACATCTACACACATCTATCATTTAAAGTTCCACTACAGAAATGCACACAGACTTTAGCATCTCTGTAGTTCTTGCAGGTGCCAGACAAAGGGCTGTTCTTTGTAAGAAGCTGCTAATCCCCAGAACAGCATGGATTGTGTTATCCAGGGCTTCGTTTGTTTCTTCACTAAAGCAGCCACAACTTTAGAACACATTAGGTGACTGCTGTACCAGGAAATTTGCTCCCATCTGCTGCAATAGAAAAACTCAAAGAGATTTGACTTGGAAAAAACATGGTTGATCCATATTCGGTTCCACAAGAACCAAAACCCTGTCCACATCACTCCTGCCCTTCTGGGTTCTCCTTTACCCCACTATCCCAGTGGGGATAATCCCAAACACAAATACTGCACCACAGCAGAACACAAGACACAGATCAGACTAAGAGTCATTCCCCTCATAGTGCAGCTACCTAAAATGCATATTGGATTATTTCAAGGTTTGTTCATCATAAATAAAACCACATGATTTTCGAGTCCTGGGGATTTAAGTATCACTTCTTCAACTGGTAAAATAAAAAGCAAAACAAAGCAAGAACTTACAAACAACATGGGAAGCTTCCTCTAGGATGGAGACATAAAGAGACATTTAACCATTTATAATTAATGGTTATAAGAGCATACTTATGTACTTTTCATTAAAAAGGCAAATTCATATTTGCTTATTCATGAAAATATGAAGTAAATGTCATCAACAATAAATTAATTTTGAATAAGAAGTATATTCCTCACATACCTATATCACTTAGGTAAATGATTGATGGTCTCAGAAATGAGAACCGTGGTATTCTCAACAATCAGATTGGCTTTTCTAAGAAAGATTCACTGGTTCCTTCACTTACTTTTCTCCTAAATTAACTGCCAATAAGACAACAGCAAGACACCTTCTGTCTAAAATGAAGTTTATTACACACTTCTATTGTTGTCTCATTACTTAACTGCATAAAGAATGTAAATTTTTGTAACACTGAAGAATATCCCAGTGCTGGTAGGAAAATGACCATTTTAATGACTATTTCAATTTCTAACTAAGAACACTTTCACTAATTCTTGTCAAGATAGAGATCAACCATCTTTAAAAAAAATGCTATACTATAAAAGTACTACCTTTAAAAAAAAAAAAAGTACTATAAAGAACTGTATTAAACACTTCCTGCTGCAATCTCACCATAGTTTCTTCTAAATGCTCTTGAATTTCCTGGCTGCTCCACCTGCAAGATCTAATTATGGGGAGTTAGAAGACATGATGGAGAAGAAGACTGGAGAACAGGGTTGCTGCTGACTTTTCACGCTCTCCATGCTATGTCAACCTGGCCCTAAACAATTTAATGCTCTGCTCATCTCCAGATTAGCAGAGCCATGGGCTGCCATTATGGTTTCAACTTCTACCAAATCAGAAAAAAACAGCTGATCAAGCTACTGCCTCAGCTTCCAGTTCTGCAAATCTAACACTCTTCTGTGTTTCTTATTCTTGACATTTTAACTGTGTGAGTACACATGCACATACATACATAAACATAAACAGGATTCAGAAAGTTTCGGAGTTGCACTGATCAAATGACATCCTTCTCCAGCCCTGCAAAAAGAACCCTTCTGTTATCTTCTCTAGAGAATCAACTCTTAAGTAACAGAGCCACCAACTGCAAAGTGATAACTCCTTACTACCTTTTCCATCAAGCACAGAAAGCACACGTGAGAAACCGAAACTACATCCTGGGCTGGATGTTCAGAATGATCCCCTCCAAAGACTTTCATGCAATTAAAGGCTATTAGTGGCTTTTGGTTAAAAATAACCTATTAGAGCGGTACCATAAGAAATTCTGGAAGAACTGCCACTCCTTTGGAGACAATTACACATGCAACACCTGCTTGTCGCACAACACCAAAGCTCTTCCATGCTTTAAGAACAGTAAGCAAAACACAAATTGGCACACTTAAAGCAGTAATTGCCAGGGTGTGGAATAACTCCCAGGGGCACAAAATTTACACAGCATCTACAGCTTTCTTCCTCCACCAACACACAGCTTCCCTCTCTCTCTCGGGGAACCCGCCTGCTCCCGAGCAGGGCGCTGCTCTCCCTGTCCTGCCGCCCAGCATGCCCGGACCGGGCCGTACAAGCCGGGCTGACCCCGACCCGCCGGGCGCTGCCGGTGCCCGGGCAAGGGCGGCCCGGAGCCCGGCGAAGGGCGGCCGCCCCCGCGAGGTGACACGTCGGACGGGACGGAGCGGGAGGCGCGGCCCGGCCCTCCCCGAACCCGGGCCCAGAGGCTGCCCCGGCCCGGCCCGGTCCGTCCCTCACCTGCCGGCGGCGCCGCTGCGGCCCCGGGGGCTTCGTGCTGCGGGGGACGACAGGGCAGGACGGAAGGAGGGAAGGGGGGACGGAGGAGGCCGGGCGGGGCGGCGCCGGCGGCCCCTCTCAAGCTTTATTTTCTTCCTTCTCCGGTGGCAGCAGGAGCCGGAAGCGCCGGGCCGGAAAGGGATGACGGCGGCGGCCTCTCTAGGCCGTCATATCTATGGTCGCAGCCATGGCAACCACCGCCGGCACCGCCCGGGAGGCTGCTCCAGCCCCGCCGAGGGCCGAGCGCCTGAGGTGGGACCGCCGGCTGGGAAAGCGGCCGGAGCGGCAGGGAAGGAGCCTGGCCGGCTGTGGGCGCGGATGAGCGCGCCCGGGAGACGCTGCTCGGTGCCATGGCAGAGGCTCTGCCCGAAGCCACAGTGAGGAGGAAGAAAAGCATAACTATCGAGGAGAAAATCGACATCATAAGCGCTGTGGAAAGCGGCAAGAAAAAGGCGGACATTGCAGCCAAGTATGGCATCAAGAGGAACTCCCTGTCTTCGATTATGAAGAATAAGGAAAAAGTTTTGGAAGCCTTTGAAACTTTGCGGTTTGATCCTAAAAGGAAAAGACTGAGGACTGCTTTTTATGCCGACCTGGAGGATGCATTGATGAAGTGGTACAGAATTGCACAGTGCTTGAATGTGCCGGTCAATGGCCCCATGTTGCGCCTCAAGGCGAATGATTTTGCCCAGAAGCTTGGACACAGTGATTTTAAATGCAGCAATGGCTGGCTCGATCGTTTCAAGTCGAGGTACGGTTTAGTTTTCAGAGCTCAGCCTGTAGAAGCAGCTGCTACTCCTGCAGTGGGTGCTCCAACTCCTTGGTACCAAAATGTGCTTCCTTGTAATTTAAATGATTATCAGCCAAAAAATGTGTTTTACATACAGGAGACTGGGTTGTTGTATCAGATGTTACCACATAACACGTTTACATTTAAAGGGGAAACTTTTTCTGTAAGCAAAGAAAGCAAAGAGAGCGTGACTGTGGTGGTGGGTACAAATATGGATGGCTCTGAGAAACTCCCACTGCTCATTATAGGAAAAAGCAAAAGTGCACACTCTTTCAAAGATGTGAAATCGCTGCCAGTGGATTATGAAGCAAATGATAGGGCGTGCATGACTTCAGGAATCTTTGAACAGTGGATGCACAAACTGGATCACAGATTTCAAGCACAGCAGCGCCAAGTGGTTATTCTTGTTGATTTTCTCCCAGCTCACACAGAAGTAAAGAACCTGAAGTCTGTCAAATTAGTGTTCTTTCCTCCAGATTCTTCTTCATGTATAGCTATGAAAGAAAGGATTATCAAAACTCTGAAGGTAAAATACAGGCGCTGTCTTATCAAGAGATTTGTTGACTGCGTAGAAAGTAATAAAGAGTTTATGCTGACCCTTCTTGATGCAATTGAGATGCTGTACCTGTGCTGGAGGGAAGTAACACCAGAGACTATTGCAAAAAGTTGCAATGGAGCAACTTTCAAATTAGAAACTGAGACAAATGAAAATGACAATGAAGTTGAAAGTGATTTTGATTTGATTGCACATGCACGGGCAGCTGGGGTAGAGTTTCCAGAAGGCTTGTCTCTGGAAGAATATGCAGCTATAGATGATGGCTTGGTAACTTATGAAGTGCCTGCAAATAATGAAAGGATGTGTGCCAAAGAAAGTGCATCAGATAAAGCTGAGACATTTGTTGGTGATGAAGATAAGGATGAAGGCAGTCAACTACAGGGAGCTGAACAGCTTTTACCATCCAAAAATGAGGCTTTGAGTGCTTTAGATACCCTTCGAAAGTTTCTCAGAAGTCAGGACACAGATGATTCTCTTTATGATTCCCTAGCTGACTTGGAGAATTTTATTCAACATGTAGCATGTGAATAAATATTTTAGCAAAGTGGGAAAGCATGTAATTGAAAAAAAAAATATATATGTAATCAAAGATAGTTTAAAAACAAGCATTGCTGAAATGTTCTCTGGTATGTTTTGCTCAGGTGCCTAGATGAACTTAACAAAACAGTGAAAAAAGGGCTGTGAACTGAAATTTTCTACAAAATCAGGAGCAAATAACATATATTTGAGTTGGAGAGAGGGAATGAGCTGAACCCTTAAAATGCTAAGTGTAATAAGTACAATGGAGGCAAAAGAAATTCTTTGAGCAGTTTGGTGCACTCAGGATAAACTGTTGACCACTTGGAATTCTTTCTTCAAGAAGAGACTAGCACTTCTAAACATCAATAATTTCACTGGTGTTTTCAGAGTTTTGACAGTGGAGTAGTAAATATTTATCACTTTGGTGCTTTTGATACATAAACACAAAATTGAATAACACGGAAAATACATGTTTAAATTCTGAGAAGTAAGGCATTTTAAAAAGAAATATTTTTGGCCCCTTATCAGGAATTTTGGCCATCTTTGCTTTTGCAGCAGATGATGAACAGCAGAAAGTTCCCACAGCTTTGAATGTGTTGTTTTGTTTTCTTAAAACTGCTCAAGTGTGAAGAGTCAAAAGACAAACAAACTTTTACTTCAAAAAGGAAGGTCATTCAAATCTATGCACCAAAAAGGCTGCAAAGGAGCTCCTTTGCAGCCTTTTTGGTGCATAGATTTGATGTAGGTTTTTTTTTTTTTTTTGTGAAACTCCGTGTATTTCTACAGGAAATTCAGAAATAAAACCCCAGTATCTGGAGTAAAAACCTCACTGAGCTCTTGTTTTGTTTTCAGTACTTGGAGGCTTTGCTGTAGGATTCAATGCACTAATGTGGTTTATCATTGTAAGTCCCATTAACAAGGGTGCTGTTTGCATGATTGCAGTGTGAAGTTGTGTAAATCACAGTACATTTACATGTCTTTGAGTATGCATTTCAAGCAAGGTAATCATATCAGAGCCAAAACCCACAGTGTATATGACCTTCTGGCTTTTTTCAAAACCTGTTTTAAATCTTTTCAATATCTATAAATTTAATTTTTTTTCAAAATTTGGAGATACTATTTTTTCTAATTTAGAGGAATATTTTTTCTAATTTAGAGGCCCTTTAGGAAGCCTGTGTAATAAAAAAATCTATTATGCTGCCTAAAATTAAACCATGAGAAAAAAATCTCATGCATATGTGAATCTTCAGTTTTAAATAAATAGTTTGGCTATAGCTTTGTTTACTGGGGTTTTTTTCTGGTGTAGGACAGTTTATCCATTTTCATTATTGTGAAATCATTTCAGAAAATGTATCAGATTGTTGCAAGACAGTGAAAATACTAGGGTTGGTGAGAAAAAGCTTTTGGCTATAAGAACATTTTACTAGAACCCCTTCCAAAAAAACCCCACAAACTTCTGGTATCTTATTGTGAAATATATTATGTGAATTCCATCCAAAGAATATTCTGATTAATTAAGAAATTTCTGTTGAAATCCCAATAAATAAAGTCCTACATGGAGATTTATAGAACTGGTGAAAAACATATTCCTCTGAATTATCTCTTCTAGGTATTTATTATTTTAAAACAGATGCAAAATCTTTTCAATTGACAATCTGTGTTGCATTCTTCTTGCTTAAATACTTTAGAACAAGCTTATGAAAAGTACTTAAGCTTATTTGAAGTTCATCTAAATCCCACAGACATCTGTAGATAATTTTCCTATAGTAATCTTTCAATTTAAAATAGATTCTTTGCAACAGCTTTTCCTGCTAAAGGCAGGTTTAGGGAAAAGTTTCTCTTATCCATATAATAAATGTATAATTTGTTATAATTTGACTCCATGTGGCCCTCACTGGCCTGGGTTCCAGATAAAGAACGTCTCTGTTTCCTTCTGAGAAAATTCAGAGTGTGAAAGTGTTGGATCTGAATGAGGAAGACTCATGTATGTAAGCAGCAAATCTTGGTTAAACAAGGGTGCACTCTACAAGAAGCGTAACTTGTGCAAGAAGAGGCTTGTAAAATCAGCAGATGGGAAATAACATTGTTAGCTGGAATGGAAGGAAGTGAATTACTGAGTGTTTTCATACTCCCTCATGAAAGCAACAGGAAGGATTTACTAATTTGGCCTGGACTTTGAAGGTGAATTGTGAAACTTGCTTTAAAAAACATACAGCCTGTCAAAATCCTGTATCTTTAGAGAATTTATGACTTTTTCCTAGCCTCTTAGTTCATTCTGAGAAATCAAACTAAAATGCACTCACTGAAACTGGTTCTGTAAGTCAGACACTTCAAATTCTAACACTATAGCTTTCAAAGTTATTTAGGAGCCCAAATATTTCTCCTCGCTTGGATTTTGGTCACATTTATAGTGAGTGAAAATGGAATCCATTCTGAAGTTGTTACTTTTTCAGGTGTTTGTCATGGGGAGATGCAGACTCCCAGATCCGAAGCACAAACAGTGGAAAGGAAGCAGGGCGCTGTGTAAATGTTTGTCAGTTCAGCCTGTGCACACAGTTTGAGCTGGAGATCTCTTTACATTGTCTGGGTAAACCACCAGGACTCTGTTTTTTTAAATCTTGGGGTGGTATCTTTTGGAGGGAGAGGAAGAATATAGCTTTAGATTGCATCATATTTAAAATGAAGAACCTTTTCTACAAAAGGCAGGTAACTAAGGCTGTATATAAGGTGCTTTTTCTCTGTAGCTTTTCTGCCTCATGTTATGGTTAGATAGTGATTATGTTCTTCAGCATCAAGTCAGTGAGGCTGCTTTCGGTAACGCAAAAGTGACTTCTAGAAGAGGGAACTGAAAATATGAAGTTTTAAAAATATAACTGATGTCTAGACAAGGCCAAAATAGAAAAAAATATTTTGAAAGTATGTTTGATATAATAAAAAACATCCTCAGATTCATTCTTGAGGTAAGCAATATGTAAAATAAATATGCTCTTCAAAAATGCCTGGTTTTTGAAAACTGTTAGAAATATTACACTCTGATTTTTTCATGTGGGTTTGTTACTGTATGTGCAGTTCTGGAAACCTTTCAGGTCTATAAAATCTACTTTTAAAACTGTTACCAAAAGGAAGATTGCTCTCCCCTAATGGTAAAAGGAAATAACAATTTTTGCACCCTTAGGCAAACATGGAAGAGAGGAGGCAGTCAGGGATCTACAGGAGAGCAATCCATGTGTGCTTGTATATCCAAGATTTGTGACATTTTGATAGCTAAGCAATCATGGGAGTAAATAAGTCAATGGTTTCACATTATTATACAAATCTTGAGAATAATACTCTCAAACACACAGAGTATTAAGTGATTTTAATTTTTATGTGCAATATTTTTGTAAACTTAAGTTAAAATGTAACATGAGAATATTAGTAAAATACCTCCAAGTTTTTTTGGTGGTTGTGTTTATTGTAGTGATAGAATAATATTGGTCTACCCAAGACTTACCTGAAATGTGTGGTGACTGGGCACCCATGGAATGTAATGACAGTTTTTCCATGTTATTTTATTCCTTTAATATCAATAAAAGCTGTTGCTTCCTATTTTTGGGAGGCATTTGTTAAATGAAGGGTTTGCAAAGTTCTCATTGAGAATTGAATGCTGCTGTGGCCACAGAATAGTTTTATATTTATGCAAGGAAGTCAGTATTTGTATCTAAATGTTTTAATATGTCTGTTTTGGGGGGACCCTTCCTTGAAAATCAGAACGAAGCCTGGTTAATTAATAAGCTAACAAATCGAACTGAAATTTTTGCAGTGGGATGAGTGACAGCATATTTCTGTCAATACATGCTTTAACAACAGAAAAAAAAATCTTTGCAACAGATGAAAATATACAAACTTTGTGTCTGACAGCCTGATTTTACACACAGCCTTTATGCTGGTAAAGCAGTGTGGTATAGACACGTGATTCCCTTTTCCTGATACCACTGCACAGCACATCATTGGTTTACAGAAATGGGAATTCAGGTGTAGCTCATTTCCTTTCTTGGTAGCTCAGTTACTCTGTTTGAGCTGAATTTTCTCCTTTCAAATGTATCTGTTTAACTGCATTGGTCTAGTTCAAACCATACAACCTCTGGGTTAAGGCAGAGTGGGGAAGCCGGTAGTGTCTTGTCAACTTATTCATAGCTGTGTCACCTCTGTTCTTTGAGCAGAATGGAAAAGTGTAAACTGCAAATTAGTGCTATCAGTAAAGTGAGCAAATAGCACACTGAATTACCAAATCTGTTGTGTGAGAATGTCCCGTGTTTTTAACAATTTTTAAAATGGCTTTCTGTGTTTTACAATATTTCAGCTGAAAGTCACATTATTCCTAAGCTTTCATGTCATGCTACTTCTGCCACAACATTCCAGCCTTGTGCATGAATAGCACCAAGGGGAACAGGTCACTCCCATCAACACACAGGTAGCTACAATCCATGTGAGTTGTCAGCCTGCCCACAGGTAGTGGCTGTGTCACTGGGGAGGAGAGTTCCAGAGCTGGTTTGCATCCTCCTGCCCTTCCACGCTTGCATTGCTCTATGTGCTGGGCCAGCACTTGGCTGTAATCACCAAGGTAGTGACTCATCTGTCTGAGAAAGTTTGGTCTGATGGGATAGTGCAACCTCACCCCAAATGCCAAATGAAATAATTCATGGTTTATTGCTTGAAGACTGTGGGACCCAGGATTGCTGAGGAGGGCATTAAGATGTCTCAGCTCTCCTGGTCCCAGCTCAGTAGCAAGGCTGAAAGAGAAGTTCTTGCTCTGGAGAAGTTCTTACAAAACACTCGCTCTTAGAAGAACTCCTTCGACATGTGGTAACTAGTTGTTGGATTTCTCATCTGAAGTCAGCCACTTCTCTTGAGAGATGTGCTCTGTACCATGCATACAAGGAGACAACCTAATGAAAGCGCTGCTTTTCTTCTAGAGGCACTGGTGCCTCCTATTTCTAACCTGTATAAATGATGCAATATGATACTTCACTATTCAAAAGACTATTTCTTTCCCCTTCCACCTTTTATTCATCCATTTTATATTCATTGATATCCTGACAATTCTAATGTTAATGTTAGGATTTTTGGCCCAACCTTCTGGCAAACTGCTTTCCTCCTTACACTCCCTATTTCTAATATTATCTTTTGCAGATCATATTTTTGAACTGTCTCATGTATCAGCTAGTATCACCCTCTTGGTACACATCCTCATGATCGTAGGCCCTAAATTCTCCATTGCTGTATTTAGTGGCTTTCCCAAATCCTTGCTTCATTTAGCTGAAAACATTATGTCATTATTTGTTTTTGTCTTTTCCTTTTGTAGCAGAGGGTGGGCAGTGCTTTTTCCAGCAGTTCCCCAGAATGTCCAAGAGAACTGGTAACAAAACACATAATCTCTCCTTTCAGGTGTCTCCATTTTCTAACTTTCTGTCAGTGGTCCCTTCTGACCTGTTCTTTTGAAATTCTCAATTTGAAATTTAGTATCTTTGTTTAAACTGCTCCTATTTCTCATTCATCTCTTACCCCTACCTGCCTATATAGTATCCTTCCCACATTCCATTTTTATATTTACATTTCTAAATATAATATTGCTACTCTTAGCTCTTTGGCTTTTTCCTCCCTCTTCATTACTGGCCCCATCTAATATTTAAACTGCATTTCAAACTCCCTTGTCTTCCTTTCTATGATTTCATGTCAGTTCTCTCCTCCAAAAACAAATACTTAATTCTTTCTGGAGACAATCAGTTTTTTTACTTTCTATCTTACTTGGCGTGTCTCCATGATATTTGTACATCAAATATTATGTAATGATTAAAAGTATGTCATCTGCCCTAACTTTACCTCTTTGCATTTTTTCCCCATCCTTTATGCTTAGTCATTTCAAGTCTTGCCTTTGTTTGAAGCTTTCTTTTGCACTCCTCAGCATAAATTTTATTCTTTGTTTTAACCTTGTAAAAAATAAACCCACAAACAAAACCTACACAAGGACAGAGTTGAGGACTGTTTGTTGACATAGCTGACTGTGTTAAAATGTTGCATTAAAAAGTCAGATTGAAAGCCGGCTCAAACATTAGGTAATATCTATCAAAAACCTATCTATCTAGGTTTTTATTTTAACCTACATCTTTTGTTGTTTTTTTTTGCTTTTTGCTATTTCAATAGCTGTTTGTGAGACTTCAGATGTTTGTGCATGTGTAGCGAGTCCATATGGCCTGAGATCATAGAGAAAGGCAGGTAGAACATAAAAAAGGGTGGATTAAAATGCAGGGTTCTGGTCTATTGAGATTCCCCTGCAGGAACTCAAGGAGAATTTGTAGGTCAGGTTAAGGAGAACTTTTTATTAAAAATCAACATCGATTGTTGTTGATTTTTAATAAACAGCTAAATTATATATGGATATGGACTTACAGAATCCATATCCATATATAATTTAGCTCACAGAAATTATTATGAGAGGTAACACCACAAGTTCTCCAAATTTTGGATAGCAAGAAATGGCCACCCACAATTCAGCTCCACTTCAAAACTGACACAAATTTGTGTTTGAGTTTTCTTCCCCAGAGCTAATGACACACGATCTGTGTAAACTGTCACTGCCCTGCCCAGGGCTCATCAATGTTCAGTGAGCAAATTGACATTTGCCTAGAGACAAGGCAAGGCTGAAACAGCATTTCTGTGTAAGAAGGGTTTCTGCAGAGCCTAGACATTTCAGAAAGAGTCAGATGAGCTTGAAAATTGACATGGCTTTTCAGAAATTAACCAAGAGACACTTGGTAATATGAACTTGGGATCTGAATTAGAGACACTTATTATGTGCTGTTACTAACAACTGCTAAACTATTTTTGAAAAGCTGGCACAATGGATATAGTTTTACTGCTCTGAGAAAAAGTATGTCTGAGTGTTACATGTATACTCAACACATGGCAAAGGCAAACAATTCAAATTTGAATTACGACTCAAGTTCTAGTAGAGACAAACCCTTAATTCCCTGTGAGTGCTGAGGGTGACCAGACTCAGTGCATTATACACTGAGCATCTGCAGAGAAGCAGGAGCAGATGTGGCAAATGCTATAGACAAGCAACAGCAGGACAGAAATATAAGTACAGGCAGGCAGACAGAGCTACAGGCCCTTGGCTCTGCTTGTTGAATGAATACAAACAACCCTCCAATCCCCATCAGGAGGCTTCTCCTACATGTCCTGTTACCAACCCAATCTTTTCAAAAAGCAACAGAAATTCTCTTAGGAACCAAAAGAAATTTAGGGTTTGATAATTTCTTGCCAAATTGGCAATGTTGTTCTTCATACCCCTTCACCATATAGAAGTTGGCAACAGAAATCCAAATAGAAAAGGTAAAGCTGAAGTAAATGTGTGATAAAACTTGTAGTTTTTTGTGTCCCATCCTCAACTGGCCTTCACTCATCTCATGTAGATTTAGGTGCCCTAAATCATACAACACCTTTGGAGCTTTGTCAAAGTGTAATCTGGTGCCAACCACTTGCCTGCCAGAGCTAACAGGAGAGCATTTGGCAAACACAATGGTGGCTAGAAATCATCTTGCAGTTTCATCTCAAATTTTCATTGTTAAATAGCTGTAGTAAAATGGCTTGATCATTCCTTAACAATATCTACAGCATTATTCCTACCCAGCCATAATGCGCATGTGCAACTCCAAACCTGTATTCCTTGTGAAATGCCTGCATCACTGGGATGGCAGAGAACATCCTGGACAATGAGATTATATGAAACTTACATTAATGTAAGCTTCCTAAGGAATTATTTGGAATGAGGATTAGGTAGCTTTATGAATTTAAAACTTCCTTCAGATTTCTTTATCCTCTCACCTCATCTAACAGGGGTTGAAACCAGTAGCTTGCACTGGTCCAGCCTCACAAAGGAGATAATTTTGAAAAGTGTTCTTTTGGGAGGAGCTCTGCTAGTGTTCAGAGGCATATTGACCTGCAAGGATTAGGCAGAAATTTTGCAATGTGTGGAAAGCAGCCCATGGGATCCAGCCAGCAGGAGATTTAACTGCTGCTCTGCCTCCCAAGTGGGCTGAGCCAGCTTCTTATTAGGATGCTGACTCCTCAGGCAAGGCACATATTTGTGAGATTACATCCTCCAAAAGCAGTAATGCAGGTCCTGGTTTGCTTTTAATCATTCATTCTTCTCTCTTCTTCCTGTCTGCCATTCCAGCTCCTCAGAGATTAAAAATTCCTTGTCAGCTGCCTGCCTGATCCGATCAGTCCCCCGGTTTGGAAACCTGGGATGGCTCTGTGCAATCCACCCTCCTGATTTACAGGCTTTAAATATAGCACCGGTATTTACCAGGCTTTTGTTTTGTTTTGTTTTGTTTTTGTTGAGTATCAGATCCTTGCATTCTCTAAAAGCATTTCCAGCTCTAATGGGAAAAGAATGAGTTGTGAACCTGAAATGAACTCCACGTTTCTCTCTGTGGAGATAAAATTATAAGAATTTAAACCATGCTGAGATCTGCCCTTACTTACATTTGAGAAGGGTGTAGACTCAGGGTAGGTGTGGATTGACCTTTGCAGACACAGTAGAAGGCATAAAGCTTCACAGTTAAGTACTCAGAACCAAAATGGATTACGAGAGGAATTATATGTTCACTTCCAGGAAGCTTCTGTTTCCTATATGGTCACATCTACAATTCTTTCTGTCAGGGGTTTCATCAGCAGGCAATAGTTAGGACTGACCTCTTTCATTCTTGCATCTCCTGTGAATGGCTGAATGCCAGGTCTCACAGAATTTTAGTATTTCTTGCCTCTTACTTAGGATAGACCTAAGTATAAAACCTGTACCTTCTGACAGAAGATCAGGCCTCAGAGAGCAGGATGTAGGCAAGGTAGCAGCCTGTCAGAACCATGATCTTCTCACTTCAGACCACACTTGGTGCACCTACACTGGCACAGGTGTGTGACTGTGGCATGGACAGATGCATAGAAGAGGCACCACAAGAGTTAAGGGGTATCAGTCTGTGCACTGCTATTAGGATGTGTAATTGGGCTGCTAGTGTATATACTGAAGTATGTTTCACTGTCACAACTCTCTACAGCAACCAAAAAAATATTTAATAAAGGTGTGCCTACCTGTACTGCCATCACAGACACTGGTCAACACACGAATCCACCTGAAAATGTGGTGCAGTACATCCAACCCAGCTCTTAGAAATGGATTTCTCCCATACCAGACTAAATCAAAAGGCCAAATTTATGATTTTTTTTTTCAGGTAGTCTTGCAGCACTACAGTCAGCTATACTGAACTGAAAGTTAGATTTAAACACAGGGTGTTGAGAAGCAATGCTTTCTGCCACAAATGCCCTCAGCATATCCCTCTCTGGGCTGTGACTGATGGCATTTTGGATGATTACCACCAAAAAATTCTATCACCTGTATGAAGACTTGGTCAGAGATTAAATACACCCTATGCTGAGATGGGGGTTTCAGAGAAATAAGGATTGTAGGCAAGACACAACTCACATTTCCATCTGAAAATGAGGCTGCAGATACATGGATTTCCAGATTTCAGCATGGTTTCTGATTTCAGATTCTAGACAAAAGTGTAAAATTTCTGAAACAGCTTCCTTGGCACTGCAAAGGCTGTTGAAAACTTTTTGAGTTAGCAATATGTGGGTTTAGTGTAATCACCCTGACAAAGGAATGTATCACATATTAGCAGCTATGATGGTTAAACCGGTATTAGCAATGTAATGCCATATAGAAAGTGCTTTAACTGAATTTTTTTTAAAAGTATGTGTTTCAAAAATATGTTTATTTTCTAATAATCTGTGACTGAAGCTGTGTTTCTTGCTTCAGTCCTAGTTTCCAGTTGCATAGAGGAGCAGACAAAGTGCCTTCAGGACCACTAACATTTTGATTCAGGGGCCTGAAGTTAAACAGGCACAGGCTCAAAACACAGGCTGAGAGGCTTCCAAACAGCCTTAATTTAGCCTCTCACTTGTACACACATTATAAATACAGCCTCTCTGCAGACTATCACACTTTTTTCCTTTAATATCTGTCTGGTTTAAAGCTGGATGCTGTTTCCTTAATTCTACTGGGACTATTTATATGCTTAAATATGTCCTCAAATTCTGCAGAGCTGGACTATGACAGGACTGGAGGCTGCTTCCATGATTTTAAATGTTGGTTCATAACACCACACTAGAACAGAGAACTTGGCTTAAGTCCTTTAAAGTTATTTAAATTACAAACTATGGAAAATAATTTTTTCAAATAATCTAGGAACAAAATTTGCCCCAGATCAGATATCCATACTCTTAAATGTAGTTAGTGGTTATTTGCATTTTTAGTATCTGAGAAGGTTTAAAAAACGCTTGTCTTTAATGTTTCTTTAGAGTCTGGACTCTATATAAACTATTTGTGAAGTAAAGTTCAGTAATTACAGTGAAAATATGCAAAGGAAAAACTCGAGAACATTTAATTCAAGAACAGAAAAAGTGACCTAGATGGGAGGATCAAATGAGAGCTGCCACAGCCTAAAAAAGTATCAAGCAACATTTAAGCAGCATTATTTTAGGACATCAAAGATTATCTTCAGATACTTTAGGTGTGGCTGGAAAAATCTTAGTACTCACATTACAATTTGGATATGCTGGTGTGGTTTTTTTATGGTCTAGTATTCCTGAAGGAATGTGCTTTTCAGATTTCATTCTCTTCTTATGAATTGCTCACAGCTGAGAAAATACCTTCAGACATCCAGCTGAAGCACCCTAAAAATGAAAGTAAAGAGGATTTTAAAATATCTACTTTACTTTCCCTCAAGTACCTTGTCTCTCTACTCTTCATTTTACTAAATCTCCAGTGATTGCACCCGGAACAGATTTCTGTTTGGTTTTCAATCCTTTAATTCATCAATCTCACATCTTGTTATCTCTTTAAGATAAATATTTCAATTTCTACAGAGCACTGAGGGTTTTCTCAAGCCAGATCTTAAGCTAGCATTGACTTGTAAGTGACAGCTACTGAGCAGGCACCTCTGTGTAAGCCACGCAGTGCTGACGTTTCATGGGAAGATCATTCACCAGCTGACAGCTTTTCCCCCATTTTAGTTGCTGCCCATGCATCTATCAAGTGAGCTGGCACATGAAAGCCTGTGACCAGACAAGGCTCTGATCCTTGTGTGGGACACCCAGGGTGTGTTTCTTCTCTCACTCCCAGGAGCAGCCACGGAGAATTTCTATTCTCTGATTTTTTTTCTAAATTGCTCAGATACTCCTTTTAGCATGACAGTCGTATTGTCTGCCGTGTGTCTGTCTGTGCTGGCAGGTCTGCTGCTCTCCTGTGCCTGCACAACCATTTCTGTACAAAACAGCTTTATTCCCAATGCCAGAGACTCAGGAGTCAGCTCCTGTTCTAAACAGGCTTTTGAACACACTCCCATCCCTCTGTGAGGCATCTCAAGTAAATTTATTCTTCCTAACTTATTACATGACTCATCTTTTGGGGTCCATTTCTGGTCAGATGTGTTTCTCAGCCCCTGACTGAGAGTGGAAGGGGATCCCCTCCTGACAGCTGAGTTGCAGTGCCCAATGACCTCTTTGCTCCTTAAACTAGGACTTGGATTGTTTACATCAGCTGTATACTTAATACAGGTTTGGGATACTGCAACCCTACAGAAAATTTATATTTCCATTTGTATAATTTCAGTCTCTAATTCCAGCTTGAACCCTAATACAACATGTGCATAATTATTTTTAAAGAATGAAACAAACCTTTAACTAATAAATCCCTATCCTGTTCCACAAAGAAGTGAAAGTCTGATTTACTCATAAATAAAATGTCAGGAAGGTGACCCAAGCCTTTTTAAAAACTGTTTGTTTTTATTTCAGTTTCATTCCAGCACTGGCTTCAGAAGAACAAAGTATAAAAGATTAATAAATTGTAAATTTCTCTCCCAGTAGTGGTATGTTACAATGAATAAAAGTGTCTGAAATTTGATTCTCAGAATTGCATTGTTCATGCCTTGGCTTCTTGTCTCAGATGCTTATGGCTTCATGCCTCATGAGGATGCTCTGCACAGTTTTGAAAATTAGTGGGGCACAGCATCCTGGCCCAAAACCCTGGATTTTCCCTGTTAAAACAGACAGTTTTGGGGGCAGAAAAGGGTACAATCCCTGTTGGTGCCCAGGAACACTCTGAAGTTACAAATTTAGGAGAAAGCACTAATCATTTAGCTATCAAAAGGAATATGAAGCTGGTAGCATTGAGGTAAGAGCAGGCTTTAAAAAAACACAAACCCTAAAGTTGTACTTTGGGGGGTTCATCCCACCTTTACCCAGCCTGCATTGAGACAAAGACAGACCTCATGGAGTCCCAGCTAGATTTTAAGGATAGGAGTCTAGGAGGTTGTTGTGTGAAGGAATTTATGGGTGAATCCCCACTGGGCTACAGGAAAGCTCTGCTGGGGACTACCTACACCAGCTAGTAATTGTGTCTCCTGTGGTCAAATAACAAGACAACTTTGCTGACCAGACATTGTCCTGTTGGAAGTGCAGTTTCAGCTGTGGATTTTGCCTGAGGGAAAGCTGAGCTTCCAGGAGGACATATCTTTCAAAACACAGTCAGTACTACAACAGAATGGAAGCATCATCTATTTTAGGAATTTATGTAAGTCACAAGTAATTCAGCAATCTTTTGGCAAGTGCAAAATGTATAATCCATGTACTGCTTTCCCAAAAATTAGTAGAAATGAAGTGTCCAGCTTCAATATAAATCTGTCAACAATATAAATCTTCAATATAAATCTGTTGATGATCTCAATGCACCCTGAGGCCTCTTCCATTTCAGAGATTTTTAATCTTAGAAGTCTCTATTTGAACCCATTTTTAAATTTTTTTAAAGGAAACTTAGATGCAAACATCTGAATATTTTCAAGTATAATTTTGCAGATGTGAACATCTGGATACTTTCAATTTTAGTTTTGTATTTTTTTTCTCTTCCTATTGAAGTACCCAAAATATTGTCAGCATGAAATAGCAGCCTGTGTTATGTATGTGGAAAAAAAAATAAAAATAAAAAGAAAATAAAAGACAATTACAAGTGTAGTAAAGCAAAGAGATTCTTAAAACTGGCAGATACTTGTTTTTATGCTTTTATTGTCATTCTCATTTTAGTTATATTACATTGTCCCAGTTGTTAGGGATAATATCTCATTGTTCTAAGCTTTGTTCTAATTTATACTGGTGGCACTGGTTTCAGAAAGATTGAAAAGATTGAATGATTCTGTTTTTTCCTGAAGCACCTCTGTGTCTGAAATAAAATGTAACTTCTCCTTTCGTGTAATCTAGATTTGAATTTGTTGGAAGGAGAGCTTTGTCATCTGCAACTTGGTCAGGCATTGCTTGCTCTGAAACAAGTGCAACAGTGGATGCAGTTCCAGATCCCCACGAGATTTCCACACAAGGATGGATTTTAGCCTTGATTCTGCAAATCTGGCTTAGCTCAGCAGCCCACAGAAGTGCCATTGCAGCTGACACTCTGGCTGACTCCAGAAGATCCCTGTGGGCTTTGCACAAACCCTTCTGCTTTGATGTTTGTTTCTTTTTAAAATGTTGCAGTGAATTGCAATGCACTGCTATTTTCCATTCTTTCACAGAAACTGGTGGGAAAATTTTATCCGTCCTTTCTCAACATATGTAAGAGACAGAAACAAGTCATTAAGGCACTAGTAGAACTTGGCTGGTTCTAGTCCCTTCCTGCACTTCAGAGCAGGTGAATTAGCTGCTCAGGACTGCAGCAGACAAGCTGTACTAGCAGGTTTGTAATAAAAGCCCTGCAACTAACCATCAGCTTGCCACATCTCTTGAAAAATTTAGCTGTTGTTGTTTTCACAGGAAAAAGGAACTAGAAGAGTGTCAGCCAAGCGGCTGCAGCATTGCAATACATTTCTGTTTTTCTGAAAAGGTCACTCTGATGACATGCTGTAATCTCAGTGATGCAAATCCTTCTCTATTAGGGAACAACATCAGCAAACAGCCTAGCTTTGTGCTCAGAAATGCCCTTTACACTCTAAAAACCAATGAAACAGTAACATTGAACATGCACAAATGTTTCCAAATGGGTAACATACATTGCAAGCACCCTGAATGTTTACTGGTTTTACCTGTGAAAAGACACTTCTTTTTGCTGAGGTGCATTGTGGATCCTAGTAAATGCACTAAGGTCTATGAAATTACCAGATACAATCCACCCCTCTTACAAAACCATCCATGACTGAAGCTACATGGGTTTCCAAATGCACAAGTTTGTTTTGCAGCGAAGTTGTCACTACAGATTTTGGGTTCTGTATTCCAACTATGAAGAGAGATGCATGAGGCTGAAGACAACAACTGAGGCAAAGGTACCAACCCTGCTTCCCAGGCAGGCCAAAGGGAAGCAAGGTTGATACCTTTGCCTTGGTACCAGGCAAAGGTTCAGGGGAGCACCATCCCAATGCTGCTGGGCATGGTCCAAGGTAACTGCCCTTGCTTGAGAGTCTGATTTGTCAGCATCCAAAATACCTCATTTCTCTTTCTCTACAATTAAAAAAGAAAATAAAATTAGGATAGTCAAATGCATGCCAAACCACTTTCATATGCCTCTAAAATCTTAATTAAAAGGTACTGTGGCCAAGAGTCACATTTCCTGTACTTTTATTTGCCTTAGAAGTCATACTTGTGTACACAGCAGTAGATGGCTATCTTGCTTTCAAGGGGCAGTGATGAGTTGTTAGCCAAATATTTGTCAATAAGAGTTGATGGGAACTTGAGGGAAAATGCTACAACCTATGTAGAAAGACTGAAAAGGGAAAGAGAAATATATATAGTTCTTTACATTAGAAATATGGTGTAAAAATGCAGCAAAGATACAAAACAAATCCTTTCCTGTTTTCCCTTCCAGTTTCTCTCTCTATGTTTATGTTTTTGTAATGGATGAGTGAGCTGGGCTGAGTCTACACAATGGGGCAAAACCACAAATATACAGGGCAGGACAAATCAGAGGAACATGTGTGCAGCCCATCTGGTATTAGAGTGGCAAAGCTGGGAAGGAAATGGGGAAGAAATAGAAAGGAGTACAGCACATCTTTTCTGTACATTAAAACAACGAAAATACTGTTAAATAGTAAGACTTTGCCTACTGTTGACTAATGTTCAAGGAAAGCTGAGGATGGACAATAGTGCCAGCCTTGGGATTTGAGACCCTGCTCCTGAAAACACAGACAGGCTTTGCCTTTGCTGGCCACCAGCCCATTATCAGTTTTCTTATTGCCAGACGAGACAAAATCACCTCTGAGCACAGATGAGTAGCCTCAATTTCTGGACTTCCATCATTCAAACAGTCTATGTCAATTAGACACTATTACTAATCCTTTGAGTTTCTGTCATTTTTTAATGGAAAAATCTTAAAAGTATTGGCAAGTTTCACCTCTGACACTTTTGTCTGATAAGTGTTATTGTGTATGACTCTGACATCATATTAAAGAATATCTCCTAGAAATATTTGATTTGTTGGTCAGTGCAGTGGATTCAAAACTCAGAGCTCCTCTTTATCTACTTGTAGGTGCAAATGTTGCAACTTTGCTTTTCCCCCAACTATTTTATGATATACATACATTGCCAATACTAAGCAACCAGTTCAGATTTTTAGTTAACTGTATTATTCAAGGGGCTTAAACCTATCAACAAGCTGGTCATTAAATGAATCACTGACCTATTTCTCAGCTACTCAAGCTAAATAACCTAAAACTGATGACCTATAAAAGCATCAGTGTGTTAAGAAAAATTATTAGCTGGAGAAGCAGAGCAGCAATTGATCACTCCCCACCAATCTGAACAGAAAGATTCACCAGCTTTGACAAATTCCAGAACTCAACAAATTCTGACCAGAAATCAGATTTTGACAGACTGATGTCTAGGGAAAGTACTATGAAGCTCCTACACAGTCACCATTCAACCCTCCTTTCTTAGATTACTACTGGAAAATTTTATGCAAGTATTTCAAATGGCTCTTACCTGGGATACTCCAGAGTAAAACCTGGAGTGCAGACTCTCCTCAGCTCAGAGAGATTAATTTTAGACCTAGCACTTATTTCTGCAGTGGAACAACCCAATTCAATGGTCCAACCGCTCTCCCAGCTTGGGTACATGTGTAGTTTAGATCCAGATCCAAATCCTGAGTCCTGTCTAGGCCTATACAGCAAGAAGATTGAAAATGCTTGGTTTAATTTTTAAGTTCTCCATTGCTCTTACCCACAGAGCACCACCCAACAGGAAACACGTGGAAGCCCCTGGCCAGCTCTTACATGTTTCTGAGCGTGTGGACAGTGATGGGGTGGTGGGAACAGAGGACATGGCAGTGTTTGGAGGGGCAACAGCCAAGGTCTTCACACCCAGACAGAGACTGCCAAGGGGGAGCAAAAATAAAGAGGAGTCAGGAAGGGAGGCATGATTACTTTCCCCTTGCCACTTCACACAACTGTGGCACTGCGGGCCCCCATGCCAGGCCCTGCATCCTGGTGGAGACTGAAACCTTCTGTCCCCTGTCATCTGCAGCCATCATCACACCAGTGTCTCAGCACTTGCTCATTAAGCCACCTGCTCATAACAAAAAAAATTATGTGGTTTTCTGCTTTTTCCTCTTCCTCTGCACGAACCAGCCCAGAATAGTCAGTTATAGGCTCCTAAGAGAGCCAGCCATTCATCCCATTTGCTGAAGACAGCCCACTTGGGGGCTGCCTTTTGGGACTGTAAATGTATGCAGTCTCCCACCCCGATGTGGGGAGAATTACAGCTTGAAAACCAAGGAAGGAGGGGAGGCACTATTGAAATTTTCTTGCTTAACCACCCTGAAAAGTGACATAAAACCTTCCTGCTAACATACATATATGAAGTTTTGTGTCTGATCTGTATTTGTATGATCTGTGGCACTGTGTGTAGATGAAGATAGAAGGTGGTAAAGTCAGGAGTGAAAGGAGAGGAAGAGAGCGGGAGCTCTCTCACCTACAGCATAAAGGTGCCTCAGTCAAGTGTGTGCCTGAAGAGCAACTTCTGGTTTTTTTTTTTCTTCTTTCTTTTGCAATCATTGCTCACTTGACAGGCCCAGACGGAATTACATCACTTCCTAAAACCCATCAAAGAGAGTCCATCTCCTGAAGAAATGCAGCTCAGATGCTCCCCGGCAGGAAGCAGGAAATGTAGATGTTCGGGTGCAGCAGGGCGGCTGCCGGAGCGCCCCTCAGGTGGGAGCGCCGCCGGGGCAGCATGCGGAGCCCCGGGATCCTCGCCCTGCTCTCGGCCCTGGCGCTGGCTGCGGGATCTGCCGCCTCTGGTGAGTAGGAAAGCGCCTTTCCCTGCCGAGGTGGGACCGCGTGTCTTGCCTGCAGCAATGGGACCAAGTTGGAGGGCAACACCCTCCAAACTGAGCACAGGGAGGAGATCTGTGGGGACTTGCTCTCTGCTGATTTTTGCTGTGTTTACCCTCTCTGTTTCCAGTTGCCTCTTTTTTTCAAAGCTTTGACTTTTTTTTCCCCTTAGACCTATCCCCGAACAGCAGCAAACAAATCCTACAATTGCAAACTTTTCCTAAACTGCAGGTGTGTAGAGAACGGGAGTTTCCATGTTGAGCTACCAGGCATGTTGCTCCTAATTTTAGTTATTTTTTAAACTTTTTTAAACCCCACACCCATACCATCAGTGTTTAATAGCAAAGTTAAAGGCAAAGCACTGCTTCCATTCAAAAGGGGACTGCCGATTTCCGCAGCCCCGGTGCACTGAAACTGGTTTAACAAAGGAACAGCCAGTTCCGGAGACAAATATTTTGAACTCTCAGCTGCAGAACAAAGTGGCCAGCACCATGGACTTAGGTTCTGACCCTCTGAACCATGAGTGGAAAAGCAGCTTGTGACAAAATGCTGAGGCACTGGGCTGTCGTTGCAGAGATTCTCGCCTGTTTGCAGGCGTCATTGGTTCCACTGGTGTTTTGGCAGCCAGCAGCTGAATATGACAGGCAGCTCTTGTAGGGAAACCTTGCTGAGGTAGTGCTTGTAAGCCTTTTGGGGTCAAACAAATCCCTGCCAAAATGACTTGGTACAGACTAGAAGTGTTTGCTGCCTCTGTGTTGCTGTAGTGAGCAAGAGCTCTTGAGAAAGCAGGGAAAGAATGGTCACTCTCAGACATCACTGGACTTCTCTTAATGTCCTAAAATGCACTGCTGGAATTGGTGTTTTGGTGTGAGTGCTTTTTCCCTGAAAAGCAGTACTCTAAGCAGGGTTAGAGCTGGGCTGCAGGCTCTTGGCATGCTGCTGATCTGCTTGCACTTAGGAGACTTGCTTAGCTGTACAAGCGAGCTAAGTGAGCTATAAAATGGTTTGGGTTTGGCTGTGTTACTACAGCCCTGCTGCATTGCAGACACGTTAGGAAAATATGCTGCAAGCACTGAGTGCAGCTCAGAATCAAAGCAGTCAGAGGAACAAAAATCCTGCCATGGGCAGAGCTAAACAGAGGTCCCAGGGAAATGGAGGAGTACAATGAAGAATGAAGACATGAAGGCAATGCAGAGTGATCAGGCTCCTGCTTCTCTAGCTCATGTGCAGGGTACTGAGAGCTATGATTTCATCACCACGTCCCCATGGGGCGGGGGGGACATATTAGCCTGGGGTCCCTCAGCTCATGACTTGGTGCACTCTGCCCTTCTCTGCAATGGGCATTAGGGACTGCAGGAAGCACCAGACAGATGTCACACACCAGGTGTGTGACACTTCCCACTTCCTACCAGTAGGTCCACCTTCAAATTCTGGTTGATTTTGGAACAGTTCCTCTCTGGGAGTGAGTCAGTCCTGCCAGAGCCCTCCCCAAGCCCTGTCAGCTCTGACTTTACAGAGCCAATCCACGGTCCTAAGGAAAGCGGAGGAGAGCACCCACCTTTGCTCCCCATACAAAGGCGGTTTTTGCTTATTAAACCGGCTCCAAAATGTACCTGGGGGCTTACTCTGACTGTGGGTGGGACAGGGAAGTTGTGAACCTGAGCCTTGGGGGGGAAATAAAACTGATGGGGGGAAGGTTTATGTAGTGCTTATGTACCTCACAGGCACTGGTGGGTCAGGAGCCCCTCTGCTGAGGGCAGCCTCTCAGGGAGATCCTTTTCTCTCACCCTTCCTTGCTCACAGATCAACAAGGCAGGACCTTTAAGGGAACTTTTTCACCTTTTGCCAGACACAGTCTTCACCTTTTAAGAGTGTACTGTCTAGAGACCATTCAGAAAATAGGCAAACAGAGTATGATTAAATCTTGCAGCACAGACAGATTAAAGTCTTTACAAGTCCTGTTCCCATACCATGCCAGAACCTCGTAAAAGCCTAGCCTTGCCATTTGTATTATGATTTATGGATGCTTTTCTCCCTGTGATGCTACAATCACTCTAATTCAGTAGCTCTAAGAGCATTCCTGAGGTCTCAGCTCTGGGTGCTGGCCTTCTCCCAGCTCCATACTGAGAGGACATTGGGGTTTGCACCAGTTCCCTTCCCCTTGCTTTAATGCAGTCAGGAATCCCTACAGGTAACAGTGCAGGGCATCATCTCTACTGTAGGGGATGATACTCACTGCTCAGCCTTGCAGCAGCCCTGAAGACCTGCCTAGGTGTGTGTGCTGGCCCTAGTAACAAGCACTAAGACCCTTACTATAGCTTATAGGAACATGTTCTGATCCTTGAGTCATTTCCCAGGCTAGGCCATCTCCCACTGTGCTCAGTGAAACAGCTGGGAAATTGCAGCCAAAGCGGTCTGACATGGGGAGCAAGAAAATGTGTGAGGGAGAGGAGCAGTAAAACATGTAATATCACCAAGTGGAAGAGCTGGGGTGCTTGCAGGTAGCGCTCTATTTTGTCTGTGTCTCTGTGCTATTGTTTTGAATTGTCATTCAAAGAAACACTGCTATCAAAGATCCAGATATTCAGCAGCTTGTACCATGAGCACAGGCAGCGACTCTCTCCTGACAGAGAAGGGTCTTTTAGGCTGCCTCCCCTGCAAAGCCAGGTCTCTAATGGAGTAATAATTTTGACCTGTTCCCCCCTCGAGTAATGAACTGAGAATGGGTTTGAACCTGTTACAATCACCTGTTAAAATTTTCTAGCAAAGCAAAGCAACAATGTAAGAAATGAGGATTTGCTACATTTTCTCTTTCCAAAGTGCAGTGCCCTAAAAAGCAGATGAAATATCCTTTTTACTGAACACATCGACTCCTCCTATGTATTTACCACCATTCCTCCATTTTAGCCACACACACAAACATTCACTGTTTTATTCAACTGCTTCAGGGACATTTCAGAAAATCTCTCATTTACATCAGCAAGATTGTATACTAATTTTCAGTCAGTGACACCAGTCTCTTTTCCCTCAAGAGATTTTATGATAGCTGGAAAGCCTCCGGAGCTTTTGAATCCTTAATTTCAGGGTCCTCCTGAGAGCAAGAAGCACTGAGAGATTTGCATCACAGTGAGGTCGCAGGAGTATCACAGATGCAGAGCTAGAAGGCCATCGGATTAAGCAGAAGCAACTAAATGCATAAATTGGTCTGGAAAGCCTGTAGCACTTGGGGTGAGCAATGAGACTACAGGTTCACAGTTTGACTCTAACATGTGACTGAATTTGTAATGCTGCCTGTTAATGCAGCACTTCAGCTGCATAGAAATACAGTGAGGAAAAGCAGTTTCCATCTTGTATAAATGAGCTTAAACAGTTGTTTCCTCTTTCAGGTTATACCTAGATAACGCTTTCTAAGCACCTCGTTTTAATAGGATCTTGTCTACAGATTAGCCACCCTGAAATGCTTGTGCTCCCTCATCAGAAGAGTGTATGCTCCCAACAGCTAGCCTGCAGGCTTTTAAGGATTCCTCTTCTAGCCAGATTGACAGGCAAGACCTGCCACAACAGGCAGCTGGGCAAGTCCTGGCCACGGCAAGGAACAGCCTTCTTACATCAACCTGAAATGTGGAGGGAGGAACAGTGCAGGGATGAGCCAAGCAATACACCAGAGGATCACACAGACTGTGAGGAGTGGTATGACTACACCACCAACAGAATGTGTGCATGGAGCAGAATGATATAGGATATAGTAACTTTATTCCAGCTTTACAGCCTTTTCTTGTTCTGTCACCTTCTCGTGAGCCTTCCTTTCACTGCATTTTTATAGCTTATGGGAAAGTTTGGTGATATAAGAATTTTGCTTTCAGACTAATAAGCCTAGCTATACCACTGACGTAGCTCTTGCTTTTTCTCTAGCTCATTGCTTTTTCTTCTGTCAGTAGGCACTCTGGTGTAATTTGAAAAATTCCCTTGAGAGAATCCAGTCCTTGAGTCTGATGGCAAGGCAGCAGAGAGACTGATGGTTCTACAACAAAACTGAATGTGCTGACTGCCAGCTGTTTTCCTTTGCTATTTCCCTTTGCCTCACATCCAAGCGAATTCAGAAACCTGTTTGCCTGCTTACTTCATCAGTAAGCCCATATCACCACCTCTGAGTGCTGCAGCACAGAGGTAGAAATGCTGCAACAACAGAAATGGTTTTTGTTTGATTGAGACATAATTTTTGGACTCCAGTCTGTAAAACCATTTGGTATATTCAATTGTCTCTCTCCCCCACGAAAAGCATATTTGGGAGCACCTCCAAAATTCAAGCAAAGTCTATCAGTGACCCAAGCATATTTTTAAAGTAAAAAATCTTGAGTAATACCTTATACCATAGTATCTGCATACAGGGACATAGCTTTTTCATAATTTGTAAGAACTGTTAATTGAACCTTTTATGAGAGGCTGCTGGTGCTTGCTCAAGTATTTTGGTGTCTTGAGTTACAGATTCTCTAATACCTCAGCTGGGGAACCCTTAAACAACAGTTTAAGCTCATTTATACAAGATATAAACTGACTTCCAGCTCCAGCTTCTTAGCTTCCAGTTCCAGCTGTGCCCACCTTCCCCTCAGGGTGGATTGCTGCATGCCAGCCCCTCTCCCTTCTCTTGAAAGCATGGGAAGTGGCAATACAGGCTGGGCTGAAGCTGTGTTGTGTTCCCATCCACTTCCCTTTACACAGGAAGAAGGCACCAGCATTCATGCCCCAGGTGGTCCAGACAAAGGTGAAGCCCATGTGGTTGTTGTATGAGCATTTGCTGCTTGGACAAGATGTGCAGAGGGATGAGTATATGGATGTTGGAATGTAGCCAACAGCATGAGGCTGAGCTCAACAAGAGAAAGGGTGCAGGCTTTGCAAAGTCAAGGGGATATCTCTATGGTCACATGTGACTTGCTCTTTGTTCCACTTCACTGGCTTTGCTTTTCCACCCTGAATGTCATGCTGTATGGTTGTAAGATTCCCATTTGCAGGGAGCTAGTAGATGTCTGCAAGATGAAACCACAGCTGACAAGACAGTTCATGGTGTGAATTATCACCATAAATCTGGCATGGAGAAAATGTTTGAACAGCACCTCACAAAATCTCCAACTTTCAGATGTTCTCCTGCCCTGCTCCAAACCTTGTAATGCCCAAACCTTGTAACTCACCCCACCAAACAGCCACCCAGGCCAGCTGCAGCACAGCCCACTTGCTATTTTGAGCACTTTAAATTGAAACACTATGACAAATAGCAACTTGAGGTCCTGAGGTCACCCACCTGTGTCTCACTGGGCTGTGGCTGTGGCAGGTGCTACAGCTGCACTGGGAGGCCTGAGCCCGACTGTCCCTGCCAGACTGGAGGCACAGATCCTTCCCTGTGCGAGCCTCTGGGCCAGCCCAGGTGCAGGCTGTGCTTTCCCACTGTGTAAAAAAGGTGATGTGTGGGTGGCCTGAGAGCGAGAGCAACTGCTGGGTGACAGGTGAGGCGTCCCTGGAGGCTGAGCTCTGCTCCTCAGAGGTGACGGGGGAGCGGGATGTGTTGAGGCAGCAGGTAAATGCAGGAAATAAGAGCAATGTCCTTGCAAGAACATTGTGCAATTGGCTGCCCTTTTGCTGAAAGATGTATTTAATTCGCTCAGAGAAAAGATCTCTGTAAGAGAAAATGGTGTTCCCAGAGAGATGCTGTTTTGTCCCTGGATTTATGCAAAGTGAAAAAAATACATGGCAGCAAGGTCACTCCCTGTGATTTGCCATTTTCTTTGCCTAGAGACTAGAAAAGATAATTCTGTTTCACTGAGAGACAAATGATTTGAAGTCTGCTTCATAGTTCAAAACCAGGCAAAGTGGCAGAGATACTGGAAAAATCTCTCTCAGAAATCAAGCACAGCATACTCTGCAGCTGAAAGTTTATCACTGCAGTTAATGAGGTGTGACTGTTTGCTTTAAAGCCACACCATGCTTTAGACATTTGAAAAATCCATTTTAGCTCTACGAATTAATGAAAAGCAAGGTATTTTCTCCACACCCTTTCCCTATTTTAAGCAACAGGCTTGTCCCTCTCAATATATCAAATGTGGCAGGCAATGGGTTCCAAGGGCTAGAGGAGGAAAAGAAAGCAAGGTCATGGAGGAGGTTCAGCGAGGCTGTGGCAGGCCATCAGCTCTGCCCGTGGCACAGTCCATCGTGTCACAGCCTGCAGCACAGACATCTCTCGTGCTGCCTCGCCGCTCTGCACAGCAGCAATTGCAATGCACTGGCTGCAGGCACTGGGAGCTACCAGCTGCCTTGGGAAAGAAAAGCCAAACGGCCAAACTAATAAGGGAGAGGAGCTCTCCCTCCTGCCCTCTGCCATAAGATTAAGGACAGGCAGCAGACCACGGGGAGGGGTGGAGCAGCATACACCTAAGGGGGTCGTTACCTGCAAGGGAGGCAGAGATAGGGTTTTGCTCTTGATTGAAATATTAAATACAGAAGAGACAGAGACTATTGATACAAAGTGCTTTGCCACAGAAGAGCTATCATTCTCATTGTCCTATTGTGCTGCAGGAGTCTGGTGACCTTCACAGTATTACATTAAGTATTCAAATTCTTTCCTAGTTTTTAGGAAAGGATGAAACAATCAGATGCCTGTGTGATATGTGCAGCATAAAAATCTGGATAAAACACTGCTGTCGCACTCAAATAATTTTATTCATCTGAAATTGGGTTTCTTTGAATACAGTCTCATGAAATACTCATCCTTGAGACAAATCTGGTGGGAGATGCTGCAGACTGGATTAAGCAAGAGATAGCGCTCTAATCCCAGGTTTTTCTCTCTCACTTGGCATCCCTGGGAAGGACAGCATCCCTGTCCTTCTGATTCCTCATTTGTAAAATGGAGATGATAACTGCTCATCTCTCAGGGCCATTATGAAGATTAATGTGTTTACAAAAGCATTTAAAATGCTAAGTACTTTTGGTTCCAGTCCTGTGAGATTGGAAATGCCAGCACTGAGGTGCTGAAAACCTTAAGCTCTTGCTAACTCTTGTGGAAACTCTGGCTGCCCAGCACTTTGCAAGTATGAGGAGAAACATGTAATTGCAAAAGTCAAAAAATTCCATCCTGTTTTATTGCACAAAATGAGATGTGCACCATGCTGGCATTGTATCTGAAAGGGCAGATAACACAAAAACCCCATCATTTCATTTCATGCCAAGAAAATTCTTGGAGGCTTTTCTGCTGTAATTTAGATAAAGGCTGATTCTTGCACCTTTGGCTACAACAGGATTTTGGCATCCATATAGAATACAGCATCAGCCCAGAATTTGCTGTACTTCTTTAAAGCTTTTAAACTCTGTGACAGTCAATAAACTCTTATGTAAACACACAAAAAGCACTTGTTTCACTATTACTGACACAGCCAAGTTTAGCTATTTTTCTTGCAAAATGAGTGATAATTGAAACCAGAACTGAGATCAAAGTTCAAAACCTCCAGTCTTAGCACTCATGGGGAATATCCAGCACTGATGCTTTGCGACACACTCCTTCAGCCAGCCTGTAGAATCAGTCAGAGGAACAGTTCATTGGACCTGTATGCAGTGAGGTCCCCACATTACTCACACCTCTTCTAGTCCACTCAGATGGGGAAGTCAGCAGCTTTTGCATCCTTCAGACTTCCTTTCACCAACTCTGTTTTTCACAGTGAGACAAATTTGACAAATTTGAGAAAGGTACAAAAACAGGGAGATGAGTGAACCAAAGGAACTGGTGAACCAGGGACAATGGTCTCCCTGAAGGCAGTACCTAACTCCTTGGGTAAGGGGAGGAACATATGTGCCAGGACTGGGAAGCAAAACAGGCTGGTGTGGTTTACTGAGAAGCAGAATAATTTCTCATGCGAGCAAGACCGGATGCCAACGTGCAGCAAAAGAAGTCTGTTTGTGCAAGGCAGCTGTGTGCAGACAGATCACACATGCTGATGTGTCCCAGGAAAAGTCAGCTGAAGAGCGTGGTCATGACTGGTAAGATTTTGTGATAAAGTTGAGATCTAATTTTACATCCAATGCCCAAGACTTCCAATCTGTGTGTATGAGGCATCTGTTAAATTTTTTTAATACATCAAATGGGAAGTAAATACTAAAGTTGTACACTGTGGCTCACTGATGAAACTCTTAAAATGTTAAGCTGTCCTCATATATTTGACAGATGCTGGAAATGATGGCTCAGGAGATGGATCAATGATATTGCCCACTTTCACAGCGACACATCTTCCTGCTACGGGCCCTTCCACCGTGGATGACCATGAGCCAGTACCTGTAACTGCAAGCACTACTGAAAGCAGCTTTGATACACAGAGCTCTCCAAGTACTGAACTGATTGCTGTGAATGATGGGGAGAGCCTAGAAGAAACAGAACAGTCTATCTTGATATATGTTGTCCCTGTGGCGCTGCTGGTCCTGCTGATTTTATTGATCATATTTTTTGTAATGCATCATAAAAGGAAAAAGTCCAAGCAAGGTAAATTTGTCTTCTTGTGCATCAAAAGGCTGTTTCTAGGATGTGTTCAACATTAACAGATCATTAAGGGATGGGGTGCCACATTTAGGATGCCCTTCTCTGACTGTAGTTGCATGTTTGACAAGTAAGAGAGGGATCCTCCCCAGCCAGCAGTCCCTGGTCACACGCCTCTCCTTGGGCAGGAGCTACTTCTGCTTCTTGGCACCTCCTGGTCATGCTGCCACACCCATGGGAGCCCTGGCACCAATCTCTGGCTCCTGGAAATGCTGAGAATGCTCAGAGATATAACTGTGGCTGCAAATGCTTGTTCTGTCTTTATGCTCAACAACTTTAGGCAAGGTGAAATTACTGCTTCTGTTGCTCTTAGTGCCCACAAGGTAAAGCTGCTTGGAGCTTCAATAAAGTAAGATCAAGAAAAATCATTATAAGGAACAATTTTAAGGAATCCTGATTGCATGGGGTGGAGGCTGCTATGAAGACATCCCAGCAAATGAGCTAGGTCAGACTGCCTGGGTGCTGCAGTAGGGTGAGCAATGCTTCAGGAAGGTGCTGTGATCTGTTAACAAAGGAATTGGTAACTTGGAGTGTCAAACCACAGGAGAACAAACTGAGGTGTCATAATAAAACCACATAGTTGATAAGTGAAATGCTGAGATGGTCGTATCAGTGTATCTGCATGGTCAGAGTGCAGCTGTCAGCTCATCAGCCTGCAGACAGTGTAACACATTCAACACAGATTTAAAGTCAAGTTTTCAGCACATTTTTAGGTTGTATTTGCCCAGTCACTGGGTTTCCCTCTAACAAACTATGAATTTGCAACCAGGCACCCACTTGCCTGCCTGTTTCTGGATGATTGAAATGCAGGTACACTGTTCAGAGAGTTAGGAAATGTGGTACCTTTCAGGAACACAATCTTAGGATCTCATGCCCTGTGCCAGCTGGGATTTTGAGCATCCTCAAGGATGGGGCAGATGGCTCTGTGGTTCTGGGGTGGCTCTGCAGTCTGGGAATGTGCTGGAACAACTGGGAGGTATCACCTGCTGGCAGCAATGAATTAAAAATAAGGTGATTTAAGACAGGTTTTTCAGTCACTTGATTCCTGGAGGTGAAGATATTTATCAGAATTATGTCTGTGACACCATTTCCCCCCTCCATTTTTACTTTGTCTTGGAGTCATAAGTAGATTGGATCCCTTTTGACATCTAGCTAGTTCAGCTTCATTTGCCTGAGAACTAATCTGCCATGCAGTCCAACTCCCTTCTCCCCATGAGCAGCTCCCAGAGTCTCCAGACAAGCTGAATTGCCCAAGTGTAATCTGTAGCAAAATGTCTCAATGCTTCTAGTAAACAACTTTTTTGCAGAAGTGGTTCCTTTTCAGGATACCATTTCCCTCAGCACATCTGTTCTGCTGAAGGAAGTGGGCATCTGCCCTGTCCTGCCCACTGCAACACCAACACTGGGCTTCCTCCCAGCAAGGCTGAGCTAATAATGAGATGCTTTTAGATTCAAAAGAATGTGTTCCTCTGAAAATTGCAAACAGGATATGATGTTTTGTCTTTCATCTGCAATTTAGTTTTTATGCCTTTTGAAAATGCAACCTGTTTCACTTGACCCTATTCAAGGCCTGCACGCAGTCCAGACCCTGTAAATACAATGGGTAAATATCACACAGAATTATGAACACCAACTTTCTTCTTTTTCAGATGAGCTGGGAAGTGAAAATGTAAAAAGGTAAATTTTATGAATATCATTATTTTTAAAAAATTTCTTTTATTCTAACCTTTGTCTCCTTCACTGCCTCTTTTAATATAGCTGTACATTAAACACTATTTCATTTTGCCATCAATTACACCACCAATCCCAACAAGTGGATAAAGTGTGACTTCAGTATATGGCTGAAGTGTGAGACTAGAGCAGGAGAACAGGAGTAAGTGGTGGCTGAGGCAAGGGCTGCCCCACAAACACCCACAGCCCACAGACGTCACTGAGCCTGCTCTTAAGCACCACAAGAGGTACAAGGTGCCCCATGAGCAAAGGGGATCAGTTCCCAGGCTCATCACAGGCTTTTGCTATTCAGAATAAGCTCTGTGTCTTGCTCCCCTGTTTTTCAAGTTTATCTTCTTAAGGCAGAAAGGCTTGCCTGGCTGCCACAGGAGCAATGCCTTAGATGCTTGGAAAACAAGACAGAAGCTGCGTGGCTCTTCTCAGAGTCATAATTTTTATTGTTGCCTTTTATTGATCTCCATCTTGCTAATTAATGCTGAAAGTTCATGAATTGGCTCTATGAGGGAAATTTTTTTTTTTTTTTCTGAAAACATATTTTCTATCATATGACTGCAGGAATGGTAAGCAAAAGGAAACTAAGCAGAGGCATTTAAATAAACACAGCTCTCATGACCTTTCCTTTTGAAGTCACTGCAAATGTCAGTCACAGCTATGATGAAACTTTAGGCCTTCAGCTTTTAGCACTGGAGAAATGGCACTTCTGTCATGTGTTCCAGAAGGGGTAGGGACAAACCATCTTTTTTTTTTAGTTTTCTATTTACAGCAGGGACAGTTTTCAAGAAGCTGCAATGATCCTGTGCTCTGGCATGTCTCTGACTGCACTGAGTCCCTCTGTGCTGTGTCTCAGCTGGCCCTACCTCTGCCCAGAGCTGGCATCTCAGTGCCACTCCCTTGCATCTGTTCATGGCCCCTTGGTTCACACCCACTGGGCTGACATCTCCTCAGATTACTGGGCTAGGATGGCTTTCCAGAGTTAATACAAGTCTCTGGAATTAGAAACAGTCATACAAAATCACTACATTGTAAGCTGTTTGAATTAAGCACTTTGTGTAATACTTTTCCCCCCCCTCTCTTCTCTCAAGTCCTATTTTTGAAGAAGACACACCCTCTGTTATGGAGATAGAAATGGAAGAGCTTGATAAATGGATGAACAGCATGAACAAAAATGGTACACGGTAACCCCTCTACTCCATCCTCTCTCTCTTGCCTGCTGACATAGATCCCATGCAGAGGAAATCAGTGGAAGGTGTTTTGTATGCATATCACTGCTTTCCCTACAACATTTTTAGTTGTGCTCTTGACTCCCTCCTACTAAAATAACTGAACAAATGTCAGGGGTAGATTTTTTCAGAGGAGTATTTTAGTTTGTGTGGGAGTTTATTTTTAATATGTGATAGAATCTCATAAATGTTTTCAGTTTCCAGTAGGCATTTCTATTAAACACACTGATAGCTGTGAATGTTATTTATATTTTTAAATACACATTTTAATGCTAAATATTAGCTTCTCTGAAGCATCTAATACTTTCAGTCTTCAGAATTTCTACACTTTTGTGCTCCACACTGAGGTATTGTAGAAGAAATATGCATTTGCTCATAGTTCAGACCACCATTTATTTAAAATTGCTGCCAGGAGCCTATGAATACACCTTTCCCCTCCCTTCAAGGCTATCAGTACATGGAGCAATTAGAACATAAAGTAACTACCAGCAGCAGCATCTTCAGCTGCCTTCTCAGTTACTTAAGAGTACCTTGCATTTTTCCCCCCATTTTTCTCCCAGGTGAATTCCCCAGTCAAAATCTCTAAGGGGTCTGCATTGTCCCTCCAGGGTCTCCTCAAAAAATTCAGGTCTTCAGTAAGCCATGAGTTAACCAAGGCCTGATTTTGAACCATGAGCAGCTTTTCACTGGCTAGGAAATGCTGAAACACTGATATTTTTTTCATTCCTGGTCCCTTGCCTTCTATCCAAATGGCTCATTTGCCTGACCTACTAGGCATGCTTTGTTTTTCAGGACATAAAGCTCTCTGGAGCATTTCTTTGCATTAGCACAGTGCTCCACATGATGGGGTTTTGACCTTCTCAGTCTGAAAGCTTTTGTAGAAAACATGTGCTAAGTGGCAGTAGTGAAAGAGAGACATTAACTGTACTACATGGGGAAAAAGTGCTATAAAATATATTTTAAAATTTTGTGGAGAGAAGGAAGCAAGTATTTTACATACTTTCATGTGTGTATGTGTGTTAGCGTTCCCTAAACTCCAGCCCCAGATTCCCAGCTGGACTATAAGGCATAGGTACAACTGTCAGCAGTGGAAGATTAACAAACAACTCTCCCTGTGGCAGTGTGCAGGAGACAGTGCTCAAAAGTAGCTCATTTGTATAGGTGTACATAGAGAACTGGAACATATAAAATAAATAAATTGTGGCAACACCTATCAAAGGAAGGAGGTGTAAGATTCATGCTATGGGGACCCTGCAGATGAAGGGAGCAGAAGTGAATCTGCAGAACTGTATTCTAGAGTGACTGCATGATAAAAGTTCATGCATTTTTGAAATAAATGTAGAACAACTGCCAAGAGTAACTATAGTCTTGTTTCTTACCCTTTTCCAGGTGACTGTGAATGTTTACCTACTGTAAGAGAAGAAGAAAAAGAATCAATTGCCAACCCAAGGTACTTTAATTCATTCTATTATTTGAAGAAATATGGTCAGTGTCATTCTAATTTTTTTTTTTTGTATGTAATTATAGAATTATTCTTCGGTCCATTTAAGTTTTAAAATGTTTCTATATAGAAACTTTGACTTCAACTCAAACTAAAGGCTTGATACTCTTATTTCTGAACAGGTCTCTTCCTGTAAACTGCACTGCTAAATAATCTTACAGTTGTAAAGTGGTGCAAGACTGACAACCAGATGGCACAGATGGAGTTTCACTCACTGATCAGACTTTAATCACAGTTTCCCAAGGTGTTAATACAAGCATTCAGCATAGCGTCCTTGGCTCCCTTCAGCAAAGGCACCCAGTTCCCCTCTGCCACCTGGTGCCTATAGGTTCTTGGGAATCACTGCCAGATGTTTTGGCTGGAGCTGTGACCTGAAAGACAGGGACTTGTCTGATTGCAAGGAAAAAATGAGAATGAGAAACATGAAGGACCTTCCCAGTGCCCCCTTGCAGCACTCCCCCAGAGCTGGCACTAGTTGATAGTCCAAGCAGAGATCCCAGTGGGATGCAAAACCACAGTCCTGACCAGCTTGTAAACTTAAAATCTTTCTGGTTGGTTTCCTTAGGAGTTTGGCCAGAATTCCTAAACCCCTTGCAATTTTCCCTAATTAAAAATTCTGGCCCTTGTTTCCAGCGGGAAATAAGAGGCTGTACATTGCCCTTGCCTGCACCCTTGTGTTGCAGCTGCATTTTGAGGAGTGGGCAAAGCAGCTTCTCTGTGCCAGGTTATGATAACAAACAAGGCATCCTGTGTGCCAAGAAATCCCTGGTGCAGTGGAAGCAGTAACGCAATCAGGCAAGGGCAGGAGCTGGGAGGGGACCTAGGTCTGCTTCCCATGGCCTCAGATAATTCCACTGACCATGCCTCTGGCAGAATTGCACCTCCTGCAGTAGACTGTCATAATATTCCAATCCTCTTTTCTGAATTTCCTTGCTCAGAAGTGAAATAGGGATGTTAAATCACCACTGCTACAGAGTTTACAGCTCAGTTGCTCCAAAGCTGCAGTTTCAGAGGAACCTTTGGATGGGGCTTGTCCACTTCAGCTACTTGTATATAAAAGGTTTATTTTTACACCTATTGCAAGTGAAATCAATGCTGTTGATTTAGTTCAGATTGTTTGAAAAAAAAAGGGCTTAGATCCTAGATTCCAGATGCAAGCAAGCACATTAATTTTACCCTTAGCAACTGGAAAAGATCCTGGATTTGTTAGCCATCTGGGTCTTCCCTTCCTGCTGCTGAATGATAACTCAGAGGGGGGAAAATTGTTAAGGGGAGGCAGCTGCACAGCAGTTCTCTAAAAGCAGATTTGCTGAGTGTACCACTGACTATAGCAGGGAGTACAGCACAAAGGATGCTTCAGCCATAGGCTAACACTGGCAGAAGTCATACTGTAAAAGGCTTTTTAGGCACAACCTTAGCATCAAGTTTACTTTCCAAATCTTTAACAATTCATTTTAAGGGGGGAAAAAAACCCCATCAGGGTCTACCAGCTTGAGCTGACATTTTACCATCCTTGCTAAAGGAGTGGTTTTGTACTGGATTTGCATTAACCTCAGCAGAAGAAGGGGATTTTGCTCCTGGCCATCAAAAGGCATCTTTGAGCTACACCCTACCTCAAGCTCCCCACCTGTAAAATAGAGTTATTTTAGAACACTACAGTGAGGCTTAAGCCTTGATACAAAAAAGCAGCCCTGTTCAGATAAGTATGCTCCAGAGAAAAGGCACACTCATTATTTAAGCAAATTTTCTTGTGAAGGGTATCTTAGAATCAGACTAGATTAGAGAAATGTATGCCCCTAAATTGTAGAAAGGCAAGCAAATGCGAATAAAAATAGGAGATTTATCTCTAAAACATTCAGAGCTGCTCAGACAAGGGATATTAGTTGAATATAAAGTGCAGGAATATTAGATTCAATTTAAGATTCTGAAAGACTACTTTCCTTGGGCAAAATTCTTCTAAAATTAGGGTAATTTATTTTTAATATTTTATTGATATTTCAGTATGGGAAACATCTCAGGCCACACTAAACAGAGATGGTGTTTTCTTGCTTCACAAAGATGCTGAGGGGGAGCTCATCAAGACCCAAATGTCTTGAACTATGAACGATTTTGAAAACATATGAGACAAAACATTTAAATAATGACACTTTGACATTTTCAGAATGAAGGTTGTTTCAAAACTACTCTTCAGAGTAAGCATATTTTTAATATAAAAATTTTTAAAATTTTTGACAAGCAGAACTGTGTGGCGGTAAAGTATTTCTGTGTTGAACGTTTCCCTTACTCCAAGGCTACTTCTTCAAATTTCATTTCACATGAAATTTTGAAATATGCTTCATTTCAATGTGAAAAGATATTTGAAGTGGAGGGATTTATGGGAAACAAACAAAAATTTCCTGTTTATTTGCAATTGAACCTTATCAGTCCAAGATCTGCTGCTTTTCCCAACCAAATTTTTAGATGAATAAATAATGTCAGAAAGAGAATTACATACAGATAAATAGATGTTTTCAGCAGCTCTTTTGAGCAGGGAAAGGGCAAGACTAAGAAATAAAATGAAACAAAGCTATAATTATGGCAAAATTTGTACTCATGAGCATCAAGGCTGCACATTTGTGCAAAGGAAGTAAGATATAACAACCTGGGCTCCCTGATAGGGAGGTCACCTCCCCTGGCCTTGCAGGCTAAGTTACAAACATATGTATATACACATTTTCAAAATTTATATACACTGTTCAAAATATGTATATTTGAATCAAAACCTCTTGCATTTGAAAGCTACTGCTAGAATCCTGATTGTGCCTGAGCACAGAATTGCAATTCCCCCCCACCCTCCCCCAGCTGCCTGGGGCCAGGGCTCCCATCCTGTGCATGCAGGAGGGAGCAGCAGCATGTGCAGGGGCAGCAGGCAAGGGCTCATGATCTGTGGGGCACAAGGGGGGAAAGACCAATCTCTGCTCCAGGGACCTTTACTGTTCCAGAAAATAAATGCAGCCTGTCCCCTTCACAGCATTGGGTCATAGTAGGGGGTGGAGTACAAGCAATCCCCCTATGCTTTATCACCTGAGAGGTTTGGTTTGTCTTGGGTGCTGCTGGGCACCCTTCTTGTCTTTCTGTCTGAAAAAGGATGACTCCTTCCTATGGAGAAATGTTTTGGGTGGATGGTAGGTCAGTACAGAAAGAAGTACTTCATTCCCAGGATGTGCCTCAATTTGCAAGAGACTTAAGAAAACATGTAAAATATTAAGATTATAGGTGGCCCTTTTAGTTTCAGAGATGGTTTAAAACCCCACTGTTGTCCCTGCTGACTGAATTCAAATCAGACAATATAAGATGTCACATTTTTTAACATTGGCATGAGCCAAACACTATTAAGAGAGTGCTAGGGAGCAAGCCACTTGAGCAGAAATCAGTGGGACAAAGAGAAAAGGCACCTGTTACAAGGTCAGCTGTAAACCAAAAAGTTTTCCTCAGCTGAGGAAAGAGAGCCAGGAGCAGGAGAAAGGCTGTGCTGGGCAGCCATGAACCATCTGACAGGAATCAGAGCAGCCCTTGCTGCCAGCATCAGTTCATCCATTACATGAGTGACAGATTTATTTTCTGGTAACACCTTCTCATGAACTCTAGAGACACTCTTGCATGTTATTTCCTGCTGAGACAACTAACCCAAGAGCATGACACTGGTGTTTTTTTTTCTTTTCCACATGTACACAGTGATGGTGAATCATGAAGTCCTCAGGACGGCAAAGAACTGGCTAAAGGGATGCAGCACACAAGCTCATCATTCCCCAGATATTGGAAGAACTGGATTTAAATAGAATTCATCTCAAAAGGCCAGAGAAGCAAATGCTTTTGTTGTCTTCTGCTTCATATGGTCTTCAGAAAGGAAACATCACCAAGGGAAAAGAAGAAAAGATGGGAAAAAAAAAGAAAAAAAAGAAAAGCACTCTAGCAAGATTAATGACTCATTTAAATTCTTTTTGCAATGAGATTCACCCCAAATCAAGAGAAACCCCTTTTTTACCCCTGCTGAAAATTCTCAAAGTAGTCCATATTTCTGTCTAGTTCTGCAGTTGTGTATTGTGCAGCACTTAAAACCAATTCTGTTCCAGGTTTGGTGGGTTTCTTCAGTTTGGTTTGGTTTTGTGGGTGTTTGTTTCAGTGTTCATAATTCTGGACTGCTCTGGTTTGGTGGATGTGAAGCTCATGCTTATGCAATGTTTATTTCTCAATTTGCTTTTTCTGAACAGTGCAATGATTTGCACAGGACTGCTGTTGGGGAGGTACCAGGCTAGGACTGACAGACCAGCTCTGAGGACAGACTGCAGCTGAAAAGCCTCTCAAAGGAATAGCCAGAAGTGACTGCAGCCCAGCCAGGGCACAGACTCTGTAGAGTGCTTTTTGGTTTTCAGATTAAATGCCCTGTAGAAGTGACAAGTATTATTTTGAGACTGCCTTTCAGTTTCTTTTCTCCACAGATGAGTGCCCTGAGCTAGCTCTCCCTGTGTAACTCTTGTCCCTGCCCAGGGCTGTTCTCTAACCACCTACTTCAGGAATATTCAGCTTGAAAACATTTCTTTTCTTTCTTTCTTTTTTTTTTTTTTTTTTTTTTTTTTTTTTTTTTTTTTTTTTTAATGAGTGAGGTTGAAAAATGGAACAATTCAGTATTCACATTAAATACAGATTTAGATAAGCATGTGTTATGCATAACTCCTTGGTCAAGGTTTTCAGATACAGGAGGTTTTCTGCTCCTTCTGTTTTTGAATACTGAGGCTGCAATATCTGAAAGATAAGGACTACTAAGTGTGCCTGGTTAATTTTAGTTAAAATGAAAAAAAATCAGACTCTTGGGATACCTCAAGGTGGGAATATGAATGTTGTAATGGTGTCCATTGATTTTAGATAGCATGTCTCTTAGGGACCAGAGCTTGAATATGTAACTCACATAAAAATGGATCCTTGTCTGGGCAAAGTTTCTCTTGCCTTATTTAAAATAGCAGTTTCATATCTTACCATATCTTATGTCCTACCTATCCTCATATTCTATTTAAATATATAATGCCTTCCCACTCAATACATGTTTAATAGGATCAGGTTTTTTGCCTGCAAATAAATCACAAGTTGCCATGCATAGCTTGATTAAAGAGAGAAAACAAATGCCCCAAACCTCTGTGATGGCATCTAAGTATCACTAACAGCTGACAGAGGATGGTTCAGCTTTGTGAATAATTAAAGACATGTCAAAATACAGAGGAAAAAATGTTTAGATCTAACCATATTAATTCATTACTGAATTAAAATTAATTAGTAATTTCCTAAAATAATAATTTTTTCCCTGTTTGGATGATTTTTAACTTTTAAATAAGTGTTTTAAGTTCATCTTTCACAACTTTTTTTTTAAACACTTCCACTATTTCCTGACAGTAAACCCATCATGTAGAATATTGGTTTAAAAGAATGCAGTCACAAGGGGAAGAAAAAGTGAAAGATTGAAATTTAGAATTTTTTTAAAATTGAAGTAGATAATTTCCAGTAGCAGTTTTGTTAGCTACTTCCTTCCAACAGAAAAAGACATTTTGCTTAGGTGTCCTACAATTTGCAAAGCAGTAACCTGAAGATGCCCAAAACAGAGAGACTGGTTTTTTTTTTTTTAATGGTACAAGATAAAAGGCTGTATTTTAAGACCATTACCAGCTGTGTGGTTGGAGAGCAGCCAGTGGGACCCAGCAGTTCACAACAGCAGTGACTCTCACCACACCATGCTCCAGTCCACACTGTCCTGTGTCCAACACCTGCTGCCTTCTCCCTGAAGCACAGCTGGGCATGAAGAATAGAAATCCTTGCCTTTTTTTTTTTTTTCTTTTGAAAATGAACTAACTCCCAAAGGTGATGTTGCATCATTGTATGGCTTAACTCAGTTCTGGTACACTGATGACCCGTTTGATATTAGTGCAATGCACCAACTCAGTTTGCTGTGGCATTTGAAAGCAGCCTGTGTTGTAGATGTTGATGGTTTGGGGTTAATGTTAATTCTAGATGGTCCTCTTCTCAGATAAAAGGCTGTACAGCTCCAAATAAGTTTCTCAGAAATTAAGTTTCACTTATATATTTTATTTTTCAAGTTTACTTTGAGAGAATGTATTTTCTGTAAACTTAGTGCCATTAAGCACTAATTCTTATTCCAGTGTTCGTCATTGATCAATCTCTATATAATGCTTTAAAATCAATTTTGTCCAGAACTAATGTCTAGGTTCAAGGTTTATAATTATTCATGTCACTTAGTCTGTCTAAATTCTGGCATGCTAGAAAATTTATTTGCCTCTTCAGGAACTTTTCTCGGCCTTTAAAAATACAAAACAATGCTTTGGGCACTTCCTTGGCCAATTCAGACAGAAATTTTCTCTATCTGCTGATTTTTAAAAGTCCAGATTTAATATATGCTGCATTACTATTGAAAAATGTGCCATTCCATCAAATCTCACCTGTCATTAGGTCCTGTCCTCCTTGTGTGAAACAAGACCGAGGGTGAACCAATTTGCATTTCAGTATAGTTATGGATATTTCCCTCAGCACTAGACAAATACAATTTCTAATATTTCTCTTTTTCCTGAGCATTGATACATCACTTTTATTCTTCCCCAAGCCCTAAACTACGGAGGGGATCACTCATTCATCTGCACTGCTCCCTGCCACCCCACTGGTCTCTCTCTTTGATCATCACTTTCACACTGAGGTCTGCATTTGCCACAGCCACTGCCCAACTCCTGCTCTCTCACTTAAGCCCAGCCTTTCTGTGAAGGAGGTTCAGGGCTGCAGCTGCACCATGGGCACTGCTTTGGCCCCTTTCCTCCTTCACCCCATTTGGTATTTCCCTCTACTACCTTGCTTGCTCTCCTGTTTTTTTACACTTTTCATCAGTTCCTGGTCATTTCCTTTTGCACAGTTTTGCCTCAGTACTTTAATTTTGTGGGTGGATTGAATTACATGGGATTTAGGCCATTTCACACCTACATTAATATAGCCAAAACTTTATAATATTCCAGTTCACGAGTATTAACTGTACACCTTCTGTTGATCCACCTTCATTTTTCCTAAATCATTCACACAGTCAGGTCCTCTAACCCATATAAAAAGAAGAGCCAAATAAAAAGAAGAGCAACCAGACAGCAGATAAGATAGCAGCAAACTCTCAAAATTATTTTATCACTGTGTACTGCAGAGTATTTAAGCCTCTGTGGTAATATCCTCACTGTTAGCCTGATCTGAACCCATCTCACCATCACCCTGCAACATCTACCAGTAACTGATAAGTTATCATCCCTCAGTAGAAAATGAGAAAAAGCACGGAAACAGGAAGTGTCTCCCACTATGTACTGTTCTAAAATGTTTCACAAATGTGATGATCCCAAAGGAACTGCTACCTCTTCTTCCATTTTCTTCAATAATTTCAGCAGTTATCCAGCACTTCAAGACAATTTGACATCTCATTTACAGAGTGAGGCCTTTTTGTCCTGCAGAAAAGTTACAGATCCACAGGAAGATTTGTCTGAGAAATACATAGGTAATAAGAAGGGTAATTAAAAATCAACACCTCTCCTAGATATGCTAAAAATCAGTATCTTAACAAAATAGAAATAACTCCTCCATAAAGTTACAAACATAAGGCTGCTGATATTACCAGCAGCTAATTAATTCCATAAGAGTTCTGCACTTGTAAAGCACACAGCCCTAACATTAACCTCAGCAAAAAGGAACAATCTTTTAGTTTCCACATAACCATAAGTTATAGATTCATAGATAACTCTTGGTCTGAGATTAAAAAAATAATTTTTTTGTAATGCTAAACTCATTGGGGGACCCTGAATTGAACTTTTGTTACCTTTCTGGTGTGAGACTGCTGTATATTTAACAGTTTTATCAAATAGCTGTTTCAAATTATTTTGTAATGTAAATATTTGAAAGACACAATATTGCTTAATTGTATATAAGAGTTTGAGATTTTAAACAGCTTGTTCTAATAAAGTTTTTAGTGTATACAGGCTCTGTTTTTTCCATAGTCCTGCTAATCCACTCAAGTCTATGGATGCTAATTACTTGTTATTTATGCCACTCAGGCCTGAGAACATGTGCACAGCTGTATATGGTACATAGATATCTTACTCTCATCAGCTCTCTAAAAAGGCCAAAAAAAAAAAAAGAGAGAGGGGCTTTATATTTCATTTTATCTCTGTTGGGATATTTCAGATTGTTTATATCAATAGATCAATTCCAACTCCAGGGAAAGTAGTGAGTTACTCCCAGGATTTGTCCTTGGGTGACTGTTGCCATCTTTAATGATGAATCATTTCTCAGGTTATTTCAGTTAAAACACTCAAATGAGAGTCTCCAAGTTGATAGACCTGTTAAAGTAATTTTCAGTGGATTTAAGGGAAAAGGAAGAAAAAGATTAAAAAGAGACATGTATTTCCAACTAGAGAATTAGAAAACATTAATAAAGTAAAGCATTACTTTCATCTATTTTTGCAACAGACAATTTCATGAGAGAGGTGTATAATGGCTGGGGAGTACCCAGAAAGCTTGAGACGGTGTTTATTCTATTTAATGCTCTTAATGTTCAAACAACCTCAGTATGAGAGCATCATAGCAATGAGCAGGCAGAAACCAGCCACCTCTTCCTCCCTCTCTCTCTTTCCTAGACAGCACATCAGCAAGGCACTTGTTTAAGGTACAGCCTTAGAAATCTGCATTTTGGGGCAATGCTTGTCTAGTTCTCAAGGGAGGTGCAAAAGAGGACTTGACTACGAAGTCCCAGAAAGTGTTGTGCCACCTTAGGGAGTAACACAGTTACTCTCCTGTCCCCAGACACTCTCTCTTGCCCCACTCTGCTCCTCCTAGAACCATCATGCTGACCCACAGGGGGTCAGGGGCTCCTCAAATGTGCACTAAAAATGGCTGGAAGGGGTCGTGGGAGACCTGGCTTGGCAGGGGTTTGAGGGGCGAGCAAAGGACACATCCTGCACCAACATTATCAGCAACAAACGTGGTAATACCTCCCAAGCACTTACTCTCTGTTCTGGCTTTTGGAATGGTTAAAGTTGTACTTTCTGTGAATATCAGTGACAAGAAAATGTAGCAGCATGGTCTGCTGAGACTCCCATTCCCTTGCAGTGAGGTTGCTCAAGGTCTGGTTTTGTACTGGATCAGTTCCCTGGCCTCACTTTGAGCAGGATCTCACAAGTCCAGTGAACTACTATAAACAGGTGAATTATGCACCAAAGCAGAGGTTTTCCAGACAGGGGCTGGAATCTCGCCCAGCTCTCAGAAAAGGAGCTATTTTGGGTGCCCAGCTCTCAGTAAAGGAGCATCTTTGGTTTGCTGGGGTCTCTCCCAGCCGTACCTCGGCTCAGGGCACCCACTTTGCTCTGCCTAGATGCCGAAACGCTGCGGTGACTGCCACCCCCAGGAGGCAGTCCTGCCCTGCAGCTGCAGGAATGCATCTCCTGCACGGGGCCTGACTCCTCTCACCGACAGAAGGAGCCCGGAGCTGGGGCAGTTTGCCCTGGCGGCAGTGCCTGCAGCACAGGGACAGGAGAGGGGCTGTTCTGTCCCCACTGGATCACCCGCTTTGCTCCCCAGGTTTGGCCCGGGGTCGCAGCAACCGAGAGCAGCAAAGGGGTACCCAACACTTTGTGGGGGGCAGCGCTGCCCTTCACTCCGGGGCTCACTGCGCTCTGGGGCTGCTGTAAGGGCATCACCCCGCGGGATGAGGCCGCTCAGTGCCACAGCCACAGGAAAACTGCCCACGAGGGGGTCACCCACACACCCAGATGGACGTGGGGATGTGGTTTGGACTCCCACAGCACGCAAGAGATGGGTAATCTTCAGCCTGACCTTTTCAGCCTGACTAGTCAGGCAGACCAGCCCAAACTATACAAGAATATTCTTGTGAAAGCATTGAAAATTATACATACACTTTGTATTTTTACCATTTCCCTCAAGAGAGACTTCTCTTCAGTACAGACTGCAAGGCTGGGCCTGATTCTTTAACTGCAGCATTAATTTTCTGAATATATTAACTTAAATAATTCCTAATAAGATTTCCTAATAAGGGGCAGTTTAAAAAAGAACAAAAAGATGCAAACCTTTTGCTGCCTGGAATAAATACAAGCATTTTCTTTGGGAAAAATAAATACTTCTTATCCACTAGGCTGTGTGGTGTTCGTATAGGAAGTTAAAGCAGAAGAATCACAGAGCAACTTCCACGAGCAGGTTTATTTCAAAAGTCTTGCTTCTTTCAGTCACTATACAGACCTATCAAAAGTCTGTCTTTATTGAGAGGGAAAATAGGACTCATGGAATACTAAAGTGGAAATCCTTCTGAAGGTGGCTCATCCAGAGTTTGGGTGACAATGCTACAAGGTTACAATAGCATTGTACAATTGCTACAGGGGTACAACAGCAATGGTATAGGTGCCTGGGGAGCTGTGACCACTAGAGTATGCAGATAAAAGGGGTAATGAAGGAGAAATAATTAAGTGGATGTATAATAAGGAGTTTATAACCCTAGAGGAAAAACAAGGATTTGCACAGCCATGCATTAGGCGGATTCACAGAAGAGATTTATTTTTAGAAAACACATGAACAATGAAAGGCCTCTTTGCTGAAATTAAAATACTAAGGTTAACTGTACTGCTAACACTTAATTTAACCATGGATAATTCTTTACAGTTTTCAGTTTTGTGAACAGTTCTGTAGACAACTCAAAAATATAAAAGCAGAACTTGTCCACTCATGAAAGACCATAGTCTAAAAAGGCCAGATCCTTGTGTTACCTCACTTGAGCCAAATCACTGAACTGAAAGCACAAACCAGAAGGAGGCATGAATCTTGTGCATTCCAGGAGCACGGGAAGAGCTGAGATCTGGGGGAGGACTCGAAGGTCCAGGCAGGCAGCACAATAACTAGCTCCTCTCTGTTTTAGTTATTTATGCACAGAGTGTATCTATTCTGTGAACACAACATTAGTCACAGGATCCTCAAGTTATTATTATTTATGGATATACATGTTAGCATAAAATACTAGCAGCCCCAAACTCCTCCCTCAGTTTTTGATGAAGAGTTATTTATCTATTAATAATTAGGTTTAATGCTCCCATATACTAGACTTCAGAACTTGTTTACACTGCTTCATGCCAAAGCTTCAAATGTATTAAAGGGGAAGTTCATTATTTTTGATTTATAATTATCTATGACAAGACAGATCTTAAACAAGAGCAGAAGAGAGCGGGAAATTATCTACTCATCCTCTGTTTATGCAACTACTACAAAGAGGCATGTGATGGCTTTGGCCTCAATCCAGCTACCATTCATCTCTATAGGGCTCTTTCTATGACTATCATACAAGAATCATGGAGCCCTTTTTTATTTTCTACTAACTCAGGTGTAGACAAGCCATTGCTCTCAGTCTACAGAGATCCCAAGATGGTGCCTCATGGCAAATGAGCTACCAAGTGACAGAACAAAACTCCTTGCTGATATATGGCATTATTGTTCTCCTGAAAATAAATTTTCCTGTAGCCTTGGTGATTCATTTTCCTCCCATCCCCATGTCATTAACTATCAACTGGGAAAGTCAACTACACTAGTGCAGCTCTGGGAAAACCTAAGTCAAAAAAATAACTCAAACCAAAAAACCCAATCAAAAATAATGTTGAAGATTGCAATGCAAGTTGTTTTCCATTACCATCTGTATGGCAGATTACCTTTGTTTGCTTTATCTCTCTCTTTGAGTGACCACATTCACACCTCCCCCGGGAGGGGACATCTGCTGATAACAGACTATTGAATGTCACTGCATGACTGATAAGAACTATAACATCCCATTGTGAGATGCTCTGCCCAGAGGGAGGAGCCAAGCATTGCTACCCAGATATAATCCAGAAGTTTTTGAGACACCAGCATGGCTTTCTTTTTCTTTCATGGGATTCCCCAGAGAAACAGCAGCTGTCTCTTCTTCCACTGGATCTTTGGAGGAAGAATACATTCTTCTCTACAGATCCTCCTTGCTCCAACAGAACCACACCTGATACTTCAGGAGGACTGCAGCCACATTTCCAATGGGACTGCCACCGACACCCTGATCCACAGGGTGTCAGGTTGGGTTCTGGCTCTGTCAGTGTTGTTCTAGTGTACTGCATTGTTTATTTTATCCTTTTTTTTTTCCTTTTCCCTATTAAATAACTGTTATTTCCTGCTCCCATATTTTTCCTGAGAGCCCCTTAATTTAAAATTTATAGCAGTTCAGAGGGGTGGGGAGGGTTTACATTCTCCATTTCAGGGGAGGCTCCTTAGCAGAATCCTGTCTTTCCAAACCAAGACAAATAACCAAGTCAACCAAAACTTGTTTAAAACCAGTGACACTTGACAATTCAGTCATGCCAGCTCTGGAGCCAATTTGTTCCCTGATGCAATCCCTGTGCCCCAAGCAGGGGTGCACCAGCAGCAGCCACCTTGCCCCCTCCTCAAACCCAGGTGGGCTGGTGCAAGGGCTCACCAGCCCAGGGGGCTTTGGCAGGTGCCTCCACACCCCAGTGAGTCCCAGACCCCCTCAAGCTCCAACCCTGAAGCACTGTGGCAAATATGACTTGACAAGCAAGCCTTGGCACAGTCCCTGCCCGGCTCACTGCATCCCATCTCTACCTGCCCCCATTCATTAAACCTCACAAAGGCACGGAGCAGTGAGGAGTTTGTCCCCACAGGAGACACACTGGTCAGACATCTCCAGTTTTATTATTAGGGTCTTTCCCACATTAGACTGGAGAGCTGATTCAAAGTAGTTTGTAATTTTATAGTCTTCAGCTCTTTGCCCCACCCAGTATCTATGTGTTTTTTCGTCCTCTCAGTCTACTAAACATGTCATGTACAAAAGCCTAACGGTTTCTTCCTCTCTTCTAGAAATGCTTTTTAGAGTTTTGACCTCATCCACACACATAACCATTTTATTCCCAGTAGCTGGTAGTCTCATTACCCTTGTCTTACTTTGGACCACAAATTTATGGTTTTGTTTGCTGTTTTCTTGCATGCAATTCTGTGCCTTATTTATTTTCCTGATGTTTCTCTGCCTGCTGTCTTAACACAGTCCTTGATCTTAGAGAGACATGGCCTGCATCTTTTTTGCTTCAAAAAAAATCACTTCCCCTAGTGATTTTCCAGCAATAAACCTCCAACCTCTTTCAGAGTAATATGAAAATACATATATTTTTTTTTACTTTCAGTCTGCATATTCCTGCATTTGTGCATATAAAATATTTTACACTTGAATATAAAGCTGAAATTAGAAATAATAAAACAAATTAATTGCTTGCATCCTCCCATCCATTCTAAACTACGTTTATAGAATTTATTCCATTACTACATGAGCATCTCACTCCCTGGGTCCTAACCCAGCTGCCTTATAAATATAACAAAGCTTCCCTCCTGGCATAATTTGCTGCTCTGTTTTTCTTCCCCTTTCACCTCACTCTGCAACCAGATTATCCATAGGGAGTGGTACAGGGCTGCAGCAGGGAGCTTTGGCAGTCTCTTCTGGCAGCAGGGGATAATTCAGAGCAGGATGGAGTCTGTGCCAGGTTATACTGGGGCTGGGTTTTACTCCTCCTAGGTTTGAACTGGGAAGAAGCAGAAATATGTCTTAAAGCTCTGTCACTCCACCCATACAAAGGACACTGAAATCATTACCCAGTTGCGAATTCAATTTGTCGTTTTTTCTGAGACAAAGGCAACTGAGGCATTATACCGTCCCCTTCCCCAAGGCAGGATCACCTCCCTGGGTGCAGTGTAGTGATTTTCCAGCTGCATCCCTTCCCTCCTGGGCACACAGCTTCCAGAGTAGGGCTGCACACCTCCTCTCCCCCAGCCCAACAGCTTCAGCACCTGATCTGTCAGTGCTGGGAGTTACTGACAGCATTCAGCCTGAGCAGAGCAGCTAAGAGTGGCACAGAGAACATTTCAAATTTGCAGCACCAGCAGCATTTGAAAGGCAGAGCCACAGGATATCTAGAAGCAGATGAGGGAGAAGATCTTTATATGCAGATTGCACAAGCACAGTTGGGCCTTGTATTCATTATTAGTTTTAAGATAAAGCCAACAGGGTTGTCACTCTTTTCCAGTTAAATCTACACATTTTCAATCCCAAGATCACGCCGAAACCAATGTGCCTTAAATAGAGGCAAAGGTGTCCACCTGTACTGTTGAAAGCAGTTGGCAGCTAACCCAAGGGAAATGCTGGGATGGGGATAGGTGGGAAGACAGGGCTGGCTGAGTTCACATCCAAGAGGCAGCGTGCAAGAAATACCCTGGTGTAACAGCCCAGAAGAAGAGGGAGGGGAAAAGCAAGAGCCAAAGAATTCAACTGCTGTCTCAATAAATTCTTATTCCATAAAAAGGCACCAAAATTAGATGACATCTACACATTATGATAGCTTCCTTTATATATAGGCATGTAGTTTCTAGTGACTGATAGAAAGTAAGCAGAACACTTGCTAATTTTATTGTGAAAAAAACCCAGAACAACACAGTGATTTCAAATTGTTCAGTCTGAAAGTGACTAACACAGAGAGAGAAAAGGGCTTCTGATTACAGCACCTGCAAGAAGCTCTTCAGTCTCCTCACCCCTGTAAATGTTCTTTCAGCATTGAATGTGCCTAGAGCTCTAGAGTGCCTTGATTGGATGCCATTAAAAGATATTTCCAGACAGATGCCTTAAACAAAGCCTGCAATTCTCCAAATACAAATGTGCCTTGGTAAGAATGTTTATATATTAAAAAAAAATTCTATTTTTCAGATATTCCCTTGTCATGTGACACATTACAGTTGAAATTGTAGCATTTTATGTGTCTCAACACTAGGAGATTGTCACCATAGAGCATTATATGCTGAATCTATAGTCAATATTGAAATATTTAACGGATGAGAGCTGGAGCTAGACAAATGCAAAGCAGAAATAAGAAACATTTTAAATTAAAAAGAATAAGTAACCTATGATCGGGATGTATTTGTTATTGTAAGACTTCTTCTGAAGTAACCTCACTTTCCCTTCATGATCTAGGAACTCTGAACTACCATCAGCTGCTGGCTAAAGTAGAGACATTTGTTTGCTGAGGTATGGTTCGAAGAGTTTGTAACATCCCTAAGATCCTGCGGTCATGAAGATGCCTCCTGTTCAGGGTCTTCTCTGCACTTGGAAAAACTCTGTTTTTCAAAGACATGGGTATGGCCAGAGGTGAAAATGAAAGATCTGGGAGTTATAGGCCAGGCTCATTCCTTGACTTCCACTCATCTTTAGACTATCTAGAAGTCAGTAAATTAAGAGTACTTAACTGAGAGCCAGGGCTTTTTTTGGAATGAGTGTTTTTGGGACTTGTGATCCCTCAGCACATATCACACTGCACTAAAGCTCACAATGAGCCTCTTTGCTGAGGCACCCATCATCAACCTCCACCTCAGCCCTCTGGTGGGTCATACTGCAGCACATCCCACCCTAGAGCTCCTTCTCAAACTCACACGACAGCAAGTTCCCCCTGCACTTTCTACATTCCTGTGTAAAAAGATTTTATCCACCTCCTAGCTGTGCAAAGACAAGTTTCATCTCTACTTCTCTGGCCACAGACACCTGTCAAAACAGAACCTAAACATTTCCAGAGTTTGCTGTCTTCAGCCTCCTTCCTATGTGGGCAAAAGAACTGCCCAAATTTGAACCCATAGCCTACTGCTTGCCAACATGCCTAGCTGAACCATCACATTGATGTTAGATGTTCCAGCTGTGCTATTCATTTATTGCCACTGGGTTACTTTACCAGAAAAACACACAAAGTTCAGTTTGAAGAGTCTTTCATGTTTGGGGATGGAGGGAGGTTTATTTTCTTTTTTTACATAACTGAAATATTTCTTCCACTTACTTTTTAACCTTCAGCAGTTCTGGGGTTTTTTTGCTAGCCTGATATGTGTGCTTGCTCCTTAGTTACCATGACACCCACTAATGTGCAGAAGATTAGAGCCCAAGAACAGAAAACAGCTGAGTCACATGAGAAGATGGACAAGTTGTCAAGCAGATAACTCTTAAGAGCACACAGAGGCTCCTTGGCTGACGTAAATCAGTGTAGCACCATTGAAGTCAAAGTTATAAATCTCTCCCTCTGACTTGGTAAATACCTTCAGGGATCAGAGCTGCACCTTCAATTCTGTTGATGCAGTTGAGCTTTTAGGAACTACAGCTACAGATCTCTGAAATAACCACAAACACAGATTTAAGTATGTAATTCAGCATTTATCAGAAGATATTCAGTGACTTTCCTGGAGGTATAACCAAAAACAGTGTAGGGAATATGAACACTGAAAGAAAAGCAGAGATGAAACTAAATCTCAGATCCAAAGGACATGGAACAGATTTGAATTTCAGGGCACAAGCTTTCCCCTGCTTCAGTCAGAGACTCAGCCCCGAATATCAAGTGCTGAAAATCCAAGTGACCAATAGGAGTTTCACATTTTCCTTCTTGTGGGAAAGTAAACATTAAGAAATGTATGGTCTTGCAGCTTCTGCACTAGAAGATCAGGATATATCCAGCTTGGAAGGCTTTGTGGCAGCCGTGGGATGGGTAAGTTGATGATGACACTGCATGACATATGGGATTGTCTTTTTATTTAAATGGGTAAAGTCCTAGCTCCAGTAAGGTCAATGTGAATTCTGCCAACATCTCAGGAAACTCTGTGTTATCTTTGCTTTAACAAGCATTTAAAGAATCAAATGAAGCCTTTGGGAATTAAACACAACCTGCCCCAGGCTAGGTTCAGCTATAGGCTGGGTTTGGCAAATTCCTGCTTCCTTGGTCACTTTTTTCAGGTGGGTTCAGTGCACCAGCCCCCAGCATCACCACAGCAGAGAAAAAAAAGGAGCAGGTAGCTGACTGGGCTCCAAAATAAACCTCCTAAGAAAGGGTTATTTCTGATCTGGATTTTATTGAGGCTGTACAAAAAGCTGCTATTGTAGTGAGGGTGGGGACAGGGCTGTGCAGCAGGAGGTGAGAGGGGCCCCCAGGGTTGGCACACTCCAAAACTGCAGCATGACACTCAGTGCTCTGTCCTCTGCAATTGCATGGGGGAAAGCCCAGCCTGTGTTTCTGCTGCCAAGTCAGGGGGCAAAACTAATATAGACAGGACTTTTTATAAAGAGGTCTCTAACAGAGTCTGAGATTTCAAAGCATTTTTTTGCTATTCCTCTATTCTTGAGTGGAAAGCCAAACCCCTGAAACTAATTTTGCCTTTCCAGATTGGCTAGCCTAGCTGATCAGAGAGTGAAATGATGGGTTTTTTACTAGTATCAGCATTAACAGGAATCCAGAAAGCCATGCCTGCCTAGCAGCAGGGATCATCATGCTTTGTGTACAGCATCATTAACACACCAAATGAAAGGCTGAAGGAAAAGCTCCTGATGCAGCCTGGCCTCCCACAGGAAAGCAGTGATGCTGTCTGCTGAGCCTCAGTGTGCTGCTTTTCCTCCACAGCCTTGTATTTTCTCCTTCTCCTCTCCCCTGCAAATTCTACTGCTAAAGTGTGCACAGAGGCACTGTAAGCAGTGTCAGAAACCAGCAGGAGCTTTTCTTGAGCTGTAGCAAGTGTTTTCAGTTCTGTGTCACTGAGGCATGCTCCCAGCAGGCCTGATGAGCACAATGCCAAGTAGCACTTGCAAAGTTTGAGAACTGTCTAGGTTAAGGCACTCAGCACTATTAATAGTCATGCAACTGATTGAGTATTATAACTCCAGGCCTTTTTTCCTACAAATAACAAGGGTCTTGAAGTTCTTTGCTGATTTAGAAGTTTTATTGTATGGCAGTAGCCTTCTGAGCATCAGTGAAAATGACAATTGAGAAGATGTTCTGGCTGAGGAATTTTGTTGTTTTCTAGTAGTGCTTCTGCTAAAGGGCAATTCTGCAAAATAACATGTGTAGGTTCATTGCTTTCCTTAATAGAAACAGTGAAGAACCTGAACCAAGCAGAGCTACAGAAGAGATATTATGTTATCTTCCCTTTGTTCAAGCTTATGACGTGGTTCAAGCCCATTACACTTGCCAAGCAACAATAAATATTTGACCTGTGAATGCTAGAAGGGAATTCATCCTTATTTCCTCTCCTCAGATTACATAAATCTGAATGACAAGCTATTTAATCTGGGTAATAGTTAACAGTCTCTGATTGCAGCTGTTAATATTACCCAAAGGAATACCAGCTACTAGTCAAGAGGGCTGTGGTAACACCTTGCTAATGAGATCCATATTTAAGGGTACTCAGACTAATAGTTTGATTCCCATAAACACATTTCAAAAATAAAAAAAAATGGCATTTATAATAACAGGGTCAGTAAGAGTGTCCAACTATATAAGAATCCTTTACATTTTTGGAGACTTACTTGGACTGCCTCTGAACATCCTGGATTTGCCTTCGGCTTTCCTTCTCAGGCACCTGAGGCTACTTTTTACTTCTTATAAGAAATTGCTTTCAGTCTGGTTTCTTTAATTAACATTTTTAAAGCATGTTGCCTTGCATAATATAGCCCTCACAGAATCATCACCTCTGAAAGTGCTGATGACCTTCAGAATAACTCTTGCAAAGCACTAGGGAATCAAAAGTGTGGTTTTTGTCTTTTCTCTCTCTCTTTTGTTTGTTCATTTGTATTTCAAAACTCTCTTTCCCACTGATATTTGGAGATGTCTAGTTTTTCCATTTTGGAAGGAGGCTTTATATTGCAATGCTAACTTGTATATGTGAGATAGATGGAACATAATAATCTGAAGGGATCAATCATCACAGCAATTGTCAGGGCTGTAACACCTTCTCTCTTCAGGCTTTCCTTTTTCAGGGGAAAAATACAGTATTCAACACAAATTCATGGTATCATTTTTTTCCTCTCCCTTGAACCAGGAGCCTATTGAGCTCCCTAAACTACTCTCTTCTGGAAAATTTTGTGTCGCCTGCCCACAGCAAAGCTATGCTGTGGAGAACAAACCCCAGCAGTCTGCTTGGTTCCTTAGGTAATGTCTGTTGGTTGTGCCTTCAAAAAGAAAGTTTGGGAATTCCTCTGTGAAGTTGGGCTCTTGGATGCAGATACTTTCAAAGTTTAGCATTCTCTACATGCTTAATGTTTCTATTTCCTGATGCATTTGGTTGCTGTTTGATTTAATGTGATATGGTTTTACCTGATGAGAAAAAGCATTTTTCTGGTAAAAGAGGAAGCCAGACAGTGCAGCACTGGGCTTTAACTCTGCCATTCGGAAGCCACTCTTCATCACAAAATCGAATCACTTTCTGTTAAATTGTTGCAAATTTGTTGAAAAAATATCCCAAAGAGCACTGAGCTAGTACAAAATGTTAAACCTTTCTGTCTTTCTATTTACCTTAGGGCCCCAGATGAAGGCAAATAAAAAAGGGTAGCAGCATGACTCGCTAACCAAAACTATTATTTTGGAACACACCATGAAGGGAGGAAGATTTTTCCTTATTCATATGACCTGCCAAATTTGTATCATTTTTCAGATTCTATTGCACAATTTGGTGTAACAGCTATACCGTGATTTTTCTAGTAATACTAGCCAAATACTTTGAAAGTTGCTCTTAAACTTTTCCTCCCTTTCTGTATGTATATGTGTAATTAAAATATCATTACTGAAATATAAGTAGTCAAAGTCAGTTTGTTCAGAAGCAACATCACTACAGAAACTGACTGTATTTTCTGCAGTCGTGGGAGAGTTTGATTTGCTTGGATATGGGAGAAACAAGAATGAACTCACAAGGAAAAGAAAACAACACAGGAAACAAGTTACTATCTGGAAAGCATGAAAAGTACTGCAAATAAAGTTCTAGACCTATATAAATTTGCCAGTATTTTTGGTTGTGAAATGTAATATCAGAAAAGACTCAAAGCCTAGAATTTGATGAGATACTGTTGCAACTCCAGGGCAGTACTAATGCCTAATAAAATAGAGATCTGTCTGTCTCAGGTAGACTTTGGGATAGTCCCTTTAACCCCCTTACACTGATGTTATTAGTTTGGGGGACCAGGTGGCAGCGGGCTAAAACATCAGGGTCCAATTTTACAGACACATAATTACAATCAAAAGTACAAATGGCTCCCAAAACTTTAATTGATGAGAATTTTGTGTCACCTGTTACAGCTAGTAAGTATTCTCCAATTTAGCTGAACACGAGTCCAATGTCTTTTTATCCCTAAGACTGTCTTTTCTATATATTTGTGTAAACCTTTTTGCAGAAACTGTTTTCCTGAATAATTGTTTTATAAACTCCAGCCATTGGTGGAGAGGGGGGAGTTGTTGATGGCCAAAGGAAGATGGCTGAACAAAAAATTATACTACAGAGCAGGACAGTGCTAAATAATATTTGAAATAAATGTGAAATATAGGTATTCAGATTTATGTCAAGAAATAATTCTTAAATTCTCTAGAACTACCTCTGAAGACATGAACAGGAATTTAATGAAACTTCTGGGAAAAAAAAAAAGTGCTCTGCTATGGTGATGGTGTGGGAATATTCAGCACCAAGACCAATCCATAGCAGAAAATAGTGATGTTACCACCAGGTTTCCACAGCGGTTTTCTATGTACTGTTGTTTAATGGAATTATAAATAGTTTAAATATTGCAGCTGTGACTCAGTTATTTTCAATACCGGGGAATACCTTATTAGGATTTGCTCCCACCAAACCTTCTTTGCTTACCATGACAGTCAGGCTACCATGGCTAAATATAGATTATAAAAGAAAGTTGCTAACACTTTCAACTTCAAGCACACACTTAGACAAATACTATAAATAGGCTGATGTTTTGTAAACTAGTACTTGCCAGAGGCACAGGCTACATGCTTTCCTGTGTGAATTTTTTCCCTGTGTTGCCTTTATGAGACAATTAGCCGCTCTTAGATATCTGAGCTCTCTTTTTATTAGAATGAATTTCAAGTCCAATAGCAGCAAGCGACTGACAAAGCTTGTGAGCAGCAAGCTTTCAGGCAAGCTGCCCAATATAGTTTTGCCAATACACTGATCTGCACTACCCTTGCTAGGTCTGCCCTGATTTCACCAGGGTACAATTAATTCTAGTTCTTGTGATGGCTTAGTCCTGGTGTAGTCACAGCCTTGGTGGACCTGACAAACTTTGTGTTTTGGTATGGATTTGGAGAACATTCAGAAATTGGTTCACTTGAGTGTGTTATCATGGGTGTTAGCAATGGACTGAAATACCTGCCTGTAAGATTTCTAAGATTGGAGACCTGAGCCTGCAGTGTTGCACAGGTCAGATCAAACTGGGGTTCAGTTCCAAACACTTCACCAAACCCCATGATTTTGCTTAAAGCCATATCCTTTAAAAGTAAAATTTTGTATTCAGTGGAAAAAAACAAATCAGCAGCACTCTTGCATTAAAAGCAAATTAATCTATCAGTATGTGATACACTTAGGCCAGAGCTGTTTTAACTCTAGTTATATGTGCTTTAAGCTACAGGCAGCCATACAAAGATAATTAACTCTGTCATTGAAACTAGTACATTTGTACAGATGGTCTTTTGCCAGTCTTCTCACTGATTGTACTGTTTCTCTTCTTTTATATGTTACTTCTACTAAAACCATTACATTACCTATAACAGAATGAGAAGAAACAGCACAATAGAATAAGAGAAGAAAAAGCCCAAAGGTCTTGAATTGTATCACCCCTGTAAGTATCAAAAATAAGGCCATTTTCCTGAGTCGGGGTAAGAATTCACAAATCCTGTCTGATATGGCATTATTGCTATGAAACTTTTATGTAAATGTCATAGCAAAAGATTTAGGGTTTGAGATTGAAATTTCCTGTTGATGAGATCATCAGTGCTATCAGCTCTCTGAGCTGATGCTGTCACAGCATTGTCCTTTATCTTTACTTGCAGTTAGATCCAGGACTGCTGTAGTTATGTCTGACTAAACTTTCATCAATGTTTGTTACAGTAAATTTACTCCCTTTGTCTCCCAAGTGGGGATGAGGCTTGGGAAATAGGGTCCATTTCTTTGGCTGCATCCATGAAAATTTACCTTATCTATCTTGGAAATTTTGTCTCTTTTCCAGGCTTTTTATCTGCAACTGGGAAGTATTAGACCTTTACACCTCTTGAAAATGAGATCTTGTATAGCTCTTTTTTTCTTTATCTGTTCATTTTATTGAAGAGAATATTTACATTATAATCCACTTGAGCTCAGTAGGTCCATGATGACCTGTTCCCTACATCCTAAGATGAAAGATGATTTTAATTCTTGTTTTCTTGTTATTACTTCTGTTGTATCCTCTCTATTTTGTTTGAATGCAATAGGTTCTGTCTACAACCACGATTTTATTGTCTAAGTCTGGTGCAATGTGCTTACACACAACTTTACAGTACTCAGTAATGCCATGGGAGAAATGTGAATTATGTCTTAGCAGTGACTCTAAACCATTCTTGAGAAGAACAGCAAGAAAAGAGAGACAAATCAAATGTCTGTCTGCTGGGAAGGAGATGGTCTCAGTTTCATCATGCAGGCTGTTTAAAATGACCTTCCCAAGGTCAGCCAGGACAGCAGTTTCATTTGTAGGGAATTAAAGGTAGAACTAACCGTGTCTTTGAGCAGAAGATTGCCTATCAAAAAGAGGAGCTCTCTGCTTCTTTACCTCAAGTCTGTCATATCCTTACATGAAGCAGAGAGAAAGGATGTTTCATACCATTTAGGAAGCAGCAGTAGGAGTCTGAATTGGTAGATTTAGTTTTAAGTAAGGTTTTGACAGCCCATGTGTAGCCTAAGCACTGCAGCTCAAAGGGTGAAGTTTGAGCCAGATGAATCAATCTGTATTTCACTAATAACAAAAAGTGTGGCTCTACTCCCTTGTGGTTTGCTTATCTTTCCCCTTTTGCTACCTTTTGTCTGCTCCTGAGATTTTTTTCTCACCCAGCAGAACAAGCTGTGATTACGAGAGCTGCTGATCCGGTGTCCCCTGCTCCATTGCCTGCCTCCTCCTACACCAGCAGCACGACAGCACAGCTTCCCCACTCCTCTGCTCTGTGCTTGGCAGGGGGAAACCAAAATATGGATAAGCACTGTGCTGCAAGCCAGGACTATGTGTCTGGTGCAACTCCCTCCTCAGAGGAGTCCTGCTAAAGGGTCTGTTTCTCAGGCACCCACTCTGCCTCAGAAACCCTCCCCAGTCCAGGACCTGCACATGTGTGCATCACTGGTGATCCTATTACATGGGATGCCTGCATCTCCCATCCCAAACCCTGACACATGCAGCCTCAGATATGGGCAGGTTACAGAAGCTGAAGCATCTGCCCAAGACAGAGCTCAGTTTCCATTCTCATTCCTGCAGGCAGTGGGATGCACAGCACTGCCAGTCATTAGGATATGTCTACCTGTAAACAGTTTCTAAAAAATAAGGATTTAAATTTAAATTGGATCAGTCAAAATGGACTAAACCTTGTACAGAAGATCTCCTACAGCATTACCATAATTTGGGTCCGTGTTTTCCCACACAAAGAAATCCTTTATTCTTCCCTTTATCTGCAAACAGCTTATAAAATTTATCATAGATACCTGATAAAACCAGCTTACAAAATTTGTCATAGGTGCCTGATAAAACCAGAAACATGGGCAAATTAGGCAGATTTTTTAAATGGTGGTTTAGTATTTGAATGTGCTCCTTTCATTTGGTTATTTCACCTTATTATTTATGGCATTTTAAAGACGACGTGGTATTATACAGGGTCAGCTTTCCTCTGTAATAACAATTCTATAGCTGATTTGTTACTCATGCATGTGCCCTCTCTCTCCTGGCTAATGCTCATTTTCAAATCATCATCTAATTTTCTACGCCTTTTAGCATGGAATCTTTTCAGTTACCAAGGCTGTTGATAGATTGCAGTCTTGCCATTAAGTTTAATACCAACCTCTGGTATGGGTGGTAGCCCATCAAGATTAAAAACACCACAGGAAGAAAATACATGCAGACAGACAGCAAGTATCCCTTCAGCCTCTAGGCAGAGTGCTTAAAAGCCCCAGTGTTTCTCTTCCTCCGTCATGATTTTGTGCACAGTAATAACCTCTGGCAAGGTTTTTGCATTCTCACTGGATTGTATGTTGAAAACAATACAGATCCACTTAAAATTGTTCTGTGTGTTATTTTTAAAATCAGTTTTATTGAAACTGTCTGTGTGGTGGCATTCAAGTCTGGCATATGACAGTGTGATTAGTTCTGCCAATGCATTGATCTGTAGCACAATTCCTATTTTTATCCCTGCTGTTTGAAGTATAGTCAGTCATGACCACATTTCCATTAAAGACTACACACTGAACCAGTTTAATCTGTGACTAATAAAATAATCGTAACATTTTCATTAAATCCTCAGCCAGTCTGAACACCATCATCAGTGCTGGCAGAGTAGTGATTTTCTGTTTCTTGAGTGATGCATCTGCCATTGTCAGTGATCTACACTGATTAGATAGCCAACTTTTTCCTTCACTCCCAAGTAATGTGTACTCAGTATTAGTGTCTCAGCTATGTCTGACCCATGTGTGAATTTATTATCCAACTGGTAGAGAGAGAACACCACAATTAGTAGAAAGCCAGTGGAATAAGCAATAGATCCAAGAAATAGGAACCATAACCCCTTGATATGGATAGGGTCTGAGGAGAGAAACCTGTGTTCTCTTAGCTCAAGGAGCACAGATCCATACTGCAGATACAAAAGTTTTAGCACTGCTATTTCTTTTGTAAGGGGCAAAAAATGCACATATTTCTGAAACTTGTGGGGAACAGACCTTGCCAAAATGAAAATATTATTCATGCAGATTTAATTCCTGCCTGCTCCAGGAATAAAAAGCTCAATTGCCCGATTATGTATTTACCTACATACTTATTGCGGGGCTGCTTTGTCATTCTGTGGAAAAGGTGAGTGATGTTCTGTGGGGCAGCAGGCCTGAGTAGTGAAGGAATGAAGGAGGCTTCTGTCTGCAAAAGCACCCTTTGCCAATTTCTTACAATAAGCATAAGCTAGGCAGGAATGGATGTGTGGAAGTTCAGCTGGTGAGGAAGGGATGTGCCTGCAGCTCTCAAGAGTGAGAGTGCTTCTCTGCTGCATTGTTCCAATGGGGACACAGTGGAGGTTTGGAGACTCAGGTAAGCTCAAACACCTGTTTTTAATACATGGGAAAAGAAAAATCAGGTAAACAACTTAACAGGAAAGGGTAAAGAAACACCAAGTAGAAGATGATGGAGAATAAGAGACAGATTAACCACTGAATAGCAGACAGGAAAAAGCTAGTGGGGAATTGGAAGGCTTTTAGTGCAGTCAGACATCCCATGTCCCAATGCTTGTGTGAGGTCTGGGCAGAGCAGACATCTGCCTGGGCATACTCTGACATGGCAAAGATCCACCATGATCTTTTGAAAAGAAAGATAAATGCCAGACCTAAGGTACACAAGTAACCTTAATTTTGCTCTTGTTGTATATGCTTTATGATGGCAACAGTCAAATACTGCTTTTTTTTCCTTTTTCCTGAGGCCTAAGCTCTTCTCAGTGGCCAGGCTGAGTGCTTCGTTCAGCCATCCCACACGCTTAATGACTGACAATTAAGTATTCATTTTTTACCTTGTTGTCTGTTGAATAGTGCTGTGTATCAGCATCACAAACCAAAGGAGGCCTAGGAGAACTCTCATGTGATGGCCACAACTCTGCACTAAACTGGAGCACAAGTCCCAGGATGAGTGGCTGAGGGAGCTGGGGTTGTTTAGCTTGGAGAAAAGAAAGCTTGGGGTGACCATATCACTCTACAACTGCCTGAAAGGAGAGCGTAGCCTGATGAAGGTCTGTCTCTTCTCCCAGACAACCAGCAACACAAGAGGACAGTCTTAAGCTGCACCAGGGGACGTTTAGTTTGGACACCAGGAGGAATTTCTTCACAGAAAGGGCAGTTTGGAAAAGGAATGTGCAGGGAGGTGGTGGGGTCCCTGGAGGTGTTTCGGGAATGATTGGATGTGGCACTCAGTGCTAGGTCTAGTTGACCATGGCAGTGTTCCGTCATAGGTTGGACTCCATGAACTCAAGAGGTCTTTTTCCAATCGAATTGATCCTGTGATTCTGTTATAGGCTCTTGTAAATAACTCTCGGTTTAACCTTAGGAGAGCAGGGATGGGGTAACCATCATTCCCGTTACTGGGTTCGCGGCACCCGGAGCCCGACTGAGAAAGTGCTGCTAGGGACAGGTGAGCCTCAGTTTCTGGAAGCACCAAGGGTGACCAGCACTTCCCACCGCCTACTCCCGGACAAACCGAGCGGCGGCCGGGCACGGAGCGGCGCGCACCGGGATGGCCCCGGCATCGGCCGTTCCCATGGCGGGAAAGGGCGGGCCGGCCGCGGGGCCGCCCCCTTGTCCCGGGCTGAACCGCGCGGCCGCGGCGGGACCTGCGCGGCTCCGCCTCGCCCGCCCTCGGCATCATCGCTCCGCGCCAGCACCGGGGCGGGGCGGGCCCCGTTGCCGGGTTACCGCTGTCATCCGCCCGCGCCGCCGCCGCGCTCGCTCCCTCTCCCGCCCGCCCTCCCCGCCCCCTCCCGGCGCCGCAGGAAGCGAGCGGATCCCGGGGCGCTGCTGCCGCCGCTGCCCCCACCGCGCCCGGCGTCCCCGGCCCGGCCCTGCCTCGCCGCCCAGCGCCCCGCGCCGCCGCTCCCCCCACATGCCGCAGAGCGGAGCGGTCGCGGCGCCGAGCCCCGCCGCCCGGCTGCCCCGCCGCGCCGCCCAGCTGGGGCCCTGACGGCCCCCCCGCCGCTGGAGCTGGGGCCCGGCGGCGCCCGCAGTGCATGAGAGGGAGAGCGGGGCGGGGGCCGCGGCCCGAGCCACTCGCCTCCCGGCCGGCGGCGGTGCGGGGACCGGCCCGGGGGGCGCCGAGGGGCGGCGAGGCGGTGGCTCCATGTGAGAGGAGGCGGCGGCGCACCTGATCCGCCGCCGGGACAGCCGCAGCCGGGGGGATTCTTCGAGGGCCACCAGTCCGCAGCCCGCCCGGGGCGGGGGGGGGCTGGACCCGCCTGCCCCTTTGAAGTCACCCGGCCCCCGGCGGCAGCCCCGGGGCGGGGGGGGCAGCGGACCCCCTCCCGCCGGGGGAGGGGGGCTCCGCCTCGCCGCCCTCATCGCCCCGCCGGCGGGAAGGCGCGCGCGCCGCGAGCGGAGGGAGAGCCCAGCGGAGCCCGTCCCGAAAAGTGAGTGCGAGCGGGAGGAGCCGCCTCGGGAAGGGGCTGGGTGCCCCGGGGCTGCCGGCGGAGCGGGCGGGGGCCGGGGGCCGAGGCGGGGGGCGCGGCGCCGGCGGCCGCCGTTTCCCATGCGGCTCACGTTGCCGGCCGCGCACGGTCTGCTGCCCCGCGGTCCACGCGCCGCTCCCGCCCGCCGCGGAGACCGGGCGGGAACGGGGGTGCTCCGCCAGGGCCCCCGGGCAGCGCCGAGGTCTCCTCCGCGAGTTCCGCCGCCCGCTTTGTGCCGGGAGCGGCGGCCCCCGCGAACAAAGGCGGCGGGCGGGCGGGCGGAGGGCTCGGACCCCTCCGTCCCGTCCCCGCCCGGGTAGCCGAGCGGAACTGCCGCGGCGGAAAGTTGTGCAAGGTTGGAGCGGAGCGCACGGCCGCAGTGCTGTGAGCCCCGAGGGTTTCAAACATCCCCCACCCCGCTCCCCCGTTTTCCTTCTTTTCTCTATAGGTTGAGTGGCTCTTAACAGACCCCGCGGCTCCCTCCTGCTCGCTCATTTACATAACACTTGGGTGGAAAATGTAGCTCTTCTTTTCGCGGAAAAACGTTATTGAAGAGTTGCTTATTTTCCATGTAAAGTGTTTTGAATGTGTTTTAAAAGCCAGGAGTAGTGTTGGCTCTTCCTGTTTATCGGAGTAGTTGCTGCTTCACGAGGCACGAGAGTGCTCTTGCTCTTACTCCAGACCTTACTCCGGGACTGGGGAGAGAAGGGTCTCGTTTGGGAATGGGACTGTGTTTGCTTGGGTTCTGTTTTGCTTTGCTTTTTAGCATTTCCGCCCCGCGCATAATTTCCCGCTGAGCAAAAACTGTATCAAAACTTGAAGTCTTTTTATAGAGTATCTTAACTTTCTTTTAACTGAAGAAAACAACACCTCCGTAGCTTGTCGGGGAAGAAACAATTGTGTCTGCTAGTGTTAAATTGTACTATTTGGGTGTTAAAATTTATACAGCAATTTGTTACATATGAGGAGGATGTACTAAAAAATGAAGAGAGTAGGTTGAATGTCGTTTTTTTGATGAGACAGTGTTCAGACAGAGATCCAGAAATTGTAACTCTTGTGTGGAAACTGCTGTCTGCATGAATCCTCTCCACATCTTCCTGGAAAGAGTCTAGAAAGACTTTGCAGGGGAAGGTTGTAGGGTTTGTTGGGCTTTTCATTAAAAGAAGAGTGTACAGCTTGTGAACATCCTGTGGGCCAGGTGCTAGGTGCCTGCTCTCCTGTGCTTTCTTTACCAGATGCGATTGAAAGCAGAGGAAAACAAAACATAGCAGAAATGTACACAGTTGCTGAAATATATGGGTGTGAACAGAAGGCCATATTCCAGCATTCCAGCTATGGATGCTTGCTCTGTGCTTCAGTTTGTGCTACACTTTTGAGAGCACTTAGTGCCTGTTTCCCAGCTGTATATTTGTCTATTCCGCTGAGGAGATAGCCTTTGAAAACTCAGGGAAAAATCTTGACATCAGTAGGAATTTTAAGGTAGGCAGGGCAGCTGATCTTTCACAGTTTCATTTTGAGACCCAGTTTGCTGAAGGTAAAAAGATTCATTTTCTTTAGTTTGAAGTATCTCCATATCTTAAGCTTTCTGTCATCACTGCTGTTTTGAAAAGGGGTGTAAAGAAGTTGAACTCTTTATTTGGTTCATTTTTAGCTTTTCTTCATCGCTGAACTCAGTGGTTAGAAACGGAAGTTGCATTCTCTTCAGGCCACAGTGAAGAGAAGGAGAGGAGATGGTCAGTTCTGTACTGCATTTAATATCTACAGGAGCAAAGTGACACTATGTCCTTTTTTCATGTGTTGATTACACTTGTTTTAAGGCACTTCCTGGTCCCAAACTTAAATCTGCCCTTTCTCCATCATCATCCAGTTATTAATGACAGTCTGGTTCTGTATCTTGATGGCAATTATGCATTCTTGTTGGTGTTTCAGGTTCATAAATATCTCAAAAAGATATATCACTTCATATTTTTAAAATTTTTTTTGTCAAGGTTTAGATTTTTCCTCCTACTGCAGCTTCTATCTAATCAGTGTAGGTTCTTTGTTCAAGCTGAATAATTTACTAATACAATGGTGTCTGTTTGGAAACAAATGTTTATTAGAAAGTATGTGATTTTCATTTGTATTAACTGTTACAAAAGCTTTTACAACAAATAACTTTTTAGCTTAGGGAAAGAAATAATTTTTATCTTTAGACTTAGGCTGACAAATTAACTTTACTTCTCCTTATGTATGCATGTGGTACTTTGCAAAAGTTTTGTTCATTACTTCAATGGAATTTGTTGTCTCTGAACCAGTAAAAGAAAGGAATGGTGTGTGATGATTTAGGCCAGCAATGTTATTAAACAGAGAGGAATGCTGATCTTCTGTCTCTTTAAAGTAAACAGAGTTTTTAAAATTTGGACGGTGTTTAATGGACATGTTTAATATTCTGAATCTTTTTGTGAAGAGCACATGCAAAGGCTGTGTGTACATTACACTTGAAATAAAAGTAGCATAAAGACTTTATCTGCAGAGCTGCTTCAGCCGTGTCATATGTGGACTGTGTATGTCAGGTAATTCTAGAAAGACACGATAAACATTGCATCAATTGCTCATGAAAATGCTCTCCCACAACAAAGTATTGTGCTTTAGTCAATTTGTGGAAACTGATGGATGGTTCAGTACTGAAATGCTCTAAGTATTCACTGGATAGACAAAATCTATTTACTGCAATCACTACTATGGACATTAAGATAGTCTCTTGTAGCAAAGACTACAAGAGTAGTAGTTGTAGTCTCTGTAGCAAAGGCTACAAAGATTTTAGGTAATTGTCTCATGAAGACCTAGACCCACGTAAGCATGGAAACTGACTTACTGTCAACAAACTTCTTGATCTTTGTGGTGGTACAGCCGCTGGTCATCACACAGGCTCTTCTGGCTAAATCAGGCAAGGACAGTTTAGCCCAGAGCAGGTCTGCAAAAGGCTGAAGGCAGCACTGGATGCTTACAGGTCCCGGTCCCAGAGCACCCTTGTGGCTGCTATCAGTGTGTACTTTAGGGCTGTGTCACTTCTGTGAGTTTGGCAGCCCTTGGTGGCTTCCTCTCTGGTGAATGTGTTTGGTGGCTTTGAGGGAGGAATGGACAAGTCCTTGTTTTGAAGTGACTGGTCGTGAATAAACGTGTTGTCAGGTGTATTGGGTGCCTTCTTATTCCTATGTTAGGAGAGACGAAGAATATTAAATCCCTGTCCATTCCTCAGCTGTCACAGTTTTGTATTTAGCAGAAAATGAAAGGTGGTTCTCTGTCTTTCACTTTGTAAAGATTATTGGTGAAATAATAAAGTAATCAATTTTTGGCTACCTTCTCTGTTCAGCCAAAATCAATAAATAAATATAATAGCTTGATTAGGTTCTTACTTAAACATTAAACTACACACGTGCTTTTCTTCTTTGAGAATTTTGCATATGCAAGATATTTTTTGGCTGTAATGAATGTGAGAGGCATTGTGGCTCACTTGTGGAGGGACATTTCTTGGGCAGGAAGAGAGAATGGGAGTAATTAAACTGTTGCAATGCTATGCATTGCAACAGTCATATTTTTCAGGATAAAAACTACCTACCTGGGTCTTTGCAGCAGTGGTTCTGGTTAGCTACTCCAGTGTTTGTCCTGTATCAGTGCAAACATTGCAGTCATGTATTTTCTAATAGATCCTTGCTAGGCTTTTTTGCCAGTAATGTGGACATGATTTACATCTGTAATGTCAAGTACTTCAAAAGTAAGGAATGTCAGAGTAAAAGGAGCTACTGCATTCAGTTTTGTTCATGCTCACTATGGCAAAAAACATGAGTTCATCTCCTCAAGACTGCTCATTTTTGCTAAATAGACAGATCTGTGTAATTCAGGAACTCTTTCTCTATTTTGTTTTCTCAGTGTTCTCTGAAACTATTGCAGTTATTTTTACAAGGCTGAAACAATGCATTTTTTTCTATAATGTCATGCCTAACCTACCAGCAGGCATATTTTCATTTGCTGGGGCAATTGAAGATGTTACCATCAGCTAGAGGATACAACACCCACAGCTGGTTGGTAAGAGGAGGTGTGTGAAATATTGTCCAAAACTAGCTTGCTTAGTTCAGGTAAGCTTTGCCTGAGTCTTGAGCTGAGACAGTTGGCTTTGCTTTGTGCTGGAGGATGAAGTGTTGGTGTGTACTGTTTTGGTGGCACACTTCTGATGTGCCAGAAGTGTGCCACCAAAACTTCTTTTCCCAGTCCAAATCCCTTCAACATGATTGTGGTGGCTGTGGCGCTAGGAACTAGTAGAATTTGTCTAGTTTTCTAACCAAACACAAATATGGCCATAAAATAGAGAAGCATGGCATGTTTTAATTAAGATATAAAACAAACAAAGAAAATACCCCAACTAAATAAAAAAGTATGTGCTGTTTTCAGTTTTGGCTGTAATTTAGAGTTATACCAGTATGATACATTTTGCAATGGTATTTACCTCAGCTTATATTGAAAAAAAGGAAAACCAGTTTCCCTTTAATACTCTCATAAAAGGTCGAGTGATGTTTGGATTTTTGTAATCCAAATACATTGTTATGAAACTGATTAACATAGTGATGTACCTTAGATGTTTTGTGGGCAGGGGTCATTGGATACGGAGGGGAAAGGAAAGGGTTTCTTGAAATTGCTTGGTCTCCAAGCTCCTGTATCAGAGAAGCCTCTTGTGGGTAGTGCCTGCTAAGCTGGCCTAGGTGAGTCTAGTTTGTCTTGTGACCTGAGACTGGATGGCTGCTTACAGCAGAGGGACAGCTCTGAGGTAATTAAGTAATGCTTCCTGTTCAAGGGCTGGCTATTCAGAGTTGTCCAAAATGTGGATGTTGTGAAATGCTTTTTTGCTTGAAAACCTTTCAGTGGTGCGGATGGCGTGACCTGCCTGATGCTGCTCTGGAGAAGCAGCACTGGGAAGTCTCTGAACTCTTCAGCATGGGCAGGCTGAGATGAAGTGCACTTGAGAGGGCAGGGCATACTGCTGAACACTTTCTTAGCACAAGCTCTGCCTCCTTACCAGGCAGGAGGGCTGCCCTAGGTGGAGCTGAGAGGCATACATGTGCTGTGGTGAGACCTGGCCTTGTGGAGCTGGAGCTGTGGCGAGTGGGAGGTTAGAGCACGGTTGCAATAGAGTTGCAATAATTTCCCCTTAAACTCCTCATAAACCTCAATCAATGAATCTCACCACTCCAGTATCCTAGGTTGTAATAATAAATTAAATCAAATCTTTCCCCTGCCAATTCTCCCTCTTTACACATGGATCTCTCCTTGAAAATAAAAAATCTGAACTGATTCTGGGATAATAGTTGTACTTGTTCCTATGTACCCTTCTCCTGTTCCTCAATTTCTTGGTCCAATGTCAGAGCTTGTTGTTCTCCCTGTTCAGCACTTCATCCTTAAGAAATGTTGCTCTGGATGGCTTGGAATGTGGGAGGTGACTTTTACATGATACAGGTTTCTAGAGACTTCCCTTGTGTTTTTCCTTGGTGAGTTTATCAAAGAACTTGAGGGTGGTGGTGGAGACCCGATTGCACATGAAGTTTTGGTGGGTCCTTTTGATAGATTGAAGGATTCCTTAATTCGGTCATGCAGAGTCAGAGCTACTCGGCTGTGGCTTTGTCTTCGTGTAGGTTGTGGCAACTGCTGTGAATTTCAGAAGGACAGGAGCTGCAAACCCTGGGTGTGTGTTGTTGACAGTATCTACTTAAACTCTGCCCTCTTTGACCGTCATAATGTCCTTACTGCACACATTAGCCCTGTGTTCTCACAGATGCTGGTGGATACTTTTGGAGCACGTGCTTTTCAGGATAAAATCTACCATGTTTTCTTAAAGGTGAAACTTTACATTTAGATCTGCTGTAGCATGCAGGACCTGCCTATTCTTATAGGGAGTTAGTTTGCTGTATTGCAAAATTGCATACAAAAGGTTATTGCTGTCTTTATGTAAAATATATGATGTGTTTTATAGAATAGAATGTGTGTCTGTATATATCTGCAGGAATGACAGTAGTCACAGGGAATTCAGAACTGAACAGGCTACTTCAGGACAAGCTACTTGTCTTACTAAATGACTAACAAGCCCAAAGCATCATAAGCCAATGGAGAAGAAAAGGTTTCAAGCTTTTCCTCAAGTTCCCTTTTTAGGAGGGTAAGCTGCTCAGTGTGTTCCCTGGCAAGTGTAAGCCTTTTCAGCATTGTAGCATACTTCATGCTTGAGAAGTTGCTCACTAGCTATTGCAGTAGCTGCAAAATCTAGCATTTCTTTGCTAGACCTGACACTAGTGGGTACTTTGCTTTTGATGACTTCTTCATTGCCTAATAAGGCTTTAGAATATACTAGAGAATATTTTCTTTAGTGTTCAAGGCTGTAACCATTAAATAATAACCAAAAAAACCAGCTATGGATTCAGAGCTCTCTGAGGAAATGTTACTCATCTTTTGTGGCAAGTGTGACCCCACACAGCTTGGCATAGTGCTGAATCTCTGTTGAAAACAGGATGTCTTCACCTTTGCTTCACCATTGTCTATGTCTTTTCCCAGCTGTGTTAGTTGTGGCCCTGAGCTTGGGCCAGTAAACCTGCAGTTTGCTGGTAGTGTCTGCTTCTCCTGCTGTTTATATCTTGTCATTTTGTTTTAATTCATGCAATCATACTCTAGCACAACAGAAAAGGGTCCTGAAACTGTGATCCTGGAGATACCCTTGTCTGAATTATTTTAAATGTTTGTTTCTGAGCTCGGCTGTGGCAGTTTCATCTGCTGTTGCCAGAGCTGATGAGTGTGTCTGCAGATCTGTGGCATTTCTCTGAGTGGGTGGATCACTGCAATGACAGGTAACTCTTTTTTTCTTTACTACAGAGTATGGTAGTGACAGTTTTTATGGATCTTGAGGGCTAATCTTCAGCATCCTTTAAAGCATGCTAAGGCAGAGTTGCTGTGGTTTTCAGTGGTTTTATTTTTTTTTTTTTTTTTTTTGCCTGGGAAATGTTTCTTTCTCCACATACCTAAATAGCAGTCCCTGTTTGATCTTTCAGCAAGAATGAGTTTGAAATAAAGAATTTGTATGGGGCACTGTGTTTGGGGATTGCTTTTCTCCTAACTTGCTATTTGCTGCAAGGGAGGGAGACAATGATCAAACCTGCAATGCTTTTCCCACCTGGCCCATATTTAAACTTGTCTGTGTAGCCAAGATGGGGCAGAGATGACCCTTATGACAAGCCTCTGCTGGAAGGGGGCAGTTATATCCCTCTGCTTTCATGGTGTGTTAGTTATCTGTGGCAGCAGGTGGATTCTGACTGTGTTGTTGGTGGTCTGGGTAAGAACTAGACTTGGTCACTGCTTGACTCCCAGCTTGCTGGAGTTTGTGCTGTCCTGCACTTGCTCCACTCTACCAACTGTGTGATACAACGCCCTGAACAGCCACTTGATGTTCATGAAACGTGTCAAAGGTAGCATGCAGGCTTTGGTAGCCCCTGAGTAATATGGTAGTAATGCTAACAATATTTTGTCATTATGTGTCTAGAGGGGAGTGATTATATGTGTGAAAGAAGTCCTACTAATAGTATCGTAGGTGGGCTCTAATACACAGGTGGCTGAACTTTACATTTTGCAATGTTATAGTACAGAAGTAACAGAAGTGTTTCTGTTAATAACCTTGATTATCTCCATAATGGCTTCTTCCTTAGGTTATCCAGATGTTTAACCTAAATTTGAAAGTTTAACATAGCTGAATGCACTATAGCTAGAGCATTTCTTAGACATGGCTTGCTGTAGCAAAACAACCTTGACATGCACAGTTACATTTAGTTTGTTTCCAGGACATCCTGTATTTTCATCTCATCTTCGAGGTCAGGCTGAATGGGGCTTTGAAAAACCTGGTATAGGGGAAGGTGTCCCTGCCCATGGCAAAAGGGTTGGAATTACATGACCTTTAAGATCCCTTCCAACCCAAACCTTTCTCTGATTCTGTGATTTCAGGTTGTGTATTGTATTCCCAGCTTTATAGCTTATTGCCATGGTGAATCTATTGTTAATTGTGCTTTGAACACTGTTAGGCTTGGCTATTTTGAAGTCAAGTAATTCCTGATATGCTACAGCAAAGTAGTGGGCTGATAGTGGAATAATTGAGGGTCGAACTTCAGCTCTGCCATTACTGACATTTGGCCTGGTGGGAGCACTAGATAACACTCGGTGTGACTCAGGAGCCCAGGCAGGAGTTTTGTTTGAAGAGTAGAGGTGGGTGGTGTCCCCTGTCATGGGGTGGGTGTGTGGCTGTCTAGTGAGGGGAGCTGCATGCTGGGGTTGCTGCCTGCCTATGTAGGAGGTATGTACAGTCATCCCGCTCAGCTTGTGGTTGTTTACACGGGCTGTGGGAACCTTTCAAAGGGGTGCTGGGAATGACTGGAGAAACAAAAGCTTGTTTAGTGGCACAAAAGAAATGTTAACGTTTTGGTCCTTCTCATTCCTATTGTTTGTTTACACTGCAGAGTGGTGGGAACAAAATTGATTGCGTAGGTTAGGCACGACCTAGCAAAGATTAAAAAGGAGAAACTCATCATTAAACATTTCACCCGTCCTTCATAAAATAATTTCAAACATCACAAAGGTTGAAATGTTATATTCACTTGTCCTTAATGGGGTTGTCATTTCATATTGTATTTGACTTGCTTAGTTGCTACTGTAAGGAATGGCTCCCAACAGCTTCTCCTACCCATACCTCTTCCTGCACTAGCTATTGGTTTAATCTAATTTATTGTTAAGATTATGCAAATTAATTTTGTGCTATTGGTTTTCTATAATTTCAGTTCCCTGAATTTAAATGAGAAGGGAACTAAAAAGCAAATAGAGTTGGCTCAGTGTGACACGGAATGTGCGTTAGAGCTGGCACGGGGGATGCACAGCTGGCAGTGAATCCTTTGGGCACTGCCTGGCCATTAGATCAGCTTAACTGTGCCCTGAAACCTCATGGCTGTGGTTTGATGATCTGCTGAAACCAGTGTGGAGCAAGTACTATAACCAAAAGGGCTGATCTTTTTCCTCCTGTCCCTTCTTTGCTTTTGTGGATGTGCTGTCTACTTCTGAAATCCAGCTGTTTGTGAACCAACATGAGTGCTACTCTTGCCTGACTTCTTAGACTTTTCAGTAAGGAGAGAGCGGTATTGACCCTTTTAACAGCAGGACAAATTTAAGTAATCTGAAAGTGTTTACAATCCTTGTACTAAACTGCAAAAGTATTGTCATATGTATCATGCTGTAAACTATATGCATGATATAAACCACCTTCAGCACTACTGCCAGTTCAGCCTTTAAAACAGAGCATGTGCTTGATCTTCAAAGGTTTCTCCCTCGAGTTCTCTTCATATCACAGTCATAAGCATGCCAATCTGGACAAATAATCCTTTTATTCAGTAGAGCTACATTTAACACAGTGATCAAAGCTGCAATGTACAGAAATATTAGTATTCAAATCTGTAAAACACAAGGGAAACAAATTGTTCTGTGAGCAGCGGAGCTAACAAAACCTAGTTTCCTGTGGATTTGTGTCCTCTGTCTTCTGCTGTATCCCATCACTGCAGTAACAGTCCTGATTATTGTCCTGTTATCTCCTGTGACCTCCCTTATCACAAAGTGTCAGATCCTGCAGCCTGACTATTCCACCACTCCCCATGTAACCTACCTGCTAGCTGGGGTAGAGGCAGCATGTACTGTGCTGGTTGCAGAGCTGTGCAGAGCTCTGCTTGGTGGCTGCTGCCAAAGGGGGAAAATATTTGCATTCAAGGATTCTACTGATTGTGAAGCTGAGAGTTTAACTTTTGTTCTATTCTTTCTGCCTATCAGTTTCCATCTCCAGAAAAGCAGTGGGATTTCATTATAAGGTGTGTGTATCTTTCTTTTCAGAATCACTTTTCACAAAGATGTATTATGGCACTGGAAAGTTTCATGTATAAAGCTTCAAGTAGTTCTGTTCTTCTTTACGTTATTTGTGATACTTTAACCCCAGTTTAGTTGAATATATTCTTTTTGTTATAAAAATCCAGTTAAACTCAAGGTTCTTAGTGGTTTTTTTTTCCCTATACCTTTTCCTTTATAATCTTCTGCATCTCTCAGTTACAATCAACATACCCAAATTTTCTGATGGTTTTTGGCTTCCCCTTTAAGATGCCTGTTACTAAATGTCACCTTTTTTAACTTTTAGTTTAACTACATTTCAAAACATTTTTTTATGCCTGCCTAGGAGTGCTGTATATTTACAAAGTGCCTATTTAAAATGCTTCATTCAGTTTGTAATGTACCAATTATAATATTCTCCAAAATATTTAATGCACATCCTAATTTTTTCTTTTACTGAGTATTATTCTTCTTTGGACTATCAAGACTCAACATATTTCTTTCTGAATTTGTTCTTAAGGTCCAGGAAATTGGTGAGTAAAATATTCCCCTGGACACACAGTACCTTGATTATTATTTTCTTTGTCTGTCATGTATTTTCCATTTTATCTAGCTTGGTTGACTACATGAAATGCATAAGGTTCCTTCTCTTATCTTAACCTTGATAGCTTTTATGTGAATGAGTTTTGCCACCTTTTGCTTTCTGGACCATTAGGGAATATGTGTTGCAGTTCTAGTGCAGAGCTGTGGCCTTCTGCTGTTAACCCTTTTCTGCAAATTAACAGACCACTTACTGCTTTTTCTTTTGATGCTTTACTGCTGGCATCTAAACACAAATGTTTTCCCCTAACACCAATATTAATTTTACTTAATGGGCTCTTGAGACTTTGAGGAAGGTTTTTCAAAAGTCTTTCTTTCAGCAATTTCTCCCTAGTTTACTGTTGTTATTATAAAATTCTACTAGCCTAAAAAAGCATGGTTTCCTTTCCAGAAACCATGCTGTGTAAATTCTCTGGTATTAACCTGCATATGTTTTACAATCATTTTCTCCAAACAATTGTTTCAGCTAGCTTGCTATGCATGAATGGCTTATTTGTTTGTAACACATTAAATCATATTTACTGGCTCTTTCAAATGTAGGTAAGTACTGTGTTTTCTCACATTCTAATACTAGGTATTTTTAGTAGGAGGTGAATGTAATTTTTTATTATTTATAATTATTTTTTCTCTTGTTCCTGTGGACTCACTCAGTTCTGATTTCTGCTAATAAAATGAGAAAATGCTAAAGTACCATGTTTTCTCAGAGGTGTTGGTGGTTTAGGTTTGTTAGCTCTGTTCTACTCCCCCAGATTGTGTAGTGGAGTGGTGACAGCTTGAGGGAAACTTGTGTGCTCAAGTAGTCTTACACTTTGAGTGCATTGTCTAGGAGATCTTGAATTCAGATGGCAGAAACACTGTGAGATGTGCAGTGAAAAGGGAACAAACAGACTATAGAGGTCTTCCTAATTAGTGAACAGCCTGATGCCTGTGACATATTTTTCCATTTGTTTGTTTTCAGGAGGGAAAACAACCTGCAAATAAACCCAAAGTGAGTAATTTAGCTTTTCTCTGGAGAAAAATGTCAGCTGGAACTGTTCAGTAGTAGAATCATTCTGTTGCCCCGCAAGTGCTTGCACAGACACAGTGTCTAGGAGGCAAAACCATGAAACTGCTGTAGATGTTTTAATGGAGAATAATCAGTAATGTTATTCCAATAGGAATATAATTTTGTAACTAATATTTTGAATGAAAGGTCAAGCTCATTAAAATATTTGAGTATAATATCTTCTCTCAAGATGGCAGTTTTGGTAGAGACGTCCAAAAGTTAAAATACTTCTATATTTTTATTGAAATGTTCTGTTTTAAATTGTGTTTAATAAATAGTTTTAAATGTATTCTAGAAAAATTGACCCACTGGTTCACACTGGCATGTGTTCTTTTTAGCTTAGTATTCTGTATCTGATAGCCATAGAAGAGAAAATCTTGTCCAGGAATCCAGAAATTCTCTAATTCTTCGCATGACCCATCTCAAAAAAATGTGTAAGTGGATTCATGTGAAACATTGAGAACAAGATCAATTTTAGATGCTTTTCATTTCATGCCTGTTCTCCAGCTACTTTCAGTTATGGAATCTCTGAGCCAGAAGTTGTTTCTGTTTATTCAGAAATTCTTGAATATTTCTCTTCTGAGAACTTGTACAATTTCTTCTTGAACCCTTGTAAATTTTTCAGCTCCATTGCATCCTTTTTCAACAAATCCCACAGATCTGCTGGCTGTTGCCTGAAGAGTCACTCATGTTTTGAAGGTGGCTTCTCCTCACTTCCTTAGGTGCTGCCTTGTGTTCATGTTGCAGGGGGCAATGAACAACTAGTATTCTTTGCCTTTCATGTCACTTGCCTCTGGGCAATGGGGATCTCTGGGAAATGGGGATCTCTGTTCCTAAAGAGACTATTTTTTCAGGTCGCAGTTCTTCTATATTTACGCACTTTTTGCTGTAAAAGACAGATGCTCTGTAAGATGACAGATGCTCCTTCACTACATGATTTTTCTTGTGGAAATGTGGAGGTGCTGTTTGGGTACCAGTGCTTACTGGTTTTTCATCGTTGGAGTAAACCAAAAAAGGTGGCAACTGCATCTAAAGTTTAGGCTATACTGGGGGCATGTTTGCTAAAGAATTGCTTGACCCTGTGAAAATGATGGGTACTCATGTAAGGATGAGGAATTCTAATTTTTGTCTCCAGGAAATGGCAATTCCTGTATAGTTGTTCCTGTGGTCATCTTTTAATGTGGTTAGAACATCAGCTTAGCAGCTGTGAAGTTTCGCTCTATTGATGTTATGGATCATGAAAAAAATAAAGAAACACTAGGATCTATCTGAAATGATAAATAGCGAGTTTCCCATGTTAGCATTACTACTGTTGCAACCAGGCAGAGCAAACAAAAGTTCAGCTCTTGTAATTGAAGTTTTCTTTTTGGTCTGTGGTGTTAAGAGCTCATTGTGAGCTCCAATTTTATTATCATCCCATGTGAGTACTTTTGTGAAGAAAAGTAAATTTAATCCTTATTGGTTTTCTGTATGCCTCTAAAGCCTTTATTTAACTGGCTGATTTGTAGATCTATACAAATAGATTGTGTTTAGGAATAAGAATCTATAAGAATAGATTATATAGTCTATTTCTCAAACACTCCTATAAATGTATACATTTAAAGAATGTATTATTTATAGAAATATATAGAAGGGTTCTGCAAGCTACATCTTGAGGTGTTAAGGTGTTAAAGGCATGTAACTTAGAGTGTTTGTTTAAAATACTAGTTATTATTTAAGTTATCTAAGTTATTTATATAATCACCATAGGTTTTGAAATTTTTTTGAAGATTTTTTTTTAGTGTTCAATTGATTGCTGTAATGGAAGAAAAATCTCAAGGTACTTGTGAAGCATTTTAACTCGACGGTTAATTTTCTGTTGCCACTAGTGATAGACTATCATATTGGCTCTTCTGGAACACAGGTGAAGATAAGATAAATGCAATCTAGGTCTGATGCTGCAGTCACTGGAGCATACATTTAGATTTGGCCATAAGGATGCCTCTAGAAAGCTATGCACTTGCATAATGTTTGCTGCATCAGTAGCTACAAATGTAAATTTGTCAAACTTCTTAGTCATGTACTTTTGTTGCCTCAGAAAAGAACTAATTGTCAGTTTTCCATTGATAAAAAGTCATTAGTCTAAGCTTCTGTTTATTTACTTCTAAGAGCAAGAAGTTAATCTCTGAAGAGTGGGACTTTTCAAGTATGCTTAAGTCATTTAGGAACATAAATTCCACTGCCTTTGTACTGTGAGAGGAGTAGAACTGAACTGAAGGAGAGGATTAATTTTGGAAGTTAAGCAAACTGAAAAGTGCACTTGATCACAAATATCAGGCAGTGTATTGTGTTCTTGATTGATTCTTGTATGGATCTTCTCAGCCTAAATGAATATTAGACTGCAGAATTGTTGGAAGACCTGATCAGGTATGGGCAGGGAGAGTTAGCAAAGTTGACTTCAGGACTTAAATAGGAAAATATTAAAATAATAAATTACTTCTAATTGCTGTTTGAAAGTTATATCATCCTCTCTCAAAGAGAATGAGAGAAAAGCATCGTGTAACTCTTTAGAATCACTGTCTTTGTAATAGTTATTGTCCTGCTGTTTTCTTTGCTAGCACACATCAGTGGTGCAAAAGCAGACAAAAGGCTCCAAAGTCCAAAAAAGCTTTAAGTAAAAACCTTAGAAGATGGTCAAAACTTTGCAATTAAATGAAATGATGTGTCGCTTTTTGCTATGAATTTTAATGGTCGTTTGTTTGCCTCTTGACTACTCACTGATTAACTATTTGTTTGGCAGGAACAGGAAGTCTGCAAAACTTGTTGTATGACTTGTTTCAGCTATCAGTTGTTTTTCTGTGCCTTATCAGGCTGCTTGACAACTGTTTAATTGAAAAGTTTCACATGCTATTGAAGTGTTATTGTTAGAATAAGCACTTAATTCCAGAAGGAGGATATAATCTCAAGGCTTGATAGTGAGAGTCACAGTGTAGAGGGAGGGATGCTATCTCTGTCCTAGATAGCAGACTTGTTTATTTTATAAATAAAGATTATATTTTCTGAATAGCAAAGGATAGAACTTTGGCTGATTGTACATATCTCTGAGTAGGGACAAATATTTTACTGTCATTCTGTTACAAGAACTTTCACTGAGAATTCAAATGCTGTATCCAGTGTAACAAATGGGAATCTTGTTCTGGAGAAGTTGCAGTAATAAGGATGAAACTTGCTTTTTTTGCTTGGGTTGTTGTGCATATAAAAAAATCCAGTAGTTGCAGTGTGCTTGAAGAAGAGATGCAGCTGAGAAATGGCAGCAAAAGAATGGCTTCAGATTGCTTTTAGAAAAGGGGTGTTTCACTGTTAAATATGAGTAAGAGAACATATACTTTTTCCCCTTACATACTGTTTTGCTTTATTTTCTGTGTTAACACCTTATGCAGCTGTGATACTTGTATATTGCTGCTAGTAAAATTGGTGTTCACAGGTTCTAAACATAAAAGTTAGAGGAAATACCTGCCTGGCCTTTTTTGTCTAGCTGATGGTAATTAGATGGAAAATGGCTTTTTTTTTTCCCCTTCCTTTTTGGTGGCCCAGTCTCTAATCACATAATAATGGAGCTACCTGTTAACAAAGCAAGTCTAGAAATTGTGAGTAAGGAAGGAGACTTAATTTTAATGCTTTCAAGGATTGCTGGTGTAGTGCAGCTGAAGTCAAGGCAAAAATGCTGATGTTGTTTGCAGGAAGTTTGTGGCCATTGTCCTCCTGTTAGTGCTGGTTTTTGAGAATAGTTACAATCCCCCTCCAGACAGCAGCGCTGAGTACTGGGGACTCAGGTTCAGACTTTGTTTCAGTTTAATTGAAAGCAATGGACACGAGTGCTAACAGCTTTTTTGATCTGTGCTAACTACAGCTCTTCTCATTTTTGTTTGTCAAATCCAAACATATCTTTGGGTCCAAACTGAGTGTGCCCATGACTGAATGATTTTGTTCTTTTTGAGTATAGTTGTGGTGGACACAAGTACAGGTTGTCAGTGTTGCAAAGGAAGCTTTACATAATGCTAATATGATGGATTTGAGCTCTTGTCAGGGGGAATCTCTTCACCAAAAGCCCTAAATATTTCTGATGATGAATAAGCAGGAAAGTTTGTGTCACACTTGCTGTGCTTTGAAAAGTCAACATGAAGGTATTTTACTATCAGTTTAAGGAAGTGGAGAAGTTAACAGATTTTAGAACTTCTGAGTTGGTGATTTTTAAGAAAGCATAGTTAAATGCATTCTATGAGGTTTCTGATGTTTCATAGACTAACAAAAGGTTGCTTTATTAGTAGCTTTAATGAACAAATCGCTTTATTGGCTTAGACATACTGGTTGCTTTGTCGGTCTAAACAGCTATGGGTTCTTGTTTCAATTCACCATTGTGCTGGAGTAGAGAAGTGATAGCCATTGACCTTCTGTTAAAGCACAATAAAAAGTTTTTTGTGAAGAAGGAAAGTGTGCAGGGAAAAGAGCAATGCAGTGCTGTGTCTGGAGTTCAGCAATGTAAAAATCAAGATACCATGTACCTCTGTTGCCTTTTTTACTAGGGGCTCAGTGTAGTGAACCACCTGAAACAAGAAAAGACAGGACTGACTTTCTGAAGGCTGTTTTTCATGGAACCTCTGTGTAAAGAAAGAAGGTATTTATGTTCTAACTGTAAGGAAACATATTAAGCAGGTACTCATTCACTTCTGAATGGAAAGTGTATTAGTCTTCAAACAATTTCTGATTTTACTATTGATTGTCTGATTTGTTTATTGTTTTATTAAGTGATTACCACACATGACTTAACCATAGCCTCTGGCTGAATTAAGTGACCTTATTTTATTTCTTTAATTACTTCCTAAGAATTTATTTAAATTATCAAAGAGCTTTTTTTTTTTTTCTTTTGTTTTTCTTCTGGCTGTATGCTTAAGACACAGAAGAAATTTGTTAGATGCTGTAGACTTTTGTTAATGACAATAAGCAGCTCTTAAAGTTGATGTCTGTGTAATGAAAGATTGCTTTTAGGTGAGATGATGCTGCAGTCATTTTTGTAGTTATTGGCTTGCTTTAAAAACTTATCATATTGCTTGTTAAAGATGAGCATCCTCCTGTAATTAGAATAATGGTGTTGCAGTAGAAGTGAGGATTCAGATTTGCCAAACGTATTTACATTATATAACACATGAAGTTATAATCATGATTAAAAGGATTAGGGACTTTCTCTCTAATGAAAGCCCTGTATGAAACCAGTTTATCATTCTCTGTAAATACTTTTTTATCAGGGATAGGGCAGTACAGTGCAGCATGGATGTTCTGTAGCTGGCTGGTTTCTACTTTGCAGAGTTGCACTTGTCGTTTGGTGGGAGCAGCTGCTGGAATATACTTTGCACTTTAGTTACACTCTTGAGTTTTGTTGTAGGTATTGTGTTGTATGCTTGGTGGTTATGGTTGTTGAGTGTAGTTTATGGTGGTCACTCTATTTGTAATACAGATAAAGTATATGAATTACGTTTTTTCTCATGGAGCAGTTTTGTACCCCAATATGCTCCTAATTCCTCAGGAAAAACAAGTTTTCCCTGCAACAATTTGGGGAAAACTACGACAAGCAGTGAAACTGCCCATGCATAGATTTATCTAGATTTCATTTTTGAGATGGTTGTTGCTATAAACTTGTGTCTGAGATTAGGAATGAGATTGGGTGAGCTTGCATGAGAACATGTTGAGGGGAAGCAGCCACACTGAGTGTTCAGACTGTGCCTTGCTGATCCTGGTCAGAGGGGACCTGGGTTGCCATCGTGTTCTGCTTAACAGCTATAGCTCAACAGTGCTGTTTACAGGAAGTACCTTTGGACTTCCTTTAGAATCCTTCTGAATCCTATAGCATCAAAATGTCATTAATGTAAAATTCGCATGGAGGAAGCTTACAGCAGGAAAAAAGCACATTTTTTTCATTTCCCCTCCCTATGAGGAACTGGGTAGGATACGTGATTGTCATTGTATGCAGTTTCCTCTTGCCTGTCTCTTCTGGTTACTGCTTTCCCTGCTTTTCCTCCTTCTGGTCTTTCAGCATGTACTCAAAGTTTGTTTTGCTCTCTTGCAGTCTTAGTGCTATCTCCTTTTGGCTGCAGTTTTTTCCTTTACCCCTTTTCTTGTCCAGTTCTGCCCTCCCATCCTTGTTTTACATTTTAATGTTGAAGTAGTTTTGTACCTCTTCAAAATATAAGGTTTTCCTTTGTGAGCATAAAAATTATTTGAGTCAGCCCTGATTTTGAAAGGAGCTTGCCCTTCCACAGGTTGTGTTAGCACCCCCTTCTGACAGCTACTCAGCTGTGTTCCTCAGTAATTCTGTACTTGCCGATGGGTCTGTGTCTCACTTTCCCAGTGTACAAATTTTATAGGTGACTTATGTCCTCAGTATTGTTTAGAATCAGTTAAGGTGTCAAAGGATTTTGACAGTGCAGCAGTTACTCTAAAAGTACTGTAAGAGTAGTCAGCATGGCTGCAGTTGGCTAAATACAATTCATATTTGTAAATTCTTTATGTCCAAACTATCCTTATGAGTGACGGAATTGAAGAAGTTGTGGAGCTTCAAATAAAGTGTTTTAACCCTTTGCACTGCACTGTGGAAACTTGTGTTTTAACAGCGCGCTCTCGGGGAAGTGGTTTTGAAGCTGTGTTGATGTTATGACTGTGCACCCATCTGTAACTGGAGTGTGTGATAGCAATGGATGCCAGCTGTATCCATAAAAGAAAACTGGCAATTCTAGTGCAGTTTTCCTTGGAAAAATAGCTTAAGTAAAGGTAAAGCAATAAAACAAATTGAGGAGTTTTAGCTGTCTAAAACTGTGCTGCAGTTAGCTTTTTCATTATACATTTCTTCATCAATATCAGCTTCCTAAACATCCATCTCAATATCGACTGGCAGCCCACAAACTGCATATATTGAAGAAAGAAGATATGACAAACATCTGTTTGGTTTAAAACCAGCAGCCATCTGTGACAAAGAATTAAATGTGTGCTGTATAATAGCCCTTAGATACCACTGCATCTGCAGTAAGGAGCATTTGATATTCATCTTTCAAAGCATATACCTCAGAACACTATTCCTCAAGAGAAATAGTAAAAGTTTTGACTATCCAGCATGAATTGGCTGTAATACAGCAAGAAAAAATCCCTATAGTGGCTTAGCATTATGGCTTGGAATCTATACAGAAAATGATTGAACATTACCAGCTGTAGTGGGAAATGGTATGTGGAAGAAATTTCAACACTTTTCCCTAATAATCCGCTACCATGATCAGAGCCAAACTTTTTTAGGTGAATTTGCATCAAATAGTACCAGGTCTTGCAGAGCAACAAATGCAAGGCTTGCCAATGAATCTTCAACTTCCTATGGTAAATATTTGTTCTCCCCCCACTAAAATCAACAAAATCTCTGGGTCTTACATATTCACACACCATAATGAAATATATTCAATACAGGTCACCAAATGTTGCTATGGGAGTAAAGGGAGGGGAAGCAAATAACTGTGAAGTGCTCAAGTGAACACACATTTAGAAATGAGAAAAGACATCACCACTCTATTCTATCAGGCAAGCAAGGGGTCAAGAGAAAATGGATAGTTGGAGTTTAACCAAGGTGGGCCTAAAGGAGCATTCAGGAGACAAATCCTTTTTAAGTATGGGTTTATGTAGACTATCCTGGCCTCAAGAAAGGGGTTTTGTGAAATTGCATTAATTTACCCACTCCTTTAAATCTTCAGTATATCACATGTAAATAGTAATTGTCTGTTCTGCTCTTATTAAATGACAAATGTTGTTTAACTTTGACCATTTTCCTAGAAAAATCTCCATTTCACAAGTTTTCAGCCTCCTCATATTATTTAACATAGCCCAGATGAAATCAGAACTCATATTCTCAACTTGAAGTTGTTCTAAAGACTGTTCTTTGTCCTTTCCAAATCTGGAGGTTTTCTGTGCCTAGCCTGTTCAGCTGTATCAGTTTGAGTAATAGAACAAGCTTTATAGGTGGGAGCTTTTAACACTTTACTGAACCAAAATTGTTGTCTTAGCAAACTCAATTTCACTTAATTTGACCAAAACATTAACCTGGCCTTACAATGTTCAGTTTCCCCAGTTTAGGTTCTGGTTCAGCCTTGAGTGAGACTCTGGCTCATTTGGTTTTCATAGGGCTTCTGCCTTGCTAATCAGAAGTTATTTTTAGCTCACGTTGCTGCCTTTTTCATCAGTCTTTTGGAGCTGGAAATGCAGACAGAGCAGTGGTGTGATAGTTGGAAGGACTGAGGTTTCTATTCCTAGTTTCTGCCACTGACTTTGTCTGAAATTCTCTTATTCAGGAGCATACTATTCCATTTTATGCATCCTACTTTATAAAATGAGAGTATGCATCTGTCAAATGTTTTGAGGTCTTTGAGTAAAAGCTGTTCTGAGTGTTTGTTTCAGGGGATCACAGCTTGTGATGCCAGTATAATAGTACATATAATAGTTTATTTCTTTGTGAAAAAGAAGCAGCATCAGTAGTTCACCATTCTGCATTGAAAGGGCAGCCTGTAATTTATGTAATAATCTTAAATTAATATGTTCTTCTACATATATATAACTAGTAATTGTTTAATAGGAGCAGTGACTTAAAATGAATTGCTAGTAGATGTACTGGTCATTAGATGCTTTAAAGAAATAAGCAGTTATATTAATCAACTGTTTGTGGGACTGTTTTAGCAGGTGCTAAATTTCTGTGCTATTGATATTGTTCAAAATATGCTTAATAAAACATAAATATTGTTCTCATGCAATGAATGTCATATCCAAGACAGACCCACAAGTTCCAAATGAGATGTTACTCTGCTTAATGGTACACATCTTATGTTTTCTCACTCTCATGGAAACAGCTTACTGCTATAGTTGCTGCATTAATCCATAATCCAATACAGGAGATTTATTTGAGGGATTGATGGCAGAGAGAAGGAAAAAAAAAGTCTCTATAGTGCCCTATGGGCAACAGTTAAGCTAAAAATAAGATGGGGCTCTTGAATGGCTCTGTGTTTGCCTTTCTCAGTGTTTGAAACATATGCATTAAAGTTTCATGGTATTCTGTAAAAACCTTACCAAAATGCTTGATTTTTTTGAGAGGAGATTCAGGACTTTCCTCTTTTCTTTTGAATATGGGATGTGCCTTACCTGTATCTGGAAGATGGCCTGTTCATGCTTTATTTTAAAATGCTTGATTTCTGTGTCTGAAATGAATTTCAGAGAACAGCCAGGAAGACATTCTAATTTTTTAATGCTTGAAGATTTCTCATACTAGAATTATCATTTAATGAACTAGTGCTTTACTCCAATTTCCAGTGTACAGTTTAGATAAGAATAATGATTTGGAGCTCTTACAAGATATAAAAACCTGGAGATTGTTTGGTGCTCAGATACACATATCTTCCCATGGGTCAAAATAACAGGAAGAAAGTTTAGAAGTCCTGAACAGGATTAAGAGTGTGTGTATGAATTAGAGGGCTAAATTTTGGTTTTGGCACCTGCCATCATGTGAAGCAACCAAAGCCTTGAGCTGTCTACAAAATACTCTAGCCTGTGGGCTGCAAAGAGAAGCCTGCAGACATCACCAGAGTGTAACCCACAAAGCCTTGCCTGCCAGGGACTGGAAATGTGCAAAACCTGTCAGGAATGTCCAGGAGATCTCGAAGCAAGTTGAGATGTGACAAAATGGCTGTAGCAAGTGTTTCTCAGTTGAGCCCATGCTGCAGGTAGCAGTGAGGGGCAGGGGCAGCTCAGATCTGTGCCCTGGTCTCCAGCTCCTCATGCCTCTGAGCTGGCACTGGACTAGTCCTAAAAATAGTACATGTTGCAGATGCTCCTGTTACCACTGCATGAAGGAACAGGATCCTTCTGCTTGGTGTGGGTAGAATTACAGTCCCTGAACGTGAGCAAAAGCAGAGCTGTAGGAATCTGCTCTTGGTGGACACTGGTGTCTGGAGCACCTGAAGCTGCTTCTGCTGCTCATCAGCTGATTTATGTATTGTTTCTTCAGAGTTTGCAGCTCTTTGAAAAGTGTGGTGCTAATTTAAACAGAAGGTAGCAGGAGGGTCTAGCATGCTGTATGCCATTTGACAGGATTGGCTTTTTTTCCTTTATTTCAATTTTGGGAATTGGTATAAAGCAAGTACAGATTTTTGGGAGGAAATATCAATCAGATTGTAAAAATAGAATTCTTCTAGCAATCTTCTTTTTTTTAAAACAAGATTGGTCAATTTAAAGTCAGTTTCAATTTTTACCCTTTTTATGCTTTGCTGTTGAAGTGGTGCTTACTGGGAGAGTACTGTATCTCATTTAAGTTTTAATTCTTTTCTGTTTGTTCATTCTGACTGCTGCTATTTTATAAAGTCAGGCAGAATGTTTTGTTAGCAAACAAATGGGAAGTATAAAGCAAGCAGCCCTTCCTTTTCTAATAAATGCTTCCATTATTCTTTCTTAGTAGTTAGAATGTTATGTCATGGGCCAAACTCGAGTTGATAACTAAGCTAGAAATGATAATAAAGTCTTGGTTGTGGGAAATGGATAAACTTACTGATAAAATTCTTATTTTAAAAGGTGCCTGGTGTCTACTGCAGAGTTGCCTTTTTTAGTTTAGACTTACTGGCTTTGCTAACGCATAAAATAATGCATTCTTTTATTTTTTTTTCTTCTTTTTTTAGTTATTTTTGGTGAAATTGGAGTTTAGTATTATACTGATAATATCTTAACTTGAACTATTGTGAATTTTTGGCGTGGACTATAAGGAATTGACTTTTAACCAGTTAGGATGATATGTGTAATAAATACGATATTTATTTTCCTGTTTAAATGCTAATATCATGAAACTATTTAGATAGCCAGGGAACTGAAAGATCTTGGAGGATGGCTCAATAATACTGCATATGAATCTGGACGCAGACACAGGTTTATCTGTTAATCTGAATATCTCCATTTATTAGAGTATGATACAAAATGCTGGGTGTTTGTATGCAAGTTACCTGAGAACCTCAACTCCTCAATGAGAGCAGTTTAAAGATTGTCTCAAGAACTGCCTGTTTGTCCTGTACCTTGTGGCAATTCATTCTTAAAATGATGAAGGCCTGGATCAGCTGAGTTTACATATTTGAGAAATTATATATATATATATAATTTTTTTTTTCTGTTTTGGTTTGGTTTTTTGTCATTGTTGAGGTGTTTGTTTGTTTGTTTTGGTTGGTTTGGTTTTGTTTTTTGTTAGTTCCTTTTTTTTTTTTAATTTGTTTTGTTTTGTTTTTTCATGTGTTCATGTGCTTCCAAGGAGTCCACGGGATTCTGGGTGTACAATAGAATGTTTTCATCTCATGAAAATAGAATTTTTTCATCTCACATTTCTGTATGAATATAGAAAAAATGTTAGATGCCTTTGGTAGAAACTCTTATCCAATACCATTCTGAGGAATTTCTTGATTTATCTACTTCAGTGATGTTATAGTTGCTAGAAAGCAAAAGTCATTCTGGCAAAATTTATTCTGGCTGCTGGTACAAGGCAAATAAACAGAATCTCTAATTTTCCATACCTGGTCCTAAAATTAGACTGTTCAAAGAGTTTGAAAGACCTTAGGGACTGTTAGGAGTTGCTTTGACACATACTGCTCTTTAATCTTATGCAAACTAAACCAAGCAGAAAATAAAATTGCAAACCCTCCTTAGTATCAGGGACTGATTGCTATGTTCTTCAGCTGTTTCAGTAGAACACTTGGCACCTTACCTCTTTTGGCATTGCAGAGTCCCATTGCTGTAAATTTAGCAGCATTTCTGCATATATCTACATCTGTGTTGCTCTGTGAGTTTTCTTTGTAAATCCTGGTCTGAAAAGAGGCATGGAGAGAACTGCCTTAGAGCAATAACAGAAGATAAGTTTATCTAACTTTATGTTAATTTAATAGCTTGTAAGCCATTAAAGGACTGATGTACAAGGTCAGTAATAAACATTTCCCTATGCAGTAGTTTTTCTTAAGTCAGAGAGAAGATAATGTAGATTATCCCTACCAGGAGAGGTGAGCTTGTGTCTCTGAAACCATGATTGAAAAAAATGCCTTGCTGTTTGTGTTTACTCTCTCTTCCAATTGCAAAACAGAATTATTGTATGAGTGGCTTGATTAATTGTGTTGGAACCATTCAGGATTGCCATGAATTACTCATGGGAACTGTTGCATACTGAAAAGTTGGGTATTCCAATGTTTATAAAAAACTAAAAGAAAAATGAAAATTCTTTACTAAGAAGATATCCTTGGGGGTAGTTTCAGACAAATTCTAGGAGAATGAACCCTTGATGGGACCAAAAGATCAACATTCAATACTTCATTAATGGCCTAGTAATGCTTTGTATTTCTTGGTGTGAAGTTGTATAAAATTTCTTCTTCTTTCTCCCTTAGATTAAAGAGGCACCTCAGGGGTGCTGTTGTTAAAGAAAACTGGGAGAACACATGAATTAATGTGTAGGCTGTTTTGTTGCTTAATGTTTCCACCAAAGCCATCCTAATTGCATCCACATTGTAAGCCACACAGGCACTCACAGATCTGTTAAATTATCTCCATCTTTCAAACAGGACAAGCTTAACTCATTGCATTACCACTTTATCATTGTCTGTGTAGACAGATGAAAATGCACAAATAACTTTTAATTTCTCACAATGACCATAGATTAAATTTTTGTACCTTTGTAAACCTGAATTTTTTCTCCCTGTAGCTTCATATGTTTGCTATGGCACCCATTTGGTTTCTTCATGTTACTGCTAAATTGCTGAAATAAATTCCTCCTTGTCCAGCAATTGCTGGCTTTTGTTCAGTTTTGTTTAGTAGACCTGAACATATATAAACATGAAGAATAAATTCAGGTTGCACTGCAAATGTCCTCTAAGTTTTGATTTGAAAGCTTAAATCAAAGACAGAACTGAGAGGCTAATTGGGATTCAGAATTTCTATTGCTGTATATAAAATCAGATAAGAGCATATCAACATTCCTACTCTATTCTCTGTTACCAGCTCTGATAATTAGCATCTGCATTGATCCAAAGTTTCTCTCATCACACAGGAGCTATACACCAGTCTCATTTCCTCCTTCACTATGAAAAGGAAGAGGTGGTACCAATTACTCCAAGATTTAGCTCTGAATCCAAGGTTGTCTTGACAGACAACCTAAAGCAGTTTGTTCACTTCCTCTTTGGATATGTAACTGTACTGTTGAGAAAATAATTTTGGCATACCATGAAGATTTTGCATTGTGTAGTTATTGGGAGACAGAAGATCTCAGAAATATGCAGCTGAGATTCTCTGCCTTTGGCAGTGTGGTAAGGATACTCTTTTGTTCTGTCCACAAAGTGTTGCACTCAAAAATGCAGGTGTTGGTCAGAGCTCTTTGCAAGATTTTTAGTTTCCTTGACTCCTGATAGGCAAACTTTTTATTGCCAAATTTTCTATGTCAACTGCAATGTTATTAATAGAGGAGTACACTAGAGGAGCTCCACTTCATCAGTGTTCTGGTTTATCATCCATCTACCTTAAGCTTGCAGTAGTTACCTGTAGTATATATTGCTTTTATGGATATGGAAAATAAAGCACACTTCAAATATTGCATAATGATGTTCTTTTCTGATGTATCCCCATAGTGAAGTAAGTTGGTAAGATGCAATGTGCTGAACTGATGAGGCAAAAAACCACCTTTATGTTTTGAAGGTATTTAGGAAATCAGTGTTCTGAAGGGACTCACTCTGTTTTGCCTCTTCAGCTTGGAATAGCATTATTTATGTTTACAGAGAGTTGTGATTAAAATACAGTTAAAATGAGTTTATTTTTTGTTTCTGGAAGCCACAATGGCTGTGAAGTCTGCAGCATTTCCCCCTTTATCTCCACTAGAGAGCACTACCAGCTGTGCTGCTGATGCCTCTCCAGTATTTAGTGAAATGCTGTTTGGGATGTGATAGTCTGTCCTGGATAAAGTGTCACTAGAAATTGTATTAACTTCCTATTATCTTACACGTGTGCTCATTAAGGGAAATTAGGGGCAGAAGGAACTTTGGACTTCTTCAAGACAAAAATCTAGACCAGCATCTCTCAGTTTCATAGAATCACTAAGGTTAGAAAAGACCTCCAAGATAGAGTACAACCATTAATCCAGCACTGCCTGTCCACCACTAAACTATGTCCCCAAGTGTCACATCCACACACCTTTTGAACGTTTCCACAGATGGTGATTGCACCACTTCCCTGGGTAGCCTATTCCAATGCCTGACCACCCTTTCAGGGAAGAAATTTATCCTAATATCCAATCTAAACCTCCCCTGTTGCAACTTGAGGCCAATTTCTCTTGTCCTATTGCTTGATACTTGGCAGAATAGACTGACCCCCACTTTGCTACAACCTCCTTTCAGGTACCTCTAGAAAATAATGAGTTCCCTACTGAGCCTTCTTTTCTCCTGATTAAACAACCCCACATCTCAGAGGACTTATGTTCCAGGCTCTTCCCTGGCTCTTTTGCCCTTCTCTGGACATGCTCCAGCCCCTCATGTCCTTCTTGTAGTGAGGGGCCCAGAATTGACCACAGGATTCAAGGTGAGGTCTCACCAGTGCTGAGTACAGGGGGACAATCCCTGCCCTGCTCCTGCTGGCCACACCATTGCTGATCCAGACCAGGATGCCCTTGGCCTTCTTGGCCACCTGGGCACAGCTGGCTCATGTTCAGCTCCTGTTGACCAGCAACCCCAGGTCCTTTTCTGCCAGGCATATTTTCAGCCACTCCTACCCCAGCCTGTAGTACTGCTTGAAACTGTTGTGACCCAAGGGAATGTTTTGCTCTCTTTTCAAGCTGCCAGTGAAGGAAAGTCCATGTTTTTCATAGCCAGTTTCTTTTATCACTTTGTGATCTATAGACTTGCCCTACCTTTTTGCCCCCTTCTTCTCAGTGTCACTTTCTTTAGACTCTGTTCCATTTTTAGCTCTCTGTTTGCTGTAGACAGGACAAATAGTTATTAGGTTTCCCCCTCCATACACACATGCTTTTTGGTGTTAAAAGAGTGCTGTTTTCCTTTCCTCACTCTTGTCATCAAAGCCAGAGTGGCTCTGTAGCATTGACAGTGGTGAGGGATTTGAACATCCAGTGGTGAGACAGCTGGATCCAAAGTCATTACCAGTGGCAGATAATGGCTCTGCTGGGTGATACAATGCTCTGAGGGTAACTTGGGTCTTGCCAAAGAGGGACCAGGATGCCAGGAGGGCCAGGCGTGGCTGAGGCCTGTCTGTATCCATCCTGTAGGGACCGGGTAGCAAGGCTGAGGAGGTGAAAGCAGCAGGGGGCAGGTGTCTGTGTCCTCGGGTGTGCTGTGAAAGGAGTCTTGCTGAACCTTGCCAGTTTTCCTGTGCTGTGATAGATGCAGTCACACACGCATACACACACAAAAAAAAAAAAAAAAAAAAAAAAAAAGGGAAAGCACTGCTTCAAACTAAACTCCATTAACTCCATTTTTTTCTGTCTTTTGTTGTAAGCTGCCATTCCAAGGGTCTGGCCATTGTTGTTCCCTATATTCATAGATAATGTGAAGAATGCTGAAGTGTTTCTGTTGGGTGGTTTGTGTGGTTAAAGGGAAAAACATCAATAGGATTTTTTTTTTTTTTTTTTTAGTTTGCAATACTTCATCTATTGTTGAAAGCAGCATTATGGAGAAACTGATTTTCACACTTGTAGATTCAGTACCTTTTTGTACTTGGATTACTTGTTTCTCTTCACTTGTTCAGACTGTAGCTTCAGACAAAACTGTGAACTAACCTACAGAGGATCACAAATGATGGGCTATTTTAATGTGCAGAAGTCTGACCTGTGTTTTGTAGAACGCAGAATTACTCCTCTGTGCTTGTTCAGTCGGTTTGGTGTATTGCAGCAGGCAGCCTCTGGCTTGCTGGCAGAACCTGGTTTGCAGGAATGGTAACTCCTGGCAGGTTTTCAGTCCTGAGTGGAGGGCAGGGATTTAAAATCGTGTATGGCTACAGCTCCTCCCAGTGGCAGCTCCTTCTCTGCTTCTGCTCGCTGGTGCGGCAGTCCTGAGAAACACCACCCCACAGCATTTTTGCAGAGGTGGGAAGGGGTCTTTTTGTGACTGACTGGTAGGGTCTACAATAAGAATAATAAGGGCTGGCTATTTACAGCAGCCTGCTGGACAGAAAAACTGCCAGAAGCATAGGTGTGGTCCCCCGTGCAGCATCGCTTATGCTGCCTCAATAGAGGTTTTAGAAACACTGTGTCTCCACAAAGGCTGGAACTGCTGCTGTTGTTTTATACATGAAATCACCTTCATTTTTCCTGCAGAAAACATGAGATTCATATTCTATGCACATAGTTAGACTCTCATCATCTGGCATCATGATTGCTGCAGTGTCCTTTTAACAGGCCTTTACAAATGCAGTTTTGCTCTTGCTGTATCAGTCTCAGACTATTGCTGCATACTGAATTATATTCTTGTACAACAAGCCATTTCAGAAGTGTTTGGGCAATGCTTCCAGGAGGCAGTGGAGGAGATAGCATGACTGTTGGCACAAACTGTGGTTGGCTCTATGCCTGTCCATACTGAAATATTTTCTGTGCTGTTTTTGTATATGTAAAACCTCTCACAGTGTGAGTATATAACACTTTATTGTTGAAAACTGGACAGGATTTGTGAAAATCAGTTACTCACTAGACTCCTTTCCATTTCTAATTGCACATGCATTTACATTTATTGAATTCTGTTTTGGTTCTGCCTAGAGCATTCCCTTTCTCTTACATCCTTACCAATGTAAACTTTTATATACATCAATAGACTAGCACTGCAAAGTGCAGACTTTCCACCAGGTCCTTGGAGGTTTTCAAGCCTTGACTGGCCAAAACCCTGTGCAACTTGATCTGAATTCAGTATTGAACTATCATTTAAACAGAAGGTTGGATTAGACACTGCTTGAGAATCCCTTAAGTCTAAACTAGTCTAATATTTTTTTCTTTTTCTGAGGAGATAGAATACCTGGCTCTCTAGTCAGTAGTAGGGGTCAGAGCTTCAGTGCTGAAGGACTAGTGCAATGAAGAGTCAAAGAGCAGCAAATCAGCTGCTATTGACACCTATCAGTGTAACTAAGCACCAAACAAATACATCAGAAATACCCTGTGTTTCCCTGTCTCTCTGCTTTGGGTGGAGTGCTGGGGTGTGCTTCAGTTTGCTTGCACAGCTGGAGAAGGAAAAGCCTTCTGGCCCAGGGTGTGTTCCTAGTGGCCTCATCTGTGTCTTCACTTCCATTACATCCAAATAGCGCTGCTTATACTCTTTATTATTTCTTAGGGCTTGTCCCTCTTTTGGCAATCAACTGTAAATCATTAAAACATTGAGTACAGTTAATTTGGTAAGATTTTAAAAAGATCTGTCAGTCTTCTATTGTAAAAGCAAATGGTGACCTTTTTATAAGAAAGCTGAGATTGAAATTTTTGCTAATTAGATGGTATTGACTGTTGTCATTGGAAAGGCTCAATTTTGATTATTAGGAGATGGAACAGAAGAGCACTGGGGAGACAGAGTAGACTGTCTAAAAAAAATTACTAAGGATTTCTGCAACCCTTTTCTTTTTACAGGCAAAAATAAAAAGTCTTTCTGTATGGTGGTATATATATGTTAATGTATAGCTCTACAATGTGGTGCAATTGACACACCACCACCATCACCCCTCCCCCTCAGTCCTCCTTTCAGTTTCATGGAGTCATAAGGCGATTTTTTTTCATGGTGCCATAAGACGATTTAGATTAGAAGGGACTTTGGAGGTCAGCTAGTCCAGACCCCCACTCAAAGCAGGACCAGCTTAGATAAAGTTGCTCAGTGTTGCTATCCAGGATAAGTTTTTAATATCTCCAAGACCAGGTATTCCACAGCTTCTCTAGAAAGTCTGCTTCAATATTTGGCTGTGATGTAAGACTTTTTTACAGAACACATAGTCAGAATTTCTGTTCTTGGAACTTGCATTTGTAGCCTTCATCCTATCACTATCTGTCTCCAAGAAGAGTCTGCCAGAGAGGCTCTCTGCAGGGTAGATTGTCAGTTATGCAGAGTAAAAATATCTTTGTTACTTTTCTATGACAGTAAAAGCCCCATAACACATGAAGGTACCTGAAAATATTTCTAGTCTATTCGTTTTAAGACATGAAAATTAATACGTTGGACCTAGAAGCACTGGTACAGTATAAGCAGCTCTGGTATAAATTAGTGCAAGAAGATGCTTGTCTTCACAGGACTTGTAGCTGTCAGAAGGAAACTTATTTGGCATTTTTGATATCTGGAGAGAAGTTTGTGTTCAGCGGAGCCAAGGGTGGAGTAGGGTACAATTATGGGTAAATACTCTTTGTTCTCTCCACTGTTGAAACTAGTCTTTTGTATTTGAGAATATATGTGAGTCTTATTTGATCTGTGCTACCTAATATGAAGCATGTTGAACTCCAAAACTTGGAATTTTGGTCCCACAGGAGATCTAAGCTGTGGAAGAGAGCACAGACCCCTCCCATCCTTTCCTTCAACTGCCAGCCAGCAGTGACTGGACTGGCAAAGCTCTTAGCTGCCGTCCTGGAAGACACCGGAGTCATTAGCCCTTGGAAGCTAATGAATGAGCTTTTTAAAGGGAGCTGCTCTTGATGGGTTTGCACAAGGGTCACACTCATTTTGGGAATACCATCCCCTTCTTGCAGCCTCCATGCTTTCATCTGTCCATCAAGGCTGACCCTTGTTTGGACCTTTTGTGTGCTTATGTTATTTGGTTTGTGAATTGTGTTCATTGTTAACTTGGTCAGCAATAATACTTTGCAATAAAACGAAGGTAACTTAAAACAGTGCTTTAATTATTTCCAAAAGAGTTTTCATAAAAATTAATTTTTGGTGATTTTACATGTTTAATTAAAAAGGTGCAAAGGTGAAGTTGCCCAGCAAGTTGCCAGTTGTTTCTGGTTTAACTTGAAAAGTGGCTTTCTTCTGCAAACTTAATAACTTAATACCGTAATTTTTTCTTCACTCAGTATTCTCAGTGAAAAAGTAATCTTTTTTGGTTTTGTTTTTGCTTTGTTTTAAAATATAATCTTCTGGGACAATCAGTTTTTTTGTTGATGATTAAGTAGTTGTAGTAAGTGCTGATTAATCAGTGTTGTGGTTGGGTTTTTTGTTTGGTTTTTATTTGCATCCTCTTTGGATATCCATTAAAAATATTTTAATCTTTTTGTGTCATGTTTTCTATTGTTCAAATCTTGAGCTAGATGCATTTTGAATAATTAAATGAAACTGTACTTTCACCAAACTATTATGCATAGAAAGATCTGAGTGTTTTTTAGCAAATTAACTAGACACCAATTGCAAATTGAATTTAGAATTCTGTTCTTTAGCACTTCAAACAACACAAATTAGTAACTCCATGTACTTTTTTCCTTTTTTCTTTGGGAATGCACAAGTACATTTCCATGGGGGTTCTTCATGGATATTATTCCACTTTGTTCCAGAGCTGAACATCATGCAAAATATTCTTCAGCTGTCAAAGTCTTTTTGCAAGAGAACACTGCAGCTAGTGATTTAAAATGATAGTCAGCCCTTTGTTTTTAATGCTTGTGAAGAAAGTGCTGCTGCTTGTAGTCTTTTTCCTTAAATGGCCTTTGGGAGGGTGACTTGCCTCCAGTGAGATAAAGCTGAAGAGCATCTATCTTTGTTGCCCTGACACAAAACAGCCTGGCTGTTTTGATGGTGGCCACTGCTGTCTGCTTGCAGGGATGGCAAAAGAAGAATTTTCCAGGATATCTCAAGGACTAAGCTTGTCCTGAGTCTGCCTGCTGGAATGGTCTTAATTGAGTGAGAGAGCTGATAATACAACAGAACACTTCTGTCTGTGTTGTGGACCAAGCTGCTTATGAAGCAGTTCCTCAACTGCTGCAACTTACAGCCAGGCATTTTCAAGGTAAACAAGCACCAATTTAGTTTGGGTCAGAAAGCCACTTTTATAATTCAGTTTCAGTTGCACAAAATATATGAATATTTAATAACATACCTGCAATTGTCTCTTTAACTGAAGTTGTAAAGTATATGCTGATTTGCCTGCTACTGGAGGATGATGAAATATTTAGCTTAATATAAACTTCAATAGAAAATTATTTTCTTACGGGAAAAATTTAAGGGAAACACTTCCTTAAATTTTTGTGAACTTTTGAACCTTAGGAAATGCTAAAATAAAAATAAAAACTTCCAGTTAAAAACTGAGGAGGATGGTTTGACATAGTTATGGACATCATTTATACCTAGAGGTGATTATACAATGTTTTCTGCTCCTCAATGCCCCAATATTTTGGCTAATGGGTTCAGTATGTGACAGATTTACATTGCACACAAATTGCAAACTTTGCATTAAAAATTTGAGTAGAAAAACTAGTGGTTAGGAATATAAACTCAGTGGGAAGCTGAAAAAATATACTGTTCAGATTCCATGAAAAGAGCGTAAAAAAACTTCAGCTTATCTGACACGCTTCAAAGATTCTGCTACTTAGCTAGGGAGGCTAATAATCAGAGTTTTTCATTACAGAATCCTGGGATGGTTTGTGTTGGAAGGGGCTTTAAAATTATGTAGTTCTGACTCCCTCTGCTATGGGCAGGAAACCTTCTGCTAGACCAAATTGCTCAAAGCCTTATCCAGCCTCACCTTCACCACTTCCAGGGATGGGGCATCCGCAGGTTCTCTGAGCAGCCTGTGCCAGTGCCTCACAACACTTTCAGTAAAGAGTTTTTCCTAATATCTAATCTTAATCTATTCTTTTTCAGTTTAGAACCAGTCTTTCTTGTCTTATCTCTGCCCTCTGCCCTTATCTTATGCCCCCATAAAAAAATCTCTGCCCAGCTTTCTTGTAGGCCCCCTTTAGGAGCTGGAAGGATGCCATAAGGCCTCCTCAGAGCCCTCCTTTTTCCAGGCTGAACAACCTCACCTCTCTCAGCCTGTTCTGATAGGAGAGGTGCTTTAGCCCTCTGAACATCTCTCTGGGTCTCCGCTGACCCTGTTCTAATAGGTCCACAATTCTGCAGAATCCCCTCCCTTGCCCTGCAGCCCACGCTGCTTCTGATGCAACCTTAGAATACAGTTGGTTTTCTGGGCTGCTAAGTGCACATTGATGGGTCATGCTGAGCTTCTCCTCAACCAACACCCCCAAGTCTTTCTTCTCAGGGCTGCTCTCAATCCATTCTCTGCCCAGCCTGTATTGGTGCTTAGGGTTGCCTTCACCCAGTGCAGGACTTTGTGCTTGGGGTTGTTGAACTTCATGAGGTTCAGATGGCCCCACCTCTCAAGCCTGCCCAGATGCCTCTGGAGTGGCAAAGTGTTGATCACATCACACAGGTTGGTGTTGTCAGTGAACTTGGTGAGGGAGCATTCAGTACCACTGTCCAGATCACCAACAAAGCTGTCAAACAGTGCTAATCCCGATTCCAGCCCCTGAAGTACACCACTTTATCACTGGTCTACACGTAGATGCTGAGCTGTTAACCACAACTCTTTGAATGCAACCATCCAGACAATTCCTTACCCACTGAGCTGTCCACCTGTCAAATCAATGTTTCTCCAGTTTTGAGACAAGGATGTTGTGCTTTGCACCTGTCCCTGCCCTCCCTTTAATCCTGACCCACATCTTGATCAACTCCTCACCCATCCACAGGCAGACCTCCATGCACTCCAGCTGGCCACTAACATAGAGGGCAACACCCCTCCTTGTCTACTCCCCCTGTCCTTCCCTAAGAGCCTGCATCCTTCCATTCCAGCACTCCAGTCATAGGAGCTATCCCACCACATCTGCATGGTGCCAGTAAGATCACAGCTAACTCTTTTTGTTTATTCCCCACGCTGCCTGTGTTTGCATAGAGGCATTTCAGTTGGGCCCACCATGAAGCCAACTTAATGGCTGAAGTGGCTGGAATTGCCTTGTGGTGCCCTTCAGGTGCTCTCTGAATGACTTGTGATCCTGCTCTAGGCTCTTGGCTTCTTTTGCTGGCACTGACATCAAACTGGTATCAGTGGGATAAATTGAAGTTCCTCACCCCCAGCACTGTTGGTTTAAAGCCCTCTTCCTTGGCTTGGAGAGGCCATGACAAAAGACACATTTCCCCTTTTCTGACAGATGGACCACATCAGCCCCTGCTAGAACCAGGTTTCTCAAAGTAAGTCCCATGGTCCAGGTACTGGGCCCCTGGCAGTGGTACCAGTCCAGGAGCTATTTTATGATTTTCCAGATTCAACTGGCCCTTTCAAATCCATTTGACTGGGAAGATTGATTATAAAAATCTACCTGTGCTCCAGAGTTCCTAACTGTCCCTCTCAGGGCTCTATAATCCTTCATACTCCTCACATGTTCCTTCCTGGTTGTGTCACTGTGGTCCATGTGAAACAACACCAGCAGATAATAGTATTTGTGTGTTTTGACAAAGTCATTCCTAGCTAATGAAATATAGAAGTTTAATGTTTTTGTAAAACTGAAACACTGAAGATACATCAATTGGACGGCTCCAAGACACATCACTTAAAAACTCCAAGAAAATACGGGAGAGAACGTTTCTTGGTGTCTTGTTGATTTCTGTTTTAGTCACTGAGAAATGCAATATTTGAGCCCAGATTGTAGCTAATTTTTCTTATGTCAGTTTGAAAGCTTAATGCCGAAGAGTTTTGGGATTACTTGATATTTTTCTGTCGTGGAATGAATGAGACACAGGGTGTACTAGCCATCCTGAGGAGTGGATGCAGCAGATCATTACAGCATTGCAGCTGTGATGGGATAGAAGAGTGAGAATAAAACCAGGCTTGTTGGGCAGAGAGGGGCAGGAGAGGAAAGAAGAGTAATATCCCTTATTAGACCAGCTAACAAAAAGGGAAGGAGTGGAATTTTCTAGTGTATGAATTCTTATGTGTAAATGGAAAATGTTAAATTGGTTACACTGATTAATTAACTAAAGCATTTAGTTTACTTGAAGTTGATTTAGTTAGGTTATGGCAGCCAAAAATACCAGCATGAGCAAACTGTGACTTCACCTTGACAGTCCTTAAGCACTCTATTTACAGTGCTACAACAAATGAAATGAGGTTTGGTTTGAATGGAGACTACACAAATGAATGGCAATTGATTCTTTTTATGTCCTGAGAGGTCTTGGTGTCATTGTTGTCTTCTCACCCACTGCCAACTAACTAAAAGAGGAAAAAAGTGAATCCCCAAACAATGGAGAATAAACCAAGCAAACAAGATCCAGTGCTATCTGTAGGTTTTATGTTCTTCAGTATCATGTTTAAGAAACTGAACTAGGAATGGGTTGCCTGGGATGCATTGTACAAAATATATCCCAGCACTGTGTCTTGATCTTGCTTTAGGGAGAAAGTAGTTCCTGAAGTTTGAAAACCAATTAGTCACATATTCTAAAGATGACTTTTACTTCAGATATTCTGGGACCAAAGATTTTCAGAACTGTAGAGGAATTGAATACTTCGGCTTAATTATAAGAATACAAACTGTTAAAAGTCATGTAATCAGATGTGAATTTTGCAAGATTCTTGTATTTCTGCTTTCAGTTAATAATTTGAAGTTATTAAACCTTTCATGACTTTGTATGGCTTGCTTTGCCTGCTCTTAGCTTACTGCTAAGTGGTTGCAGGAATGCTTGTATGTGAAACTGGGCTCCCAGTATGTGCACAGGGGGCCTCACTACTTACTTGGTCTTTCACATCTTGATATTAATTAAATCTTGTTAACATACAAGAAAATAAAGAGCCTTAAAACCAAAGAACTGGTAGTAATTTAGAAGTAAAATCTGATTTTGGTAATATGGAATGAAGTCTGTTTAGGATGTTACATTGATGGTTGATCATTCTCTATCACTAGGGTGCTTATTCTCAGTTCTCTTCTTCCCCTGGTGGTGGGTCCAGTTGCTGCTCTAATGCAATGGCAACTGTGGACAATAAAATGCTTGGAGTGCTTTAAGTAGCACATCAGATCACATCCAGCTCAAGCCTCCTCTGAGCAGGGTTTGGAATGTTTATTCCTGTGGCTTCACAGTTTTTGAGTTTTCTTGTCTCCGACAAGCTGTCTGCAGCACATCAAGCCCCTTAACAACTATTTCTCCTATACTTTGATCACAGGAAAAAGAAGAAAAGTTACTGCTAGTGTTAGCTGTCTTTTTCTTGTCCTGCCTTCAAGAAGAATTGTATCCTTCCTTTCCTACCTGCTCTTTAATAATATAGTAAGTAAATAACTTATAACTTCCTTACTTTACCCAAGTGCCCTAAATATAGTAAGCATTAGTCCAGTTTTATTAACAAGGAAGTGAGGAACAGAGCAACAAGTAATTTCATCAATGTGGTATTTGACATCCATGGATTTGGATTTCCCCAACCAATTTCCCTCCCCTGGCTGTATTCTACCCTCCATGTCACCACCCCCTCTGTATTGTGTGGTGAGGTCATGTGCAGCATAGCACTCTGATCCTCTGATCTAGACTGGCCATCTTATGAAGTGTGGCCTTCTTTTTTTTTTTTTTCTTTTTTTTTTTCCCTTTCCTGTGTTTTTTATCCAAATCCAAAATTTCTTATTTTTCTCTGTCTAACTAAATGAACAATCATACCTCTGTATTCCCCTCTGTATGGAAGGGAGAAGAGTTTGAAACAAGGAATCAATGCTTCTGTAACCTAGCATAAGCAGCAGGGCTTCTAAGATTGAAACTAGTGTTAGGCTACAATTTTTAAGCACTTTAAAGCAGGCAGCAATTCTGAAGTAAATTCTGCTGATCAGCTTCTGACTTTTGACTTCTGGAAGTTTTGGAGCATCTGTGCAGTGATCTAGATTTCAGAACTGTTGCAGGATAAAATTAATTATCTCAATAGCATCTAAAGTGCTTGTGCAATCTACACAGATTCTTGTGCCAGCACAAGGCCAAGGGTGAAATGGGGAAGGAAACACTTGAGAGAGAGGGGAATGAAGTATGTTTTTGAAGCTAGTGTAAGTGGTTCTGCTGTCACTGCCTGTCAGCCTGCAGCAGCCTCAGGAGAACTGCCCTGCCATGAGCACTGACACTGGGCTACTCTAGTTCAGTAAAATTAGAGATGCAACATTCAAGATGTAGTGGAAGTTAATGCCCCTGTGCTGGTGTATGTTTAGCTCCTGTCATTAGGGATGGAGATTTCTTCAGTTTTGTGTTCTGGCACACACCTAAGGCTTGTACTGAAGCATCTGTACTGCTGTTGTAGCTTGTGTTGTCTAGGTTAAGTTCATGCATGATAATACCTTGATTTTTCTGTGTAGAAAATAGATGGCATGGCATACAGAGGTAGGGAGAAGCTAATTGTCCTTTTTCTTGGATCCTGCAAATAAATTGATACGTACATTTGATAGTTTAGGACAGATTAACTATTTCCTCAGACGTTTTTGAATCACTCTCTGCTTTTGGCATAGATGAAAGCAGTAGAAGGTACATTAAGAGATTCAGTATGTAACAGTCATAAATACAGAATGTCCTCAGAGGCTGTTCCTTGCTACTCAACCTCAGTTTAAGAATGGGTATACTATGTATTTTTGTGAAAAAATTCTGCAGTGCATCTAAATAGATGCATATTTGTTTGTTAGGAGGAGGCTGATGAAAGAGTGTAGTTTCTGTTTATCTTGATTGGATTGTATTTTTATCTATTTAATTTTTAGAGATGAAGTTCATTTAGTTAATTTGTTAAAATGTGGCATATTCTCCAGGAAATACAGTTTGCAAAATGCCCACTTTCTCTGGCTGATGGCTTTGAATTACCTTCGCTTTCTTTTTAGCTGGAAGACACAGTTCGCTTTCTAGGATTACCAGACTGATGATCTCATATGAAAAAAGTGAACTTGCAAAGTGCTTTTATCCCTCTTGCATCAACATCTGTTAAGGTTTTCTGCTGTTACATGTGGCCTGCTCCTCTTATTGAGAAAGCTGACAAGGGCATAGAACGTAATTGTGTTGTAATTAATTTGAATCTAAAGTAAAAGTAGTTTTTTAAACTTTCATAACCTACTGATGTTAAGTTAGCATTTTCTCATGTGGTTCATTCATACAGATTGTATTAAGTAGCTATGGGTAAAGCTGTGCAGAAAGATCTGGACCATGACTTCCCAAAGGGTTAATGAAAATGCACTTGGCAGTGAATAGTGACTTCAGACAGAGTATTGCAAAAGGCAATATTTATAGTAAATATTTTGCTTAGTGTAAGCCTGCAGGTGGGGCTACAGTTGAGAAATGGGGAAAAATATTTGTTATTCAATAATAATTATGTTAATGTTGTTAGCTTTTATTTGAAGTCGCCAGTCTTCTGAGTTTTTTATGTCTTAAGCACAATAAAGGCCAATCCACTGGTTTCATGCAGCCTGAAGAGGCTGCAGGATTAGATGGTTGTGTTTCTTGATTTAATGTGAGATATAGTGGAAATGCTGATCTTTGTAAGCCTCTCCTTCTCTCTTGAACTTTGAAACTGACTTGTAAGTTTTCCTATTTGAAGTATTCCTACTGGTTAATGAAAATTAAAGGTCTGCTATCTTTCACACCATATCTTTGACATGGATAATTTCCATCTCTCTTGCTTTTGGTGTGTTATTTTTTGCTTGTTTTGGCATTTTCAAATAATGTTGCTGAAAAACTGAGTTTCATAAAGCTAACCTCTATCTGCAGCTCTATGAAGACCTAGATTATGAATGAGAGTAAGTTGCATTTTAGAAGAATCTGTTCATTCTGAATATTGCTTGAAAGTGAGCAAAAAGAATTGCAGGTCTTCCTTTATTGTGTGATTTGACATGATAATTTCTGCATCAAATGGTTGACTGTTTTGCCACAAATCGCTTCTTGTGTTTTGCATTGTCTTCCTAGAAATACACTTTGCTGGGTGATGTGCTATTTTTTTCAGTAACAGGGGAGGAGTGTGGTCACACCTTCCTTGTCACTTAGCATGACCCACCTGTGAAGAGGCAGTGGAGTCAGTCTGCTGATACTCTGCAAGCATCAGGCTTTTGTGACACATAAGATTATGTCCCTGTTACTTCTCATCCCTCCCCATTTGCCCCAGGGAAACAAGGGCACCCAGGGTCAGATGCAAAGTCTGGGCAATGCTACTTCTGGCAGTGCTACATGAAGGGTTTGAAAACCACCATTTATTTAAGATTCATATTTCAGCCTCACCAGGCCAGCAGCATTCTCTTCCAAGGGTGTAGCAGGAGTTGCCTGGTTGTTATTCCGTGCTGTTTGAGGAAAATTTACCATCCTGACAGATGTGACAGTGTCTCTGCATTGAGAAGCTGGTTGTCCTCATCCTTGTTTCTATCAGTAGCAATGGAAGTGGGTGGCTCTGAAATTTGCAGTCAGATGGCAAGCTACTTGCTTCCTCTTGATATTTAGTGCAGACTAAGGTGTGGTAGCAGCATCCCTCTTTCCGTAAGATGTCAGTTTTCTTTTATTGTGGGATTTTGTTTCACTGCTGTTGCTTGAAAAGGAGTAACTCTCATATGTAAGTCACCTTAAAAAAGAAGTACCAAGCATAAATTGATAGTGTTTCCTTCTTAAATAAGCAGCTAGCCTGAAACAAGAGCTCTGAAGGAAACTTCAGTGCTTGCCCTAGGGTTACCTCTGAGGAAAACAGTTAATATTTCAACATCTGGAAATCAGATAAATGCTTATCCCAAAACTCTAAAGGAGGAAAATCACCATCAGTTAAAAACAGGCCCATGGGGATATGTTCAATGACTTTTAATACTTATGATCTAATATTTTCAGTACACTGAATATGTGCAGGTAGTATATGGTAGTATAAATTTATTCTTTACTTGAAGCATGGCTGAGTTTTTGTATTCAATTAGTTTATAATCTCCAGCTTTTTCTGGTGCTGTGTAGAAAACTGTCTTTTACATGTAGATTTTATGGAAGCAGCAAGAAGAGAAGGGGAAGTAGAGACTACTCAGTAAAGCTGTAAGTCCATTCCTGGAGGAGAGGAACAGCCCTGTGCAGATGTCCCTGTATTTAGCTGTAAGAGCTCCATACATAATTGGGTGTGAGGGGTTGCTGCTGCCTGTGTTCATGACTCAAGTGTAGGCTTCCTATCTAATGCCAGGAACCACGTGTCCATCAACAGCACCACTTGAGCTAAGTGATTTTAGCTCCCAAGCCAAATGATGAATTCTGTTGTTCTTAAGCCCACTAGAAAAGGCATTCAGAAATCTGCCACTGGATCATCTCCTGCTCTCCCAGGAGACATCCTCACAAGCCCTGCACTGATTGCCCTCATTAGACTGTACTCACTGTGTGAGCTAAACCTTTTATTGTCTCACATAGCTGGCAGAGGGTAGAAAGGACTTTCTCATCTTTTAGCAGGTGCTGGGAATTGCTAAAGGGGTGTAATTTTTTTACTTATTCAGACGAGATAAAAAGGTAAATATAATTCCTCTGGAAAGCAAAGTTAGGGAAGTTAGCTAGAGAGGCAAGCCCAGGGGCTGGAGGAATTACTCAGCCACAGTCAAAGAAATGTTGGTGATGTTGTGGGTTTTGTTTTGGTTTTGGGTTTTTCTCTTGCTTGTTTCCTTGCTTGCCTGCAATAAAGGCAACTGAACACATGGAGCGAGAAAGACTTTGTTAGAGAACAAAGGTGGTTGGGTGTGAGATGGGGCCTTAGAAGGTGCAGCCTGTGTTTGTCCTGCAATAGCTTGCACAGATTACAGTTTTGGAACAAAGAGTTGTCTTTTTCAACGCTTTTATTGGTGGGGTTTTTTTTTTGGTGATTCCTCTTGTGCAGGAGGAGAAAGAATGAGCCTATCCATTCATCTCTCCCCACCCCAAAAAGAAGGAAGGGGCCTTGAGAAAAGCTGATGAAGCTGAAATCCACCACTTTTGTTACATTGTGCCTTAGGTGAAAATGGTCACGCCTTCTTATATCTTTCCCATAACTGCTTTGAAATCTGTCTGTAGCAGGGGCAGTGTACTTGTCTGTTGTGATGGTGGTTTTAAAATTTGTTTTGTTTTATTATCTCTGATATGAGAACTCAAATACCCAAAGACCATTTTCAGATCTTTAAGTTGCAATCTTGAGAGCCCAGTAGATGATGTAATTTTTAAAGCAATTTGCTGCTTCTCCCAGTGTAGGATTTCAGTTTTTATTACCAGGAGCAAACCTTAGATTAGAACCTATTTTATCTTTTACCTATATACCTATTGTACGGTGTATAAAAGGAGTCTAAGTTCTTTTGTATGTACCAATAAAGCAGCTTTTGGATTATGAAGAAAAATATAGCTTAGGTTGAGTTTATAGAGCTACAAGTTCTTCTATTATCTCAATTAGATTTGTAAAACTTCATTCAGATTGCTGTCATCTCCCTTTCAAGAAGCCCACATTCTGATCTTGTGGTAATTTTTTGCTGTCCACTAACAAATATATTCTGACTGTATTAAAAGCTAGGTATGCGTTGAAAGCAGTTTTTTAAAAAAAAAATTTAAGTAACAATTTGAGCATAACTTTGAGAAGATATATTCATTTGAAGGAAGCATACAGCCAACCCTTTTCTTGGCTAAGTATTGAAAAGGGGGTTGCTGTGCATGTTGGATTTATTTTCCAAGGCAATGGAACTTTCACAGACAGAACAGGGGAGCTGGCCATGTTGTGTGGCAAGCTCCAGGGTCTCTGGTGCTTCCAACGATCTTTTGGAGAGTTGCCTTACAACTCATTAGGCTGTTGTAAAATATCTTCCATTCTACTAAACCCATTGAAGTTTTGGCTTCTCTTGCATTCTCTTGCTTTTTTCTAAATATGTAACAAATAAACCTATTGGTTTTTTTCAGTTTGAGCATCTTGCTGTGTATCAGGTGTGTTGTGTGTTGAGAACTTTGCAGTAAGTTTAGCCTTTTTAACTTTACAATGTCTTACAATTGTATATAGTATAGTGATTTAATCCTAATTGTTTATTACTGATCACAGGCTACTTTCCACCAGTTCAAAGTTGTATTTGTTTGATTATTTGTTCACTAACTATATTTCATAATTCATGTATTGTTTCTATATGTATATCTATTCTGCACTTTTTTTAAGTTGGTACTTACACTTTTCATAGTGTACTGCCTTTTCCACTCTGTCCAAGTGATATTTCGTCAGTGCTTAAGAGTGTGTCTGGCTGCCTGCCTATTGAGATTTTGCATACAGGAGAGCATGGCCTTAGCTTAGCATAAAATCATGTCTCCTTTGCATTTTTTTTTTAAAGAGAAACAGGCTGTGGCTTGTGATGAAGAATATTGCAAGAAAGATTTGTTAGCATGTTAAATGTTTCTTTAAAACCGTAAACAACCCTGCTCTGTTTTGAAGTTTGGACTTGACTGAGTTTGTGCGAGTCATGAGAGCTAAGATAATGATGGAAAAGGTAATCACAGTTCTGAGGATGTTGTGTTCATGACTCTGTCCTGTCAGTGCATATTATGGATTTACATACGCATTACATTTATGCTTTGGTTGGAAAAAGGGATGTAAGAAAAAAGATTCATAGCAAGCAATTTTAATTTTATAGGGAATAAAGTTTTATTGAAAGTTTTGTTGATCAGGCACAAGAAAAATAAATAAACAAAATATAGTGGTAACACCAATGTAAAATTTAAGGAAATCTGTCTTCATGTTTTAAGTGGCACTATAGGATATTTTTGATATTTTTGTTCTTCCATTAATTATGTCACTATGAGTAGGACTTCAATTCTGCTGTCCATAGATAGAAACACACCCTTCCCTGCCAGTAAAATTACTTTGATATTCTTAAAAATATTAATTTATGTTGCAGATACTTCTTCTATGAAGCTGTGGCTGTCATTCACTGGCTCTATCTGCATGCACCAGGGGATCAATAGTACATTAAGGAAGCTGACTTAGGAGAGGAAGGATTCATAAATAATAAATTGCAGGCTGCACTGCTGGCGCTTCATCTCTACACAGAGTAATACAAATTCTAGTGAAGTACCCTTGTACTTCCTAACCCTGTTAGGCTTGAAACCATTATCCCAAATATTGATGCTTTCCTTTAGTCTGTTTCTTGTTAAGAAGTATGTCTGTGTAATCCTTAACTACAAGCTGCCAAAGGAAAAGGCTAGTTTATATATCAGAAATACAGGTACAGTAGGAGCACTTGTGTAAGAACTGATCTGTAGTCTTCTGAAAGACCAGGATTTGAGCAAGGGGATGGGGGGGTTGCTTTCAATGTTTTCTTAGCTCTATAAACAATAGATGCTTCTGTAAAGAGATTTTTGTGGTATGCAGGACATGTGAAATGTTCAGCATGGGAGCATGATCCTTGCACTTTAAATCTGTGTATTAATTTTTTTCATTAGCTCTCTCTGCTTCCACATCCTGCACATAGCTGGCAAGCATGCATCAGCAGTAAGACTTTATTCAGTAATGTGTCTGAGATATCTCTGAAATGTGGCTGGTCAGAGCTATAGCTGCTTTTTTGGAAGTTGGTTGCTTTCAAGACATTTAAGTAATTTCACCAGATATTACTTTAAATGTTCTATATAATGTGCTCTTTCGATGAATAGCCATGTAGAATCAGCACGGGAAGAGCAAAGTCCTTGGCAGTGCCAGCTCAATTGCATCTGCAGATGAGGATTTAAAATTCTATGCAGCAGACAGTACCTCCAGCAGGCGAGTAAAAGGTTACTGCATTATTTTGCTTGTTTGCATCTGTAGTCTTTATCTGTGGAAGGGGTTTTTTTACCATTCAATTTGTTGTGCATGCTTGTATATAGATACTACTGGAAATCGATTTAATAGGAACATAAATATAAAAAGGGCAGAGCAAGGTGAAGGGAGAGGCTCCGTTCAGCTTTAAACCAAGGAAAGGGAGGGAGGAAGAGAGAGAATAAAGGGGAGGGGAGGGAGCAGAAGAGAAATTAAGGTTTCAATGCATTGTGAAAGCGGGAAGTTTTTTTCAGCTGCTTTCACATCACTTGTATTTTTCTTAACCTTTTGCTAAAAAGGATGCTATTGTACAAGCACTGATAGCTCTATAAATGTAAGTGACAATTATTTCAAGTCAGATTATCCCATAATCAGTTTAAGCAGTTGTGTTAATGTGAGACCTTCTACTTTTAGGAATAGTATTGCATACCATACAATCTTAAACCAATTAAAATGAGCTTTTTGTAATATTATTTGCATTTTCTTTCCTATGAAAAGGCAAAAGTATATAGTTACTGCATCATTAACTCTTATAAACAAGAAAATGTTTCCAGCAGTAAGTTATTTTGTGTGTTAAATTGGGAGGGTATTCAATGTTGTCTTTTGAGCAGAATATACTTATTTTTAAAGGTTAGGAGACCTGTTTATGTCTCACTGCTCATTTGAATTAGTTTTGCATTTTTTGTTTTTCTCAGAGCAAAGAGCTCCTTGAAGACTTTGTTAAAGCTGCTTACACAATCTGCCTCTAACTTGCTTTGAGATTTGGTTGTGGTACCTTTGGACATTCTACTGCAAATCCTTTCATGCTTCTTTCTTCCTGGGTTCAAATTTATGTTGCCTTTTCCTGATGTTCTCACTCTCGTAGCTTTGTAGCAGCCATCCTAATTTCAGGATCTGGTAGTCCTGGATAGCATTTTTCTCATGCATTCTGACTTTCCAAGAAGACTTTTTCCCCAGGCACTTGAGGTAGTCAGTCTGAGAGTGCAGCAGTCAAACGCTGTCATTCCCCTGTGTGATGGGAAGGTCCTTTTCCTTCAGCAGAGGCGTTCCAGCAGGTTGGCAGCCCCCAAGGTGTGCAGGCAGGGAGGCAGGCAGGGAGGCAGGCAGGAGGTACCTGCTGTGTGCCCTGGCCCTGGCGGTTCCGTGGGTGGGGCGCGCGGCTCCGGGCTGGCACAGCCTCCTCTGGCCACGGCCCAGCCTGGCTGGGCTGCGCTGCTGGGGAGGGCAAAACACACTGGAAGTGACAGCAGCCAGAGAAGGAGTAGTCAGCAAGCAGTTTTGAGAGATTGCCATCCCTGAATTTGCTCCTCTGTTAGACAGCTGTCTGTCTTTTTGAAGCAGCTTACTTTGCGAAGAGGAGTAGAGGGAAAAACGCACACATTTTTTAAATGCAAGGTATTACTTGCTGATGAGACTGGCTGACTTTTTTTTGAGAAACATTCTTCCTTTTTTTTTTTTTCTTTTTCTTTTTTTTTTTCTTCCCTCTCTGTTTAGCAGTCTTAATTTCAGCCAGGGAGCTGCAGAATGAGGCAGCTGGCCAATTTTGAGAGTTTATGGGACAGTACTGGTCCTAATTTCTTTAAGAATAAACTCGTCTGATGAGCAAGTCAATGTGTGGCTGTGGCTGCAGCATTATTTCTTCTTTAATGAAGAGGCTTGGCTGTTCGACCTGCTGCTCCAATCTTCTGTCTTGCAGTCATACATCAGAGCAGTTGCAGAGACTATCCATTGAATGTCTCAATCAGCCGAAGAAGGTAATTATATTTTTAATTTTAACTATACCATTATAAGGATGCTGTATAATTTGGATTTACTTGATAAAATGACAAATTTTAGATCTTTTTGACAGTTTTCTTGACCTTGAGTAGCTATCCAATATCATTTTGCCATTATCAGGTTGTGTAGCAATAGAAATGTGCTGCAGTAATTGATTTTGTAATAGGATCAGGTGATTTACTGGATGCACTGACAACCACTTGCTTGCTTGTTCTGAAACGTGGAGCACTCTAATGGATGTTTTGATTGCAGCCTCGAGTTGCTCTGAAACTGCTAGATGCTCAAAGATGTAACATCTCATTTGTCAGCCTATCCCCTTTCCTGATGGCCACTTAGAATTAATACATTAACACATGCTTTATGCATTCCCTGAGAGTTTGGTCCGTGCTAAACATGGTCCAAGTTGCTGCTTAGAGGAGAGTATACAATATAGTTCTTTATGGGTTGCTATTAAATGTTGGGGGCTTCTTTCTGTTAATATGTTATGCTTTGGAAGTAGAAATCTGGCTCTAATTAGCAAACAAACCAAACCGAACTAAGCCAAATGCATTCCATATCAGAATATGGATTTTAGAAAAAGCCATTAGGAGCTGTGATCCAGTGAATTAAATTGGGGAGCTTAATTGGATCTACTTTTTGAATCAATCTGTTTTAGGCTGATGAAATGCTGTTAAACTTTAAGAGCTTTTAAGATACAAAATACACCATTCCCCCGCAGATTAATTGGGGTGTAGTATAAGCACAAAGGGTGCCACACTGATTATTAATAGTTTGTATCTTGTTCTGTTCACTTTCAAAGAAGTTGTAAGTCTTTATCCATTATTGTGAAAGAATAAACATGCCCTTTTGAGTTCATTGTTATTTGCCATATCATATAATAATGAAAACTTATATACAAAAAATCCCCATTGAGATGTTAAATGGCTTTTCCTTGTTGTTGTGTCCATTTTGGAGTGAAAACTGATAGAGAAAATATTACATCAGGAAGTAGAAAAGTCTCACAGGGACCTCAAAGTAAAACACTGTCAAAACTTAACTTCAGTAGGCTAAAATATAGAGGACAACACTTGCTTTGACTGGAGGACATCAATATGCAGTGTACAATAGGAGGTTGAATAACTAATAGCCAGGATCAAACACGTACCAATTTCTCACCTGATCGTATATGCAGTGATTTCAGTGGCCTGAAGTAAATCAAGGTGGCTGGATTAGAAATTGTTGAACCTGATTATAATTAAACTAAACTGGAGAGCTCCTTCAGCCAATTCTCACTTGATAAAAAACAGTGAGCAAGAAACATGATTTAAACCAATTGATTTTAATTTTTTTTCCATTTATACCTCAATGAAGGTAACTAAAACAAAATTTATTCTCACCCATGTGTTTTATTATATCTATTTATTAATAAGGAGAATATACTACTATTCCCATGCTTGCTCCTGTTATGTATGGCTTGACATTCATATGCTTCTTGGCTATTTGATCTGGGTTTGTGTTTATGGGGTTTTTTGCATTTGTTTTTGTTTGGTTTTTCTAACATTGTGAAATGAGCGTGAGTCCCTTTACAGAAATAGCTTTCTATCTCACCAGCTTACACTTGTAATTCCTATCCTTACACACCCAGGTTCCTATTTCTCCAGAGTGTAAGATGTTTTTTCAGTCTGAAAGAACTGGTCATTGTGTTGGAGTAGCAGAATGAGCCCAAGTGTGTTTTTTGAACCTCAAGAGTAGTAGTATTCAAAGGTGTTCATGGTGTTAGGGGTGGCACTTGAGTGAGCTTGGGTTGCAGGATCTACATAGTGATTACTGAGTTCAGTGATTTGACTTTTTAAAAGGTGCATGTGAAGGCAACATTCTCACAGTCTTTCAGCTATTTGTTTTGAATTGTCTTAACAGGCAGTGGGAAACACAGCTATTAGTTTAAGGGAGGGAATAATTAAAAATCACTTCCATATAAAGAAGTTAACTTGATGAGAAAAATAAGCTTAATAATAAGCTTAAAAATAAGCTTAGATTGCTTTTACTTTGCTTTTATTTTTATGCATCTTTTTCAAGATTAGTTTATACTACATAGAAATTTTGCAACCATAATGTTGTATATCATAAAAGTATTTGCAAGAGAGTTGATGTGATCTGCTGTGTTTTGAATTCTAAACATGATGATAAATAGCTAGTGGATTGAGTTCTGAAGTTCAAGAGAAAAATCTTTGTGAGTCAGTGACAAGAGTAGTTGAAAAGAATTACATTTTTCAGAGAAGGCGGCAAATAAGCTTTTTTTGTAAAATAGTGTTTTATGTGCAAACTTGCACTTGAGAACATACAACTGTGTGAAACCATAACTAGGGCAGGGAAGAGAAAAGGGCTTTTTTGTGGAGAATGAAATGTTTCTGAAATGGCCATGAATAAATATGTGCTGCAGGTACTGTTGCACTAGTGGAGCAGAAGCAGTAACAGAGCTAATTGAATAGTAATATCAGAAGTGTTGAAGTTGAATTGGTGAAGTTGTGTTGGTGAAGTTATGGTGGTGACCCTTGGGTAACACAGTCCAAGGTGTCCTGCCCATGGCCACCCTCTGTGACCCCTGTGTTGCCTCTCAGCTCCCACCCCACAGCTTCATCTGGGTGGATGGGGCAGCTGGTCCTTATGGGCAGCAGTAGTGTCATTTTAGGTCCTGGCACCTCCTGGTGCTTAAATAACAAAAGGCAGCACTTTGCCAGATTTAAATGAGACTTAGAGCATGTGAAACATCAAGGTAAACATTATAGTAGAATATTATATTAAAATCATAAAGAAACTGGCTTTATCTTAAATGGTACATTACTGTTGAAAATTAACCTTGGTAATTTGCCAAAATTAACCTTGGTAAACGTTTGCCAAAATTGGTTTAATTGTGCACACCATTTAGTGAGATGATTTTGTAGACTTAAAATATTGTATGTTTAAAGTGTCTCCCAAGGGGTCAGCAAAAGGAATCTTCCAACAAGTTAGAAGCCTTTATTGAAAAAAAACCCAAAACCAAAAAACAAAACAAAACAAAACAAAACAAAAAAAAATTGAGAGAATTATGTAAATTTTTAAAAAATTGATGCTTCTTACTTTTTACCTATTTTAACAGAACTCTTGGAGGTGTTTCCCAGAGAAATACTTGACAAAATGATGTCTCCTGGAAGTTTTTTCTGCAGTCTAGTTTAATTTGATTTTCCTGAAATACGTAGTACTAGGTTTTTGTGTGCATTTGCTCTTCTGCATAACCATACAAGTTTCTGTGGGATCCAAGATTGTAACTGATTGGTAACAAGCATTCACAAGAGAAGAAACCCCATACTTTTATTTACTGATCTCCTTCCAAAAATATAGTGAGAAAGTCTTGCTATTTTTGAATGCCTGTGTAGCTACAGACAAAAGATAATGATCTTCTAAACTGGTTTTCTCACTCTGCCTGACCTTCCAGATCAGTTGAGGGCTTCTGCATCTGATTTCTTAATGAGGAATTGACCAGATTGATTAATAGCTTCCCCTCTTCCACTCCAGGCGATTTCAGTATGAAGACATGCTGGGTTGCTGGCAGTGGCAGGTTGTTTTAGGGTCTCACCTAAACCTAACTTGAATTAAGTCAGAATAAAATAATGGGATTGTGAAAATGGATGTGTGGCATACCTTGCACTTCAAAATTTGTCACACATGCTTATTTTATAAGATTACATGCCTGTTTTATAAGAGTATAGATGTCTGTATTCTTGCATGTAAAGGCCTCATCTTAAACTGGAAAAATACCAATAGTGGAGAAGGAATATTTAAAAAGGAATACTGAATGAAGACTTGAGAACACTAAAGATTGGATAGTAAGGGTAGAAGCAGTAAGTTGTAAGGAACTAGAAACAGGCAGTATTTTATGGAAGGTGGAAAACCTTGCTGTAAGCCACTTTTTTATTATCTGTGTATGTATAATCTTGCACAGCTGCTAATCACTGATTTTGTTTTACTTCTGCAGGTAACATGCAGTGTGTGTGCATTTATATACATGAACGAGTGTTATAGTTGGGATTTGTCTTTTCTTGTTTGTTTCATGCTGCCCTCCAAATTGGTATAATTAGAAATTTATTATGGGATCTGAGTGTCACGCTTCATTCTCTAAGAAATATAACTTGTGATCATAATTCTGCATTTTAGTTCTAATGTGTCTAAAGGGAACCTGCTAACTCCTACATGGCTAAATTTAGCTCTGCTAAGAATAATGTTTAAAAAACCCCAAAAATAAAAATCAAGGTATTCTTTTAGTAGAATGAAAAGAAAGTATCCATCTAGATATATCCAATAAAAAAAAAAAGAACAGTAAGGTCTTTTTAGGTCAAAACCTTTAGTAAATTTAAAGTTAATTCTTTTGGTAAATAGATTTTCATCTTTAAATGTTGTATTGTACAGATGCTGAAGACTGAAAGTTCCTGTTTCCTGTGGAGATACCTACTTTCTCTATTTTGTGTATGGCACAGCAAAAGCAAGGATCAAGTCATGAAGTATTTCAACTAGGCAAGCAGATATGTCTTTTTTGCAGCTTATTTGGTTTTGCCATCTTACAGCTGCTTTATGTGTTAAGAGCTTAGTATAATTATAACTGGAGAGAGCACACTTTACTGAATTCCAAAGTATGATGGCCTATGATTTTTATGAGTGAGTGATGATTTATGGGGTGTTTCTTTGTTTGTTTTAAACTGGTCCTTCTCAGCACAGGTGGGCTGTTCTCTTTGCCAGCAGCTCCACAGTGAAGGAGTCTTGAAAGCCCAAGGGGGAGAGACTGAAGGTATGTTATGTTACATGTTCAGAGAAGAAGTCCTGCTGTAAACAGAAGGGTGGAGATGGTAAAATGGCCTGTGAATACTGTGAAGAAGTTTAAACAGGAACAGACTTCTGAATAGTTGGGCAAAGAACCTTCCTTGGTGGTATTTGAATATGGAGATGGTGGTAAGAACAGAGAACCAAGAGGTAGGAAGCCTTCTGTGTGTGGGAGATGACAGACTATGCTGAGGAACTGAGCCAGGGGAAAAAGGACATATAAATTTTTAAGTGGTTATCAATGTTATCTATGGTTATCTAGTTTGACCATCTGCACAGCACAGCACAGGATTGTACCTGCGTTGTAACCCCAAGATCAAGGTTTGGTAACAGTATTCAGCATTCAGAGATAAATTGTGCTGCTCATTCTTTTGATTCAGACTGTTCTGCTCACAAAGCCCTAATTCAGCACTTGTTGCATTGTCATCTATTCACTCATTAAAGATTCTAAATAGTATTTCGATTTTCCTGTGTCTTTATCAAGCTAAAGTGATTTTTTTCCTTTTTGGGTTTTTTTTTTTTTTTGTCTTAAGAGCAGCACATAATTTTTTCCTGCTGTTGGCAAAACAGGAAAAATGATGACAAACAGTAACATTTTGTGGTAAAATGCTATTACTGGCATCAATATTGTCATTATCAGAAGAACAGCAATGTAAGAGACAGAAAAACCATTGCAATGTCCTTTTGCTCAAAGCAGAATTTAGGAAAAAAAAATCAATTTCAGAAATAAATGAGATTTCCCAAAAGTCTTAATTGGGATGGTTTACCAGAATGGTAGAGTTTTTCTTCATCCCAACAGGCTGACATTGCACGTTTTGATTTGAGTACAATCACTTAGAAATGCTATTACAAGTGCTACAGCACACAGAATCTGTTAATGGTATTAAGGACTGTGAGATTCTGAGGCTCGAATTAAGTATTGTCAATTTTAATCAAACCAACTTTTCATACAAAATCTTAGCTATTCTTCCTCCAGTTCCCTTCTCTAAGATTGCATTTTTCTCATCAGCTTCCACAAGACAGCAATGAGCCATGGAGAGGGAAATGCCATCACAGCAATGGAGACTTTCAGGTTCTTGAGCAGTAATATCACTGGAGCAAAACTGAGTTTGTGTGCTTGGCTTGGCTGCTTTGAAAGGCCCTCCAAGAAACTTCTTACCTTCAGGTTCCTGTGAATATTTGTTTTTCTAAGTAGCAGACTTTACTTTTTGTGACTTCATGCTGTGACTTAGAACATTCAGCATTGGGAGATGGTGTTCAGGGACACATCAAGAATAAAACTCATGCAGCATGACCTGTTCTGGTCATTCTTGCAACACTTTCAAGAAAATATGCCTGAAAATATGCCTGAAAATGTCTTGCATCCTTCTAAACAGAGTGCTGTGGTCTGCTCATTGTTTTGGTAAAGTAATTGCAAAGACTTTGTTTCTTGTGCATTTTGTTAAAGCTTCTGTTCTGAAGCTTTTAAACAATTGTTTCCTCAGTACTGTTTTTATTCCAGTTTTAGTGGTATTGTATCTGTTACCTTAAATACCTTTGAATTACACTGTAGTGCAAGACAGAGAAACAGGCATCTCACACATTGGTGTGTTATGGTCTGTGTATTTAATACTAGAATTAGACTGTCAGTTGAACAACTTATTGTCCACAGAGTTCAAAAGATTTCTTTTTAAAATAAATGCATATAGTTTTTCTTAATTCTGTAAGAAGCCTCTTTTTCCTTTATAATCCCTGTTGAGATGTCACTGATGATATTGTATTGATCCACTAAAAAGGTTTGTGGTAAAGCTTTTTACTTGATGTAGACTGTCTTTTTAATTATAGCTATGCCAGGATGCTGTACAGAACTCTGTAGTTAGGGTTGTGTCAGCACTTACATATGAGATCTCTCATTTTTATCAGCGACTTAGTGCTGACAATAAAAAATTGCTTTGAGGAAAAGCATAGTAAGATCTTAGCCTTCAGGGTGAGTTGGTAAGAGTTCACTGTATTAAAAACTATTCAGATGAATCTGAGTTAATGAAAGGTTAGAACCTTCTCTTTTACACAGAGACTCACTATGTGTGCTTGCAGCTACTGTTTTAAAATTATTTTTTAAGGCTTTGTTTTCATTACTTGAGGTCCTGCCATTCAGCATCTAAAAAAGCAGCAGAATTCAATGCTCTCTTCCTCTGGACATCTCTAAGGGATCTACAGCAGTTCTTGAACCTGCCTGCCTCTTTGTCTTGGTTCCCCCCTGCCTCCTCTTCCCCTTCTCCCAAGCCTGCAGTTGCTCTGAGCAAAGGACCTAGCAATGAATGATGGCTGTCTCACTGGTGTTCTGTTTTTATATTTACCAAATGTTTGATCCCACATGAGACAGAAACATGTGCAGAGGGGTATTTTCTCCTTATTTTAAAAACATACAGCAGCTACTGTAGAACAATGTGTCTCATGCTACAGACTGATGCTGTTGTATGCTGGCTCACAGTCCAGAGCACAGAGCTATTCCCTCATGATGGGAGCCTGAGTGAACAGGATTGATTTGGTTTTTCCCTAATGGTGGTAGTGAGAGTGCCTGCAGTGCCCACCCTTTGTGGGAAAGGGAATGGCTTGAGCACTCAGGGCTGGGTTCAGTTCCCACTTGTTCCTGCAAGGGTGGAAGGGCTCATCTCTCCCTTTTCTAGAAGAGTGCTGAGAAATTGTTTGAGTAATGGCATCTTCCATCTCTGTTGTGGTGTGTAGGCCACTGTGTGGTTAAGGAGGAGAGAAAGGCAGAAGAAATGTGATTTTGCAGGCTTAGTATGCTTTGCCCTGGGTTTGGGGAAGAGATGTCCAAGCACCAGTCTGCTCCCTGTGTTATTTCCAAATTTTCTCTCTCAAAAAATTAACAACTGTATGGGAAAAGTAGGACTAAAATACAGCTTTCCCTAGGAGCTGATATCCTAGAGTAATCATCCCTTCTGTTATTCTGTCCTGTTAGCTTAGAATGCTGTAGTGAGGAGAAAGAAATGCTGGTTTACATATCCCTCATCAGATTTTGCTCTGATAATGCACATGTGTATCTTTGTTAATTTCACATCTAACTGAGCCTGACATACTGACCTTATGATGTTTTGATTTTTTTTTTGCTTTGTTTGTGGTTCATTGATAGGTGTCAGGCTGGTCATCAGGCCTTCCTGGGATGGGAAGATGCTAGAGGAAAAACAAACATATTACCAGCACATTCAACTGTTGATGAGTACAAAAACTGAAAAGAAGAAATAAAAGAGATGTAATGCTCCAAAAAACTAAATTTAAAGAGTCAGAGTTGTCATAGTCCAAAGCACAGCTGCTCTACATTGCTACAGATACAAGTCTGGATTTCACAGGAACTTGCTCTCACATTTAAGTTCAGTGTAGCTGACCTTGCTGGCCAGGTCTCTGACAGAATCTCACTTTCACCTGTTGGTTGCTAAGATAAAGCAGTTCACTATGAAATGTACAAACATACCATTGCATTGAGCAACCTGGAGAACATGTATAAATACACCTTATTTCCATTCTGTGGGCATGCTGATGGACTGTGAGGGCAAAAATTGGAGTGTGAGACTGTTGTAATGAATGTGCGGGAAGAAGTTGGACTGACAAAGTAATGAGATTTTTTATCCTTTATTTACCTTTCACTATTCAAAGCCCTTTTCTAGGGAAGCTTATGTAATAAACATCACTTTATAAATGGGAAAACAGAAAGAGGATGAAGGTTTTTCTTCAGACCCCTGGCAAATCTGAGCATGGAAACCAAATCTCCTCAAAATGTATTCAGTTTTCCCACTAGGTCACATTTTCTCCCCATAGTATTTTCTTTGTGAGGAAAGCACAGAGAAAAGTCTCAAGTGACTGCAAGATGGCAAAACATTTGTAGGGGTATTCCAAGTGCCTTAAAAAGTTGATCCCCATTTCCTGTAACTGGAGACATAAGGCACAAGGAAGATAGTGACTTGCTGAAATTCTCTCATTTGGGATAAAAATCACGATTGTTTCCTACCTTTTAAACGCATTTAACAAAATGGTCTCTGTAGCCTCTTGGACCTTATTGCTTCAGTTTCTTTTGTGCCACATCTTCACAAGTATGAGTTCAGTGTCTTTGCCAGCCGTTGGGAGCTGTGTGCCAACTAATGCAGCTGTCACTTGATTATTTTTTTTCCCCCAAGCTTTTTGGCTCCATCTGCTTGCCTGGTCACTTCCATTGTTTGCTTTCCATTTCCTACTGTGCTGCCTCCCAGATGCACAGTTGTCAGTAATAGTCAGTTTGTGCCTCTCCCTGCCCCCAGTCTCCCCAGAGGATGCAGATTACACCTTTCCTTCCTCTGAATGCCTATGCCCATACTCACAACTCAGGATGGAGAGCAGAAGAGACTTCCTGAACATGTCATAACTAATGTATACCAAAGCATTTTCCATCTGCTTTCCACCCACAGCTACAGCTATTTCTCACAGTATCTGCAGTGACAACAAAATATTTTTCTTGATCAGGTTTTGGTTAAGTAGCATAAATTGAGGAAGAAAGGAAACAGACAACATGGACTGAAGGATATATGCAGGAGCTGGGAAAGGAGTTGTGTTATTTATTTATCTTAGAGGTATAACCACCCCTAATTTTGAGTGGTAATTTACTGATGGAAGATTAGTCATTAATTATTTTTTCTAATTAAAAGGATCCCTTGCATATCATAAGCAAATCAAGATGTTGAAGTGTGCAGATCATGCACATTGCTAAGTTGGTGCAGAGCATCACAGTAAGTTTTATGAGCCAGCTGAATTTGAAACAAAACATGAACTGGCAAACCACTTAGCCTACTTCAAGTGAATACTATGGATAGATTCTACCTGCTGCTTTGGCTTGTTTGATGCTCAATTTTATTTATCTATTTATTTTAATTATCTATATGTGTCTATATATTTACTTGTAGTTGATTTGGTGTCAATTTTTGTTTGGGAGCTCAAGAAAGCAGCAACAACTGGCAGTTACAAACTCATTAAGTTTTGCAAGTTTTATTGGTCTGAGAAGTTCTTTGTTTCATTGTTGTAATCATGATTTTTTTTATCTTGCTTATGTGTATGTAGACAGCGCCTTTTAAATGTCTCATAAAAATTTTCTTAGGATCACATGGGTGCATTGAAGCCTATACATAGGTTGATTTTTAAGTAATTTGTGTATCTTGGTTAACATTTTGCACATTTGGCAAATTTTTTGCATCAGAAGAATGAGTAGTTAACATGTATTGGCTGTATTTTATCTTTGTGGAGTTTCTAAATGCATTGAGTTCCAAGAGAAAATAATAAAACTGCATGTAAGGATATTTATTATCCTGTGGAGACAAAAAATACCACCCTCCAGGTTGATTTTTACTAGAAATGTGGAGTTAATCTTTTCCAGACTGAGATGTTTCTGGCCATTTGGTGGCCATACCTTCCACTGGGGACAAACTCACAGGAAAGGCATCTTTCTTTATGAAGAACATAATGAGTTTTTATGTGTTTCAGTGCCAAAGTCTTCCTCAAACCTGTTTCATGCCACACATAACATGAATCTTATCACTATTGTGTGTTGCCAGTATGGTTACATTAATTATTCTTCCATCCCTGGTAGTACTCCTCTTTCAAGTTTCTTGTGGACCTTTAATTTTGTGACAAAAGTAAAATAGCAGCCTTCTATCTGTGGAAGAGTGTAGGCAAAGAAGTACAGTGAGTTTTGTTAGAAACTACATTTAATGGTTCTGAGCTGTTGCATTGACTCGGTGACCCTACAAAGGTAGCAACACTCAAGTGGATTATGGAATGTTTCAGATCCTTTATGATCCCATGGCATCTCAAAAAAATCCCCAAACAAAACAATGCCCCCACTACCAGCAAGGGAAAATCAGTCATGAATCTTGTTCTGAGAGAGCAAAGATGTAAAATGTGTATTAATATGTTAGAGATATTAGCTAATTTTATAGCAGGAGGTTTGATGGCTGTAAGCACAGGAAGACAAATCTTGGACCTTAGTTGTTGCATCACAACTGGTGCACAGAGTGGCTGCTTGTGGAATAGTGAGTTGCAGAACTGCTAAAATCCAGTGGCATCGGATTCTTCTAACTTAAGGAACAAATCATCCTCTCATCTTCTCATGTAGGAATCACACTTCCAAAATTTCCTATGTGTGCTAGGAAATTCCACATACTGACTGAAATGGATGCTATTCCAATGTGTGTAGCTGACCTTTGATTCTCAGAATTGAAATTCTAATGTAGGAATTATGGAAAATAGTGCATACTACCAGTACCTGCTTGTGGGAAGAGCTGAGAAATAAAGAAGTGATGGTATTTCCTTGGCTGTCTAAGTGTTACAAACTTATTTTAGCTGTAGTCTGAAAAGGTCTTTTATTCATACAAGTAGCTTTACAGGTGATTGTGAGTGCTTCCATGAGCAGGAAAATGTCAGTAGCTGACAACTGAAATCTTGTGCCATCAGTTGCAGAGGGATGGCTGTGGTAAATGTCCCAATGACATATATTATATAAGGTGTAATTAGGTGACAGATGGTGTCAAACTTCACTTGCAGTTGGCATAGTTTTTTGAGAAGGGAACAGTAAGGACACACTGGTATTTTTGTGCTTTATTTAGCCACTTCTATTCACATACCTTCAGATTTTGTACATTTACTCATGCTGTTTGAAGGCAATTACATTTTGGTTTTAACAAGCATGTTCTCAGATGGTCAGTTAAGTATCCTTGATGCTGAGGAAGGCAGATACTACTGCTGTATAAATTTAGACTTATTTTTAAATGTGTAAGTATACAGTGGTTATTGTATCTTGACAGGCCATCTATCACATTTGCAGGATTGACATTCCTACAACCACGAGTCCACTATTTTCCATGTGTAAAACTTTCTATGCCTATAAATATAGGCAAGTACTGTTAATATGTGAAGACATTTGTCTCTTTATTTGGTTTGTATTAGTGATTGTATTGATGACTGACAAACAGCTTCTAGTATCAGGCAAAATCTGTCACTAATAGAACATTTTATTTTGTTTTCATGCAAGGATTGTAGTACAGTCTTAACATTTTCTCAATTAGAATAAAAAAAGACATTATTTTTGGTATTTTCTGTTCTTTTAATTTTATAAAATTGATTGCTGTCCCAAGGTAAGGTTTTTTGCCTCTACTAGTCACAATGAGTGCCTATGGTTTGTAATCTTTACATTTCAATTTGCTTTTACTCATTTATTTCATTAATAACTCTCCTTGGATCCTGTGCTGATGTGTCATATCAGCTCTAAATAACTTAGCAAAGGAACCTATGCAAAGGTAAATAGACTTCTGCAGCTTTTGCATGATGTGAAACTTGAATTGGCCTTTAGTAACCTGTACATTTCAAGGTCATATACATATTTACACCAGCCTGTATTGGGTATGTCAAATAAGAGGGGTTTAGAGAGATGAACACTTTTTGAAAATACTTCCTTATAAATGCTTCAGCTACTTTAGACATTAGTTAGCCTGGTTAGTGAACTTCAGTGGCTGACTGATTTAACATCTTGTTAGTTTCCTGTATGTATTTCTTGTCCTAACAATGTTGGTGGTATGCTGCAAGGACAATGCTGGTTGGACTCCATCTCTATTGTTAGAGAAGCTTTAAATATTATTAAATTAAGGAATTGAGTTCTTGGCCTTTATGACAGTTTTCCTCTTCTTGGTGCACAAAGCCAATTTATCTTGAAGCATAAAATAAACAACCAAGTACTAATGTTATGAAGTGTCCCTTTCTGCTTGTTTCAGCTGTTACTAAATATAAAAATTGATATGCTGGAACACTTACTCCTGTGTTGTCGTCTTTCTCCAAGCCTTGCATAATACAGTAAATCAATAATGCACTTTCTTGCCTACGGGCGCTGAACAGATCTGATCCTGTTTACTCTGTATCTAGTAATGAATTATCTATAATTCCTCTAAGACCTTACACTGTAGAATTTATTCTATGCTTCAGGTTTTTCTCCTTCCTATCCCCTTATGCTTAGTTCACTTCTAGTTTTACACTGCCACATGTATTTGGAATAGTCTCTGTTGTGATACACAGCTTCCAACTTCACCTTGCAATTTCTTTTCAAAGCACAATTTTTCTGTGATCTCATCTACTCCCACTTTCCTGTGTTGCTGCTTCTAATTTTCTAAAACAGTAGTGGGTGAACTAATAAGCAGCATATCAATCCCATTACAAGCAGCTAAATATATATCTTCTGTCCTTGGTTTGAGATTTGTGAATTCTGTTGAGCAAATACTGATCTTTAGACAGTATAGATGATGGACTCCACTGTACCAGAGCCACTTGGCTCATTTCTTCTGGAAAGGAACACATGTATGAATAGTGATAGATAGAATAGATCCTGGTTGATATTTGTCAAACATGTACTTGGAGAAAGGACTTTCCCTATGAAGGACAAACAAAAGCACCTGCTTTTGAATTTCATGTTTATGTACTGGGTATGAAGGTTATTGGTAACTAATTTGGAGGTGATAATATGCATCTTAAAAAACAAAATGTGGGGTTGTTTTATTTCTGCAGATCCAAAAGACTTGAATAGACTTTCAGAAATGCACTGAGGCAGAGCAGCACTGAGCATTTCAGTCATGGGGAAAGTATAGTGAAAAGGACAGAGGTAATATGTGAACAAGCAGGAATAGAATAATTTCCTACAGCTTTTTTTTGGATATGTTAGCACTTGGAAAGATATGTCATTCTTTCTTTGGGTTTTCTTTTAAGAGAAAAAGTAGAGCTTTTACAGACTTCTTCATTACCATCTTTCACTATCCCTGCTGTTGTTCATTACTACTGAAGCATACAGTCACTGAAGCATACAGTAACTGAGCCTGCAGTCCCTGCAGAACCAAATAACTGAATGCTCAAATCCAGCTGCAGATGCTTTTCAAAACAAAGGAACTTCTCTCCATGTATTTTGGACTCTCGTTGTATCGTATAAACTTTTATAAGTATTTTATAAAATACAAATGAACACATTATCTGCAAGTGTTGATTTTTGGTCAATGTCTGGATGATTCCAAGTCACTCTTGAAACAGTGTATGGCTCTGCTGCTACCAGGACAGAAGAGATTCAGTTGGCATTTTCTTTCTTCTACTTTATTACCACATCTGCAAATACTGGAAATCTGTAGCTGTTTCTACATTCAGCTGTTCATCTGTTTCAGCTGTTATCTTTTTTGCTCATTGATGAGGATTTGGTAAGAGCAGCATGTACTCTTGAACAATTCTATTTTACAGATAAAAATTCCTAGTTCTTCTACCTTCATAGATCTTCCATGCATCTATGATCTGCTAAAAAAAAACTAAAACCAAACCAAGTCCAAGAAAATAAATGAAAATATAAACACCAAAAACCCCAAACAAACCAAAAAGGTAGGAACGTTCTTGATGACGTTCCATTCCTTGAAGCATGCTCTAAGTTCTGTCATCAGCTTGAATAGTGGAGTTGTCCTGTCCACATGTCTGCATCTCAGGCTCCCCCTGATTGCTTTGCTTTCTTCTTGTAGATAAAAAATGCTAAAGCAAAAATTTTTCACTCAAACCTTCTCGGAGACGTGAGTAACAAGAAGTGATGGCAGAACAGAAGTAGGCACATGTGAATGCAATGTAGTGGTAGAAAACATGAAAACATTTACCTTTAGAAGGACCTTCTTTATAGTTCCAGTTGTGAAATGCATTTGCCCTTGCACACACATCTCCTTGAGCCCACTGATGATGGGATTGGTGATACCTTTTCTGATGGTCTCAGTGTATTTGCAGGCTTGTTTTATATTTTGTTAAATTTCTGAGGTTATTGGAACAACTTAAAGAAATTAAAAAAAACCCCAAGAACAAGAAAACCCCTTTTCAGAATTGAGAGTAAATCTGGAAGCAAAGCACTCTGTCCAACTAGTAAATTCTGTGGTAAATTTGCCATCTGCAAATAGACATGAACTTTTCTTCTCCCTTGAAGTTATCTGTCCTCATGAGCTTTCTCAGGATGTTCACTTATGAAAGTGACTGCTAAAGAAGCAGGAAGCCCATGAATTGTAGTAGTGAGATAGGATATTTCTGGCAATTCCAATTGACCAGTGCTCTTTTCCTCTTATGTTTACCATGAGGAAAATAACAAACAAATAATTTTGTTGCTTGGAAAATATTAAATGCTTTTAATTGTGTTTACAGTTTGTTCTCTGATTAAATAAGGGAAGTGCTAGCAGTTCATTTCTACATATCACTTGTAAGGTACTTAGCATTTCTGAGAGGTGTGTTTTGTCTAAAATTTCGTAGATGCCAGCTACTTTGTAAGACTATGTGTGAGATCCTTGGCTGACCTTTGGTGGGTCTTATCAGCATGGGGAAACTGTGGAACAGAACAGAGCATGAAGAGAGCTGTTGCTCTCTGAAGAGAGCTGTTGCTACTTTCCCAGGTGAATGTGACTGGGCCATAGCAGGCATTGAGTTCAGGTTCAGCTGGGCCAGCTGCAGGTTGTGGCTGCATGCTGCCTGCCCTGTGCCCCTGAAGTGGATTGTTCACCTCTAATCTGTGCGTGGAACTGCTCTTGTGAGTGCTTCCTAATCTATTTCAGGCAAAATGAATCTGCTTAGCTGGGACTTTAAACTTGTAAGATAACCTGGCTCATTCTGACTGAGGCGGATTAGTGATGCTTATGTGCGCAGGTGCGCCAGGAGATCTGGTTGGATGCAGGGATAAGCAGGCTGGGTGTGGGAGGCTGAGCCTGTGCCTCAGGAAGAGTGTATGCATGTGTCTCTACACTCCTATTCTTTCCAGAAGTCCCTTTAAATAGCTTATTTTAATGTGTCAGGAAGTGTGCTTTGAAAGCGAAATAAATCTTGTGCAGAATAATCATGCTGGGATGCTTGCTGAGTGCTTGTTTTCTATTAGCTGCTAGTCCTTACCTATTTTAAACTTAATATATGACTGCTTTTTTGCAATTTTATCTAATTCAATGATCTAGGATTTCCCAATGCTGCTGGGTTTAGTCCTCGTATATCTCTAGGTATAAAAAGTTCAATGAATATTTCGGTTTCCACTGGAACTGTGTGCACACAACTATGAAGGAGAAAGACTAACTAAATGAATTTTCAAAAATATCTATTTAAAAACTGCTGTCAGGCTTCTTAAGTTGTTTTTTTTATATTTCAAAAATGTCCTACTAGAAAGTCCTCTGAAGCTTTCTTCCATTTTTCTCTGTTGGATAACTAAGAGAATTTCTGTGCAAGCCGATAGAAATCTCATGCTTTTTTGAGGTTGGTAATGGGATCTCTACTAAATCAACCATTTGTCACTGATGGATGGTGCCTGCATCTGAGCTGTTTAGTATTTCCATGCTGGGGTATGGATGATGGAGCACTCATCATCCAATCTCTATTCCTTCACCAGTGACAGAAACATCTAGTAATGCCCAGCCTGCTGTCCTGCTGCCATGAGCTGAACATATTCCAGATGTTAGGACTCATCAGAAAAAGTCTCTGGAATGTGTAAATTTATCACCTGGGATTGAATGGACATGGGATCAGACTTTTAGGTTGCCACCTCCTGTCCACTTTTAACAAGTCCTTTAAAGCAGATCCAGATTTGTTGATTTCAGATTTTTTTTTTTTTCTGGTGAGCCCTAGAGCTGGGAGTGTCAGATGTTGCTCCCTGTGTTTCAACTCCAAGCCAGATGTGCAGCAGGCTTTCTTTCCTCTCTACCCCTACCCCTGAGACTCAAAAATCAAGGAATGCAAGACTAACCAGGCAGTCTGTGGAAACTGGCTTTGGGTCAGAAGTTCCAAGAAGAACCACAATAAATTTACGCTGATCAGTAATTTTAAAATGGTCAGTTCTTCAACAGAGAAGTGAACACTGAGTGCAGGAGCTCCTGCTGAGAACAGCCATGTTCCTGAAACTGTTGGTACTTTCCGTGTCAAAGTAGTTGTTTAACATATACCAGAAGTGCCTAGAAGAGCTTGGGGGTTTGGGGTTAATGCCCACCTGTGAGGATGAGATGTCTTGGAAACATCCTTGATCTCACTAGTGTCTGAGGAAAAAGTGCAGATCTGTAGACCTCATTGGTGCCATTACTCCGCGTTGACTGCGATACCTTTGAGAATGGTTAGGAGCTCTGTGGAAATGGATTTCAGTACATAAACCCTGCTCTATTACAAGTAGAAAATACATTCTTGCTAGACTTTGATAAAAATCTATGAGGAATTTACCAGGAAATGAAAGCATTTCTTAGAGACTAGTTTCTTTCCAGGATTCTTACTGAAGAAAGAAAGAAAATTGGTGTGCTAAGTATTTCCCAGGTGTTGAGATGATTGGAATGAAAATGGAAATACCTTTAAAAGTTCAGCTGTATTTTTTGTAGTGTTTTATACTTCATACCTAATCATTGCTTCAAAGCTAGTAGCTGACTCCTGTGTCTTGGTGACTAAAAAGTGGCTTCTGAACTTTGGGCAGAATGGTACCATTTGCTAATCATCCACACATCTGAGAACATGGAAGCCCATGTGTAGATTATAAGAAAAATTAAAATACACACTGATGTGAAGGCTGTGAGGGATGACTTGAACTTCACATTGCCTGTACTATATTCTGTTTTCCTCAGTGGAGTACTAGATCTTTTGAAAAATGGAGCTATTTAGTGAGAGAGCCTTACAGTTACTAAAAGCCTTTTTGGGCTGCTTCAGTGAGAAAGTTACGGTAAGGTCCATTTTGCAGCCTTCAAGCTATGTCATAGGACATAACCCAATCAGCCAGGTTTTCCAGTAAGAACAAATATAAATGCCCTGTTTTCAATGGTGCTCTTGTTATCAACAACCAATGTATTATTCAGAAAGTCATCCAATATGCCTTTCTATCAGTAGAAACAGTTGGAGTGAAATGCATCTGTTTGCAGCTGGACTGTTTCACACATCACTCTTACATAGTAGTGATAAAACAACATTCTGAATTATCTGGATAATGGCCTCAAAATTTGAATTAAATCAGTTATTTTACAAATTTTGTTTTTTCACAACTTTTCTAGGTTAGAAAATAAACGATCAATCCAACAATATACTTTGTGTGTGTTCAGTGCATCCAGAGCTCTGTTCTTTGTTGTCAACAAGATTTGACTTTTCCCTTGCCTGTTGTGTTGTGGGTTCTTGTGGCACTTAGGAGACACACCATCTTGTCCCAAAGATTGTACCATCTCAGCTGCTTTGGATTTCCACCTATTACCAGCAATCCAGCAAATTTCTCCTTCTGAATATCAGTACTTCACTAGGACCTGAGCAACTATCTACTTGCTTCCAAAATATGCTGGTCTCCAATATCCACAAGGCAGCTGTGTGGCATGGCAAGTGACCTTTGTGAAGCCCAGTACATCTGATGTAGCAGCAAGTGCAAGCACCAGGTTTGGCTGGGGAGTGCTGAGGTCTGTGTTTGATCAGTACAGCTGATGCTGCTTAGCACTGTCTGGGAGAGACAGAGACTGCTCTTCACCTACAGGAGTCTTTAAAAATCAGGAATATTGATTAGCCTACAGTAAAGGTGGATCAAGGCAGTGATGTGGGAGACTGTTCCTCTTTGCAGCTGCTCTTGTGTTCTGGGCTTATTGTTGGGAAGAAACTGTCTTAGCTCTGCATGCCTCTTTCCACACAGGCATGAGAAATGATGCCAGCTGTGGTGAGCTAGTGGGTTGGTGACTCTGACAGTAGTCAGGTTTAGATCCATAATGCCAGCAGCAGAGTATGCCTTGCTTTAACTGAAGAGTACAGCTTCAAGTTTATGGGTGTTTATTTCACAGTGGTGTAAGATGTTAATTGGTCCCTAATCAGTACCCATCTCTGCTGGAAAGGTGTAAGATCTGCTGTCCTTCAAACAGTTCATATCTGTCATTCTTAACCCAGTGCCAGCAACACCATATACATTAGAGGAAACTGGTGAGATATAATTGATTTGAGTATTTTTTTTCTGGAATGGTAAGGGGGGGACAATTTATTTTGGTGAAGCTCCACTGAAAATATTCTGTGGCAGAGCAGTAACAGCATCTTAAATGACATTAGTCACTGAAAAGAATCTCTGTAACCTGTTTTTCATCCACTCAAATTACATTACCAATTTCTAATTTTAAGATTGTTTCTATTTGTCTGCATCAGTGTCTCTTTTATTTGGTAGTTCAGGTACATAATTTATTTGATAACTGTATACGTGGTCAGTGCTTTACTGCATTGAACATTGCTCTCTTTACTGCTTGTAGTTACATCACCTTTCCTACTAGGAAAATGTTGTAGAGCAAAACCAGGGGATATTAGAGTTGATGGCTTTGTAGAATTGGAAGGAAAGTTTGAATGCCTGCCTGACATAAATATTGTAGGCCACCGTACATTCTTATCTACCTCTGGTCGTGCAAATACAAAACCTTACTTTCTAGGTCCCAGAAATAATTTGAGCAAAGAAATCTATGTTTCTGTAGGTTGTTAGCAGATGTCCTGCTGCTGAATCATACTGCTTAATCAGTTACTGAAATAAAATTGTCAGAGAACCATTTTAAGGGCATTAAATCAATAACAATAATTGCAACCATTTCCATTTCTCCAGTGGAGCCTGCTAAGAGTCTGTTTGGGCCAGGGCCAGATTCTTTTAGACAGGCTGGGATATCATCTTCCTTCAAACCTGGCACTCACTCATGCTGTTTGTCAGCAAGTACCTTGTTGTTCTGCAAGGTCAGATTTTAAATCTAGTGCCATAAAGCTTCTCTGTGACACAGAGAACATAACACTTAGGAACCAATGTGTGCTAGGCAGTGTTCTGGAGATGTGAGGTTAATGAGAAGGCATTTACTGTTTTTTAAATGGCATGTGGAGACTGTAATTGGTTTGGATTTTTTTGTTTTGTTTTGTTTTAAATTAGACACTAGAAAAGGGAATGGGTTCTGCTGTGTTCTGGTAGTATGTGACCTTGTTTTACTTATGTCTTTCTACTGATGAAGATGCTGAAAATGCAGACAAACCAGTGTATTAGCAGATTTCAGCAAGTCTGGTAAATGCTGCCTGTATGTTTCTCTTTGTATTTCTTGTAAAAGTAGAGAAGTGCAGATCAAAGGATCTTCCTTATCAGATGTTGATGCAAAGGCATTTAACATGTTTCATTGACTTGCTCTGGAAAAAGTACATAATTTGGAGTTCATCTTTGAAAGTACAGCATTCAGAATGGAGAGAGTATTGCTCAGTGGATACTGCAAAAATCTGATATAACATTCACAGCTGAACACTTTGTAAGATATGAATTGGTACTGCAGACAGATAGGCTTTCTTCATAAAATATATATTGCTCCTCGTTCTTTTAGAGCAACCTTGTAGGAATAAGGCTGAGCTGTAGTTTTTCGCACCAAAATACACCAGTGTTTATATCTTGTGTTGCTTGGATGAGGCATGTTTTCTGCCCCAATCTGACCACAGCTACCTTTTCTTATCTCAGAAATTTGGTTTATAACTGGTGAATTAAACACAAATGAGAAATGCCTTTGTCTGTCTTACGTTACCACCTTTTACTCCATTCTGCTTTAACAGTACTGATAGAATTACTGATGTGTTTTTTTTTATCCCTAGCACATAAGACAACATGGTAGCTGAATCAGAATGGGTCAGATTGGAACAGACCATGGTGGGTCATCTGGTCCAACCTCTCTGCTCAAGCAGGGCCATCCCAGAGCACATGATGAGGGAGACTCCACAACCTCTCTGGACCATCCATTCTGGTGTGTGGTCACTGCACAGTAAAGAAGTTCTTCCTCATGTTCTGGTGGAACTTCCTGTGCATCAGGTTCTGCCCAGTGCCTCTTGTCGTGTTGCTTGGCACCACTGAGCAGAGCCTGGCTCCATCCTCTTGGCACCCTCCCTGCAGATACTGGCAGACATTGATGAGGTCCACTCTCAGTTTTCTCAAGGCTGAACAGGCCCAGTTCTCTCAGCCTTTCCTCCTTAGAGAGTGCTCCAGTGTCCTCATCTTCTTTGTTGCCCTGCTCCAGGAGCTCCATGCCTCTCTTGTCCTGAGGAGCCCAGAACTGGATACAACACTCCAGGTGGCCTCACCAGGGCTGAGCAGAGGGGCAGGATCACCTCCCTTCCCCTGCTGGCAATGCTCTTCCTAATGTACCCAGGATACTCTTGGCCTTGTACTTCAGACTTTTTTTAAAGAATAGGCAACTGAAACAGGAAATTGTGATAAAAATTTTGGGCAGTAGCCTCAAATAAGCATTGTCAATTGTGGATCTTAAGGTAAAATAGGTTGTTGATAACTTGGAAAGGCTTGGATGTTTAATTCTCTCGTCATCTCGCTTAGAACAATTAAAAAAAGTGTAAAGTTCAAAAGAAGGGAAGGCTATTTAGTATTAGTAGAATATTCTTAATTTTTACCATAACCTTATAGTAATTTCTAGGAGGTTACTCTGATACAGAAACCTGCAACTGAACAAAATAGTGAGACTGGACTTCTTACGGCATAACGTGCATTTCTTCTCCTTTACATCATTAATCATTATTAAGAGGCTCAAAAATACTGTTCTGTGCATTGAAGCTTCTGGGGAGTAAAGTGAGTTGATTATTCTTACTTATTAGAGGTGGTATAAGAGCTGCTTGAAAAAGGGATATTTACTTCAACTGTTTTTAATCACCCAGAGAAAAATGTTCTTTAATAGCAGTCACAGCTCTTGATTCTCACTTTTCTCAGCTTTAATTCTGCTGTCATCTTCTTTTTAACCACTAGAATGCCTTTCAGTGTAAAGGGTATATATGTTCCCATCTGTTTGTGTTTTGTTCCATATTAGAGGACTCTTTTCTCTAACAGCTCTGAGGTAGGGGACAATTTGGTACTTGGTGTTAATTTCCTGCCCTTCCCCCAGTTTTCATATAACTAAATTAATTTTAAATTTGACTAAATTTTGCTGCTATTTGTTCTCAAGGTCTGTTAGCTCACTTCAGTTAAAGATGACATGTTTTGGTCTATCTTTTTTGCCCTGTATTCTAAATCACCTTTTTTTTTTGTTTGTTTGTTTTGTTTTTTAATGTCTCTGCTCTTCTGTATGTCTGCTTGTTTGTGCTGCATTTCAGCAACATTTGAGTTGTAGTTTTAGTCCAAGAAATCACGTTACCATTTTACCAGAAGCTGATGCCAGCCATCTGGTAAAACTGCAACTCATATTAGCAAAACCTATAATTTCAGGAAATGTACCCAAAATTACTTTTATGATTAGTGGACAGGAAAGAGACTGAGACTGAAGTCAGTTGGGTACTTCAGAAATCATTTTGAGGTTTGCAGGCAAACATCTTAATGGCAGTGGTCTTGCTGCCAAATGCTGGTTTGCTTTTGCCTTCAGAATAGTTTGCATTAATAATGAGCAGCTCTGCTTGGAAGTTTTTCATGTATTACTCTTACAACTTAACTTTGTGAAGCAGCACCAGGCGAGGTGACAGTCTGTGTGAATGGATATGTAAAGTGGTTCAGCATACTGTACTGCTAAGGTTTTCCCACTGGAAATGCATCCCAGACCCAATGTTATGGATGCTGAAGAAAAATTTATGTTTAGGCTGTTTTGGCCGTGCAACACTAGCCTTTGTGTTAAGTCTAGAAGTTGTGAAATAAGTCTGCACTGAAACTAGGCAGGGTTTAATCAGCAGTTTGGTCATACTTTTTGTCTCTGTGTCACTGTGGGAGCAGAGAGGAGGTGACAACAGCTCTCTTTCATGTATATTCTCAGGAAGAGGCATGCAGCTCACCATGCCCTGGTAGCTGCACTTGTGCTGCATGTTCTGCAGTTGTTGAATGTATGTTTTAAACTATGATGGAGTAAATTTCTAATTTAAGACTTAAAGTGGTGATGAATTTGCTATCTTCCTAGTGAGCTATTACAGTGAGTAATTATCCTCATAGTTAATTCCATTTGTATTTTTCTCATTTCAGCATTTAGTGATTGGATCTTGCTTCTTGTCTATTAGATGAAATCCTTGTTCACCTAGGCAGTTGGGAAGAATGGAGTTGTTTCTGCATAGTAATCACATTGCCTGTTTACATAAATAAATGTTACTGAATGGTAGTCCTAGACTTCATAGTTGAGATTTCTGGTTTCATGTGTTGGTACCTATGGCTTAATGTGTGTTAACTCAGAAGAGTTTGTCCATAACACAGTAACACTCCAGTACAGCTTAACCAAAGGTCTCTACTAGAAGGCCAGAGGTCCATCCTCATTGCTCCTCAGACTCTTTTCCTATGGATGAAAGACCTTGAGCAGTACAAAACTATCCTAAGCAGTTTTTGATCTGGGCAGCTGGGGAGGTCCTTGTATGCAGTGGTGTTGATGGTGCTGTAAAACTGACCCCAAGGACTCCTTTTATAGGGAATATAGATGGTCTAGTCTGGGGACAGAAAGGCATGTGAAACTGCAACAGAATGCATAGTACTACTGTGGAGATGTCAGGCCAGCTTGGAAAGCCCTCACAACTACCAGAGACCCACAAACTTCATTTACGTACCTTTTGAAATGAAGGTTGAATTCAACCCCAAAATTATCCAAACCTGTGAAGTTTTAAGGAGTGCTTAGTCTCCTTTTGCTCTGTAAGAGGATTCATAATCCTTTTTTGTAGAGAAATCCTTTATTACATGTGTATCTATCATGGAAGAGTTTGGATGATTCTGTTGGCCTTCACTAGGCAGGTATACAACAGCATCTTTAAATTTGAAAGGCGTATAAGAAACTGCCTGACTAGTTTTCTAAACTGAGAATTCTTCAGCCTACATGCTTCTCAAGTAATGTATCTAAAGATACTCTGTTTATGTTGTTTTAAGTGTGATCTAATGTTTGCTTTTGGCAAGAAACTCTTCCTTGTTCGTATGCACAGAAAGAGTAGTTTACATGAGGCTGAAATATTAACTGGCTGTTCTAAACTTAGCAAACAAGAATACTTCTGCTCTATCTCTAGTAGTAGTAGTGTAGGCTTCTTGTAGTAATCTAATTCATGGGGAAAACAATAAGCAAGCATTCATTAGTTATTCAGGTAAGAGTTTTCATTTGGAGAGGTAAAAATTTTATATAATACTAATACCAAGTAATGGTATAGTTGTCAAAGTGGAAAGGTTAAGACAATGCAGTTGAAAATTGTGTGCTTAGCTTTTATATCTTAGAAGTCCTTTCAATGGAAAAACAATCACTGCTTGATATTAAATGGCAGCATGCAGGATTTTAGGGAGGATTTGCCTGTTTTGTTTTTAATAGTTGCTGGAAAACTTGGCACCCTTTAAATAACTCAAGGCTTTTTTTTCTGCTTTTCTGAGGAAAAGGGGAGAGAAGCCTTTCATTAGTTCCACATGATAGTTAACTTGTCACATTTTACAGCTTAATCCTCCTTCTTTAAAGAGTTTTTAGTGAAAAGACAAACCAGCCATCTTCTGCATAACAGTCATTACTAATATAAATACTAAAAATAACATAATTATTTATATGAACACAGTAATATTGCTGATAATACAGATCTCCTCCTACTGTGGATTGTTGCCTCCCACGATATCTTCCAAAGAATGCAAGTGAGTTTATTCTACATTATATCCATTCACTATTCTTGATGAAAACATAACAATGCAAAATTAAAATTAAGGAGTAACTTCTGTACTTTTGCTGTAAGTCTTCCCTTTCAGGGAACTAAGAACTGTGAACAGTGTTCCTGATAAAGTGGCCTGAGCTCCCCACTTTCACAATAATACTATAGTGGTGTGTTGGTGTGTTAATAACTTGTCAGTTGGGAGACAGCTTTAAGGAAAAGGACTTAATTTTTTTTTTTTTTAATGCAGTTTTCTCATTAATGTGTGATGGAGCTTTCAACATTTTCCATATGGGTCACTTTCACATTTCCCTCTTATCTCCACCCCATCCTTGCCACAGCATTGTAATTCTCATTTTCTCATGTGTCAAATTTTGAGGTAAAAGCAGAACTTATGTAAGACATTATTCACTGATTATTTACTGTGATTATTTGCTTTCTTTTTGAAACAAGGAGAATGCAGGCATGTTTGGAAACACTTCAAATATGAGAATTAAATTCATTTCTTATGTACGAACAAGTGTTTATAGAAAGAAAAATCTCCTAAGTTTCTCTCTTCCTCTTATATGCTGAGTGTTTTAATATGAACATCAAGTCTCTATTAATACATTTTATAGCGTGATACTTTGTGCTAGAGCATTAAAACTCAGATTATCCCCTCTTTTAGCCAGAGCAGCCCTTGTGTTGAGAATGCACAAAGAGGGAAGAAAAGGCCTTTGGTTTAAAGCATTAAGATTTGATGCTCCTCTTGCTATTGCAAAGAGAATCTGTGGAATCCACATGAATTATAATACATCCAGGTTCTGTGTTTGTGTGTGCCTGAACCTTGTAGGTGGTTGTATGATACTTTACCATAATCTAAAGAATGTGACTGCTTGTAGCTCAGACTGTTTCTTCTAAACTCTTGCTTATGAAAGGTCTAGTCATCACTCTTCTACCTCTGATATTTCTTTATCAAGCCACTTAGCATAAATACTGCTAAATATATATAAATTCTTGAAGCATTTACTCATTTTCTAAACTGCTTTTTGTATTCTCATTTTCTAGTGGGTTTTGTGTGCTATTTCATATTTTATCACTCGTTAAATACTTTATGTATTTGTGCCAGAAGAGGGTAGGATTATGTGATAGATCTTTCATTCCCAGAGTTAAAGCAAAGTTTTCTTTTAAGTGGTTTCTATGTGTTTGTCCCCATAACTGATAGCAAGGGACATGGCTCTGTCATGCCCTCACTACCCATGTATTATCAGATATTGTCTCTCTTTTAAATAAATCCCTTTGTTTTCTGTGGGGAATGGTTCAGAATAAAGCAAAGTGTCTGAGACTGTAAAGTAGCACTGGAGGCTAAAGGGGATTGGGAAACTGAGGCATGGGATTAGAGAGGGAGCCATGTTCAGAGGCAGTCCTGGAAGAAAAAAGTAAGTTGGATGGTGGAATAGGGAGAGAAGGGGTCAAGTCTGTTGAAATAGGATTGTGGGGTTAAGAAGAAGCAGGTGAACAGGAGGCAGAGACCATGTGTGGTGGGAAACCTGAAGTATCTGTTCAGAAACATTCAGGAGAGGTCAGGACACCAGGACTTGGTGAAGAGTTTCAGCAGGTAGATGGAAAGTTGGGCCTGAATTTCAGTAGAGAGGGAGATAATTAGAATTGGCTGCAAAAGAAGATTAAATACAGCTGGACATAATTAAATTTAAACAGGAAACTTTAATTGTGGTATTTAAAAAATTTAATGAATACTAAATCTATTTTTTTTTGTTTGCTGTCAAATTTATGTTTGACATAAGTAAGTAATTAGAGGAGCACTTTGATTTAATGTATGTTGCTTTGACCACTTTGCACTGAATAAACAACATTAATTGATCATTAAAGTATATTGAGATTGTGAAAAAAGAGCAGGATAATTTCCAATACAACCAAAACGTTGCATGTGCTGCTCTGTTGAGTGTTTTTGGGAGGTTAATAGTAAAGCAGGAGCAGAGAATCTTTTTGGTTGCTATTTTGTTCTGGAGCTTGAAGCTGTAAATAATGGAGTTGACTTAGAGATTTGAGGTGTGTATGTGTTTGGAAGAAGCAGTTTATTGTTCTTAGAAAAAGCATGTGTTCTTGTAGAATGAGTTACATTGTCTATGATTTTTTTTTTTAAGAAAAGCTGCTGAAAGTTTTTAAATCTCTGTTTCAGTCTTGCTTTAATCAGCATATGTACTGATGAAATACAGAAGGTTTTTTATTTTCTTCATCTGTGCAATGTATTCAACACAGTTTTGTGACTCCATAACTATGATCATGTTTGCTGTCCTTTATAGTGCAGCAATCATCATTACAGAATCATTATTCTGTAACTTTCATTTAAAGCTCATAACTTTAGTTAAATTTGTTGCTTTATCTGAATTATCTTAACTTCATTAAGTCCTTGTATGAGAATAATTGTCCACTACCATAACCTATAAGAGAAGGTGGTAGATTCCTCATTTGATTTTTGTATTTCAGTTATTTCAATTATATGTTGGCTGCTTTGGTTTGTTACTTAGCTGTTGTTGAAAATCCTTCCCATACACAAACTGTGTAACCAGTAACCTGACCAATATATTAACTGTTTTCTTAAACACATCCTGTATGTGTCTTGCTCATAGTGTTTTGCAACATTTGCTATCATGGCCATAACTCAAATATATATTTTTCTTTGGTAAAAAATGGTTCTTAGTGTTAACTCTGTTATTTTTTTATTTATACCTGCTTGATGCTGCATGTAAATCCCCTTCTCATGCATGTTTTTTCAAATGGGCTTAGCAGGCCTTGGATGGCATGGCTTGTTAGATGTATTTGCACTTTGTGTGGTAGTTTGGGCTTGGATCAAGTGCACCTTTTAGAGCCTAATTCCTGATTGTCCACGCCTGTTTCCCTATAGAATGAGTTGAAGCTGTTCCAGAACACCTTCTAGGTGAAGCTAAAGCAGAAGGTGCGCTCCAACTCTGAGGGTCATTTTGGGCTTGGGCAAGGGTCTGGGAATAAATCACTTCCTCTCCCCAGAGCTGGTATCCTGTGGGTGCTGTGTCTCAGCTTTGCACCCCTGCCCCTTCAGTGCTGCACTGCTTGCTTGTGAGGACCAATGCAACAGTGCTGTTCTTGGACACAGCGTGCTTATAAGGGTCTTGTACTTCTTCAGAAGGTAGATTTGGATTTTGAGACCTTAGGAGATCCTTTGCTTGGGTGGGATGTCCCTATTTTGCTTTCTATTTAACTCAATTCAGTATTGCACAGTTAAATAATGCAATAAAAAGTTCAGATATATTACAGTGGTAAGATTTAGTCAAATATCTACAGAAGTTTTTGTGTTAGTTCAGTTGTCTTTGTCCACTAAATATGTAATCTCAAAAGATTTGTTCTAGGAGCATCCACTGGCCATAAATCATGTTGTGTCTGTAGCTATACTGTCTTTTCACTAAATGCTGTCATGATACTTAGGTTAGTATCCAAGTCAATCTAATACATTAATTTCCAAGTTATTTCTTTAAAACCTTTTCACAATCTGTTAAATTTTTTTAAAAACAAACCCCACCACACCCCAACCTCCACATCTCTACATCCACCTCATTTTCTTTTTTCTTTATAGTTTCAAGTAATAAAAATGGAAAAATAAAAACAAGCAGTACTGATGGAAATTTAATTTTCCCATAGTTATGTGGGTTTATAGGTTAAAAATATTTAACAATTTTTTAATCTGTATTAGCAGGATAGAGATATTTCAGCAGTAAAGCAGGAAGTGAAGTGGTCATCCTCGCAGTACAGAATGCAACCTGTTGTGGCAGATAACCCTGAGCAGTCTATCTTCTGTGAAAATGTAATGCAGAAAGCTGAAGAATTATGCTTAAACAGCATTTAATGTTCAGTAGAGGTGGGGGCTGCATACAGTCTTCAATAGAGATGTGGGATGCCTTCATCAGCTCTGAGCTTACTGCTGGATCAGTCTGGAGACTTCCATTTTCCTTAGGCATTTCTTGCATTTTGTTTTCCCATACAATGCGAGTGTTAAGAAACTTACCTGAGAGTTGCCAAGTTAGATTCATGGATCAAGTTTGATGAGTTTTGCATGCTTATGCAAAGCCATGCCACTTGCATTGCTATGTTTTGGTGTCTGTCTGATAAAAAAAGTCTTTGTGGTCCGAGACAGGTAGGAAAAACAACAGCTTTCCTCAGTGGTTCTTCTGGTTTTTAGTTGATTTGAGTCATTTTGGTCTCTGTATAAATGAAAGAGACACTGTACTAGCTGAAAACACATCATTTCAGTTCTCTGGAAGTTGATTTGTAAATACACTTCTTCCTGCAAAATAATAATCCTTCCTTATTCTTATCTACCTTATACATGGAAATTATTGTATCTTGTGTATTAGCTGACAGTAGTTAATTCTGAAAGCACTTACATGACAGAAGGCAGCTTTAATGTTTCAAATCTCTCAGATAATGTACATCCATCTGTTCTTTAGCAAATGCATCACCTCTCTGCATACTGATGATTTCTGATGTAGCACTGCTTGTAATTAAATTTTGATAATGTATTTTACAGGCTTCTTGGAAAAACAAATTGAGTTTATTCATGCAAATGCAGAGTAAAATGGAAATCACTAATGACTAAAGCTAATTTCATGAACTGATGGTCACTCAAAACTGTAGGAATAATTAAAAATATGTACTAGTGTACATTTTTAATTGGCTGGAATCTCATTTGGGTGTAATAACAGTAACAACAGTGATATTGTTGTCACTTAAACATTTAGTATATTCTTGCATTTGATTACTTTAATGTTTCAAAGCTGACCTTTTATGTTGGTTGCTTACAGTTACAAATTGGAAGTATGCATTAAATTATTGCAACAAATGCAGCATTTGCATTTTTATCAAGTACATACTAAACCAGTAATTGCATATATAATGCTACTGATACTGAAAAAATGCAATTAAACTTTTAAGCTACACCCATGGCTACTTAGAGATACATTTGTAGTGGAAACTGGAATTTCTAGATTGAGAAGATGTAAACCTCTTGTTCAGCTTTTTTTTTTTTTAACTACTTTTTTTTTTCATTATTTAGTGCTTCAACTTTCCAAGTTGAGAAAATAAGGTGTGATATTGTTTTGTTCATAATGCCCAAAGTATGTAGCAAGCCTGATACATAAGTTGTATTACCATCAGATGATATATGCAACTAAATTTGGCTTTTGGTGAAATGTTGTTATTAAACATCACTCCCACATGCTCAGGTTTCTGAGCTTTGGGGAAAGATGTTAAATGAAAACATTTCTCTTAGAGTGCACTCTTTGTGGCATCTTTCTTAAATGCTCCTTACTGTACACAGAAAAATAAACACATTTGCTTTTGCTACCACTTGAATATGAAAACACAGACATTAGCTTCTGGTTTGGGTCACATGCACCCAAGTGTCCTAAAGCTTTTTTCCCATGGAAAAATCAAGAGTCAGCACAGTGTCTGCTTCCTTCCATTGAACGTGCGGTGCTTAATTGTCTTTTAGTGTTCACTGGTCAGAACTAGATATGTGGAAATGTGAGAACCCTGTCTTTGGGATGTAAGTAGTGTTTCCCTGAGGAAGAAAGGTGCAGAGAAGTGCAGAATCCCAGCTATGAATCCTCCTTAGAGAAAGAGTGCAAAAACACCTGTAAATGTGTTTCTGTGCCTTTTATGGTACAACACACTGAAAATTATGGAACAGCTATGGTTTCTGGTACTTTGCTCCCTACTAACCAATAAGGTGAATTGTTTTGCAAATGTCATGGAGCAAAGTTGGGCTTTATATGTTCCCTGTCCCTCATACAAGGCCCTAGGTTTTTTGTAAAAACAACCAACCAACCAGCTATAAGAGATAGGTGAGTTAAAAAAAAGGAGGGGGTGATGGTGGTTCAGATATTATCATCCTGTGTGGAAGTACTCATGGAGACATCCTTTACTGCTCCTACTCCAAGGAGGCTCAGAAGTTGTGCTCCCATGCAGAATTTGTGGTGTTGTGCTTTCTGAATCTCTCTCTCACCGTGTGGCCTGCTGAATGTGTGGGGTGGGCTGTGGGCTCCCAAGGACAGTGGCTCTGTACACAAGGACAAAGCTGATTTCTCTCTGCACACACTTTCATGTACTGCTTTCAGAGTGAGTCTGACTGCTTGTTGAGTTGTGGCTGAATTAATCTACTCAACACATTGCTTGAATCTAGGGAAACCAGAGTCTGGATTTGCCAGCCTCAAAGGCTGTATATCTGGAAATCTGATACCAAATTTAATAATGAATTAGTCTGTGTTATAACCCCCTGTTCTTATATATTGCTTGGAGGCACATGGGTAGCTGAATGCATGAATAATTTGGAAATTGCATTAGTATTTTTCAATGTCTATTGAAATGCACCTAGTTTTGGTCTTTTTTAACATCTCACAGATTCATTTAACAATTATTGTAGCTTCTTAGACTTCAGAGAACTTTACTACTCCTTCAAAAATCCCCATAACTACCATCAATCCATTTTTTTTCCAGGTGAGATAGGTGCCATTTCTGGGCCACACAGGTAGCCTAGTGATGTCTGCTTTTGACCACTGGGCATCTCTCTGGCCAACGTAAGACTTGGCAGTGATAAGGCTGTATTCTAAAGTGGGTGTTCTCTTCTTTATCAATCTAAAAGGAAATTAGAATAAAAAGAAATGAAACTTTCAATTATATCTGAAAAATATGCTGCTCTTAATGCATAAGACCAAAAGCAGTTTGTTTTGTTGAATAGTATACAAGTCTGTAATCAAATGAGAGGGAAAATAAATGCCATTTGAAATGATCTGTGTACAATTTTTTGCAAGTAATATTGCATACTTGTATCTTCTGTTAACATGAATGTTAATGGTTCTTACAGATTCTCTAGAAGGGCAACCAGTTCTTCTGAATTTTGCTGAATCTGGTGCTTAAAGAGATTATGATCAGACTGTTTGACAGAACAAGTAATTCTCTTGCTAGAAAGCTGCCTGAAGAACTTTTATTTTTTCCTAGTAGTGTGTCAAGTAGAAATTATTCCTTGTTTCCTGGAAGTTTTTAGTTGCCAAGAATAAAACAACTAAATAGATTTTTACTGCTTTATCTAATTTAAAAAAAAAAAGTAACATTTGTCATTTCCCACTTTTTCTTTATCTCCTTAGAATGTGAAAGCATTTGCATCTTCAGATAGCCTAGCCAAGGTCCAAGAAGTAGCAAGCTGGCTTTTGGAAATGAATCAGGAACTGCTCTCTGTGGGCAGCAAGAGGCGACGAACTGGTGGATCTCTTCGAGGTAATGCTTCCTCAAGCCAAGTAGATGAGGAGCAGATGAATCGGGTGGTGGAAGAGGAGGAGCAGCAGCAAAGACGACAACAAGAGGAGCAGCACATTGGGAGGAATGGGGAGATAGGAGCAGAAGAACCTGGATTTGATGACAGGCATGAGTCTCAGCAGGAGCAGTTAGAAGAAAATAATAATAGACTTATTACAGTGGATGAGGATTCTACTTGTAACCAAGAGGAAGATGATGATGAACATGCTGGTGACCAAGAGGAGGAGGTGGAAGAGGAGGAGGAAATGGACCAGGACAGTGATGATTTTGATCAGTCTGATGACAGCAGTAGAGAAGATGAACATGCTAACAGTAATAGTGTCACAAATTCCAATAGCCTCATGGACTTGCCCATTCACCAGTCATCACCATTCTACGTGAAGACAAAGGTGAGAAGCTACATTTTTTTGTGCTCTTAATCCTCACTAACTTTGGATTTTGGAAAAAATGGCATATTTAGCATAAACTAGAATTTTACAATGAAGCAAACATTTTATTTATTTCGTAAGGAGCTTTATTTTGTAAGGAGCAGCGACGGATTTGTGTAGTCCATAAAAATCATGCTGTTTTAGCTGTTAATAATAAAAATATTTGCATGCATTTGACATGAGTAAATACCCCTATATAATTTAAGGGATAGCATTCTGATGACTATGGTTAAAATACCAAGATGTTCCTATATAAATATTTTTACATAAGACCCTCCTGGAGTTATTTATGCTGTTTTCCTTCTCCAAGTGGGCTAGAAGGGAAGGTAAGCAATCGTACATGTGTTGTGTTCTCACACAGGATCTGGTTCATTTAGGTGCAAACACTGTAATGAAAAAGTAGGGTGGAATATTATAGAAACATGAAGTTCTTCCTGCTGGCCTGCTGAGTTCCTTGACAAAATACAGGTTAAAACAAGTGTGATAGCCAGTCATTCAGTTAGGAAGTCATTACATAATGTCTTGTTGCATCCTGCTTGTGAGGACCTTGAAGCTGTGTGCTGGTTGTTGAAAACTTCAGATTTGCAATGAGAATCTGGAAATTAATCTCCATATTTTTATTTCTATTTATATCACTTAACATTTTAGATTAAAAAGAAGTTACTGGGGTATTGGTTGCAGTGCACATTTGTAGTTCACTGTATTTTCCAAGTTCTTTGGGAAGGAGGAATTCCATTAACTCCTAGGAACAGCAAAATAATGAAAGCAGTGATATTGACTAGTAAGAAAGAGGAGCAGACCAGTGTTCTTCTGGGAGAATGTTCTTTCTAGGTCTATGGACTGATTTATTTTTCTTACTCATTAATTGTTAATAGAATATCTAGCTTCCTCTCACCTTTCAAAACACAAAACCTCCTCAAACTTTTAAATTTTACTTAAAAAATAATTAAAACCTGATGTAAAATAAAACCACAAAAAAGTCAGTTAACATAAGTTAACAGGTTGACTATGAGCATAAATGTATAGAGATGGATAATCAGTGTTCAAGATGCACCTGAACAGGTAAATAGGGTGAATATTTGCTTCTGGAATCTACAGCAATGTTTTTGTTAATAACGATAGTTTGAAACTCACTTCCATGTTTAAAGTATCTCAGCTAATATATTTGATTTTTGAAAAGTTGTAATGTTTTCACATGTGTTTTTTATATAATTTTATATTTAGAATTCTACTCTTCAGGGTGCTGAAGTATATGCTTTCTAATTTGGAGTGAAATACTGTCATATTTCATATAATTGAATTGGATTTTACTACTGAAATCCTTGGTTTCATTTCAACACATTGGTTTTCCTGTATTTAGTATATTTTACTGGGTATCATATAGCAAATTGCATCCAGCATGGGCAATAATTAATGTAGGAAATTATTATACTCAAAATTATGTTTTTAAGTCTCTGAATTGGAAACTTGCTGAAGTTTCTAATTCCATGAGTAACTATACTCAAATTATGTACAGACAGAGCAGAGCATAATTTTCAGTGGTGGCCAGTTCTGGAGCATTTTTTATTGATTTCAGTAATGAATGTAGCATTTTCTTTCTTTTCTTGAGGCATATTTGACAAGAACTGAAACAAGCCAGTTTAGCCTGAAGGAAGATGTCTGAAAGATCTTTGTACTTATCCAAAATTTCTGTGTGGTCTGATAGTTGCTCTGCCTATTCGATGCAGGACTGGTGATTTTTGTCTGTGCTCTGCCCCCAGGCTGTGCTTCTGCAAGAATTGTTGGGCAGCCAGGTAGCAAACCATATTTGGGATTTTTTTCATGGTGCAGCTCTGTTTTAGGAAGTTCCAACTTTAGGAAGTATCAGCACAAGTTAGAAAGCTGCTTGAGGTGGCACTGCTCAGCATGATGGTTACACAGTAGAACCGATAACATGCAACATTAATGTTACCAATTCATTAATAAACCAATATTTAACCAGAGGAGCACATTCTGTGTTACAAAGTGTTGGGGAAATACATCTGTGAGAGCATGAATGAATTACTAGAGTAAAAATAAGCATGACTAATTAATTTGCAGCTTTTGAGAAGAAAAGGTGTGTTAGCAGACTCATTAGCTATATTTACAAGTGATTTCTGCTTCTACCTGTTGAGGATAAAGTCATCCTAGGAGACTTGAACTTGGTGGATTTATTTTTAGCTTTTCAGACATGTTTCTCAGTGTTTGTAGTCAATTACAGTTCTCATAACTCTGGCTGAATTCCCTTGCTGTGTGCTGTACTCTGTGAAACTTGCTCTGTGCCAGCATTACAGGCAGTGATGGCTGAATGCCCTCCTGTCTGTCTGTCTGTCAGATGTAAACCTGGCTCCTCAGAAGCATTCCTGATGCAACACACTTTGTTCTGCTTGTACATATGGCAGCACACTTTCACCACCACCAAATAACAAGAGATAATAGTGAGTCTGAACAAAATAGCAACTGCTACTACTGTAGGTGTTGTACAACTCATCTTAGTTTTTTTTATATCTCTGTTCTTTGTCCTTTTTCTTCCTTTCCTCATAAACTACTGCATAAAGTCTTTCTCTAATCTGATTCTTTTTCTGTTTGTTGACCTTCAGAATCCTGTGTGGCTAAGGAAGGAAATGTCATATTTCCCCCATAACACCACAGTGTACCCTGCTTGAGTTTGCTGCTTGTCACCTTAGTAGCAGCAAGCATGCTGTGTTCTAATAGATATATATAAAATATATGAAAATATTTGCCTCATACTACTGCTCTGTGCAAATAACTGATAATTGCTGCCATAATGTTGTGAAAATGTTATGAGTAAAGGGCATGGGCTCTTAAAAGGAGAAGGCTGCTGGTTCAGGAAGGATTTCATTGCATTTACCAGCACCACACAGGAATCCAGAAGGATCCTTGTGGTTACCTTCCATGATTTCCTGCATAAAATAGGCTGCTCTGTGTTGACTTCTGTGCAAGCTAAAGCTTAGTTTTTGAAAAATGTCACTGTTTGAAAACAGGAAACTGGGCAGCAAGGCAAATCTCTCTCAAGCCTAGTTTAATAGTTTGTTAGTTATCATCAGTGTTTAAACTTCTCCACCTTTACTCTGCCTTCTTCCTGTTGTATGAATTTTTCTGTTACAATTTCATTTTATTTTCATGTTGTATTGAGGAGCTGTTTAACAAATGGGGCTTTTTTCTCCCTGTATGTTAAGCAATCAAGTTCCTCCCTAAAAGATATCTTAAATGTAAATAATAAGGACAATGTGTCCATTGGGCATATTTTTCTATTTTTTTGTTCTTGTTATGATACTTCTCTGAGCACTCTGGTGTTGGAACATTTCTCTTCAATCACAGATGTCTTTATATCTTGATCAACAATCTGGATGAGGGGATCCAGTGCACCCTCAGTCAGTTTGCAGGTGACATCAAGTTGGCTGGGAGTGTTGCTGTGCTGGAGGGTAGGAAGGCTCCACAGAGGGATCTGCACAGGCTGAATTGATGGGCCAAGGCCAACTGTGTGAGGGTCAACAAGGCCAAATGCCAGATCCTGCTCTTGGCTCACATCAGCCACATAACAGTGCTACAGGCTTGGGCAGAGTGGCTGGAAAGCTGCACAGCAGAAAAGGACCTGGGGGTGCTGCTGGAGAGCAGCTGAACATGAGCCAGTGTGTGCCCAGGTGGCCAAGAAGGCCAATGGATCCTGGCCTGGATCAGCAATGGTGTGGCCAGCAGGAGCAGGGCAGGGATTGTCCCCCTTTGCTCAGCACTGGTGAGACCTCACCTCAAACCCTGTGTCCAGTTCTGGGCCCCTCACTACAGGAAGGACACTGAGGGGCTGGTGCATGTCCAGAGAAGGGCAATGAGGTTGGTGAAGGGTCTGGAGCACAGGTCCTGTGAGGAGCAGCTGGGGGAGCTGGGGGTGTTTAGCCCAGAGGAGTCTCAGGAGAGACCTTATCACTCTCTAGAAATACCTGGAAGGAGGGTGTAGCCAGCTGATGGTTGGCCTCTTCTTCCAGGTAACAAGTGATAAAACAAGAGCAATTGGCCTGAAGTTGCACTAGGGGAGATTTAGATTGCATATTAGGATACACTCCTTGCAGGAAAGGGTTGTCAAACACTGGAGCAGGTTCTTCTGGGAGGAGGTTGAGTTAACATCCTTGGAGGTATTTAAAAGACATGTAGATGTAGCACTTAGGGACATAGTTTAGTGTTTGACTTATAGCAGTATTAGATTAATGGTTGGATTTGATGATCTTAAGAGACCTTTTCCAACCCAAATGATTCTATGATATCAGAACTGCAATTAAAACAAAGTAGCAGCTGTGCCAAGGACAGCTAAAATTTGTTTATGTGATATATTTACCTATTGATATATCAAATAACTCCATGCATTGGGATTTCATGTTCAACTGATTTGTCTAATGTGATGCAAGCCTTTTTCAGAGAGCTTTCTGTTCTGTAAGGTTGGCCTGTGTCCTTTGTACCTACAGAACTAATGCTCAGTTGTATTAAAGTGACCAGTTTTCTCACATGTCAGGCCCTTTACTGTTTGTTCATTTTTGCTCCAGTTGATCTGTGTCTTGTCAAATGTTTCTGTAACTGTTTAAAAAATACTAAATAGCACAAGAGAGCTAAGTAAATATATACAGCAGTCTGACAAAAACATGTTCTTGATGCTGATTCTTCACTGATTGCACTGTATTTGTGGCATCCATTTCCAGTGCTCTGTGATGACTTTGTATTAATTGAGTTCTACTGGGTAACAATTAACCACAGCATAAGCAAACAAGTACTCTTGCATCCCATATTTCATAGCAACTGCACTTAAATGCTTTTATCCCACTACATGTGGGATTCTCTTGCAATGCAAGGACAAAAATGTATTACTGGCAGTTGCCATCACTGTGAAATAGCTCATGTAAATTATCATTCTTGCTTACTTGAGATTTAAATTGTCTACCTGTGCTCATACTCTTGAAATTGTAGTACTAGCAGATGTATCATGCCAGCAATATTTTATGTTTATCAAAATTGGTGTTTATGACAGAGGTGATACCAGCATGATTTTGTGGAAGAAAATGTCATCAATGCTATAATCCTATTTTATGACAAGCACTGTTATTTTCTCTTGTACTGACACCTGGGTTTCACCATAGGGTTATTTAGGTTGTACTCTGTTTACTTTTCTAATTATTTTCCCTGTAAATCTATAGGTTTATTTAGTATTTCTGAAATATTTTGATTGTTCTGATTCTTAAAAACATTTTGATCATAATAGGTTCAATCTTTTACTTGTTTCAGGTTTTTTTGGTCTTTGTTTACGTAACTGTTATGTATGTATAACTGTTATGTAACTCACAGTTTCATAGTTTTAAAATATTAATGATTTCAATATACTTAAATATTTTGTTTTTAATTGATGTTTTTTGTTCCCATTAAGATGAGTTGTTTTTCTTGAACTGCTGCAAGCTTTTTATATTTACAGGAGCATTGTCTTCTTGATTATCTTAGAAATTATTTCTAAACAGCTGCAGTAATTTACAGGTTCATTCATCTCTGGTTTGAGTTTGATGGGAATTGATTTGTGGGGAAAAAAGTCATGATCACTTGTATGCAATCTCCTACGAATCAAACTTTGTTCAATTAGTTTTTATTTATCTAAAATTCAACATTACATAATACTTTTAACATTAAATGTCTCTAATGTTGAAGCCACCTCAGTTAGGAAATAAACACTTTAACAAAAACTAAACACATGAATTCATGACAAGCATTAGCTGCATTATTTCCAGCAACTATTGTCACATATTTCTATGGTGTAGGCAAAATAGCCACTTGATATCAGACTAACAGGAGTGAAATGTATTATGTAAGGACCTGAATTTTAAGATCCAAGTGAGCAGGTGGAGCAGGGAGATTCTTAGCTGGTGCACAGCCATTTTCTTGCTCAAGGTTTCAGGAAACACTTTTGTCTGCTCTGCTTGTCTGGAGGGATTTCTGAAGGAGTGTTGGAGCCCATTTATGTGAGATGCTTTATCCTTCTGGGCAACAGGCACTGTTCAACAAGAATCTTTGCAATTTACTTAAACATTTATTTTGTTTTCTTCTGTTGAGGCCGTTGTAAAGCCTAGCAAATTAAGTTATATGAATGTGAAGTATTATTTCTGTGTTAACTATTTGGATTGTGATGGTGACTTCTTATAAGGGGTCAGGCATTCATGTGTGCAGAACCCTCCAATAACTTCACTAATTAGTCTCCTCTTCAGATGCAGGTTTGCTTGCTGCAGAATTGTGGGTTGTGATTGTTGTGCTGGTTAGCAGAGCTTCCAAGGAAACAGAAAACAGATTAGCTAAAATGAAGACGAAAACTTTCTGTATAGTTGCATCTACAACCACAAAAAACACTTTGATACCCTTTCAGAAGCGGTCATATTTTAGCATTTGCTTCATTACCAAAGGTAATAAGATTTTTTTAAATGGATACATTTAATACATAACATATATTACAAACAACAGTGGTAAAGGCTGAGAAGGAGTTTAATTTTCATGTGAAACCAGGGTGCTTTGATTGCAGCATCCTCTACCATACTTTATACCATACTGTCCATTTGGCTGTAAGTCACAAGTATTGTGTAAGTGTTGGCACTGTTCGGGAGTGCCTCTTCTTGATTGTTTATTGACATGGGACAGTGGAGGGAGGGAAGATACAACAGATGAGCTGGATTGACTTGGGTGGAGCTGGAAGAAGATGTACCACAGGAAAAGCTGGACCTTGGAGCTTAAATACCTATCTCTTCAGTTCTGAACTAAATCTAAAGCCCTGCTCTTTATGTGTAAAGAGCTTTCAGCTCTTAAATAGTGCAGGCTGCGACAGTTTTTTGCTGCAAGGTGCCTGGTCTAAGCTTGTATGTAGAGCCACACAGATAAGAAGGATTTATTTTTTCAGGGGTTTTGGCTTTGGGTGGAAAGACAGCAGGAATTTTTTAAACTGAGGAAACCTAAGATTGCATTGGGCACTCTGTGCAAATGTGAAGTGAAAAGGACTCCTGTGTGAAAGTCTGCAGTTACTGTCAGAATTACTGGTAGGCTAAAAGCAGGATAGGGGAATAAGGAGGAATCAATGATTACAGAAAGCTTATCCTTGGGAGCAGAGGGTTTTTTTGTGTGTACAGGCAGTACATGGAATTAGGAAGAAGTTGCAGTGTGTGTAGGTGGAGGGTGGTTTGTGTGTGTTAATCATTTTTCTCCCTCTCTGAGCAGCAGAGGGGGCTGCTATTGCTTTGCTGCAGCCCTCCCTATGCAGACTTGTGCAGTGTTCCTTTGCAAAGGTTTTCCTTGCTCCTGCAGCTAAAAGCCTAAAGAATGTTTTTTAAGTGTAGGGAATAAATGTAACTGGAGGAGAAGGACTCAGTATTTTTTATTTGTCAAGGAATATGTTTCCAGTATAGGAAATATTGTAGGAATGTTTCCTTTAAAAGAACAAGTATTAAACTTATTTTCAGATGGCTTATTTGATGAGAATGCAATGTATAGTTCTCTGCTCTGAGTACACAGGAGAAAGAGAAAAAAACTTCATACTACAGAAAGAGATTGAGTTTTTTACCTATTCTTTTTTCAAGGATCACATACAAGGTATGTAGATTCTTCATGCCTTTCACTTGATGCTTTAAAGGGTTTTAAACTAAGTTATAACTTGCCTAAAGCTGTGGCAGAAAGGCTACACATTCAATGATTGTTGAAAAAAGGCAACAAAAAAGCACTGACTGAAAAAAGTTTTTTTTTTCTCTCTTGCTTTTTCTGAAGATTGTATTTTTTAATTGAGGAGGATCTTGTCAAGGCACACAAATGATTTAAGGGGAGATGTTCAGGTACTGGGGCCAGATTCTTCAGTAGTGCCCAGCGGCAGGATAAGGGGCAATGAGCACAAACAGAAACATAGGAAGTTACATCTGAAAATGAGGAAAGACTTTCCTTTGAGGGTGACAACACTGGAACAGGCTGTCAAAAGAGCCTGAGGAGTCTCTTTCTATGGAAATACTTAAAACTTGCCTGGGCATGAATGATCCTGTGCAACCTGCACCAGATGAACCTGCTTTAGCAGAGAATTGGACTGGATGATGTCCAGGGGTCCCTTCCAATGATTCTGTGATTCATAACTGCCAGTCAGAATTACTTTTGCACTACCATGACAGTTTAGTTATGGTCAAGCAAGTTTTGTTGTTTTAAAATATATTTACTTTTTACTTTTCTGATACAGAACCTTGTTTTTTGTATTGGGTGGTAATAACTAGAAATATTCATACTTGGAGATTAATATAAACAAACACTTCTAACCTTTGATTTCTTTCTAATTTATATACCCCACAGTTTAGTGCTAATCATTCCACACATGCAGGATTATTTGAAACGGTTGCACAACTGTCATTAGATGTAGTTTGTTAAATACATTAAAGCATCCATGGAAGGAATGCAGATTCTTTGTTTCTCTGTAGATAGGAAGTCACTTCTCCAACTTTACTAACCTCAGCATGCTTTTCTACAAATACCAGTGTTTTGTTTGAAAAGTACTTTTTACTTCCTGTGCTTTTACTCGGTTGTGATAATTTATGATTTCATTTGCTGCTCAAGGCTTCTAGAAGTTTAGTATACTTTTTGAAGTAGAATTTTCCTACACCTTCACTTGTACATAAAACTAATGTGTTACATAATTGCTGCCCGGCTAATTTTTCCTACTCTGTAAGTGGAGCATGAAGTTTGCTTATAGATATGTGGGCTATGTCTGTAGTAATGTGGTTATTACTAAGGGTATATACTTGAATTGTCCTTGGAATTGTCCTTTGGTTGCTTGGCTTAGGCATTGCTCCCTAAAGGTAAATATGGGGGAGGTACTTGCATATGTTACTCAAACTTCCATATCAGTTTATTTTATGGAGAATAAATTAAATTGATGCCTTCAGGATAACTACCTGAAGCAGCACCTTGTTGTTCAATGCTTTTTCATAGACTTTGAAATCAATGTTGGTTCAGCTACCATGTGGTTTTTGCTCTGCATGTTTGCTGTCAAAATGAAAATGAGAAATGAGCTTTTTTTTTCAAAGGGAAGAAATAAAAACATGCGCTGTAGTACTATTTCACCTCACCAATTATATGACAACAATATTATGAAGTAGCAATCATGCAAATGTGCTTCAGAATCCTTTCAGTATGCTTACTCTGTTTGGGATATGTGACTTGTCTAACAAATACATTTGGGAGCTCTGCCCCACTTAAATATGCCATTTGTTCCTTTTGTTGTTCTTGACTATGTGGCACATGCTATTGCCTGATGTGATTGTTAGCCCAAATATTTCCAGTCTGTAGTGATACAGCTGTATTTTCTTGAGCATTTATCAGTGGATGCTGTTGCCCTGTCAGTTTTAAGCTGCTTCTCCTTTTCAAAGTTAACTGAAGTTGGTATTAGTAGTTATAAAACTTAATGCAAATGATGAATCAAAGTGTGGAGAAAGTAAAACTTTTGCTGGTGAGTTAGTTATGATTAGTAAACTTCTTGCATTTGCTGATGTTTGTACTTATAAAATCATGGGATCTGGAATTAGCTTAGGGAGCTGGAGGACTAGAAATTGATCTGAATACCAAAACTAAGTTTAACACCTGCTGCAGGACTAACATTTTTTCCTGATATGTTTCCCACTCAGAGCTATTTTGCAGATTACAGTATGTCCTTTATTTCTCTAGGAGACTTTTCATTATCTCCAGAACATGTGGCTATTCAGCAAACTGTGCACAGTGAAGGAATTTACATACCTGTATAAATTCTTGAGTATAAGGAGAGAAACTAGACAGTGTCAATTTCTCTGCTAGTTTAATGATTTCTGAACAGGCAGAACACTTAAAAACAAAATTTCCAAGCTGTCTCAGCTAATCTTTGAACAGACAGCATCTAATGTCCATCCACAAGGGATGATTTTTGACATATGAACTGTTCTTCTTTGCTAGTGCCTGGTGTCTGATCTGTGCATGCAGCTGTGCTTGTGTAGTAATGATATACTGTGCATTTTGTGTAACTTATTGATGAGCTGTTATGTTTTGTTTATGTGAATGTTTTACAGCTTGGTTTATTGGTGAAATTTCTGTTATAAAAATCCCTGTAAAACCTAGAACAGGTGTTTCTAGAAATGGTTTGTTCTGTCACAAGCATCTTCTCCCTTTTTTTTCCATAGTGTGGTTAATGAAGATGCTGTCTAAACTTCATGCAGAAGTTGTGAGATTTCTGCCCGCTTTCTCCTGGCCAAACAAGTTCAGGAATTCACCAAATTATTATAAAATGTGTTTATTTAAAAAATCTTCATGTGCCTTCACTTTGTATGGTACAACTTTTGATGTACTATTACATACAGTTAAGTGGTATTGGGATTTTAAAGGAGGAAATAATTAGTTCTAGTGGATAGATGGGTATCTTGATAATAATCAGTGAAATACAAGTGGAAAGCATTGCTGTTGGGCATCTTTTCTTCTGTCTTATTTCTTCTTTTCCCTCTTCTTGCTAAGTTTAAATTTTGTTTCTTTAGTTGGTAACAAGAATTGGAAAGAGGGAGAGGATCTGAGAAGGACATAATTACTAAAGAAGTGCAGAGATTTCTATTGCAAATCAAGGTGGTCCAAACTAACTATTTCTTTGTAAAACCTGGCTTTTTAAAATCTTTGTTCTTATTAAAAGGTGATGTTTTCTACTGACTTTTCTACCTGACCATATATTGCATAATGTGAAAGGAGTGAATTGGGAATTTTAGTAATACTCAGTGTAATTCAGTCTTGGAAGACACTGGCTATACTTTTCAGCTGTGTCATGACATATTACTCATTTAATGCTTATAAAATTTTAATACATTTGCTCAATCCCTGGCCCCTATGTGAAGTTGAAAATGTACTTATCGCCATCATGGATTGCCAGCAGGGATAAATTCCACCTAATTCATCATCAGAAGTCATCACTACTTTCAAGTAAAGTATTAGCAACATTTCCTGTAAGTGCAAATCTCATTCTTACCCAGTCAATGTTTCAAAGTGGGCAGGAGAATTTTGCTCTTCTCATTTAACTTATGGAGTGTCCCTTAAGGATGGCAGCTACTGTGATCATTATTGGCCCAAAGATATTGAGTACTAAAAAAAATAATTAAAGGCAACAAATAATAAACACTCTTTTGCCAATCTCATAGTTACTTCAGTTGTGTTGACCTTGGTCAGATTTTCTAAAACATGGAGAAAATATCTGTTTTAATTAAAATGAATATATAAAAATAAAACAAAGAAAGTAGAAGTGACACAGCTAAATGGAAGAAATCAGAGCAAAAATCATTCAATATGGATCAGCTGTTCTTGCCAAATGTAATAATGTTGTCCCTCAACTTTTAAGCTGGACTTCATTCACAGCAAGGACACTTTCTGTTGGTACTCAGAGGCACTTTCCCTTCTGCACAAATTTTGACTTTGGTGTAAACCACTACTATTCTATGCCTTAGAGCAAGTGTGCTGCAGGTATTCCCTTGTATGTGTTTTGGAGGACAGGCTCTGGACAGACTCTGACTCTTCCCACACTGTGCCAATCAGAATTTCTTGGCAGGGTTTAGTATCAGAATGCCAGTAAGCTCAGGGCTGGATTTGGCCAACCATACCAATCAAGAATGCCAGCCCTTCTGCATACTACCTGCTTTTTTTCTGTGCTCTAAGCATTCTTTACTTCACATATCTTGAGCTTTATAAATAGCCTCACACCCCTTTCCAGTATGCTGTTACCAGCTGAAAAGGATTATGTAGCTTAATTTGGTGCTATCAAATGAATGCCATTGTAACAATCAGTTGCTGCATTTGTTAGATTTATGTGTATTTATGTGTATTTTACAGTGCTGGTAAGAAAATTAGTCTTGTCTCCAAAGAGGCCTTGAGAACAATTTTGTTCCAAGCTTACAAACTGTAATACTTTGCACTGTTCAACCTTTTATTTTGGCAGTCGTGAGTGTAGCTAATCTGTAGAGTGTTGTCCGGAATTTTTTTTAATGCTGAATAAACAGTGTTGGGATAGAATTCTGCTACAGAAAAAAAAATTGTGTAAGGTGGTGAAAATATTTTTGATGCCTTTTTGATATTTTTGGGGATTTTTCTTGCTCCCATTTAATAGAGAGAAAGAAAGGTCTAAGTCTAAACCTCATTTTTGTCAGTGCTTTTTGTACATTATTCAGAAACTGATAAACATGTTTTAGGTATTTTGGTACTGCTTTGTGCATTTTTGTGTGTGTAGGTATATAAGTAGAGAATTTCTCATTTAAAGTGTTGCATTTTACATGGAAGGGTGATATAACGATAAGAAAAGCTGAATTTTGCAGTATGGAAAATAATTTTTCAGCTTCCTATCTTTCCTTTTCATAAACGCAGCTTCCTTAGTAAAAAAACACCTGCTTTCCCTTCCCCCAGCTTATCCTCAGCTGGGAATTTGACTTGCATTTTAATCCAGTGTTAAATATTGCATGGCTTCTCTACCTGTTGCAGTTCTCAATTCTTGTCTCAGCTTTATTTAAAGGTGCAAAACCAGCATAAAAAAGTGGTCAGCAAATAAATTCCTGCAGAGCAGCTGTAGAAATTCTTTTTAACAGCTGTTGCAACACTGACTAGACTAAAGAGTTAAACTTGCTTATCCAACAAATCATGTTATAGCCAATGAGAACTGGGCAGACATTTCTGGAATATTTATAAAATGCAAGATGATGCAGCTGGATTTCTGTTGCATACCTGAAATGTTTTCTGAAATATTCACTGGAGAAATGAAGACACATGCCTTAAAGATAGTTTAATAAAAGGGACAGTAACAACAAGACACCATAGTGTGGTAAATACAGTCATAAAATTAGGGCACTTGTAGATAATAGTGCCAGATAATAGAGGCCTCCAGTGTAAAATGGTTATGTAAGGTGGGCATTATTTAGATGCTCATGGTAAGTTGGGCATTATTTTATTTAGATGCTCATGATTAACTATTTTTTTAATGTTATGACAACATCATTAGTATTGATACTATATAGTCTCATCAATATGCATTTTACTAGACAGTCTATGTTGTTTTCATAAACACTCCATGAGACCTGACAAAAAATTACCTGCTATGAATGCAAATGTGCTCTATTGTGTAGTGCTGTCCTGATTGAGGGCACATCCTACACCTATAGCTGCATGTACCTGCAAGTTCCCCTCCCCTTCTTTTGAGATGGAATTCTGCTCTTGTTGAGATGCCTGGGAAGCTGTAATTTTTTTGGGACCAGTGTCACATGCTAAGGGATGCATGGACAAAGGAGAGGTGATCTAACAGCTCGTTCTTGCCCAAAGGTAGAGGTCTTGACTGCTCTCCACTTCTGAACACTGTTTGTCTCTTCATGCATCTGGCTGCTTTGAGAGCTGTTTACAGTTGTTAATCTAGTGGAAAAATTACTTAACAACAGCAAAACTTGGGAATTTTCAGGTTTCCTGCTTACTGGAGTTATTTCAGAGCTCACAAGCCTGACAAATTTTACCAGTTTATTGAAGAGTTTATTGAAAAACTGGCCAAGGATAGAAGGGGGGAAGTGCTAGTATTGTCCTTTTCCCTTCTAGAGTCTCCATTGGATGTTTTTGTTTCCTTTCAGCTGTAAAGAGGATCAGCTGTGGGATTGAACAGATCTAGTAGAGATCTTATTTTGTTACAGGGTGACATTCATTCAAACTCACTTGAACTGGTGTTTCCAATTAGAAACTGAGAGTAGTGAATCCTTGCTATTGGTTAGTCTGACCTGCTGCTGGGCTCCCCGTACATAAGTAATTAAATCCAGTAGGTCGAATTTGAGTCTCATTTTATTTCTCTGTGCACTCACACTTAAATGCCAGGATGCTTAAACAGTTATGAGCATTCACATAGGCATGAAAAATATGTAGTAGGTATGTTTATGTGATGATCTCCCCTTTGCTGATATGCTTGATATTTCATCTTCCCTTGCCTCTCTGCTAGTGGACTTTGGGGAATGCTATCTTATGCAGTGTGCAGTCTTTTGCCAGACAGCACTTTACCATCATCCTTACCTATATTTTTTTGGAACTTCATAATTTATTTTTCAATATAGGAGTGTTATACAAGTTGTACCATCTTCCATGATGTAGCTCCTTCTTGCTCTTCCACAGCAAAAATTGTAAGGTAGCTCTTTTGTATTAGACACAGAAGTTTAGAAATGCCTTGATATGATTTCAGAGCCAGAATTATGACCAGGAATTATCATTTGAGTTGATCCCAGTTAAGAAAATGTGGATTCTTCTTCACTGTGTTCTTAAGCTTTGTTGCCAAAGAAAACAAAGCTTGTGCATTTGAGACTTTTATGTGTCATTGTCTGTCATCCTTTCCAGAACTTATGTATCTCTTGGCTTTCAATTTTCACATGATTTGGCAAAAATATTAATATTACACAGATTTGCAAGATAAATAGAGGGTAGATAGGTAGGTAGGAAATGGAAGAGACTGCTGAGGACGAAGTCTTCAAGGGGACCATCATCTGTTTAGATATCTTTGAATCCTTGTGGAATTGGGTTTTGCTGTGATCATGCATGTGATCATGACAGGTTCAGTCAACATTTGTTCCTTCCTTTACACCACAGAAATCACTTATCAGTCAACACTCTTAGTGACACATAAGCCTGAAATAAAGGCTTGCTGTGGCTGGACTGTTCAGAGGGATGCTTCCATGTAGGTCCCCTGACACCCTGGGACCATAAGGCCCTGGAGAAGCTATAGTGTAATTCAAATGCAATTTGAATTTGTACAATAATTTAACCTGGAGCCAGACTTTGTTCTTTCTGTTGCTTGTGTTACAGCAGGTCTACACCTGAGGTTTTTTTCATGGACTATGGAGAAAGCTATCAGATTGCATGTTTTACTAATTGTTTTGCCCCTTTTGCATACTATCCAAGTGTACACTTTTTAGGACATTCTGATCTCATAAGATCAAAATTGTCCTCCCCACTGATCTCCTTCAAAGCCCCTTCAGAAGTCTTCTTTATGTTTTCTTATATGTGCAGATTTTTGTATTGGTAAACTTGGACACAACAGAGTCATTTTAGAGCAATTAGGGTTTTTTTTTTCTATCCAGCACCAGTTGCAGTTAGCTTCTGTTCAGCAGCGCCTTTTATCTATACAATTTATTTGTTCATCTGCACAAAGCAGGCTAATATACAATCTGTCATTTGAAAACTGCTTGTATATTGATATTAGAAATCCCTCACATAAATAAACTTGGGACCACAGTTGCTGGGTAAGTTGCTGATAGTGTTGTGTAGGATGCCTTGCTTTGTTGACAAAGTGCTTCTCGGTCTTTCTAGACCTGGGCAGGGATCAGTGAGAATACCAAATGAATAAGGCGGCTTATGTATAATGTAAATTATAGTGCATTCTGTATGCTACAGCTATCCAGAGCTTGCTACAGATCTTTTTTAGGAAATAGATTATCAAATATATTCACAGGATTATTATGTTAGTACGATTAATTTGAGAAGGTGACTTTTGAAGTGTTGCAGTTCTCTGCTTCATCCATTTGAGGGCAGCTGTTCACCGATGTTAAAAACTCTGGAGAACCTGTCTGGAGTTCTGCTATCTGCATTTTAGTTTTTCTATACTTGCAAATACTTCATTCAGGTCTCTCTAGGTCTTGTACTGTTCCATCACCATATTAAAATGTCATAATTTTGTTTAGGTTTTTTCCAGTAATGTTAGTATGCAAAACAACTCTAGAAGAAAACTCTGGGAAGTTTGCATGAACTGGTTTTTGGTGCTGGGATAATTTTATAGATCCATGTCTTAAAATTATGGCCTTCCTGAGTTCAGTGTATTGAACAAACTAGTTAATTTTGTAATCCAAAAAAGCTGACTTTGGATTACTCTGACTGGAAGGTATAAAGATTATTGCTGCTTTGTACATGCTTTCATTTTACAGGTATCTCTTCACTGGACTGGCCAAAAAGAAACAGGAGTCTTCTGGATTCTTATGTTTACAGTCAATTGAAAGTCCATGATAGCCTTGAGTTTAAAAATACTAGTTTTATAGGCACTTTTATGTGATTTCATTTCAAATGTGATCTTCTGATTAAAAGGACAGGCAGGCACTCAGAGCACCATTGGAAATCAGCCCAACTATATTCAGAAACAGAATGTTAGTAAAATGTATTATTACAAAGCATTAAAGCTCAAATTTTCATAATTTCACATTTGTCAGGTTTGTACATGTTCTTATTCCATATAATGCAAAAGTACACACTTGTAAAGATAAAAGTGACAGAGTGACTGTTTAAGCTTTACATTTGGATCTTAAATTAGAATTACATTTATAATATATATGTATTGTACAAATACAAAAATAAGTGATATCTACTATATGCAATGTATTTCTGACACTCTTCAGATACTCAGCCTTCACCATTTTTGTCTTCTCTCTTAAGACTGTGTTTTATTTTCTGGCTAAGGGCTTTTACTTATTAAAAGTGTATAACTTTCCAGCATTAGCCTGGGACTTTTAAACATTACTGTAAGACAATGATACTTACAATCAGCAATGTGTATCAAATACAAGACTAAAAACTAGAGTGATGATAAGTAGAAGTAAAACTGGGACAAGATCTTATCTGCTAATGCAAATCTTTTTTCCCAGGGGACAGTGATAAAAAAAGCAGGAGGAAATAGAGACAGGTAAAAACTAAAGTTTTTTTATTATTGCTATGATTAAGTATGAAATCTAGCTCTGTAATTTCACATTGGACAAAAAAGGTGCCTTATTTTGCCATGGCTCTATCTCCTAAAAGGGGACTGCACTAATTATGAACATGATCTTATTTTTTGAACTAGAAGTGTGTCCCTGTGGAATTACTCTAGAATAGAAGTTCCTGGGGAGAAAACAATGTACCACTGGGACTTTATCTCAAAACAAAAGAAGAAGGGCTGACAATCTTGAGTTTTGTGTTTTCAGAGGTGTGAGAATAACCTGTGACTGCAACTGGTGTGGTGAGCAGAGAATGCAATACTTGAGTCTTGTTTACTCCTCAGCTGTATGTAAATCTGTGAATGGGCCAAGTTATGTTCCTGTTTTGCACTCATGTTATGAGCTAATATTTTTTAAAAAAAGTGTGGGGGGAGTAAGCCTGTAAAATAGTAAGATGCTAGGCTCTTGTATCAACTAATATCAGTTGGTGGTCTGGCACACTGTCAAATTCTTTCAGCAATTGTGCAACGAAATACTCTTAAAACTGAATTTATTTCAGCAGTTTCAGCAGTTAGTTCAGTTTCTCTTAGTGCACCCATAGAATTCTGTATGCAACTAAATGAAATATTGAGTATTTATTAAAGGAGAAAGTAAGGCTTGCTTTGTACAGAATGTTGTATCTGATCCTGATCTAATCTCAAATTATGTTTATATAATTGCATTATATATTACATTTTGCTAAACTTCACACTTTGTTGGAACAATTGAGATGGTGACTAGTTCATCAGAAATAGAAAATTGATCTGTGACTTCTTTTTGAATGATATCAATAGAGTATGTGGGTTGATCTCTTTTGAACTTTTGGTTCTGTTCTTCACTTTAGTTATTCAAAGTAAAAACAAAAGGCTGCTCTTTTCCCTCTTTGGAGTACTTCAGTGAAATGTTCTTATTTTGATAAAACTGAGATTCTGAGATACTTATATACTTACTTGTATTCTGAAGCATACCAGTCAAGTGAAAGCCTAGTATTTGTATAAAATTTGAAATAATTCAGAATGAAGTTATAAAGTAATGCCATTACTACTGTGTACAGTCTAATGGTAGACTGTTCCTTGGAGTTTTAGCAGGAAGTGTGAAGTAGGAAATGTAAAGAGTCTTTTAGAAGAAAATTTATGTCTAAATGTGCTTTCGAATAACATATGAATGGGATGGTAGAAAAGAAAAAAAACCCAGCCATCTGTGCAAGAAAATACTGTGCTACCCAGCATTCTGTCACAGCTTTTCTGTATGCAACATCTGTAAAGAAATAAGGATTGTCTTGTTTGTCTGGGAAAAATATTGTGTTATAAGTAGGTGCTTACTGTAATGTATTTAAACTGTCAATGAAATGTTAGGTTTGTGGGGTTTTTCCTTTTTTTTTTTTTTTTTTTTTTTCATAAAAAACTTTCCACATGCAAATGTTTGGTCAGGGAGGCCCTCTATATGCAAATGAGACATGCTTACAGCTTGGCTTTTTGAAGGGGAAACAAAGGGCTAAGTAGAAATGCTAATACAGTCATATTTTAATGCTGTCTTTTGTCAAGTTGCATTGTTGTGCTCCAAGCATTAAAGCATTACTGCACTCCCTCTTTTGCCCTCACATAATTATACAGTTAATTATCTTTGCTGGTTTGTGCATAAAGAGACTTGTAAGATTTCTTAATGGTCATTTATTCACTGTGTTTTGGACTGTACTGATTCAGTTCTACAAGAGCCTTGATGGTTTTCTGCATCTCCTATCAGCAGTTTCATAAGACATTTTCACACGCTTTTGTTTCTTGCTACTTAGTTTTGCTCAAAGATGTTTTCAAAATCTGAATATGTTTTTAAGAAATGTGTCCAATTTTAGGCACCGGAAGGGGATTGTGGGAACATATGGAGACATTTTAGGAAAGCTAATTTGATCAAGAAATTATTCAAAATGAAAGTAAACTAATTGTGGAAAATCTGAGTAATAGACATTGCTTTGTAGCTTTGTTCAGTGGAGTAAGAACTTTTTTCCTGAAAATGGGCCTTGGGTTGGTTGCTAAGGGCAGGCAGACCTCTCCCCACATCCTTCCAGAGATGCTATATTCTTGGAGGAAGAGCCCTCCTACTTTCCACTGGTGTAATGGATAGGCCTGAGCAAACAGGTACCCAAACTCATGGGAAATGAGCTGGCCGGAAGAGGGAAAACTACTGTACCTTTGCATCCTTAGAGCCAAGGCCACCCCGATGCTGCTACCCCTACAGTGGCAGGGAGAGAGGAAGAGGGGCTGACTGGAGTACCTGTACTTATGTAAAGAAAGCCAGGAAGAAGGAATTAAAAATCACAGTATAGCATCTACTTTCATTAAATGAACTAGTTTTGTACCAATTTTTAGGAGATGCTAATTTTTTTTCAATTTTTAAAAATCAATTTTTATTTTCTTCTTTAACTTTTGGACAATATATTATGTTTTTAGATACCATGGCTGAGGAACAGCAAAATCCAGATCAGTTCTTAATTTAATTTTATTGACAGTCCAGAAGAAATCTGCTTAGGGCGTGATAAAATTGATCCTTCAGCAACGCTGCTACCCTCTGAAGGTTGCAATCTCCTTGGATTCCCCTTCTGAGAGTGTAATGGCAGCTTGTTAAAAACAAAGCAAAATTAAAAGAAAATTCTTCCTTCAAAGAGCAGGTGTAAGTGGCTGTGCTTACTAAAACTCCAGACAGTCATGATTTTCTTCTTTTTCAATCTGCAGATCCCTTTTTGGAGCAGGGCTCTTCTGACATTGCAGGGGAGGTCCACCAGCTGTTTGACTGACGGGAGCAGTCTGCCTGCCCCTTGGTGGTTTAATTCCTGTCTATACTAGGATAGCTTGCACTTCACTGAGCAGCAGACAGGTCAGGACACTTGGCAGGAGAAGGTTGAGAGGCAGAGGCAGCAGGCTGTGGGGAGCTGATTCACCAATCTGAAACTTTAAAAAAAAAAAAAAAATCGTACGACTTTAAAGCAAAGTTTTTAGCAATGTTCTTGCAGTGTTAGTAGACTTGACAAAGTAAGAAAGATAAAATGTCCAAACCTGGGAAAACTGCCATCAACCATGGCTTGGTTCCTGTTGATCTTAAAAGTGCCAAAGAACCTCTACCACACCAAACCGTGATGAAGATATTTAGCATCAGCATCATTGCACAGGGCTTGCCCTTCTGCCGTAGGCGGGTAAGTGTAAAAGTCTTTAAAAGCTGGATTTTCATCACTTGGCTTGGAGCTCAGTGCTTTGTCATGGTGCATTCATTCCATGAGGAAGTACTTACATCTGCTATTATCTATTTACTCAGGATGCCATAGAGGAGCTCTTTGGTAATTTATTTCATCAATTCTTGTGCTTTAATTTAATTAAAATCTGTACATGTTGTCTTAGCTATTACTCATTTAAAGGAACATGTCAGTGATTCTTTTATAGCTGTAAACCATGTAGGTGAAAACAAATGCTGTACAAAATAGGTGCACTCATAAATGTATTTTGCTGTTATTCAGTCTTTTAGGTCATGAAGATAGTTTGGGGTGTAATTCATTGAACTCAGTTCTGAACTGTAGTGACATATGCAACTTGTTGAATACTAAATTAGAGAATTTAGAAATGTTAAACTAATTAATATTTAAACATTTTTAGTAAGAATTCTTGAAATATGATTTTAATACTTTTGTAACTCAGTAAGGGAGATAACATTTTTTACTATTCCATAAAATAAAAATAGCATGTTACTATGTGGAGGTTGCGATATAGTTTATATATAGACAATCCTAGCCTGACAAACTATCACGGGTCTTATACTACAGCTTCAGGAACTGTATGAATTAAGTGTCTCTTAAAATACATTTATATGCATTTTCTCTTGCAGCTAAAGAAATACTGTTTCAGTTTACTGATGCAAGTTTTAAAATCTAGCTCATCCTTTGTAAATATGCTTGCTTTCTTTGAATGTCAACTTAGTACTTTTTAGCAAACTTAGTTAAATCACAGACAAAATTTAAATTTGACAAGGTCACCCTGGAAGGTTTGATTTTTTTCCTACTGTGTTGTTTGGAATATCTTAAAATGTTTATTATATTTAAAAGGTACATGGCATACATTGAAGGCAGCAATCTAATGTCAATCTGCAACAGTGCAAAATTTAGAACACATATATATATACACACACATAACTGTTTAATATTGGATCGTGTACATTTCAGAAAAGAATTTTTTCTGAAATTAGATATTATGCATATGTGTTTGCTGAACATGAAATAGGAACATTTCATAACGTTGAAGGTGATAAAGTAAGTTTCTGTATTTTAATAAAGTGTTTTAATTTTTTAAATATGATTTAGGAACTGTTTGTTTGAAAATTAGCCTTTGGAATATGTTTGGATAGTTTTAGTTCCTTTGTCTTGGAAAAAGCATAGTATACAGTGTAGAAGATAAGTTTAGTAGATACACTTCACGAGTCCTTTTGTGGCTAAGTAAGTATGGTGTACTCTTGGAACTTGAATGCTGATGTCTTATGAATGTATTTTCTGTAATGAGAAATATGATCATACAGTATCTTATCACAGGTAAAAAAAAACCCCAAAACAACCCAACCAAAATCTAAAGCAGTTTTCTCAAGATTTTGCACTGTTCCAAAACGACCAGAAAGATCTCATTTGTCCTGTCCTACACCCCGCTCAATCAGTCAGTTTAATGTTTTAGTTATAGGAGGGTTTAGAAAGGCGTTCAGCATCTATTTTTCTTTTAGCATTAGGACTAAGGAGAAAATTTAGAAATGCTGTAAATGTATGTTTTGCCAGCTAAGCTATCATCAATCTATTTATCTTGTAGATTGAAACTAATAATTCTCCGCATGATGGCTGCTGATAGTGGAAAATATGAGAGCTCCACCTTTAGTCCCATGCCTTGCAGCACTCAAAGCCTGCACGTAACTCCCAGCCATTACCATATTGGGCTCCTTCCATGCTAACGCACAGGGGTTGCATGCAAGATCTGCAGGTTGAAAAAATCCAATAGTAAAACCCAATCTAATTCTTCATATCAGCAGATGAGAGAGTCAATACTTCTGTTTTCTGGATTTATTCTTTTATTAAACATAACAACCAAAAAAGTATTTTTATGCAAAATAGGAGTTTTGACACAAAGTCTTTATGCAACTTCAAGTTTTATTTTTTAAAAATTCTACTTTTCATTTAATAAGTAATGCATTGAATTATTTAGTACTGCATTTTCAGAGCTTAGTTTGATGTGCTTTAGAATATGAGCTCCTATTTTCTTCCAGGTTATTGACTTGGTAATATATCAATGCCACCCTTTTTTGGGTGAGTGTACGATTGGGCCATTCAGACATTGACGTGACTTTAATATTGACCTTCTCCTTGTTTGAACTCATTTCTTCCCCTCCTTAATTGTACATTAGACCCAACAAAACATCTTTAAAATGTGTTCTGTGATCCTTGAGAGTAAAAATATTTCCGTTATGAGAGCTGACAGTTCATGGCTTCTGCATCCTCTGCATTGGTTATACTGAGCTTCTATCAAGAAGTGCACTATAAATGGTCACAGGACTTAGCAGTTTGCCCTTTTGCATTTTGTCAGTTTGCTCGAGTAGTTAAAACACTTGTCTGCAATACCACTAATCTGAATCCAGTTAAAAATAGTATTACTTAGCATTCTTTGTGGAGCACTTGAGAATAACTTTAGTGTGCAGCTGTAAAAGTACTGTACTTCCACAGTAAACCTATGTATTCCTACAAAGCTGTCCCGGAAAACACCAATACACTATCACCAAACACAGCCATAGCTGTGGTCCTCTTCAGCCTTTGACTCATCTTTCTTAGGCACTGGAGTAGATTTTGCAGTATAAAGTGGAGAAGCAATGAATACCTTTTAGCTGGTACACGCTTGGAGTATCAGATATCATTTAGCTCTTCAGCGCGATGTAACTGCAGCTGATCATTGAACATACTTACAGCACAGTCACGTATGTCACGCATGTTCCAAAATCAAGTGCCACATTTTGTTTGCCATGGTAAATACTTCCAGATGACACAAAAAAATTGGTATCTTAATTAAGTATGTGATTTTTCCTTTGTAATGCTCTCAAACCACTAACAGAAGTATTTTTCCTTCTGAAGTCCTGTAATTCTCAACTCTTTGAAAAGCTGTTTAACAAATAGATTTCTCCCCTCTTTAGTTTTCTAAGGTTTTCTTCCCTGAAATTTCTCTTGAATTGTCTTGAAATATCCTCTTTAAGTTTGCTGTATAACAATTTTATCACATTGAATGTGTCTTTTTAAGAAGTGTTAATAAGCTGGAAAATTTGTGAGAGTGACTTGTTCACTTGCAGCGTTCCTTCATTTCAAGTAGATTAAAGTAGCACTGAATTGTTATAAAGCAGGGTTTCAGTGTGCACCCTGTGGTATTCCAAGCTGGAAAAATCAAGGTAATAAATGTATCCATTTTCACTGCCTGTAATATGAGAAACACCAAAGATTCTGTTATACTCTATGATTTTGTGAGAATAGTTTTCCTCTGTGTGTGTGTGTTTCACCCTTAAAATACATCCAACAAAATCTGGGCAGTTCATCAGCTTACTTCATCAATGAAATGCTTCTGTCTGTAGGACGTATTTGTATGTTAAGTGAACACAAGATAGAGCATTGAAGCATTACATTTACCTGCCTGTGTTCTTCATATAAAAGAGCATCCATTTGGTCTTACACACTTACACAGTTGTTACTATATTAGAGCACTTGGACTGAGACTCCAGTTCCTTTCCTTCCTCTGATTGACAGGTATGCTAGTAGGGCATTTAAAATACTGGTGACTTATATGTGAAGAGCTTCACTTATTTGGATTTGGTTTTTTTATTCCTTAATTTCTGTGTTAAAGCAACCAAAGCACTCTTTTCACTGTCAGTCAAATCTATGTAAATGGTTGTGCCACCAGTTCAACCAAATAGTCCGTCCATTCAGTTTTTCAGGGAAATGTAGTCCTGAATTTTTCCACAATAAATCATATTTCTTGCTTGAATACAGCACTTGATTTCATGGATGACAGTAAGAAGTTACTTAATGGACAAAAAAACTGTTTTGCTTTCTCTGAAATGATATATCCTTCCATTTATACTTCCCTGTACTGCAGATGACTTTGGAACAGGTTCTGAGTAATGTAAAAAAGCACTAATCTATTTTCCCCTTAAACAAAACATAGGTAATTTCCCCTGGAATTTCTCACCATTTGGTAGGAAAAGTCTGACAGAAGAGCATAAAGAAAAAAAATGTAAAAATATGCATATGTGTGAGTGCATATATGTGTATATGTGTACAATTTTCTAATGTAAAAGTAAAGGTAGTCTTCAGAGTCTGTCACTGGACAAATCTGAGCACTCCCAAATGCTTGTGTCTTCTATAAGAGAATTTTTGTTTCTGGGCTTTGTGTCAGGGAACTTGCATTGTGACCTCTGGTGTTAACATATTTCTTTGAGTGGCTGTCAGAAATAGCTTTCTTTCAAAGCTGCTTTAGCTTTACTTCAGTTTCTCTTGATTTTGTTAGAAAATTTGTCAAAGTACATATCATAGACTGATCAGTTGATACTTGTCAGGAAAGGAAGTTTGTTCTTGACCTATGTTTATTTTTCATAAAGGGATATGTCCATTGCTCTGCATTTCCAAATATTCACAATAAAGCCTGTCTTCTAGATATTTTACTTTTCATTCTTAGATTCATAATTTATAGTTTTTTTCTTGTTTTTATTTTTGGTGTTTCGGTTTTGGAAAATCTTTGTAATGAAACAGAACTACTTCAGAAGTTCAGTAGGATGAAATTAACTGAAAAGGAAGATGGTTTTGAGTGGAAAGAAAGGAATACTGAATAGTTACAGAAATGAGGAAGGCAAAGTCTTCTGTAACATTCTGCCTAGAGGGTCACGCCTTTAGAAGATAAATAGTCTTGTATAATGAACTTTGTCTTTTTTTCTTGTCTTTTTTACATATAGGCAGTGTCTCCACTCTGAATCTGCTTTTCCTGTGCCTTCCATCTATTCTCACAAGGGAAATAAATGTTTTTCCTGTGTGAAGTGGTAGTCTTGAAGAAAAAGCAATACGTTACTTATTTTATCAAGATGGAACAGCGAAAGTCTAAAAATTATCTTCTACACCTTTTTTTCTGCAATTCTCTCTTTCATTTTGTTTGCAAACAAACTTCCTCTGTACTGTATTTGAGAGGGATTAATACAGGTTCCACAGAAGTGGAAAGAAGTGTACAGATCCTCAATTCTCTGATCAGCTCAAGGTGGGCGATTCAACCTGGCTCAGCTGAAGTGTCCTGCGATCTCCCAGGCAATGCTTACAAGAATTCTGCCAAGCCTTATTGAAATCCATCCTTTAAACTGTGCATGCAGTCTGATGTAGCCAGTGTTTCTGGCTTTGTAGAACGAGATACAGGCAGAAATAGGCTTCTCTCTAGCCCTGCCCTCCTCTGGGGTGTTAGAGAAGCTCTGGGCTTAAGATAGCCATTTGCAGGAGGAAGCACTCAGTTTGCTGTTCAAGCAGCTGTTCCCTGTATTCCCTGGAAAAAATAAAATTGGTAGCTAACCTGTGCATATCTAGTCCAGTCTGGTGTAGTGGGTCAAAAATAGTTGGGCAACTTACTTGAGTTTTTGTTGTTGTTTTGTTGGTGGTTTGTTTTTGTTTGGTGTTTGTTAATTTTCAAACCTGCACTGCAACACGTGTCATAGGACTCCCAAAGACTGCTTTTCAGAATATTCAGGGATCCTCTGTCACCATACTGGCTCTTTGAGAAACACTGTTATTTAAATTGTTCTACCTATTTCTGGCCAAGATAAAAGCAGCAATCGGAAACTCATTTATATTTAACACTAGCTAAAATGTTTTTCTTTGTGGTTTTGATGCATTTAAAACTTCCATTTCCTCTTGTAATGAGCAGTGCTGTCTGTTACAGACTGCAGGAGTGCAGATGTTAAAAGCATGTTATGATGATTCTGCAGTCAGTCCCTTCCCTTCAGGAGGTGTCAGAAGAAAGGTTTCCTGGGTGATTTTTCTCCCTTGTGCCCAATTGTTTAGATGTCTTTAGAAGCCTTTATTGTCATGCTCTTTGAGCTATTCAAACATGCTGGGTTGACTTGGTGAAAGGTCTGTACCTGCTTAAAGTCCATCTGTTTTGTTGTCTCAAACTGTGGAGGTTATAGCATCCAGCAGAAGAGGGAATGGGAGACAACAATGATGCCATAAACTGACCCAGCTGCCTCTTTGCTGATTGATCATGCCAGAGGGGAACTCGTGAAATGTGTAATTAAATACTTAGTGTATTGCTTTGAAACCTAATTGCTTTAACTATGAATCTCCCTTTTCTCTTTTTACAGTCCCTTCTATATACTAGGTAAATGCTTTTTGTCCTTCTGCAGCAGAGGAAGGCACTTTAATTTCTTGAGCGTATCTTTTTCAGGTATGGGGGAAGACTCCTTTGTGATGAAAATATTGCTCTGCTCTGCCATGACTGTCCTTACTACAGAAATACAAAGAGGGCAAATAAGCTTTAACTGGCAATTTTTGTTCCGGTGTTCCCCAGATTTTGAGTGGAAGTCTAACCGAACTAGAATGACACTCAGACAAGTCATAAGCAGGGTTGTAGCCTTAGCATCTTGCTCTTGGTATTCATCTTCTGTCAAAAGTGGGCCTCTTTTCTGGAAAACCTATTTACCATGTTTGAAAATACAGTTTTGCATAGGAACAACAGCAATGTCTTTCTAAATGCTGCTCAGGTATTTTGTAATGTTACTCATATTTTTGAAAAGGCAAGAAAAAAAGCACTGGAATTGACATGACTTTTCCCTTTATTTATTTTTTTTTTAGTCAAGGAAACATGTACTTTTAATTTGTTCTGTTCCTTAAAATATGTTTTGAGTAACCAGTTTGATTGCAAAGTTTCTTGGTCAGAGGTTTGAGATGGTTGCATATCATTTGTGTGGTCATGTGTAGTTTGATCACATTTCAGAAAAACATCTCTAGTTACTTGCACCTCATGTGGACGTGATTTTAATACTGAAAGATGCAGTCTATAAAGTAGGTTAATGATTTTTCTTTAAAAATCAGATAATAGTTACAAACTGTAGTGCATTTTTGATACATTGCAAATATTTATGCTTGTGAAAGAGAAGTGTGATATATGTAATATGAAAACATTGATGCTGTGCAAGAAGGCAGTACAGTAGATCTGTTTTTTATAATTCTGCTGCTACTGTAACACTTGGAAGTAATAGGCAAGAAAGATCTGTGTGTGGTGTTTTTCATTTGTTTTGTAGATCATATTCCAATATATTGAAGGACAACCAAAATTCTGCTGACCCTAAACTAATTGATAAAAGTGAGAAAGAGACTAAGTTAAAATACATAAATGATGATAGAAGTGTAAATAAATTCTTTTATATAATGTTCTTCCCTTATGAATTATCTATGTTTAGCAGTACTTCCTTAAACCAGCTTTGTTTATTCGTATCAAAGGCACTCATAAGACTTGGTAAATGCTAATGTATTCAACTTCTTTATTAGCTAGGAAAACTTTTTTTTTGCAGGAAATAGTATAATAATGTAGCAAAGACAGTAAAATTTTGTGTTTTATTTGGTGAAACAGGCTTCTTTCTCTCCTGTCTCAGATGGCTCATTATTTCTGATAGTTTATTAAGTTTGTATATGGTGGATGGCTTTGTATATGCAAGGTAGTAAATAGAATCTTGTTTGTAAATTGTGAAAAAGAGGCAACTTGTCTGTAGAAGATGAAGGTAAGTAAAAAACTTATTTTAGGGATCTGTAATATGTAAACACAAGGAAATTTGAGACCAGATGTTTCAATATACATAACTTCCAGTGGAATTTCTAAAATTGCATTTTTAAGTTTAAAATGTAGCTAGTGTACAGGGATGGTAAGCAGTTGCAGCATACTGATCCTAGATGGTATCATGTGGGATCTCTCCTCATGATTGAGATGCCCCCATTTATGTATAGAGACATGGGTTTTAAAAGCATAGTTTTATTTGCAAACATTATTATTCATATTATAATAATATTCTATATGTATGATATAATAAGTCTGATATGCTGGATGCAAAATTGTCCCTGCACAGAGAATTTACTGCTTGTAGAGATGAAAGACAGAAGATGAGATGGGAAAAGAAGCATGGTATGTTGTTAGCTGCTGCAAGCAGAGAGAGCTGTTCCTTGGTTCATAGGTCAGGAACCTGTAGGTGGTACCATACTGGTCTCTTTCTAAGGATACTCTCCCAGCAGCATTTTAGTTTTTGAAAATTGAAAAAGAACAGCATAGAAAGTGACATAGAGGTATATTTGGTATATTTTTTGTGCCATATTTTTTCCTGTTTATCCTGTGTTTATGTACTCACTACTATATTTAAACAGTTAAAATTTTGTACCTTTAAAACAATCTGCATGGTGCAGTGTTCTGTCAGTAAAAAAGGCAGTCTCTTCCAAAGCATGCTGCTATTAATAAACCCTAACACAAGATTACTTCTCATGATAACAGCAGCAGCTGGCAAGAATGTTTTTAATTTTAACATATTTACAGCATTGCTACATTCCATCTTACATTTCTCCTATGGTACGTTGTTAGTGAAATTTCAGACCGAATTCTTACCATGAATTTCTTCATAGCCTCACAGTCTTCCCTTCTTTTGCCTTCCCTTCTCCAAATCCTGTCTACATACCAAGCTGTCGAACAGGTCCTCTACTGTCTAGTGCCTATTCTGTCCACATAACTTTTATAGATCATCTCTCTTTTCTTTCCTGTCTCTTTACACCCACAGTGTTCCTGTCCTTTGCCTCCCTGCTTATCCTGCAAACAGTTCTGGGAAGTCCTTTCTGCCCATGCACCACGTTTAAGAAAATGAAGAATTATCTGTAACTGGTTGTATTCCTAAGAGAACCAGATAAGCCATCATGCTAAAAAAATTTACAACTTCTACAACATCTATCACTTGATTTTCAAAATACAAGTGTTTAGCTTTAAGTATAATAAATTCAGTATTAAAATACTACATGTCAATCACTTTCCACTGCCTACCCTTGCTTTATTATCTCCAGGCAGGTGATAAACTCTCATAGTTGGTACTAATTCTCTTCTCTTGAATAGCATTCAGAATAGATGCTTGTGCACCTTTCTCCTTGGGAGGAATGTTTTTGTATTAAACAATAATAAGCTTCTGTTTATTTAATTTATTAGACATGTATGCTTGCCGCTTATTTGCTGTTTCTGTTCACAGTGATGCAAGAAATAGGTAACAGACAAAAAACCTAATAATACAAATTATAGAATCGAGACTGCATCATCCCTTTAACCTATGACAGGATCTATGGTGTCTGTGCTATTTCTGACTGAGATTCATCTAATGGTATAAAATTGCTTCTCATAGAAATGGTTAGTTTTCTCATCATGTTTGAAATGTCATTATGTGTTGAGGTCACTTTGCACTGTGAGAATTTGACACTAATTGCAATTAATATCCAGATTTATTAAGGGTGCATACATAGCAGTGCTTCTTCACTTTATAAAAAAAATGGGTTAGAATAGCAGCAGCTAATTTGGTCGGTGCCTAATTAGTATGAATATTACATGGATTAAAATTGCCAAAGTAGATTCATTTTGGGGGTTTGTTTCTTGATTTTTTTTCAAGACACACCATGCCCCTCCCGTATGGGTTAGAGAATGTTTGTAACAATTTTGTTTGGATTATTCCATTATAATTGTCAAATTAATTTGCTGTATGTCAATTTCCTTTAGCTTTTTGTCCACTTCCCTTTTCTTGTTACATAAAGAGCTGGTCATCTTGGGAGAAAACTTCAGTGAGTTGTAGCCCTTCCCTCCCAGAAGAAGAGGAGGCAGCTTGAGCTGCTTGGTTCTGAGCCGCGTTAGTGATGGTGGGTGTCCGTGAGATCTGTTGGCACGGCTCGAGAAGCTTTCCAAAAGGGCTGCCTCTTGTGCTGCCTTACTGAGAGGAATTTCTTTGGAGCATCTGGTTAACAGGGATCATTTTCTGGCACCACCTCCGTTAATTACATCTGCTCAACCTGTCTGCCTTGGTTTGCCTTGTGCATTCCCATGAAGGGTTGTATCCAGATGCAGCTGTCTTGCAGGCGCAGAACTAAGCCCTGCGCCAGTCTTGAGATTTCTGGGAAGGCATCCAAACTTTTGAGTGGGTGAAGAGGAGATAGTTTCCTGTTCTGAAGTACTGGCCCATTTTAATTTGAGCACACAAGTGAATGTTTTAGATGTCCATAAATACTGCATATTTGTTCGTTTATGGCCATGTTTAGCAGGTCCAGCCCTTACTTTTCTTGATTTAGGAAGAGCTCACATCAGACGTGACCTGTTCTTTCCTGTGTGTGGAGAAAGTAAATGCTTCAAGACATCCAAGACATCCTCAGGGAATTAATTAATTCCTGAAAATATGGCAATGAGGAGAGGTGGGTGTGCAAACCTTCTTGCCCCCTGCCCCAGTTTTTCTCTTTCTCTCTTCCTGATGCAGAGGGAAAGCTGCAGTAAAATTTCTCGCTAGTTGCTGAAGTGTAAAAATAGTGAAACCCATAATTTGCACCTCTGGAGTGTCTTACTGACTTGTGGGACCTAATTTATAGAAACAAGTAGCATTGGCAGCCCCTTGCAGTGGACACACAGACCACATGAATTCATAATTGCTGAAAATTTTCAGCTTATTCTTTGGGCTTCAGTAGACAATTTATGCCCCCCCGAGGTTATACTGAGTTACCCAATCATAATAGATGCTGCAAGTCTAATAAAACTAATCTTTCAAGAGACATCTGTGTTTCTTTGCTCTCAGCATATTCTGTCTTTTGTATATGTATGTTGATAGAAAAATTGAAACATGTTATTTAGTAATTGGCCCTAAGGCCTTGTATTTTCTCAGTGATTTTAAGATTTGTAATTCAAATTTGCACTACTTAAGCATGAACAATGTTAGTGAGCAAAAAACCATTAAATTGAACTGTCGTCCCTCTGAAGTAACTAATCTTTGTGATATAGACACAAAAATGTCTTTTTTTTAACCTAGTGTAACAACTGTATGCATAATGTACAGTATTTGTATATTAATGTATTTGGAAAAAGGTAAATAGAATCCTTCTTACAAGGTACTTATATTGACACAAATTAAACCTCAGTGGGATGAAATGATGACAATTACTAAAAAATAAAGAAGTACATTATGTAGTAGTTTTGAATGTAGTTTAAACTATTTTCCACTTCAATTTTAATTTCAGATTGCCTGTATCTTAGAGTTTTTTTCTTTTTTGCTTATTCTTCAGAACCATGAAGTCAAGACACCTATTTGTGCATTTTCATGCAAGCAGTTGCTTGCTATGAGGCAACATGGGACACACATGCTTTTTTGTCCATCTTTTGAACTCTTTACTAGGAGTTTTAACTTCTGTACAGGGTTTTGAGACATAGTTCGTGTTTTGATGGTATGTGAACATATGGGGAATGAATTTGGAGTCTTGAGACTAGCATTTTTTTTCTTTTCTTTTTTTTTTTTTTTTTTTTCTTTTTAAGCTTACTAGGAGAGCATTCCAGTAGAGAGGACATAAGACATATGTTGTCTTTGAAGGATCAGTGTGCCAGATATTGGATATGGCATTCCAAAGCATGTAATGACATGGATCACAAAGATGTTGCCCTATTAAAAACCTAATATATGCAACCATCTTTGTATTTCTAAAAGAATGTCAGTTGCTACTAAGAAATATGCTAAAAACCTTTCTGAACTTTTGAATTCCTTTGACAGTGCTTGTGAACTTCAATATCTATTTTAGAAATACAAAATATAATATATAATTTTCATTCTGTAGCACACAATATTATAGGTGGTAGGCAGTTGTTTCCTTTCTTTTCTCATTCAGAACTGGGGAGTCATAGCATCTCGTTATCTAATACTACTTAATAATAACCCTCAGAATACATACACAGATACAGGTGCTCTTCCTTCAGGGAGAGTTTCAAGATTTCCTTCTAGCTTCTTGCCACTAAGTAGCATCAGTGCTGCTTCATAAGACTCTGTCCTAGATTAGGTGTATCTGTCACAGACATACCAAAAACCATATCAAATACAAAGGTTTTATCTGGCCTCTTTTAGATGTGCCTTCATTAATGGTTTTCACAAATAGAAAAATTGGTCAATTTGCTACTATTATTCAGTAGAAAAAATCTTAAGGTTTTTTTTTCTTATTTTTTATTTCCATTTATATTTTCTTATATTCTGACTTTAAAGTAATCAGGTTTTGTTTTATTTTTTTTATAAAGAAGAGCTCATTTTTAATAGGAAAAACACTAAATGGGAAAAACCTTACATGTTGTCTTACAATGTATTACAAATAAGGGAGCTTGATTTTCCTTTTTCAGTCCTTTACTCCTCATGTCTTGAAAATAATGAAATAAAAAATTCTCCTAGCTTATCTTCTGTATGCATTTTCTGTTCTGTACAACACTAGAGTGTAGCTTCAACACTAGAAGCAGTAGCTTCATAAACAAGTCTGGAAACTGAGGTAATCCTGCCTCATGTCCTTATTTTCCCTGTTTCTTTTACCTTGTGGCTGCTGTCATAGTCTCCAAACTTGGAAACAGCTGCTGCTAGGAAACCCTGTCTTTCCTTGTTTGACTTGGAAAACAGGGGTGGATTATTTCTGTTAGACTGAAGTGGAAAAAATACTTTCATTGAGTGCTGGCCATGTGTCTGGTTGCACCAAGGTAGAAATTGGACATCTCTGAGGTAATACAGACTGTTTCAAGAACTCAGCATGTGGGAAGTTCACACCCTGGTCCAGAATGTGTCTAGCATCAAGACAGAACAGATGAGAGATCGCCACTACATTTAAAGTGTAAAATGTTTTCTTTCTTCATTTATGAATGAGAACGGTTGTGCTTCAATTTTCTGCCATGTTTATTTTCATAAAAATACAAACATCTCTAAATCTGACTCTCACTTGAAAGTAAAATTGAAAGTGGTCAGGAGCATTTGATAGATTACTGTAAATAATTGGAGAGATTTGTCTTCTACAGGTGCAACCTGAGCTGCACTTCTATGGTCTCAATGCAGTGATTTAGTTTCTTTACGGTGGTTGCTTGAAGGAAATGGCATTTGCTGCTTCTCTGGTAGATGCTTTAAATTTCAGAGGCAGTTTAGCACTATTGTAATTACCACAGGGTGGAGGAAGCCATGCAGTGCCACTCTGGTCCCAGGCTTGTGTCGTCGATGCAGCATTGCTTGGTTGGCTACAAATGACATGAGATACACAGAAAGTGAGACTGACAAAAGGTGGAACAGAAAAATGAGTTGCTATAGTACCAAGCAGCCAGTGCTGTACTGCTAAAAATGTGGCTTTCTGTATATGCATGCCAGCAAAATAGAATACCTTTGTAGTGGTAGAAGGTATCAAAGTATTTTTTTAGTACTCCCAGGGTGATAGTCCCAGTTGACAAGAACTTTACATCAGTTTTAAAAGTGACACTGGGCATTATACAGTGAAGTCTCTCCAACAGGAATATATTCTTGAGGAAGACTGTATCGTGACTTTAGAATAGATTCATTTCTTATAAAGACAACCGTGCACCAAGTGTTGGACAGGCAAACTATGCCATAGTGCCTTTTTTGAATCTTGTTTTATGCCTTGCTTGCAGAGTCAAAGCTGGATTATTTGCACTTATAGAGGTCTGACCTCTAGATGCCATTAGTAGGATAGAAATACACCCCCTGTTCTTAATCAAAAACCTTTCAATTAACCTTTCAATTAACTCAATACTGAAATTGTTTGTCACAGCCTCTTTCCTATGGGAGAAACCCCTGAAGAGATCATGGTGGTTCCCTTGAGAACCAGCTTTACTTCATAGCTCAGAATGTGTTTTAGAGGAAAGATACTGTGGTGAGAGACATTTGTGTAAAAAAATCATAACCAGAGGAGAAAATAAAATACATAATGGCCCACATATTGTCACTGACTGTAATAACTACTTTTCAGGATTTATGATGAAACAACTTCAAACTTGTCTTTTAAGTCCCCTTGTTTCTACTTGCATGTAGTCAGGAGAGAAAGCTTGAATTTTGTTTTCCCATTATTACTAGGGAATTATTTGGATATTATCTTTATGGGAGTGGGAAAATGTTTTTTTTTTATACCTAGCATGCCATTATTTATCATCTCTTTTTTTTATCAGAAACTACTTCTCATAGCAGTTTGTTAGCAAGAGGGTGCCCTACCCTGACCTTAGTTAAGAAGCTGTGTAAGAAGTCCTTGTAAAGCTGCATTCTTAAATACATGGTGTATGTGTAAACTCACAAAGACACAGCAATAGTAATGTAGTAAAATCTGATGGGGAATGCTGTAAGTTCAAAAAACAGGAAATCATTTTTAAGCATCCTTTTTACCTTTATTTTTTGAAGCATGCAAATTGCACCGAGGTTTGAAGTTTCTCTGCATAAATTTCCAAAACACATAATTGGGAGAAATGCTTTGCACCCTTTTTCATAACTGTTGACAGGCCAACTTAATTTTTCCCTTCTCCTTGAAAAGGTTGTGCTTGTATGCAGGTGGCTTGAATAGCCTGGTCGACATGGGTTTAATCCATGAGAAAATTAAATTATGATCAGACTCTGTTAAGCTAGGTGGGTTTTTTAGCCTCACCCAGAGAAACATTTGTGATGTTCTTGTGAACTACAGCATGTCTAAAATGTCCCATGGCTTTAATAAAGGGTGCCTAGAAGTAAGAACTCTGATATATCATTTATTTAGAGTTACTATACCAATGTAATGGGCAGAATACGTTTAGGATCTTTTATAAGCAAAAGAGTTTTGCAAAGCACTTTTTCTGCTTAAGATTATGGTGATCATGTGTACCATATGAACATTTGCAGCACAAAAAGTAATTTGAGCATATTTTTTTTTAAATTGCAAATTTTACCACTCTGCTTCTTAAAAAAAAATGTATTAGGCCTTTGAAATGTAATGGTTTGTTTTGTGGTCTCATTGTGTACCCTTTTTCTTTAATAGTGAAAAGTATAATTTTGGATCTCAATGGTGTTGAGTAAGGTCTTTGTCATCTTTTACTTCATTGAAGCTAATCTGTAGGAAGGGATAGGAAGAATGGCAAGTTCTTGTCTACGTGAGAGAGGTTTCAGAATGCCTGTGCTGATGATACACTGAGAGATTTGTCTCATGGAGATATAGGACACCTTTTTTTATTCAATCAAAAGTTCCTGACTGACATTCTAGTTAATGCTACCAAAAATAAAAACCTATACACCTCTCAGAACAACACATTTAGCATTAAATGACAAGCAAAATAGCAATTGAATTTAAATTAGAAGAAACAGGATGCTTGGGGGGAAAAAAACTGTGTTATTTAAAAAGTTGAGGGAATATATAGGATGTATGAAGTAGCTTATATACTCATAAATAATTTCTTATGCCATTGAGAGTTGATTCTGATAGAAGCTTTATTGTTCCATTCTTAGATAAAACTTTGTGTCATGGCTAAATATATCCATTTTAGTATTTCTTTTCTTTCCAAAGAAATGTTATCTGAATTGCTTTTGTTCATCAATTCTCATCCACTGTGTAATCAAGGTGGAAATTTTATACCTTTTTAAAATGAGAAGGTCCAAGTATGCATATCAAGGGAAAAACAGGTCGTTTTCCCACTAAAGAAAGAGTTTGATTTTTATTCTGCTTTTCCTCCATTGTTTGTATGTTTTATTGGGGAAGCAAGGGGCTATCCTATAGAAAAATATAGGAAATTTTTAGTTTAACATAATTGCTATGTTAATATTTGGTGGGGGGTTTTTTTCTGCATCATGCAGCTTGTGGTGTTGTTTCTGTAGTGGACGTGAAGGGGCAGTGTAGTGCTGTTGATAAGTCTTCCTCTGTGTTCATCTTTTCAATCTTTTGTGGAATATCATGTTTTAAATGTGATTATTTTATTGATTGTGTATATGTGCATTACTTGTAAGAAAGCATGAGAATTCTTTTAAGTTAAAGAAATATTCTGGAAATATCAATACAGTTAAGAGCATTGTTGTTTAAAATGAGTCACTGTTTTCTCCTTGATACTGTTTATACTCATGAATATAGATATTATTCAGTTTGGGTTTTTTTTATGACTGTTACTGTTTAAAGGCTTCCACATGGTAAAAGCACATGAAGATCATGGACAAGTGCTGGCAAAGTACAGCTAGTCTTGAAATATAAAAGGGCATGAACAAAGCAACTTTGACGTGATTTTTGCTTAGTTGTTTTTTTTTTCACTTTGAGTATTAAAGTACATTTGAAGTACTTATTCCTTGTGAATGGCATATTCTATATTAATTAATTGACATCCTGCAGAACTGAAATATTGAGGATACCTGATATATTTTTACCCAGTAGAATAAATTGGTATCCAAAGGAGGCATTCTCTCAATCTCTCCTGAAACCACCATTGCAAAGAGAAGGGTCCTAATCTTGGGATGTATTCTCTGAAACAATGAGTATAGGCATAATCCTCAGATATAAAGAAGAAAAGATATAAAGAAGAAATTCTTCACTGTGAGGGTGGTGGGGCACTGAACTAGGTTTTCCAAAGGAGTTTTGAAGGCACCATCCTGAGAAGTGTTCCAGGCTGGTCTGGATGGGGCTTTCAGCAACTTGATCTAGTGGGTGGCACCCTGTCTGTGGCAAGGGTATTGGAACTAAGATGATCTTTGAGGTCCTTTCCACCTCAAACCATTCTGTGATTCTGTGATAATTTCTCATGTCACTGTTTTCTCAACAGAGTCAACATTCACTCCAGTCTTCCCTTATGATTTTTGGTTGTTGTTGTTGGTGTTCTGTCCAAATGCCAGGGATCATGAAGATTTTGAGGTTAAACTTTAAAAATGAGTGAGTGTTTCAGTTTCAGTGACAAGCTTTTTCTTGCATATTTTTGAATATTTTATGTTAGGTTGTTGGGTTTTTTCATAGACAACTTCAGGGTTTTTTCTGTGAATATTTAATTTTATTTCTAAGTCATAAAATTCAGTTTTAGAAAATTTTATATGAAACATGAAAAAAAAATCTTGCACTGTTACAGTTGAAATCTTCTAGAATAAGTGGGGCTTTCCTTGTTCATTGGAACTGCTTTAGTACCCCAGGACCATAGTCTGAGAAGCTAAATAGTGATACTGAGCAGCTCAGGCTCCTTTGAAGACACCAAGGCATACCTGGGTTAGTGACATAGCAAATAGTAATATCATATTCTTTGCTCCTGGAGTGCTGATGAGCTGAAGAAATACATGTTTCTGAAAAGAACAAAAGTAATTCTGGCAGTTAATTTTTGCATGGCTTCAAGTGTTGTACCTTTTCTCATAATAAACCACTTTAATTTGCTTAGCATTTTTAAGCTAACAGCTTTCATCATGGTGCATATTAAACAATTCAGAGAGCAGAATTAAAATAAGAACTGAGTGTTATTTGTGCTAAGTTATAAGTACAGAAAATTATGGGAATCGCTGATAATTATAATGACTAATAATAAGTATATAAAATGAATTTTAACACTTTTTTAGCCAGTAAGTCATTTATGATTAATTAATCATTAGCTGACATTTTATGCATCTCTGTATGTTGAATGTGTCTGTTACCTGGGTTTTTTTTCCATAAAGTTTTTATGAGTTCCTGAAGGTGCTTAAAAGATGAAAAATATTTTAATGTGTGCTAGAATTCTCCAGGAAAGATCAAAGTACACGTTCTTTAACCTAAATTTAATAGATTTGACTTACATTAAAATTTGAAATTAGGTAGAGACTTACAGTGAATGTCAATAGTGGGGGTTTTTCTTCTATTATTTCTTCTACAAAAATATCATCTGTGAATACCATTGTATAGCTGCATGACAAGCTCTTTCATGCCCTGAGAAAATTGCTTTCTCTTTTTGTTTTTGTTTATTCTGTGATCAGCAGTGAATAGAAGCCAGTAACATAAATGATTTGTTCTGTTTAACTCTGTAAGTGCAATGTATAAAGGTTAAAAGATTGTTTGCTTTCTTAGGAGCTCCATTGTGATGACCTTAGATGTAAGTATGCTTTTTTTGCCCAGATAGAAGGTTTCATTCTCCATTACTTTTAGAAACAATATAGTATTTTTATTGCAGTATGTCTCAGTGGATAAATCTTTGAAAAACATCTTACTAGACTTGACACTAAAGAAAAATGTTAGGATGCTGAGGGATTGTAACAGTAAGGCTTTTTAATTAGGAATTTAAAACCCCCAAACCCTATGTATCAAACTTTTGACAGAGCACTTGCTTGGGCAGTGTCAATACACCATCTTTTCTCATCTTTTTCTTTGAAAGTGTTAGGCTCCAGTTCTTCAAAAGCAGCAGTAACACACTAGATGCCAATGGGAAATTGCAAACAGGAAAAAAAGTCCTGTATTTTCACATCAGCTTTATATATCAAAACTGCATGCATCTTTCACATCTGCCACTAGACAGATGTGTGTAATTTCAAGTGCAAAAGTGCATGTGCCATTTTAAGACTTTATGCAAACAGTGTATATCAAATTAGCCACTCGTATAAACAAATACTCAACTGCATGCCTTGTATGCATGTCAGCTGAATGCAGTTACACACAAATTTTCTTAAAAGCAAGTGTCTTTTAGGCTCACTGCTTAAAAAGCTTGTCAGTGTCTGGAGGGTAGCGTGAATATTGTCAGCGTTTAAATAAATGTCTTTAAAAAATGGATAGACTGAGAGGGCTATTATGCAAAAAGTTAATAGATAGTATGGTTCTTGTTGGTCACACATGCTGAAAGTACCAGAGACTGAAGTAGGAGAGCGTGTTCCTGTTCTTAAGGACTTCCCCCACCCCCAGCCAATGAAGAGATTTGTTAATGAATGGAAGACTTTCATTAACAAGTTGCCTCCTTTAAAAACTAACTGAACTTGCAAATGATCAGAATAGCATTTGGCATATCATTAGTACAGGACGAGTAAGCCTTAGAAAATTTGAAGAATTGGTTCATGCAGTTTCAACAAAAGTACTTTAGAATTTGGGCTTTTCTTTGGTAGCCTGTGCCCTTTTGGTCTCTTTTCATTTTCTTGCTATCTGTGTAGACCCTTTACATTTTTTCCAAACCTCCCCCCACCCCTGTTCAATAGCTAATCTGCTAAATTCATGCTACAACTGCCTCATTGAGTGGATGCGTTGTTCTGCCCGCTTCGTACCAGCTTTGTTACTGTGCAGTATTTTTCAGCTGTTTGTGCTCATTACCATACAGCTGGTATTTAGAGGAGAGAGGGAAGCAGGCAGAAGCTTTACTGTCTGCAAGTATAAGAAGCTCTTTTGCAAATGGGGTACTGGCAGATGGGGCATGTGTTTAAACGGGTTTTGCTGATAACAGACTGCATTAAAAATCATTCTGAGAAAGTCTAAGGTCAGCCCCATGAATTCAGAACTTGAGAGGTATTCAACTTTTGGAAGACCTTTATAGAATATTAATTAACCCAGGTCCATGAAAGTGACAAATGGATTGTTTGCAAAAATGTTAGATACTATCCTGCTGCCCCCACTTCACAGTTCATTTCCTTCAGCAACCCCTGATACAGTTTATGGGTTTTTAAAAAAAACATAGGATTGTGTATGCTGTGTTCATGATCAGGGCTCTTGCCAAAACAAATGAGTGAACAAAGAGTAAAATCCCAGACCTCATGAAAGGAAAAATAATTTTCCTTTTGATGTTGTGACTGAACTTTGCATTATGTACAATTATATAAACCTTTGCCAGAAGCCAACCCTTTACATACACATGGAAATTGATTCCCTTGCTAGCAGAATGAGTAGCACTGCACTGGCTGAGGTGATCTGAAGAGAAATTGAACAAAGTTTGTGTCTAGAGCCACTACATCTTCTATTGGCTCTATTGCTGTAGCTGAGAAGGGAGAACAAGCTTTAGGGCCCTGGGACTGCTCTTCCAGGCCTGCAATGGAAGCTGGATATTACAAGTGGATATTATAAGTGCAAGCTGGGAACAGGTGTTCTGCATTTAGACATAGAAGTTAATCATTTACTGTCTGAAATACAAGGTAATTGGTATGTGCTAGCACAGCTCTGTGTGGCTCTAGTGCATGGCCCTTGTAACAGGATCATCAAATTCCTGGCTTCCTTCTGGAATTCGGTGCATTTTGGCATTGCTCCGAGCCCCTTGGGACGCCCTGGGGTGACTAAGCAGCCTCGCACAGATGGAGTACTCTGACAGCTGATGAAGGATGGAAACAGTGGTGGGTTAACATTTCTCAGAGACCCACACAGTCTCTGACCCTCCCAGTCCTAATCCTCCAGGAAAAGCTACAGAATGCTTTCCAAAGCATTGAGCCTGGGACAATAAAACCATAGAGTCAGTAGAGCTATTGATTTCATGGGATGCCATAATCTTGGGGTTCTGTCCCCTTGTTTTACCTCTTTCTTTGCCATTGGAGACAAACTCCTCCTTCATTACTAACACTGCCCTTTCTGCTTGGTAGGAACCAGCAAGTCTCAGATTTGTACCTAAAATGTTCACCACACCAGGTATACCTGGAACCTTATCAGCTCAACATTTTGGTCTCCTCCCCTGCCCCCATCCCAGCTGTATTTTTTGGGATAGTGAAAAATTCTGCCACTACCCATAAGCCTTCTTTTACTTATAATAAGGAGGTATGTTGTGTTTGTAGCTGTTGGTCCTGCAGCACAGCAAGCAACTGTAGTGTGTAAAGCCAGTGCCTGGCAGTAAGAAGATGAGCTCTTATTCCAGACCAGTTAACAGATGTATGTACAATTGAGGCCACATTTTTATGTTCTTGAGAGAAAAAATCCATATGCTTCTTACCTGCTTAACTATTGACCAGAGTTTTATTTCAAGAATAGTTACATCAGGAGAAAACATCAGGAGATTTTAAAGAACAGCACTGTTCAGCTGCAAAATTCCATTGCTTCTCTATAGTGTGAGGTAACACACTAAAATGTGATATGAAGAGTTCTGTTTTGATTGAGTTAGTGATCACATTCAAAATTACATTGAGAACATGATTTATATGAGTTTTGAGTTGCAAATGAAATGCTGTTCACTGGTCAGGTTCCACACTGAAGCACATTCACTCTGACTTTGTCAAGAACAAACTGGGGAATTCACTAACTGCAACTTGTTCAAGCTCTTTAAATCAACTACAATTTATTAGAGTTTTTGATGTGTATTGAAATGCAGCAAAAAAAAGTAATGGCCAAAGTAAGACCCTGTTGTGATAGCTGCTGCAGCAGGGGTAGTTCCCCTCCACCCCCTGAATTTATAAACTCTAGCACTTTGCTTTCATACATCTGTCTTCAAATGCAGCTGTACGAAAGTGCAAGAAGAGGTAATGAACAGCTGCCATCTTCTGAATCCAGCTGTGATTCTTGGAGGCTTTATTTGCACACCTCTGCCCCCAGCCCACCTTCCTGCTTTCTCCCTCTTTTTCCAGTACCATCTAGTAGTCTGCCAGAAGTTATTTCCTTCCTTCAGCTTTGCTGGCAAATGGATCCTGTAAATGATCTCATTCACTTTAGGCAAAGTTAGTTAAGTTTAAAAGGCTATCAAAAGTGATTTAAGCTACCTGGAAAATGTTTTGCATGAAGGAGATGAAAGAGCAGCAGAGCTCTAAGGTCAGTAACCTCTTGCAGAAAGGTGGTAGAATACCCAGGGGTTAAACAGCTTTAACTGGCCAAGTGCACACGGATCTGTGGTGCATGAAGAGCAGATGTAAGAGCTGCTGTCACTGTAAAGGCCCTCCTGTAACTGCCTGTGCTAGTATCACTACTTTGATTAAAAATCACATGCTGGAGGTTGTAGACAGACGTTCACTTGGCTAAAATCCATGCCACTGGAAACCTTCATCTCCCCCAGGCAGGTTCCTATTGCCCCTTTGGTGGTAATTATGGCCTCACTGGAGCCAGCAGAGCTCCCACACTGGCTGTGGAGCAACCAGCCAGAAAAGCTTAGCCAATTTAAATGGGTGATTTGCACTAACCCAGCTAATTTAACATAAAGTGGATTTATTGTTCCTTTGGTTCTGCAGTGGGGACAGCAGCATCTTCTGCTGGCACAGCTAAACATGGGGGAGCCATGGTGCAAATGCTGTGTGGTGTCCAGGTGTGACAAAGGGGCAGCTCCTTGATAAGGACCCCACTCAGTGCTGTGCCCAACCTTGTGGCTTCAGTTTAGGTTTCCTGTGAGGTGGCTTGATGAGTAGAGATGAACAAAAAACTGTGTGAGTATATCTCAGAAGTCCTTTTAGCTAAATTTATGAGGACAAGTTTGTTCAGGCAGTTTGTTCTTCCATAGCAGAAAGCACTAGGTACTTTTGAGTCCATGGATAGGTGGTAACATGGAACTTCATCATCTTAGTCTGGATGTTTTTAAGTATCATGTAACTTCAACGTTAATTTGAATTAAGTTCATGTGTAAAACTAATTCAGTGGGAGTGTTTGGATGGTAAATAATTAAAGTTTTGCTGTAAAAGAAGTCAGAGTGCATAGATAAGTTTTTCGTATTAAATACAAAATGATTCAATTCATGGTAAAAGTTAGAATCTCCCAGATCTATGATGTCATCTTTGTGGTAGGGAATCTCAAATGACTGGGATTTGTGGAAAGCAAATTACATTTTACAGTCTGAGAACTACCTCTGAAAACCTTTTGTATGTTTCTACCTTAAATATTTTGAAAAATGTACAGAATTCCTTTCCATTGTAATTTTTTATAGGTATATGGTTTGTGTTCTCCACATTATTTAAAAAATAATGCATGCAAAGACTAAAGTGTTACCTAATGGCTAGTAAATGTTTGGTTCTCAGAACAGATGCACAGCTTTGAATGGACTCAGAGATCTCCAGCTCTCTGCCTTTGCCTGTTACACTGTCTACACATGAGTCTTGTGATAAAATTTGTGGTAGGATCTAAGGTAATAGATGCAGTAAAAGCTACAAGAAGCTTTGCTAATAAGCAGACAGAGAGCACGCACCACTGTGGATGAAGCAGAATTAAGCTCCATCCAAAACCTCATCCCACTAAAGATATTTTATACTGATTTGTTTCAGAAAAGTTCATGATAAAACCTTCAGTGAACTGGAAACAGTGGAGAAATCAGTGTAATGAGCAATCAACATCTGAAGCAACTGACTGGCAATGAGAATACATCAAAGACAGTTTTCAGAGAAAGGATGGAAATTACTGAAACTTCACAGTGTTCAGAGACATTGTGGTTCTGTCTTTGTCATGATGGGGTCCTGGCTCTCCTGTGCTGGATGCTTCATTGTGTTTGCAACCCGTGGGCAAAACCTAATTGTCAGTTACTGGCAACAGAGAATGTCCTCTTGAAGTTTTTTGCTTTTGGGAAAAAATTTTCTGCTTCCCTAGAAAAAACCAGGCTTTTAGTTCAGTTTTTCTCTTGGGAATATTTCTGCTTTGTAGGACTTTGCTGAGAAGCCTTCAGTGTTGAGTTTTGGACAAATAATCCAAACCAGTGAAGTTATCCACTTGAAAAAAAGAAAAAAATACATCAGTCCTGTATCCCTGGAGCCTGTTTTAACAGCTGTACTTTAAACTCAAGAGCTCAGTGAAGCTTCAAGAGGAAGCATTTTTGATGCTTAATATTAATTAGGAAACCTTCTCCAAAAAATGAGGCAAATTAAAATAATTAGGAAGTTGTTGTGGTGTTGGCCCTTCATGTGTATTGTTGAAACACAAGCATAACAAGGTGTATGGCATGTGGAAATACCCTGCAACAGCATAAAAGTCCTGAAGGAGGGTGGTTAGTAGCTTTATTCACCAGCCTTGCAGTAATTCACTTTGCTAACATATGCTCTTCTCTAGTTTTACATTGGTGCCACTCTGCAGTTTCGCTCATTGAGTCACCAAGTAGCTGTCCATAAGTTTGTTTAAATAAACTTCTTGGATGTGATCCTGTAAATATATTATGTAAAGCTGTGCAGAAATCACAAGTGCTGTATTTTTATCTTGCTTCAGATCTTGAGTGATTCCTGGAAGTATGTTCAGGTTACCAAGGACCTTGTGTAAAAATACAGAATGGAATTATACAGCATGGTGCTATAAAGTCTCTTTAGGAAGTCTTCTAGCATAATCTCAGCCTATCTACTGTTCTCTTACTGTGTTATGACTAGTGACTGTTAAAGTCACTTCTGTTGCTGCATCCTGCATTTGGTTTTGGAAGGGAAGAAAGTCCTGATTCACATTAGTTTTGGACATGTATGAATGGAAAGCTGAAGCAAATGGGTGCATTTTTTCAGCCTATCATGGTTTCCAGTAAGTGGGGTGGATATACAGTGTCAAAGAAGTCAGCCTGAAGGCCTGCACTGAAAAAGAAAACCACGAGGAATGAGTTGTTCTCTGAGAATAATGTCGATAAAAGAATTGAAAATGGCCTTAATTCAAAATAGGAATTGCAAAGAAACAAATACCCTATCCCCTCTGAAGACAATATGAGAAATACAAAGACGTCCCCCATTTGCGAAATAGACAGACAAATTATTATGATGGATGTCAGCTGTGAATAATGGAAAGCACTCATTCTGGTCCATGGGAGTTTGGGCACTGTGTTACCAGGAAGAGTGAGAGTACAGCCTCCATTGGCTGCAACACAGGGAGACCCTGAGGTCTTGAAACTGTGGCTAATAAATTTATTCTGGTTAGCTGAAAACATCATCTGATGAGGAATTTGTAAGTAATAGCCATCATGGGTTCAATTATTTCCAAGGCAGAAAGACAGTCACCTTCCTCTTGGTAACAGAAATTTCCTATTACAGAGTGCACTCTAAATCAGATGAGAATGTACATCAGACAGCATGGTTCACCAGGCAGAAATTTAATTCTGGGGGGTGACACCTGGTCTGTGGGTACCCATCCTCCCTGGTAATTCACTCAATAGGCTGCTGGTTGACCTCTTTATGTTGAGGGAATGGGCAAGGGGCAGCAATAAGATGATGATGATGATGATGATGATGATTGTTATTATTATTACTATTATTATTATTATTATTATTATTATTAGGTCTCTCTACTTGTCAGGATTTAAGAGAGAGCTGTCTCACAAAGCTGGCAATAATCTAGGTGCAATATGTCATTTTTCAGAGCAGGACTAACACAGACAACCTCTACTTAGGCTGATTAATAAGGTGGCTAACCAGCTTCATGTTTCTGCCTCACCAATCAGATCTGTTATTTCAAGGTTCTTTTCAGTGCCATCAGATTCAAAATTATTATTAACATTTGGACCTGCAAATGCTCTTTGACCTACATTTGGGGAATACAAAAAAAAGCTTAATTTAATTGCAGTAAATTCTTTCAGAAGGGATGTAAGAAGTCAAAGTTCTTCACTCATGTATTTCTCAACAAAATTCAGGATGGACACTTTTGGACATCTTAATGTGAACCATGTGTTCATTTTTCTCTCTGTGAGGACCAGTGCAGTAGGACTGCATTTTCAGTCCTTCCAGCACAGCACCAGTTGATTCTCTGTGGGAGTTGTCATGTTTCTTATCCATTAAAGCAGACCCCTTAATAGCTCCTATCACTGCCAGGCAAGCTTTATAAGTTCAGAGTGTCTCTTATGAGACTTGGTATTATACATCTAATTCAGACAAGTATGTCTCACAATCACTATTGCATTGTTTCCAAAGAAAATGCAACAATTATCCTTTCCTCTCTGACGCATCAAAGCCCAGCTCATAGGAGAGCTAAATCTCCTGGCAAGAAGGTTGTGGTAAGATTTGCTTTCAGCCCTGCAACAGCCAGTGTGCAAAAGCTGACTAAATACCACTGGATTGCCTGTCAACATTTCACTGTGCATTCTTGACAGATATCTTCTCTTTGATATGTTCCCTCTACAAGGGGAACTGCATAGGTTGTGTACAATCTTTATGATGCTTTTGGTTGTTGAAACTCAAAGAGTGATTCTTTTTTCTGTGGTAGGTAGGAAGAACTACTTTTGTCACCATCTGTAGACAGTAGGATGAGTAAAAAAGGAATTTCTTTTGAGTAACAAGTTTTCACATGCAGTCTCATTGTAAAAAGAGGGTCTGTCCAAAATACAGAGAGAAGTCAATAGCAAAAGTTTGGTTCTGTTTTGTCTGAAGATATCTGTGCTTTGAAAAATAAGTGGGGGAATTTTAGCCTGCAGGTTAGGATATAGTTAACCTTGACTGTAGAAACTGCCACATGGTGGGAGTTCCAGAGAGCAGGACAAATGTGTCTTTGGTGCCAAGTCTGGTTTGCCTGCAGTTTCCATCTTCCATCTGGCATTGACAACACCACCTGAGGTAGGAAGGTGGAAGCAGGACCACCCCAGTCGCCTATGGCTGTTTTTTCCATTGGTATTGGACAGACCTCAGAGCTTGGAGGCATGAGCTTTGGCCTGTAAAGGGTAGAAGTTTTGAGGCCAAAACAGAGATTTTGCAGTTTCTTTTCCCAAAAGGGAGGTATTTTCTCCTATTTCAGTTTAAGCAGAGTTAAAACTACAGGGAAGAACCCAGTCTGCTGTCCTCTGTACCCCTTGTAGTGGTGACATACAGTGTTGGCCATGGATTTGTTTTGTGGTGAGAGCCACTGAATTTTTAAAAATCTTTATTTTCTAGAAGCGTATTCAAGATCTGAAGCCATATTTTTAAAAGCAAAAATGCCTTTTTAATTAAAATGTGAGGTTATAATAATGACTTTCTGGTTGGCAAATAACTGATTTACATCAAGCCCTAACTTAAAACATAGTGCTTGGAGCACCATGAATACAAAATTCTATCCTTTCTTATCCCATGTGTAGGAGGAATCCATCACAATTGCAGATACAATGAAACAGTGGATTTTGACATTTTATTAAAGTTTGGACATGTAATCACTCTTCAATGTTCTGTTCAAAGGAGCCTCAGCAGAAAATAGCATAAAATTACCATGCACTGATAATGGAGAGAAGCACTGAACTTCAGATTTACGCTCTCATTACTTGTTCCATCACATTCTCAGTTCTTTGTTGTGTTGTCTTTATGGCTTCTGCTGTTCTGAGAGTAAGGTTCCCATTCATTTTTGGAACTCTAAAAGGACATAAATTATAATGGCTGAATTCTGATATGACATGGGTTAACAAAAATAAAGAAGTTATTTACTCTCAACACTCAAAAGCAAAGTTAATATATTTTCCTACTGTTTTCTTTTGATTTCTTTTCCAAACATACAAGAAAAGTTAACTATCTCTGACATTTGAGGTAGATGTTGTGTTATATTTCTCTGTGGTAAAGTTCTTTTATATGTTTAAAATACTAGCATTAAATTCTGGACTCTGATTATAAAGAAAGTCACTTTCATTTGTAAAGTTAATTTTGTATTTTCTGTCATGAGGATTTTACGTATAAATATTTGTGTAAGTTGCCTTTTTCAAACATCTTGGCACAAGAAACTCAGCTAAAATGGAAGGAAAATGTTTTATGGGAAGAGAGAAGCTTTCTAATCTCAAAAGAAGTCTATCATGTTTAAAGAAAAACATAGTTTTATGATAAAAGCATTATTAAATAAATCCACTAGGTTCACTGAGTAATAACTTTTCACCTCTTGCAACTGCTGCAACAAACAAAAAAACAGTTTACTATTATGGCTTTGCTGAAATAGGTGGGAAAGGAATTGCCTGTTCTGTTTATTTACCAGTGAGCAGAAAAAAGGAAAAAAAAAATCAGGTATTCAAACAGAAGTTTTTTTAAAAAGCCAGAAAGAGAGAGAAGGTTGTAAACTCTTTGTACTGTCTTTGACTTTGTACTTTTTTACATATTTGAACTTTCCCTCCCAGGATTTTTTTTTTAATATTGCAGATTTCTGTGCATGAATGGATTTCTTAAAGAGCTTGCAGATACAGCCTTTAAAAGTGTCCTTCAGGTTGGTTAGTAGATGGTCTCTTCTTCTGTAAACAGATTAGGCTTTGTCAAAGTGTTTATGTGTTGTTTTTTCATTTTTTTTTTGAGGTGGGTATTGTCATCTATGCCTTCATGATAGCATAAAGAGATTTTCCGGTTTGACAAAAAAGTGAGCATTGTTGCATCTGCCAGAGTACTTTCCAGAGAAGTGATGATGCCTTGTGTAGTAGCTTTGCTTAAAGTCTTATGGCTTGGAAAATTCCAATTTTAGCTGCTATTTCTCTGCTAACCAAACCCTTCACTTGGTCACAGCTAAGGTGGGCAAAGAGCACTTTTGTTGGCAAAGAGTTCAGTCTCAGCAAGAGGCTGCATCAATTTAAGATATTATTTTATCCAGCTGTTCCTGGGTACTCTGCTCCCACGGCGCAACCCATAGGAGGAATCCGCTAGCAATCACAGCCACGTGTCTGCAAAATCCAGGAGTTCAGTTTACCCCACTGCAATCCTTATAGATTGTTTGCCTAGGTAAGCTCAGGTAAACAACCCTTCTGTTTAAGGGAAATGCCCTCTCAAAGCTGCTGGCAATGTTGTTTGTCAAAATGAAATATTTTAAATAGTAAGTCTCTGCCACCCTGGCTGGTTTGTTGGAGTGGATTAGGTTGGGCTGTTTGTACCAGAGGGGATTTGCAGGTGGGTACAGGGGGCTGTGGGGAAAGGATGAGTGACAGATGACAGGCAAAGCCTACCCACTGAGGCACAGTGGGCACTGCTTCCACTGGTGCCCCAGAGCTGTGTCAGCCTGGAGGGTAGTCACAGTCCTAGGGAGGCTCTGTCATCATCATTACAGCAGGAGCAGGGCTCTGTAATAAAATTGTCTCGTGAATTGGTGTGGTGGTACGAGGTCTGTGGAAAGTGGTGAAAGAAATGTGTGATTTGAAGATATTTTGGGTATTTCATCAATGGGTTTAGGAGAACACACCCTCATTAATAAAAGTCAGTTGATTTTGAAGTTGAAGCTTTTGAGTGCAAATGCATTTTATGAGTAATATCTGAGCAGAATGATTTCACTGGAAGGCCTTTCCATCTGATGAAGCCAAAACCACCTCCAAAATACATCAATAAAAAGTTACTAGAGTTTGTTTTGCTGATGTCTCATTTTATGCCTGCAGAATAAAAGTGTGATTTAATTTAGCTGTCCTGACTGATAGTAAGGGAATCATTGTGGAGTGGGCTTCGGAGCATATAATCAAGGGTTTCTGAAACGTTTATGCTTTATCTGCTAGTAGTATTAAACCTCTTGCTGCTGTTTCTCACTGCTTCTCCAGCCTGTCTCATACACTGAGAAAGCAAGGGGCCATGAATCCAAGCCTTCACTTCAAGGAGCTGCTGTTAGCTGTCTGCAAGCTGACCCCGTGTATATTTGCTAACATGTAATTCTCAGCAGAACTTAGGCCCCTGGCATATCTATCCTCTGTGTATGTTACTACAGTTTTCCCTTCACAGGGCTCAGGTGTTGCATAAAGTCACATGTAGCAACACTAGAAACAGGATTCAGGACTTCTTTTAAAAAAAAGGAAAACATAAATTCAACCAAAGGCTGAATTCAACTGGGTTTGAAGGCTGGGTTCAACTAACTTGTCTTTTGAACTGAATAATTGAAATGTATTTTAGCAATGCTGATGGTGTATCTATTTATTGAAAACATATATGGAACAGATGACTTGGCATGTCCCATCAGACAACAGGGGATTTTAATGTGTATATGTGTGAGTGAGCTGGGACTACCAGTACAGGAGAAGGCCTTGTAACTGCAACAGTGGATAGCAAGCACAACTGAATTTTATGACAGATATCTTGATGTTGGATTAAGTAATTTGCCTCTAGAATTTCTCAAAGAAAGCTGCTTTTGAAGTCAGATATACCACTCTTTGCACGTATTGGATTTGGGAGGTTTTAATGATTAAAGGAGCAGTAATACAGGCTTATAAGATGTTGGGTCAAATCCTGGCAGTACCATGAGGCCCCAGTGAATTCAGCACACTTATCCTAGTGATGGGGAATCCAACATATCTTGGCTTCTGTGATTGTGACCAGTTGGTACTGTGAACATGTCATCTTCCAGCTCAGCTAAGTTGGCTGGATAAACTGCCACCCTTTGGGCTACTTGCAGGTATTTGTCATGCATCCTGCCAGCAGACTTCTGCTGCTTCAGATCTGCCACTTAAGCTGCTCATGTCATCACTTCTTAGCCTGTTTAAGGGGAAAAACGTGCATTTATTGCCAAAGATCTACTTCTATATATAGTTGTATAAGCCAATTTAGCTCATGGACTGAAATCTGTTAAGGAGGGGAGAGTAATCTCTTCTGGTACAGCTATATCCAGCAGAGAGTATCCCCATGGCTTGCCATTTTGAGAGCTGGTTTTGACAAGTTGTTTCAGAAAAGCTTATGGAAGGTATGCTGTCTTACAGTGAAGAATGTCTGTAGAGAGGTGTGGCATTTCCTTAGGAGAAGATAGCAGTAGGCATGAGGAATGCTTCTGGAGCAGATGGGCCTCTGATCTAGAACTGTTCTTGATGTAAAGCATGTTTGGTTATCAGTGGTCATCTTCACATGTATTTGCAAGTGGGATTTGAACTGATAAAAGCTCAGTATCCTCGTCTTTCTAAAGATTTATTTCCTTGTCAACTGTGGTTTTCTACAGATCTTGTCTACAGTCATCCTCTCTGCTCTGCAAAGAGCCATTGATATGGAGAGTGTGTTCTTGCAGACTCGGTGTTCCCAGCCATGGCCCCAGAGTTTGTTTACAACCAAAAGGTGGGAATAGCAACATGAAGAAGCAGTCTTGATTCCTAGCCAAGCTTTTAGTCTGATTCACCTCTAGGTTAAGCCCTCAGCTTGTGAGCCCCTCGCTCCACTGGGTCCCTTTGAGCTGGGGTCTTTACCATGTCTCTAAGTAGTTCTTACTTTGAAAGGGCAATTCTTATTATGAGGAATGTTGATGTTATTTGACAAACCTTTGTTATATACATTGAGCTGTCTGTTCCTTTCCTTTCCAGCTTCAAGATCACTCTGAGAAGTGCTAACAAATTAGGAGCTTCTTGAAATTCGCTGAACATGAAGAAGCAAATATACTCAATTCAGTTACTGGTTTAATGCAGATCAAGATAATATTTTCACCTCATTCCCAAAGGCCCCTAAAGGGATAGTGCAATTCCATGATGGCATCCATACAGATAAAACGTAGTATAACTGCATTATTTGGAAACTACTGCAAGCTACTTCTCTTTTCCCTTTCATTTTAAAACATTTTGAAGACACTAATGCTGCGGGGACGGAGTCTTAACATCTGAGCACTGGAAAATTTTTTCTTAGTTGTCTGTTCTTCCAGAATATTAGTGAGAACTGTGGTTTTGTTTCAGGGAAATCAAAAGTTGGAAGAACCTGTAGAAGGTTTAGAAAGACCTGTCAGGGGCATAAAATGGTTATTTACCTTCCTGAAATTCTTGTGTTTTATGGAAGAAATTAGTAGGTAATTTCTTTTAAACCAAGGTTTTGGTTGGGCAGGACCAGATTTGTTCAGATCTAGGTGTTATTGCTCAGACTTTCGTTAGAGAATGTAAGCTGGATATGTGACAGCTGGACAAAACTGCAGCAGCCTTTGATTCTCTTGTTATACCATCAGCTGGCTGCTTGCATGGTGGGGTCTTGTTTGCAGACCAGTTGCACATTCTGTTTCATTGAGGGCTAAGTCAGTACCTCAGCAGTGAGAAAAGATGAAGGATATATGAACCACTCCTTGGGATCTCTCTAAGTGTCACATACCCTTGAGCACAAATTCTCCTCAGGAGCTGAGGACACTTTGATTACTTATTTATATATTTAGGTAGATATAAAACCAGAAAAACGTTAACTTCCAGTTGCAGATATAGAAAATGCCCTTCCAAAAGATCAAGAGGGTTGGATTTGGTATGCTGGTTGTTTTCACAGCCTTCATGACAGCTCCTTATCCTGGTATCCATCCCCATTCTCATACTTGGGCATCTGCTAAAGGTTTAAGTGAAGAGTTCCATTTTCTCTTGCAACAAAAGAGTATCGTTTTTGTGGAGGTGAAGGGGGCATTATGATTGTTGCTCACACTTTTTTTTTAAATTCTGAGATGAGATTTCTTTTGGTACAGCCATCTCTTTAACCTCGGTGTACACTGCCTCTGCTTAGAAAACAGTGTTAGCATCACAACTCTTCAAAACAGATACCTTTTAGACTGTAATAGATGTCCCCCAGAAACTGGAAATGGGAAATGAGTTGGATTTTCTGTGTCTTGGAACTGTTGACCCATGCTTTAGATCAATGCAGGCTCTGGCTGAGTCTTCCTCTTTTTTCTTTTTCCCATTTAGCCTGGAATACTGAACAGCTAACCCAGCTTACTAGTCACGTTTCTATAGCTCCTTTCAGAGAGCCACACAACACTGCCAGCTGTCTACCTGCTGTAAAAGCAAAACCCCACCATTCCTAAAGTAGATGCACATAATATGGTAATGTAACCAGCTATCATGAACAGGAAAGTGAACAAAGCCCAGTTAGTGTTACTGTTCTTGCTTCTCAGTATGTACACCTGCTGAGTCACATTTAACTTTCCTCTGTGATATAGCAAATTAAGTACTTAACATTTTTTTCCCTAGGTGCTTTGCATAAAGCAGTACAAAGCTTGTTCAGGTTTTCTGGTTAACAGGATACTACTCTGAGAGCACCTCTTGTGCTCTTCAGGACTGAGTAGCCCACACATCTTGCCGCAGATGTGGGGCTTGTCTGTCTCAAAGGAAGAGAATTTCAGAGGGCTCTTTGAAGGACTGTGCTGATAAGGAGGCTGACATCCCTATCTTGAGTTGAAATGTACCTTGTTGTTTTAGCTTTTAACCCAGTAGTCTGCACTGCCTAAAATGCCTGAATTACTGGGAAGGTTAGTATCCTCTGCTGTCTTTTCCCTGACAGGTTGATTGCTCAGTCTAAACTTGAGACTGTTGGATTCCCTTCTTAAAGTAGCTGTCCACCAAACTTTGTATTAATCAGAATCAGTAAATATGAGCATACTGTGCATAAAGCACATGAAAACTGTTTTAAAACAACTGTTTCTGCAGTTGTTTTAAAAACCCCAGAGCTTTGCCATATGACTTGTGCCAGGTAGTGTTCTCACGCTGGCTTACTTAGGGGGAACACCTTCACTTTTTTCAGTCTTGCATAGCAGAGAATGAGGGTTGCTCAGTGCAATGTTGCATGCAAATGCAGAGACCACCCGCTGTTTCTAAGCACAGGGAATTAAAATCATTTGTAACCAGGAGAGATTTTGGATGAAGTTTCCTAGAAATGTAGTAGGAACCAAAATAAGAGTCCCTAGTACAGGTCAACCAATTCAGCTTTTGGAATCAGCATAGCGTAGGAGTTCCTAATCCCTCTGGTGGTAGTGGTCTGCCTTCTAATTTTAGTCTCTTTCAGTTTACTTGTAAAGCACAATAGACCAGTGGAAAAAATCTGCATTTTAAAAAAGTTTTTGAAGAGCAGGCATGAGTCATACCTGTCCCTGCAGGCCATTAAAAAGCTGCCAACAGTTAGCTGGGAAGAAGTGTATTTAAACGGTGTTCATGCCAATTTAAATCACTTTATTCAAAAGCATGAATGAGGTTGTAGTATTCCATTAAGACTGTTGTTATCAAATTTTAAAGAGGAACTATATTTACACAAGCAGCAAATGAATTCTTCCCAGAATTTTCTTTTTAATCAAACATTCCTAAACATTGTCTGTGATTTTACAAGGGACAAAAGTGAACATTGTACAATCTTGTCCCAGTGGGGAAATTCAGCTCTGTTTAAATAACTGCACAGAAATTGAAATTTAGGTTCATCAGTGAATGATCTGATCAGTGGCTCGTAGCATATTTTGTTGAAGGTAGGTAGCAAAATGGGGATTCAGGACTGGCCAGTTTTCAAGGCACAAGTTTGTTCTGTGTCTGAAATTAGACTAAAAGGGAAGAGTCCTCATGATGTGTGAAGCTTGTGTCGAAGGTTAAATTAAAAGGGACCTAACTAATGCTAGTCTGCACTTTGATTTTTTGCCAACTTTCTGATCAAAAAAAATGAGACTTCTGCTAAATACCAGACTGCAGGCTGGTGCTCTCATCCTCCTCCCTCCTGCTTCCCTTTCCCACTTCCATTCAGTCTCTCCCTGACACATCAGCAGGCCTGTGACATACAGCAGGATATTTTTCCATTTCTGTGAGAAAGATTGGCATACATAAACCAGTTTGGCACTGATTGAATATTAGAGATGGAGTATGATAATAAAAGGAAAATGGTAAAAAAATCCCTAGAGATTTGTCAGAACATTGCTGGCATTGCTTAAGCAATATTATAGCTAATAACAAGCTTTAGTAGTTGCTTTCAGCAAAATAAAAGGAATAGGAACTAGGACATATATTTGCACAGGCTTTATTACAGAATTTTAAATCTCTCTTCCAATGTGCTAATTTCAAATAATAATTTGCAATATTCTGTATTTTTTTCCTCTTTATTTTAAAATAGTTTTAAGATACTTCCCTGTACAACCAACCACATTGGTGACATGGACTATTCCTTGGCATTTAATTCGTAAATCAGTAACATTAGATGGACTGCATTTCCTCAAATAATTGGATTTGTGAAATGCTGAGTCTCCATAAACTTTCAAACTTCAAAACCATGGTTGCCATCTAATTTTGTGGTTACAAGTGAATGAAACAGCAAACAAAAAAATTTTGAAACCTTTAATTTACTCCATCCAGTCTATAAATAAAACTTCAAAACCCAGGAGTTTCGTTAACTGTCTTGCTATTTAACCCACAGTGAATGGACTGGTTTAGGGAGCACATCAGTTCCATTAGACTGATCTGGCAGTTGAGAAGTTTTTAGAGAAATGGTTAAATATGTGATGTCTGAGGTTATGTGAATGTTGCAACATGCAGTTTTCCTTGAGGGTAGAAACAGGGTTTTTTAAATTCAAGTAGAAATATTCTAGTTTTATAAAGGAAGCATAAGCTTTTATTTAAAAAAATGCCTTCCCAAAAGAAGTTTAGACATAACAGTAGACAGGTATGGTAGTTTTCCTTTTTTATGCTTAGTTCTTAGGTTTTCTACAGGTAGCACTGAAAATATCTCTGAAACACTGTGAAATGTGCCACCTATTTCATACTTCTTGAATTCTATGAAACATCTGTTATAAAGAGTTGTGCTGGTAAAGCTAAATTCAGTGTAAAAAAAAATAATAATTATTAGCAATTGTCATCCCTCTCGTCTGGATGAGGGACTGGTTACCTGAAGTTATGCAGTGCTGTGTCTCTTGTAGAGGCAGGCAAGCATGCTGTGTGGTTTCTAGACTGGAAGCACCTGTTCAGGGAAGAGTGTTTTGAGTTGGGGCAGGTTTGCTGGCCTCCTTGCTCTGCCTGTAGCCCATTTTGACATGCAATTGCACAGCATAAGGTTAATGACAGTGGGTTAGCAAGCCTTCAAAGCATCTGGTGTGACCCTGGGATGCCTGGCATTCCTTTCTGCTCTGCAAAGGTTTGGCATCCATCCTCCACTGCAGGAAGAATGTACTCAGGAGAAACCAGCTCACAGGGCTCCCCCAGGCCTCTAGAGAGGGGTGAGTTGTCATGGCAATAAATCATGAGGGCTCATGGAAAAGGAGTAAATCCCCTTCTCTGTGCTCTACCATAGGCATGGCTTGGGTGAGAAAAGGAAGCTGGATCGAGCAAGGTAGAATGTGCAATTTTCCCTTTTATAACCACCACTGCAGCTTGATGCTAGGGCAGAGTGTGTGTCATGGGAAAATGACCATTTTCATGTACCAGAGACACTCTGGGCTGCAAGGACTCTGTGTCCTACTAGTCATAGTGCTGATCAGACTGACCTGACTGACCTGGGACTCACCAAGCATTCTGTAGCCAAAGGCAATGTTGGCAGAACTGCATCTTCCCTCCAGTGGCTGCTTCCAGCTGCTCTGCAGATGTGGGCAAGGATGGCAGAGAAAACACCAAATATCCTCTAGATAACTTGCTGGTGCAGGTATTAGACAAAGCAAAGGAGAAGCATTTCGGGGAGCTGAAGCACCTCAGTGAAAACAGGCTGAGAGAGCTGGGGTTGTTCAGCCTGGAGATGAGAAGGCTCCAGGGAGACATCACTGTGGCCTTTCAGTTCCTCAAGAAGGCTTATAAAAATGAGGGAGAGTCACTTTTTATACAGGCAGGTAATGACAGAACAAGGGGGAACAGTTTTAAACAGTTTTAAACTGAAAGAGGAGAGATTTAAGTTAGATGTTTGGAAGAAATTCTTTACCCAGGGGCTAGGGAGGCACTGAGGGTTGCTCAGAGAGCTTATGGATGCCCCATATCTGGAATTGTTCAAAGCCAGGTTGGATGAGGCCATGAAGAGCCTGATCTAGTGGGTGGCATCAAAGACCACAGTGGGGGAGGTTGGAACTAAATGATCTTGAAGATCACTTCCAACCCAGGCCTTTATATGATTCTGTGTCCTGCAGTCCAGATGTCCCCTCCCTTGGTTGAACATTGTATGGAAAAATGCTTGTCCTGAATTCCAGGGAGGGAGAAAATGTGGTTGAGGATGGGAAGGGAAAGGAAAGGAGTTATAAAGTGGGACAATAAGTCTTGTTGGACTGTGATGTTGTGGAGAGGGCAGGATGGGCCAAACTACTGGGGAAATACTGGGCCAGGATATTGATATAGCAAGCACAGGGCAAGAGAATGGAGGAGGAAAAGATGGAGAGAGCACCTTGGGGATGATGCTTACAGAGAAACAAGGAGGAGGAAAAGATGGAGAGAGCCAGGAAATTCATACATATTCAACAGAACCATCACCTCTGCAAAGCTGAAACTCAAGGATCCTACACTTCTGTTACCAGCAAACTGCCCTGGCACATCACATTTCACCTTCCTCTAGAGCTTTTGCACCAGAGGTGGCATCCTGCTGTTCCTCACTGCAGGTTACCCACAGTGGTGGGGTGTCACCTGGGGGCTCAGGCTGTGTTCCTGCCTGCCTCACTGGACAGGGAGTCAATGCATTGCCACATGATGGGGTGAATTCATTCCCTTGATGCTATAAAATGGATGCCAGGATGCCATGCCTAAAACATTGGAATGTTTGCCTTTGCAAACATGATGCGTGTGCACAGGTGGATAACAATACATAGTAAATCACAAGCTCAAACACTGTTTCCACAGAATCTCTCTTATTTAGTATGTACCATGCACAGGCTATCTTGTTAAGCAGCTCTTTCGTAGTAAAAGCATCTTATTCCTGTCATTTCAAATTCTTTTGAATGCTTGGTTTTGTAACGTTTTCCCCCCTTTAGGTAAAACAGGTAGGAAAAGAGATTTGACATTTTTAATAGTTTTTTCTTAACATTCTTCCTAAATCCTTCTGGCTTAATCTCTAATTCCAGGAATTCTTCTGTCTGTAGCCTCAAGACTCACAACTAACCCCTTCTCATTTTCACGTACCACAAATGACAACAGAAACTATTTTGTAAATAAATCTGTATAGATTATGCCAGATAAACAAGCAGTTCTCTTGGCAATTAAAATAAAGCTATCTCAAAAAAAAAAAAAAAAAGAAAACTTAACAGAAAACAGCAGTAGATACCTGTCCCCCATTTGTATTCAGTGCAAAGGACAGACATTTTTGGTAAGCCTTCCAAGTCCAAACACACATTTCTTTTTCTGTACAAAGGTGATTTGACAACCTGCTTATATTTGAGTGAAAACAGTTTGAACATTGGTGTTCAAAGGCAGAAATGCACACTTCTCCAATTTGGAAACATTCTTGTCAATATAAACAAAAAAACTCAGCTCTCTGGTTGAAATATTGAGAAAAGGAACTGATTCCTATTAATTTATTTTGTAACATGTTTGTCATCTATTGATCAGCAAGGAGGGCTTGTGCTTTGTGTGCCTAAGAACAGTCTGTGCATGTGACTTTATGGACTATTGTCACATGCATAATGTGTGAAATGACTATGATAGGAATATAAAGTACAATTATTTTAAAAAGACCCCAGGCAGTGACTGCTATCCTCCTGTTGAGCCAACAGAACCCCCTGTGCCCAGGTGGCCTCTGGTTGCTGGTGTCGTGTGGCAGCCACTGCCCTTGACCTCAGTGGTGTGTGCGGATATCTGGGAGAAGAGTGGGCCAGGGGAGGGAAGTGGATGGGATGTGTGGTGCCAGCTTCCTCCTCAGTGCAAGGCTGGGAGCCAGAGAGAGGCTTGCAGGGCCACCTGGACTTGCCCAGTGTGTAACAGGCAAGGTCATCACTTCAGGACATTTAGGAATGTCCTTTGGTCTCTGAAGCAACTGCTGCTGTGACTCAGAAGCACAGCCTGGTTCAATGTGAACTTGAGTGATTAGCACAGCTATTACTGCATCTATAAATAGAATTCATCTCACAATATATTAAGTTTAATGATATAATAAATAGATTACAGTTAACTTTAATAGGAGCACAATGAATGGAGATGCAGTTCTTATGAAGATCTGCTGCCATTAGAGATTGTTTTGCAAGATGTATTATATGTAATGCCTTCTAATTCCTTTGAAAAATGAATAAACTTACAATACTCTGTAAAAACAAAACTCAGTAAAGCAACTCATAATGTTCCTGTTGCACAGAAAGCGGTGAAGGATATGAAAGTGCAGGTTGTATTATCAACCTTAACTCTGCTCCTTAGGAATATGCACCCTGAAAAAAATGTTTATTATATGCTAATATTGCTAGTTTTAAAACAAACCACATATTTCTGTGTAGGAAACTTGCATGTGGTTACTGTCACAGGGAATTAAAAGCAACAGGAAGCTTAGCTGCACTGATATTTTGTTTTCATTTATCTTTTTCTTTAACGAGAAGAAAAATGCTTTGGGAAGAAAAATGTTCTGGTTTTGTTGGTTTTATTCAGTGAAATAATATAGAGTTGTAATGAGACAAGCTTCCTGGAGTTACAATGTGACTTGTTTAAAGAAGGCTGGCATTATACCCCCTGCCTGTGGTTCACCTTGTTGTACTTGTTTTGTGGTAAATCTTTGAGTGTCCATTTCCATTTATCTCAGACTGAAGTATATTTTTCCGTGCAAATAAATTGTTCTGGTGATAATACAGTCCTCTGGGTTGGGAGGACAAAGCCCAAACCCCATAGTTCCTTGCCTTCTCACCTAGGGCTGTAGTTTTGCAAGTGTTCAAGGTAAGTGTTCAAGCTCTTCTGAGGTTAAAAAGGAGAGAGTGGGCTGTATCTCTTGCTATGCAGGCACATGTGTGTGTGGCTGTGCAGTGAGGGAGATGAGGAATCTGACCTGGCTGGAAAATAGCCTAGCAAAAAGGTCCCAAGGTCAGTTTCCACTGTAGTTGACCACAGAGCCATACAATGAAGTCTGTGATGGCACCTGAGAAGGTGATGCAAGCATAGAAATGAGTGGCCAAGGGCAGCCACAAGTGCAGGAACTGTTTGTTTTTTTCTTCTTCCCAGTGGCTGTGCTGGCTTAAATGCACATGAAGCTATAGCTGAGAGAGTGGTGCCTCTAGGTGTAAATAATAGGCTTATCCTCTCTGCATGGGACACTCAGGTCATAGTTCCTCATACCTTTTTCTCAGTGGTGTAGCTGGCTCAAGGAGTTTGTGCCCTGCCTGTGAATTGCTCATTTGCTTCTGCTGGCTCAGCTGTTTGTGAAAGCATGGTAGAAATTTAAACTAGCAACTAGTTCTAAAAGAAAGAAAAAAGAAAACCCCAAGGGTAAAAACTTAAACCCATCTCTCTTTACCCTGCATCAGTTAATGAATCTGGTTCACAGGGTGTTTCTACAGATGTTTGTCCTGCAGAAATAAGGGCAAGAGCCATTCAGGGACAGGAATGAGCAGGTGAGCCTGGGACATCTTTAAGCTGGTGTTATCACCAAGGAAGAGTGCATGGATCTGTTCCTTTCATTAATGGGCATATGACAGCTTTGGCTGTACTCCTTTAAAATAACCTAAGCATTGGAGCATATGCTGCAAGTTCTGTGCCCAGCTCCAGGGAACCAGCAAAGAGAACAGGATGTATGACCTTCAGAGGGGAGTTCTGCTCTGCTGGAGACACAGCAATGCCATATTACATTAAGCCTGTCTGTGAAATCTCCCTGCTCTTAAAACATAATTTGAAGTTTATTATAAGCATCCAATGCCGGAGTCTGTTATATACACGTCACGTTTAAATCCTTTTCAAAGCTATTTTTTACAGCCATTAACTAGCACACCTTTTGAATTTATCACAATGCATTTAGAGCTCTATTTTTTTAAAAGCAAGTATTTTAAGAAAGTAGTTTATGGGAAATCTCTGCTATAGATATATACCTTTAAAATGGTATTTGTAACCAAAGTTCACGCTATCCTAATAGGATCAGGATTCATAAATAAATATTAATTGATTTTTTTCAGTTGCTACCGATGCCATTTCCTTCCCTGCAGAAACAAAGCTTAAAGTGTTTTTACAGATTTGTTTGACTACAGTACCTTACTTTGCATGGAAATCACAGATAATCATGTGTGGGAAATTTCATTTTGAAAGCAGTCTTCAAAATGCTTTGCCAAGAAACATTATACAGTTAGTGAAACAGTTTGGTATTACCTATCATACTTCATAATATGTATTCTCCACTCCACTTAAGTAAGCTTTGGAAGGCTTCACGCAACTTAATGTAATGCCTCTCTGGGTCCTTCCTCCCATAATAGAGTTACTGTTGCTTTCACTACTTCCTCCCAAACCTTAAGCTCATCAGTATTATAAAAATATGTCATTTATCATTAAGCTGTTGGTCAGTGCACATTGCAGTGTCCAGAGTTGCTTGTACTACACTTGAACTACACATGATCATAAGTGTAAATTTCTTCCTCAGCTGTATTGAGGCAAACATGCAGGAGTGAACCTTTCTAAGCTTGCTGCCCACATTATAAATAAATTGAGCAGAAATTCCTCTATCTGAGCTGCTTCCAGGGAGCCAAGTTGCTTTTGTTCTTCCCTCATGGCTGTAATGTAGCAGCTGTTGGTCACAAACTGGTGCACCTAAATTCATTTCTCCAGGTCTGTTCTGCAGCTTCAATACTAATGGTATATTGTACACAGTTACACCTGTGTGATAGGTGCATCCTACACTGTGCCTTTGAACTTCCTTAGCCAAATAGACCGGTGAGTGTGCTAAACCTTTGTCTCACCCTGCCCACTGATCTGAAATTTACCCATAAAATACTTCCAGCTCAGCAACTAGGATGCACACTAATAAATCTCAAATCTGCAGCCTGTAGTTCTGCTGGCTAGCCCAAACTAAACTGGGAGAAACCATGAGAACCATGGGATTTCTATGATCCCAGTGGGTCACTTGTTTAATTTCATTATAGTTCAAAAAGAAAAAGATCTAACAATAATAGTAGTGCCTTTTTGTAGTGGAAAGGCCCACCCTGAATTACTTTGAAACATGTTAAACACTTGCTGTCATGTGGAATGTTTTTCTCCTTTTCTGAGACCTTGTACATGTTACACTCTAGCATGTGCCTTTCTCATTGAGTAAATGGGAACTTGGGCTTTTAAATGTAGGTGTCCTAAGAAAAGCTGTAGTTAAATGTCTAAAGCAGATGGCAGAAGTACCTCTCTGTGGGGCCAGATTCTTGCCTGAATGGGAGCATTTGGCAAATTAAATGAAGTATGTAGTTGGATGAATAGGTCGAACACAGAAGACAAAGTGCTGGCTGCTGCAGCTGCCCAAACTAGATTACCGAGCAGAAGGGGAGTGTTTAAAGCCTAAGTGGGTCCAAATTTGAGAAAGGGGAGAACAACTAAGCATGACTGTTCTTCTCAGGTCATCTTCACTGTGTTCAGGGTAAATCTTGCACAGCTAAGGATTTGGCCCCTCCTGCTTAGGATGTTTGATTTCCTGGTTAGAAAAAACCCTGCAATCCTATTAGACAACACACAAAAATCCCTCTGAAATGTTTCTAAAGGAGTCAGTCTGCTAAGCGTCTGCTAAATGTGCAGAGTACACAGAATCCCTTCTGGCACTGTCTTGAATGATGCATTTACCAATATTAATGGAGATACCAAACCATATTGCTCCACAGTTCCTCTTGCACACATTATGCTCCTGACACACATATGTGTGTATGTGAAATGCCAATTAATGTTTTTGCATTCCCTGGTTTAAGCACCAGTGTTTTTTCAAAATGCTGACTGGCCATTACCACAGCCAGACCATCCTGTAGTCTCTCCACTCAAAAATGTTTCTCCAACTAAAAAAAAAACCAACAAAAATGTTGTTTCTTTGGTCTGCTGCACTGTAATCTCCGTTCTTCTGGGGATTATATAGCTCTGCGGGTGATTTCTGTAATTCATTCTAGTCTTTCATTAGAAGTAATAGACAGTCTTAATTACAGCATGCCACATGACAAACTGGTAAAGGTGCTAGAAGTGTTGCCAACAGGAAAAGAATTGGATGCTGTGAATTTTTTTTAATTAAGAGTTGGCAGCACTGACGGGAAATAAGATTGGACTTGTGTCCACTGAAAACTATGTAATTTTGGTGTAGACATTTTTCTAAATGTCATGAATTGTATGTTGTTTGTGGTTTTAAGAACTTGAAAAATTATTGTCAGCTTAAACAAAGCAAGAGCAACCTTTGAAATTACATATATACGAGACAGGGAAAGAAACATGGTAACTTTTGATTTTTCTCTTAACATTGCTTTAAACTGTAGTCTTCCTCAGTGTACCTTAATTTGTGATGAATGTTTACTTTAGACCATTAAGTATTCCTGGATCATTAAGTTACTGTCGTAAATATTATTTCAAATGTTGGTAGAGATGTAAGTGAATGCATCATCTTTGCTACTTGCTGTCAGGCTCTCAAAAGCACCTGCAGGGCTGGGGTCTTATTCTCTCACCTTTGTATTTTCCCAGAAGGCACAGAGTGAAGCTGTGTGACCTCAGTCTTCCCACGTTAGGCAGTTCCACGTCACTTTTGCAAAACCTTAATTAATTTCCTACAAGGGAGAGTGTAGTGCATTCATTACAGAATTTTCTTCTGAGGACAGGGTGGTTCTCAAAGTCAAGGGAGAGAGAGAAAGTCCTTTCTAGACAGGAATTTGGAGTGGGAGTCTAACAGGAGGTGCCCTCAGCCTTTGGTGGAGCATGTTCTCCTCCAATAACTAGGGAGAGCCTAGGCTGTGGTTAGGCATTTTGGGGAAGAGCAAACATCCAACTAGATTCAATGTTGCAATTACCCAGAGACTATCAAACTTGGTTTGAGATAGAGGGAATGTTTCTTTATTTGTGGACATTCAAAAATGGGACCACTACAGAGATAAATACTAAGAAAGTGAGAGCCAGAGCCATAACCATGTGCAATTTTTGTTTTTTGCTCTGAGAAAGGCAGATTGCTAGATGAGAGATGGTCATTGTTCAAATGTCACATCTGTCTGTGATAGCTGTTTCTAAAATTAGGGAAAAACCCAAACCTTTTGTGCAGAATAAATACCTGACATACCAAGTTTTCTACCATTAGCAAATGATTGCTGGGGTTATTACATGGGTCCTGACTGTGGCAAAGTGATTAGTGGTTAAGTCAGTGGGATTTTTTACCATGAGAGAATATCTGCCAATCATGATCAAAAGAGAAGTAATCTGCAATAGTAGTACTCCAAAAGAGAGGAAAATAGTAATTTCTAATTATTATTCAACTCATTGACTGCTTAATTCCGGAGCACATTTTGTTGAAAAGATAAATCTAGCCATGCTGTCAGATTACACTTGTCTTTGGGCTGGGGGAGAGGCTAATCTCTGGGGATTTCCTGGCCATTCCTGTTTCTGTGCTGGAACAAGAGTAGCCATCATCCCCCCTCTGCATCGAGTGCATTCACTGATGGGAGAAGGGGTAGAGATAGCTGCAAGTATCACAGGACATTAGGAAAGCACATATATAAAGTACTTCTAAGTCCTCACACTGATAATGTTTAAATTCTTTCTTACTCTGATGGTTTGAGTATTAATTTTTTTCCTGTGATTATTCAATGTGTATATGCAGCCTGTGGTTTTTTCCCTTCCCTTTTGCATGTGATGTGCAAAGGCAAGCAGTAATAGTCTCCCGGGATATGTACAGCTCTGTTCATATCTGAGGTATGAAGTCAACTCAAGACCATTTTGTTCTCATAAAATATACAGCACTGCAGTTTAGTGGATAATGGCATAAATGCCAAGATTTGATGGGCAGAACCATTTTCACTGGGAGATGAAAAACACTGTGAAGACTCAGTGCTGGACGGGAGATACATAAAACCATAGAGAGACAGAATCTGTGCTGTGGGGGTAGTGATTTCATCTTATCTGGGTGTGCTAACACCTGCCACACTTAGCTATTGCTAAGTAATAATACATATGAGATTTTTTTTAAGTAGTAATGAGGAAGCTAATGGGCTTTACAGAAAGTGCTTCCATTCCTTTAGATGTATGTTCTGTAAAGGTAGAACCTTTTTTGTGCTGCTTTGGGTGATAAAGAAGATAGTTTCCCCTCAGGTCAGTAGGAACGGACTACATGCTTCCTTCTATTTGAGTGAATCGGTCTGGAGGGCTGCTGAGCATCTCCAGTTTCCACTGCACCTGGGGAAAATTACAGGGGAATGCTGCAGCTTCAGATCGTGTTCAGGGTATGCTCTGTTCTGAACTTGGGCAGAAAACTTTGCAGGAGGGAAAAGGAAAAAAAAAGAAAAAGAAAGAAAAATTTCTGAAGCTGAAGTCTCTTGAGTTGTCTGTATAGAAACTAAAAAAAATCAAGCTGCCTAGCTGCTGTGCCGGTTCCAGGTATCTGTCTGAGAGCCCAGCCTATATGTCAGGAACTTCAATGCCCTTGAATCGAGCCGTAAGGGTGAGCCGGACAGATTTGTTGATGTGAACAATGACCAAAAAAGGAGCGTTCTTTAGCAAGTAATTACCAAGGGCTTTCCTTGTGCTTTCCCTGAAATCCAGGTGAGAATCCTGCGTAGGATTTGAAGCCCGAGCTAAGATGGCTTGGTGCCGCCCAAGAGCTGCCTTGTGCGGGAGAGGGGAGCGTGTGTGCGCGTCCAGGCTGTTCCAGGTGCACGGGGAAGGCTCTGCCTGCCTCCCTGCTGGGGAAACCCCGCTCCTGCCGCTGACAGCTCCGCCGCGGCTCTGCTCTGGATTACTAGTTTAATGTGTATTACATAATTGCTGGATTCGGCTCTTTCAACTCCTAAATCTTCAAAAACCGTTTATTCTATTGTCTAGCCAACAGAGGGTATTTCAGCATCTTTTTCCCTGGCAAAACTGTAGTGCATTTCAAATTATTCTAAAATTACCCGCACTTTTGGAGGACTAATTTGCGTCTGTCCACGGAATGCAGTCATGGACGAGTCCAGCCAGGCCCGCCGAGGGCGACGGTATAATTATAATTAGTGGAAACGAGCTTGTTTTGCACCCGCTTGGAAAACCGTGGAGAGAGTGGCACTGAGAGAACAGAGCGAGGGCTGGGGGCAGCCCCTGCCTCGGAGGCGGTGCGGGAGAAGGGGGCGCGTGCGGGGGGCGAAGGTGAAAGGGGGAAATAGCCCCAAAGCGACGCAGCGCTGGGGTATTTTTTTTTTAATTCCTTCCCCTCCGCGCGGGGTGGGGGCGGTTTCCCGCCGGCGGGGCCCGCGGGTCCCTCCCGGCCGCGCATCCCGCAGTGCCGCGCCGCCGCTGCGGAGGCGGGCGGGGAGGGAGGGACGGGGCGGGCGCGGGGGGCGGGCGGAGGCAGGCGGCGGGCAGGGCGGGCAGGGGGAGCCGCGCTCCGCGCAGGCAGGGCAGGGCAGGGCCGGGCCAGCCGGGCCGAGCAGCGCCGCCGCCGCCGCCCGCCGTGCCCGAGCATGTCGGCGCGGGAGGCGGTGACCTACCTGCCGGAGAAGGGGCTGTACTGCCAGCGCCTGCCCGGCCGCCGGGCCCGCGGGGCGCCGCCGCCGCCGCGCAAGGGGAAGCGCGCCGACACCATGGGCTTCTACGGCACCCTCAAGATGATCTTCTACAAAGTGAGTGGCCGCCCCCCCGCCTCGCCTCCCCTCCCCGCGGGTGCGCGGCCGCGGAGGGCGCGGGGGCAGGGAGGGGCGGGCGGGGGCCGCGGCGGCGGCGGTCCGCGGGCGGAGACGTGCCGGCGGCGGGGGCTGCCGCCCGGCCGTAGCTGCAGTCAGTGCGCTGCCGGGGAGCGCTGCCAGCGCTTGGTGGCGGGCGGCGATGCGGAATGCAGTTTGCTGCCCCTTCTTTTGGTTTTTTATATCTATTAATTTTTTTTATATGCTGCAGTCTCGGTTAGTTTGATAAATAAACGTTGTCTGAAGGAGTTGTGTTTTCCTAGCGACAAATTAAATGTTTAGAGGGATGTTTGCTCGACGGTTTCTGTGTTTTGGTTACACGGAGACCTTACATGTCTGAATCTTGTCACTAGACCTCTCTGCTGTAAGAAAGTTTTATCTTCTTCATATGATAAACGGCATTTTTGGCCGTCTATTTACTTAGCACCTTCTGAGATACTGGAAGTCAGTCTGCGTGGTGGCCCCCATGTGAAAGTTGCCTAAAATGTCTGAAAAAAAACCCAGCCAAAAGGAACAGGTGAAATCATTATTAGGCAACATAATGCATGTTGTTTTCTTCACTAACGCAAAAGAATAAATCACCAGAGCTGAGTATTCTGCTGTAGGCTTTCTACTTTTTATTTTTAAGATGTGCTTTTGCAAAACTGCATCTCCCTCTTGTGAGAAGCAGAAGAGGAATATGATGATGATAATGTCTCAGAAAGGCAAGCTGGAAATAAAAATTTTTCTTGAAGAGGAAAAATCCTTTCTGAAAAGTCTATCATCAAATACTGAAATTCGTTCTCAAACAGCTTACTTACGCTTCCGGTAATTCTGATGGCTCACCCGCCTAGCACAGCAATAAAAGATGGGATCCATTATTTTTCAGTGAGCCTTGCAACTGGTTTTCTTGGGGGGAGCAAGGGGGGGCTGCCCCTCCTGGGGTGTGGGGAAGCAGCGAGGGTGAGGCTGGTGATTCGGCAGCATGCAGGCAGTTCTGGCTCAGTGCTCGTCTGGTGAAATGCCGTGGAGTGTCCCATGTGAGACATGGGCAAGAAAACACAGCTACAAGGCAAGCTCTTCTGGTTGTGTTGTAGCTGTTCCCATAAAAACCACCCTTAGCTTTCCTGTGTAAGCACTTATGAAGCAGAACACGAGATCTTTGGTGACTGTTTTAGGTAAAGCCATAAGGGTATTTTAAAAGTATAAATAACCAAAATCACAACAAAAGTATATGGACCATAAGCTTTAGAGAATCCTGTTGGGTTTGGGGTGTTTTGTTTTAGGTAGCTAGACTGATACAATAAATGGTTAAATAACTGTGTTATAATACAACATTAAAAAAGATCAAATCAGTTGTGTATGAAAGATGCCAACTTTTAAACTGTATCTTAAACATGAATTTTGAAAAAAGGAAGGAAATGGTTACACTAAAGTCAAAATGTAATACTAGTAGTTTATGTATTTTGCAGCTCACAGTTGTAAGCAGCAGTAAACATTTTTCAGCTGGCTAAACTGTTGTGGTGTATCACATCTCAAAAAAAAAAAAGGAAAACCAGCAAAAACTCAGAAGTTGCATTTGGCACACGTATGTCTCATTTAGTCCAAAAGTCTGTGGTTAAAGATTACCCAAATATGTAGAAAGTAATCTCTATTTGTCTGCCTAGATAAATATGGCTTTCGTTGGTTTCCATCTCTTTGGTAATTTTTGCAGTCTGGCTTCCCCTTTTAGCAGCTGCCCTGTTCATTATTTGGTTTTGATCATATCTAATTGCGGGTGACATTTGAGACTAGGGTGTAGTGTTTTTTATCCTTACCCTTCTTGGAAAAATACTGGTTAATCTGTCACTCAGTTTTACTGCAATTTTAGAAATGTTTTCAATGTACAGCTTTAAGATAAAAGTATAGACAAAAGATACAGTAATTTTTTATATATTTTTAGACCCTGAAATAAATATGGTTTATAATGCAGATAGGCTACCTAAAATTTAACCATTTCAATGAGAGACTAAGCAATGAACCTGAATACAAAGAATCCATGGCTTTGGTTTAGTTCCTTCCCTCCTCTCCTGGGAGGACAGAGAGAGAACAGTTTAGTGAATAAACCAACACAAAATAAATTAACACAGTTCAACACACTTTTGCACAATTTGGGAATTAAAATAATGTAATTCCAAAAGATTTTGGACCCTAAAAGAGCTATAATATATACATGTACCCTCTAAAACATATATCAAATATTGTTGAATTCAGAAAATAAAATACTGCTTTAAGTGATTTTATGAGTGTCAACTTTTTGAAATTTGGTATAAAAGTAGAAGGTAAAAATGTGTTAATTTTACAGAAGTACACTTAACTAAGGTTGATTGTGTAACTAAATCCATGTTGTTACTCTTTTTCCCTCACCTTGCAGATGAAGAGAAAGTTGGACCATGGCTCCGAGGTCCGTTCTTTCTCTCTGGGAAAGAAACCCTGCAAAGTCTCAGAATACACAAGGTAATTAAATGCAATGACAGATCACTGGATCCTGATTCCTGCGTATATCCTGTCTTTCCAATTGCTGAGCCTGATTAATTAAGCTCCTCTTAATGTTAAAACACTGTAAAGCAAAGAAGAGGTGGTATCAGCATTTGTATATTGCTTTGCTAATTTAAATTACGTGAACTGAAGATGAGTTTTAATGAAGTAGCCAGACTTGCATTTCTTCAGTTGAGGTTTGTGTTTCATTCTAAATATAGCATGCCCATTTACTTAAGAGACTTTTTGAGGGCTAGAGCATTCTTGGGAATAAAGTCAAACAGATTTTAAAAAGGGACATAACGATAAACCCTAAGACTATTAAAATTGTGATCAAATGTATCACTTTGCTATGGTAACAGGAGTGAGAGAATGGAAATTCATGTAGGCAGAGCAGACCATCTGATCTTAACAGGAACACACATGTATTTGCTATCCTCAATGTGAAAGTATTAGGAGTTCTGCTCTGCTTCCTTGCTGCTGCTGTGTGGTGCCAGGAAGCACAAATCCCTGCTAGGGTGTTCCCACCAGGTGGTTAGGAGTGCTGGTGGGGTAAAGCACTCCTAACCATGAGCAGCAGTGCAGGGCTGTGGAATGCACGCCTTACAACTGCATTCTTACTATGTAGTTGCCATAACAATTGTGCTTGGATGTCACACTGCTTCCCATCCTGTTTGAATTTAGAGTATTTTGCGTTTTTTCCCCTCTATAAGCATCGTCCCTCCCGTGAGCCTCCCAAGGCTCTCTGGAAATGGCACTTCTTTTAAATGCACTACAGTAGTGTTCAGTCACTGATGGCTCTTGCAAATAGTTTATATTTTATTTCTCTTCCTTTAAGAGGTTTATCAGGTGATGAGTGAAAACTTAGGCAGCAGGTCCTAGGGTTGCTTTTCAGATGTGTGAATGCTGCAGCAGAGTAAAGGAGGTGATGTGCTGTTGCTGAGAGGCACTTGTTGCAGCTTCCACATCCTCCCAGGCCTGCAGGTGGTGTCTTCTGATTTCTGAGTCAGTCTAATGGAAGGACTCTCTTGTTGGCCACCATTTCTTAAGTTGACACACTGGGAGTTCTCTGCACTCCCAGAAGAGTAAACAGTTCAGCATTAAAGAAAAGCGCATTTTTGTCAAGTGTGTCTGTCAGGTTCAGAGGATCTGCTGGACTTGTCCAGTTTCCACAGAGACCTGACTCATTGTTTTCAGGGGGATGAAAACATAGAGGAAAAATGAAGCATGAACAAGTGTCTTCTGGTTTCATCTGAAGCCAAAGGAAAGAAACTTTTAAATCGTGTTTTGAATAACTGTTTTTGACTGAGAACCAGTTTACAGCAGAAGAAAGTAAAGTGTAACAGTTCTACTGGGGCAAGTTCCAGGCTACAATATTGCTCAAAACCAATAAAAAGTAATTTCAAGTGCCTTATTTTGGACCTTGAGTGATAGGCCTTGTGCTGATCTCTATGCAGGTCATTAGAATGACTAAGCTGTAAAATCACATTTTTATTTTAAAAATACTTTTAACTGACATTACTTGGATTTTGAGTAGCTATTGGCATAAAAGAATCCTTAAGTAACATTTGATCCTCCTCTCTTAAACTCTTTGATTTGGTTTTATCTAAATAATATAAAACTGCAAATGATGCAGTTCTTGTGCCTACTTGTTTCCATTTTCCCTAGGATCAGGGACTCTAAAATTGACCAGCTGATGAACTTTGTTTGCATATAACAGGTAAAGTCAGTAAACAGATGCCATTAGGAGGATCCTTCATCTCTGAAACAGTATTTTCATACCAGCTTCTGTTTCTGTTATTACTCAGCAAAATGAACAGTTAAAAATAGGCCTGCTCAAACCAATCTTTACTTTTCTTGACCAGTTTGGGTAAATGTTAGGACATGCTATGATTGTCCTTCAGAATAAGGAAGAGTAGAGTGAAATATTTGTAGAGCATAATGAGGTAAATATTAAAATGAACTTGCCTTGCATCATTTAAAGCTATTGCTGTAGCCACTGAAAAATCAGTAGACCCTCTAAGCTCATGCCTACTAAAAAGTTTGGTTTATCCTACAAAAAACCAGAGGGTTTTTTGGAGTCTCACACTATAATTAAGTGTTCATGTTTGTGCAAATACTACTGGGGTTCCATATTTCCTGCTAGGGAATACAGCTTTGATATTCTGTGAATGAAGTACTTTACATTATATATAAAAAACAAAACAAAACCAAAAGAAAAACTGATCCTGAAAATGAAAAAAACAACCAAACAAAAAAACCCCAAACCAGAAAACACAGTCAGCTGTGTTTCTTTAGACTCCCACAATAGTAGCTTAATCCCAGCTCTTTTAAAAGCTCCATTCCGTACGAATGAGCTGGTTTTTAACATGTCAGAGTGAAAAAAATCAAACTGTGATTCAGAGAGCACCTTTGGCTCCTTTTCCCTTTTCACTTCACACCCCCCCCCCCTTTAGTTCCTGTGTCATTCCATCAACACACAAACTTTAAAAGACCATATAGAGTATTTCAAAGTCCAATTCCAGACCACTAAGCCACTAGAACTGCTTGATATTACTATCTCTTTGTCAACAAAATATATTAAAACCTAAAAATAGATTTTTTTTTTTTCCCTTTCTGTTTGGAGATGAAGCAGCACTAGCACATTTCACATACAGGTGGAAGTCTGAGATCTGGCTTCCTACATCCTGTGTCAGGAGGCAGCAGTGTAGCCCAGAAGGAAAGGAAATACTCTGGCAAGGAAAGGAATGTGTAAACCTGTATCTTTGCACACAACTTGCTGGGCAGTTAACAGAGTGATAGTTTTTCAGCCTTGAAGTGTGATCCTTATTTCTCCCCTAGTTGGAGGGCTAGCACTGCAGTGGTAGAAGCAGGCAGATTTATCCAATTGAGGGACTGACCTCTTGAGTGACCAGCTGAACAATTCTTCATGCTAATGCTTTTGCTTGAAGCTAAAGAGTTTAAGTAATAATTGCAAATGATATACTAGATTTTTTTTGCTCTCTTGTGAATTTTCCGTGATGTTTTACCTATGGCTGTCACTTTTTGTTTGTGTGGCAGTACCACAGGGCTGGTGCCATGTTCCGCCACGCCGACGACGTTTGGGGACCTGCGGGCAGCCAACGGCCAGGGGCAGCAGCGGCGCCGCATCACATCCGTGCAGCCACCCTCCGGCCTCCAGGAATGGCTGAAGATGTTCCAGGTAACTGTGCTTGCAGAAATGAGCATCTGAAGCAACTCTGCCTCCATGGTTTGTGTTAGGGAGCGCTTCAGTGGAGTTGGTCCTCCTTGTACATCCCAGAATGTCTCTGCCATTGATTTCATGTTCTCTTGCAATAACAAATGGGCATCAGCTTTAAGGAATACTTGTTCTCTGTTTCAGCAGAAAATAACAGCTTTAACTGGTTTCTTAATAATACAATCCTTCCTGTTTAATGCTTTCACATCTTCTGCAAAGTCTGTCCGATGTGTAAGGGCTAACTACATGGCCTCAAGCCATTTTTGCTTGAGACTAGTAAGCTCTGGTGCATGGTTTGCTTCAGTGCAGTTACAGCTCTAGATTCGTCACAACTCTAGTGTCTTCTAAGAATAGAAAGAAAAGTTTATCAATAATAGATTAAAAGGAAACTCAATGTGTATTTTTACTGATCTCTATGTACTGAACATGTCAGCCAGCACATGTGTACACAGCTGAAGGAAGAGGTTTTGCGTATCTTTTAAAATGCCTTTAGCAATGCCTTAAAATTTCTTATCTGGATAAAGAAAAGATATGAAGGACAATGCTATGAACTGCTTGCATAGGTTGAAACTAAAATGCGCCTGGATACCAGTCAGGGAGCACCTGAGACAATTTTGTATATGGTAATACAAGCAAAGTTTGGGGCAAGCTTCTCCTTCTGGTCCACAGCCTGTACCATGGAGATCTTAACATTTTGCTCTGTGTTTTTAAGAAGCAGGGATAAGTCTTAGTCATTCATTTGAAAAATGGAAATATTATGTCTTCCTATCTTGATTAATAAACCATTCCTTCTAAAAGCATTTTCAAAAGGAGCAACTAACAAATACAGGCATTGTTTCAATTACTGTAACAGGCAAAGATAAAAGAACAATATTGTAGATACAGGTATCTATCATACAATTTTGCAGGCAGAAATGTGCTTTGGCTTGATTCATACTGCCACATAATACCATTGATCTCAATCACTGTCAGTTCTGAAAGTTAAAATAATAATGTAGAACCTCTTTCCTCTTTATTTTTACACATTTATGATCTGCTTAAACCAGTGGAAGCTTGAAATTAGGATTCTTGTACACATCATTCAATTTCTTAAAAATATTCACATTTAATTACTGTGGTGTATCTTTTTTGAGACTGTTCATAGAAATATGTCTTTTTAACCCCTAAGAATCATATTTGAATGGTACTACGTATATTTATATGGTAATGTAATACTACATTGTATTTTAACATTTTGTAATGTTAGAACATTTGTACTAACAAAAGCTATTTTGTTACAATATGTAACCTACATCAATGTAAGATTGATAGTTAGTGACAGTTACATATTTTTGAAAAAGATCATGAAAGAGGTTGAAGTGTTTGAGAGTGGTGCAGACACCCATGACAGTAAGAGCAATGCTATCAGCTGTTTGGTTAGGATGAGTAGTCTGTAAGCCCATGAAAATTTTGCCTATGTAGACAAATGTGTACAGTGTGTAATGTAGAAAACATGTTTTAATACATATATATTTAGATACTTTAAACTTGCCAGAATACTTAGTTGCAGTACTAAGTGCCTAAACGCTGATCTATACTATTGAGAGAGCGGGAGAGGCCTCTCTCTCTCTCCTAACTGGAGATCATTGAGCAGCATTTATTGATCATGTCTGTCACTGGTAGTTTTTATTGCATTCACAAAAGGGAGTCCCTTGCTTTTGAAGAAAAGCTTTCAGAGTCATGTAGCTCTATCTCAGTGTTACATCTGCTTGCCTCCTCATTTTCTATATGCTTATTTTTCACATGAGTTTCATGAAAGAGGCAGGTCTTACACAGCCAAATGATAAAAGCATATTCATAGGGGAGGTAGCTCTGCCCAAAGGGCAGGATTAAATGGCACATGCAGCATCATTCTTGCAATACAAAGTTTTTCCTGTAGAGAAACAGGAATGAGAGAGCTTTCTTCGTGTACTGTGTACTTGCTAGTCCACCTTAATACCTCACTCATTTTATATGAAAATATAATTCCAATTAATTTTAAAGCTAAATTTCTAGAGGCATGTTAGGGGGACATATGTACTGTTTCAGGTAAAACTGTTCTTTGGCATAGAAACTGGCAGTGACCAGTGATACTTAGCTATTTTGAGGACTCTCACCTGTATGTTAGCCTTCCATCCATCTCCTGATGAAATCAAGACCACTTTGCAAATATTAAGAAAACTTAAGATGGTCTATAAGTTTTTTTTTTTAAATTTGCTTTTTATATGTATTTTCTGTTGTTATGTTTTATAATTGATCTAAGCCTTTTGGTTTTAAAGTAGTGAAATAATGCAGGAGGGAGAAACAGTTGTATAGTTGCACTTTCTCTTTAAAAATAAAGTTGTATATGGATTTCAGTGAAGTCTGGAGAGAAGAATAGAAATGCATTTTATTAGATTCAAGCCAGTTAATTTCTTGAAGGTCTGTTTATTTTTTCTGATTTGCAGTGGCTCTTGACTTCAGGTCTTTTTAAAATCCACTTTAAGAGTTTTTAAAACCCAGTGCCCAAGTTTATCTTTACCAAATTTTTTCCTTTACAAGAAATTTTAAATCACCAAATTGCTTGGCACAAGGAAAAAAAGTCAGGTGGATGCTAAGTTCAGTCAGATGTGGTATTTGCTTTAAAAATTATTAAGCTCTCCATTCTTCCTACTTCATATACTTAGGGTTCTGGGTTTTTTTATTTAAGTAATTTATTTTGAGATGGCATTTTCATGGAAAATTGATTTTGAAAAGTTGTTCCATACACACCAATATAGGCAATCACAAAAACTACTTCACCAATATAGGCAATCATGACTAACTACTTGATTATTCAAATGAATGCTATCGTTTTCCCTACAACTGGAAGCATTCTTTTTCACAGCAGTTTAGATAGTGTCCAAAATGCTTTTGCCATATCTGGCATTTTTTATATAAATAGTTGGCTTAGTCACCTAAACTCCAATTGCTTACCATTCTCCCTTCCAAAGATGCTCAGGAATGAATACATGTACAACTGAATAGTCCACCTCCTCTGTGAAGCAGGCATAAAGATTGTACCATGGCCAGCATTGCAGCGCTTTCTGCTCTGTGCCTTGTGGTGGGATGAGTCAAGGGTTGGAGTTTCTGTGCAGCCCCTGCATGCAGCTCTGGAGAGGTCTGCACTGCAGCTTCCCACCCCTCCTGGCTGCATCACCATTCCTGCCTTGTTCCAGAGCAGTCCTGCAGACTTACAGCAGGTCCCCTGCCCATCTCTTTGGTTTGGCTCTCATGGCACTTTTGTTACATACAAATTCAGCTGCTTTCAGAGAAAACTCTACATTATCCAACATCTGGAAGGGTTGTGGAGTCTGAGCCAGTTGCAGCTCCTCTGGACAAGGTCCACCATGTGTGCTGCAAATGTTCAGTCCAGGGGACCAGGCTGGGGACTGGGACTCTGATATGGGTTAATGAGGGGACTTCAGCACCAGCTGCTCCTGAGTCCCTCCTGGTGTGACAAACTACTTGCTGTACAGCTCTACAGCTGTAGATGGTGTTTCTTTCAGGGCTTATGTGCTATTTTTATCCAGACTAAGGTACCCTCGGGGTGTGGGATGGCAGGGTTTTGGATAACTGATCCAAGAGCTGGACAGAAGCAGGCTCCAAGAAGAGCCCTTCTGCAGGTCTCAGTAATGACAGACCTCCATTAACAGTATTTAGTAATGGAGAACAGCACCCTGAAGTTAAACTCTTTAAAATAGATTGTCCTTAATATACCTATTATAGCAAAAGGATATAATTGCTACAAGCTGTAATTGTACAAATTGAAGGTAGCAGATGAGAGCTGAGCAATAGAAGAGTGCAGGTCATGAAAGAGGAGAGGTGCAGAAACAGATGATGATAAAAAAACAGGTGACAGGTCAGACAGAAGGTGTGAGGTGGAAGTTGTAGAAGCAGCAAAGATGTTGTTTATATTGATTGTAAGAAAGGGAAGACATTTACCCAGAGTAGTGCAGGGGGAAAAGAAGGGATAGTTTTCAGTTAGGGAGTGCCATTGTTACAGCAGCTGCTTTACTGGATGAGGAAAGGCTGGTATGAACAGCCAAAAGGCTTTGGCTGACAAATCAACACCTTCCCGAGGAAATGGGAGCAAAGAGGAGATATGTTTCTTTAGGATTCTGAAATCATTCAAAGAGCAGTATCAGTGGGCCCTGCTGGCTTCCCAAGGGCTGTGTTAATCAATCCTGGAGTTATCTTTTCCAAGGGAACCCCTGCTCATAATAAAAACTTTAGTTCAATTTTACATTAAAATTAAATTTCAGTTTTGAAGACAAGGAAAGCAAAGGAAGACAATTAAGCAAAAGTATTTTAAAGATAAAGTATATTCTTTACAAGGGCCTTCAATTTGAAGGGGAGTTGCCTGGTAGAAATTGAAGGTGTCTGGTCACGATGCAACCTGTCTCAAAAATCTCTCGTCCTCTACAAAGTTTGAAACTTTGCAAACTGGCACACAGTTACTTTTTCTCTTTGTTTTGCAACGTTTGTTTACTGTTGTTTCTCATCAAAGCCACAGTTACTCCTTTTCCCTTCTGCCTGATGAGCTACATGCAATTTTCTTGCAAGTGGATCAAGCTACAGGGCCCAGAAACAGAATTTACTAGTCTTGTCTTCATTAATGCAAACAGTTGTGTTCATCTGGCAAGGCTTCCTCCCAATTTTCCATGCCAGATATTTCCCTCAGAGACCTCTCACCAACTGTAGCTGGAGGTTTGTTTGCTTAAGTGAAAGACTGAGGGGACAATGTCCTAGAGACAACGTTTTGTAGCAGTTGATTACTTAAGAAGATCCGTAGGAAGCTGCCTGTACCCATCCCCTAATGATGACAGACAGATAAAAGAGGGTTCTGCTTTTAGTCATTAGCAACTCTTTCTCATTCTGGAATCTTTTCCCTTTTCTGTCCAGATCTGTATTAAGTTTTAAAAACCAACTAAGTGTAAGAGAGTTACAGATTAAGATAGCATACAGTGACATTGTTAATTAATAACATGTTGGTAACTGCTAGCAACATTTGCCACAGCAGCAAACAATGCTCTTCAGGTAGAGTTGTTCTAATTTAGTACATGTAGCTGCTTATAAATTAAGAGTAGACTGACCTTGGAAATTTATATTATAAGGAAGTAGCACCAGTATTGCTTTCCCTCTTTTTAATTCTCCTAAATTCAAACACGGCTGACAGATGACATTAAAGACTGCAAACGTTTGTACCTAACACCAGCTAAGCTGTGGGTTAATGAAACAAACAGCACTTGGAAAATTGGTGAGATAAACAGTACTTCAGTGCATGATTTATGGAGAACTGCTCTGTGATGCAAATGTTTCTATTGAAAGAAATTCATAATAAAAGCTGTTTACAACAGCACTGCTGCAAGTTTGGCTGAGACAGTCTGGTTTCTTTGTAATATTCTGAGGTATTGGGTATTGGACATGGAAACCCTCATCTCCTGTGGTGATACTGCATACACACAGGTGGATGGGGAATGTTTTCTTGCCAGCTTAAACCATTTTACCAATTGCCCACAATGTGTGGAAAGGCTCAGGTCAGGAACTTCCTCCTCCATTAGGGTAGGCTGTCCAGTAGCTGGCACACATTTGCTGCAGGCAGGGGCATGGCAGTGGGGTGAGGCAGCTGCAGTCCCAGAGTGCTCTCTCTGTAACTGAGCCACCTCCACTGCCCTGAGGCACTTGGGTCACTTGGAAGTCCCCATGGCCATGGTTTGGGTAAATTATACTTCTACTGGCATTTCAAGTATTTTGCTGTTTTAATTAGGGAGAAATGATGCAATGCTGTGATCTTTTTATGTTGAATAAAGCTGGGTATTTATCTGCTTTACATTCACTTTGAGAAATTCCACCTTCTTCTTCATTTGCCTTGTTGTTCTGGCAGAAACTGCACAGTACACTAACATTGTAGTATGGTGGAGACCAGAGTGAATTTTCAGAGTCAAATCCAAATTTAGAGCATAAGTAGTAAAGACCTGAGATACATGGCAGACTAATACAGAAATCTAAATTGTAAGGTATCTTGCCCTCTTTTTTTAAGTTTGAGTTAGCCTCTTATGGTAACTGTAATATCATTTGTATGTGCTAATTTACTTGTAAATGTCATTCTAGAAGACATTTGAGAAGAGGAATATGAATCTGCTCTCAAAAACTGTGATGTCTCATTTTCTCTCTAAGGTTTCATTTGTGCTCTAATTCTGTTGCTAAATCAGCTAGCAGTAGCTGTTGTTTTTTTCTGTAAAGTTTTTTTCTTTAAATTGTTTTCATATAACGAATCAAAGCTCTTTGATGAGCACAAATGAGTTTAAGACATGATTTTTAGATCCTCAGTATATTAAGTTACAAATTTTTTTTTCCCTACAAATGATGCTACTAATCTGCTATGCTCCCAATTGAGTGCCTTATTAAAATCTTCAAATTTTATAGCACCCATTAGTAAAAATGTGGAGTAAGAAAATTACCAATCAAAATTCCCTGTTTATTCAAGTGTAAGTTGATACTTACAAAATATGCATTGGTTTATAGCCAAGATTCTGAAATTACAGCATTGTCACTTAGGGACACACTGTAGCAATCAGAGAGTAAGCTAATGTACTTTTCAAGAAAGTTTTTTACTTTCCTTTCCTCTTATTTCAAGATTTTGGTCTACCAGATGAAACATGAAGATTAAAAGCTCTCATCTCACTTGAATGCACAATAGAGAAAGGGTGTTCATTCTATTGCAACCCCTCCATTGTCTGTAGCATGTGTGTAGATTTCATCAGCTTCAAAAGAAGCTTAATTAATTCAATTATTATTACTAAATATTATTATCTATTTAATTGCCAATCTGTATGTGCGTATAACAAATCCTTTCTTAGCTTATGAATTAGTGTAGTAATTTTGAATATTTTGTGTTGATTAACTCCTCATTTTTGTGTCATTAGCATGAGCATTTATCTCCTGGCTTTTTATATGCTTGTATATAGTTCAATGAGGAAACTTAATTTGCCTTGTTGGCACAGCAGTGGCACTTATTGGTATAAACCAAGCCAGTTTGTTAAACTAAGCTCACTCTTTGTTTCTTCTTCTTCCCTTGCAGAGCTGGAGCGGACCAGAGAAGTTGCTTGCTTTAGATGAACTCATTGATAGTTGTGAACCAACACAAGTAAAACACATGATGCAAGTGATAGAGCCCCAGTTTCAAAGAGACTTCATTTCCTTGCTCCCAAAAGAGGTGAGAATTATGGGGTAATATTGCATTCTCAAGTGTCTGGGCTGCCGTCTTTAGAAAACTTCTGTGCTGATTTTGCCAATGTAGCGATGTAAACTCATGTTAGAGGTTCACTGTTTGGAACACTGCCATAGCATGTCTACTGTAATTTCAGGTTGACATATCTCTGTCTCTTGATAGCATTTAGATACTTGGAAATACAGATGACCCCTTTAAACAAAATCCCAATAGCTCTAAAAATATCTCTGTATCTTAATTGGGCCAATTGTGCTTTTTTTGGAGAACTAATTCTGTTAGGGCACACACACACAGAGATTTCCTCTGGATGTAAGACCTCTCTGCACATTATTCTCTGAGTGTAAGTATTATTTTTAATGCTGTAAGTGGTGAGTGTTTTGTTAATGTTATTTTTTAATTTATTTTAGAAAAACAGAACCCTAAAATCTCTACCAAATATACAAAAACTAAACCCAGAAAAGCACTTCTTACTAAGGATCAAGCCAAACTGTAATTAGCAGACACCTTACAGTAAATCCTTCACTGAAAATCAGATCATGTTTTATCCAGTTAAAGAGAAACTAAGATTTAGATTTTGGTGTGTGTAATTAAGTGATGTCCACACAAGAGTAATTTGTGATGTCATCACAATGAGAACATGAGGGTGGATATGCAGGGTTATAAACCCAGTTTGCTGGAGTTATTGAATAAATGTATTTTAGTTGACTTATAAATAGTACTTCTCACCTTGATTGATTTTAGGGAGTTAAGTCTCAATTCCTAACAGTTTGCAAAGCAAGTTCTTTTAAGTTATTCTGGTGTTTGTATTTGTTTGCTATGTTTGACATGGTTTTATTGCCTGAAGACTGTTTCATGTCTCTGTTCTTTGACACTCTTTTCTGACATATATCCTATTTTTGAATACTTGCATGTACAAAACCCTTCTTTCCTTTACTACACTGTCATATCTTCACAAGTCTGGAAGTGTCACAGCCTTCCCTTGCTGGCTGGCATTTGTAAGGGTTGGAATCAATTTATGCAGCAAGTATTAACTTAGTACACAGGACATGAGATTGGTATTTAGAGAAGTAATTCCTGCAGCAGCCTTCTTAGGGAGTGGAAAGGACACTGGGGGAGGAGAAGAGTTCAGCAGCACCCCTGCATGGTTGCTGTATTTCTAGAGAAGCTGTCCAAAGCATCAGAAACAGAGGAAGGCACCAAGAATTTATGTTTTGAAGAGACAGAAGATACTTTGCCACTTCTGCATCTAGTCAGTCTGGAAGTTCAACAGAAAATTGATAACAGTAACTCAGAGATCAGTTCTCTTTGCATGATTTTGTGGCAATACTCACTGAAGTACAACCAGTGATCTAGTTACACTGTAACTAAAGATCATGTTATAATTTCAGTCTTCACAATTTCTTCACAGAAAAAATACAGTACTTAGCAGTAAAACTTCCTGACTTAGGTTTCTTCCCTCCCCTGTAAACTACTAATGTTTAATTTGTTTATTTTTGGTGGGATTCCTGCCTCTTTAAACCAGAATATTGTAATGTGTAGCTTCATGACAGGCTGACTTCACCAGTGAAGTTGGCTTGAATAATTTTTGCTTCCTAACCCCGAGTCACTGTCACCAAAATTACCCGAGTTAAAAAAAGCCGTGGAGCTGACTCCACCATCTCCTGTGCTGTTCCCTCAGCCAGATCTCCCCAGCAGGGCTGTCCCCAGCTGCTGAGTGCTGGCTGCAGTGGGGGGTGATGCTCTGAGCTGTGGGGGCACGAGTGAGTTGTTGGGGTCAGTAATTCCATGAGGAGGCTTCCCTGGCAAAGGCAGCCCCCTGTGCAAACACGCTCCCTTGGGCTGTCGCTCCACATTAACATCTGTGCTTAGCTGCAGTGCTGTTGGATGCTATGCACTGATCTTATTACCAAACCAGAACAGGAAGATGATGTGGACAGCAGGGTTTTGCTTCAAAACCATTGTCTGCAATGCAAAGGCAATAACTGAAATGTCAAATAACTGTGGAAATGTTTGTTTTCCCCCTAAAGCAGCAATCAAACAGTTAATATGAAATAAATACTCTTGGTTTCTTGCTCAGACTTTAGAAATAATTATTCAAATTACTTATGTATGAAAATCAGGTTGAGACACCAATAGATAAAGAGTTCTGCTGAAATCAGTAATAGAAATGTTGGTTCTGTGTGTTTAAGTGAAGAAAGAGGCAAGGAACTGCTTGCTATTGGGTGTTATTAACACTTCAACAGAGGGTAGTCATAAATCCAGTTCAGTCAAAGGTCAGATCTTTGCTACCTGAAATTTTCTTATAACTAGATCTATGAGCTGAGACAAAGGGAAGTTATCTTTTATCCACTGCTAATCCTAAAGTCAGCTGTGGGCTGTGTTGACCATTGATGACTGTTTAGATAAATCTAGTCTAAAATAAATGTTACCCATATTTAACCTGGTTTAGACTCGGTTGGCTCATAGGTTTAATTAACACCAGCTTAGCAAATGTCTGTGTTTGTATAGATAGTTATTTTAAAGTAATATTTAAACAAACTACTGTCAACTGAGGAACATTCGGCAAAAAATGGAAAGGGGCCGTGTCACGTTTGAGTTTTGTCACATGCAGGTCTATGTGATGTGTGTTAGGAAATAGCACTTCAGTAACTTCACATGCCAGGAATGAAGACAGAATGTCTAAAAGGACTAGTACAGTTTTTGCTCCTGTAATAGAGAACCTTACAACAGATCCCAAATGCTGACTCCCTGAGTAAGGAGAGAAGAAGGTTCTTCAGGTTTGTGGCCTGGGGTGCCTACAGGATCTAACACATCATTTAAGGCACAGGTCCCTCTAATGTGGAGTGCTGTGTGCTCCCCATGAGCTGCAGGTGATGACTTGCAAACAAGGTGTGTGTGCGACCAAAATGCAAGTAGTTGCAATGTGCTGAATTTTTATTTCCTGCTCACACTGGCTTGTCTAGATCACTAAATGTTTCTCACAAAATAAGTGAAAAATCTTCTGAGGTCAACAGCCTGCAGTTATGACTTCCTCAGTAAATTTCAGTCTTTGTTGCTTTGAAGGGCAGATTCTGTTTATATATTTCTATTTATCTATCTAATCTCATAACTTCAGTTAAAAATGAAATTGAACATCCTAAACAAAATAGATGGCAAGCAGAAGTAAAAGTGGGTGATCTAATTTCCTTGACAGCTTCTGCATCCTGTTAATTACTGAGAAAGTCCCCAATGTAAGCATGTTAGTAGTTCTCTGCATTCATGTTTATCAATATTGTTCTTTCTGCAGAGTTTTTAGGGACTCTGTGCATTTCCTGTGACTTTCCTGCATCTTACACTTATTTTCCATGACAAGGGAGTTACATTGTTGCTGTCAAGTAGAAAAGCTGTACTTGGTCATCACACCCTTAATGATACACTCTTTGTGTTTTGGATTGTGATATATATGCCTCTGTTAAAGGCTTCATGGAGAGGTGGAGATTTTGGGGCCTTTATTGTAGTCACTATATGGCTTAGCTCAGTCTGAGAAGGTCTGAATTTTTCCCAATAAACTTTAGTTTTGTCACATGGAAAAGCTCATCTTCCATTTACTTTCTGGCACTCGTTAGGATTTGCCCTGTGGTTTTGGTAACAAACTGTACTGAAGTTACATGTCCTGATCCTACTGGATCCAAACCCATAAAGCTCCTTGTAACTCCACCCAGGAGTGTGTTTGAATTCTCATCAGAAAATGAGCAATACCTACACTGCCTTTCCTATGACTGCAGAGTGGTTTGAGCTCTGGGGAATGTAGCATTTACTTGTTCTGTATTTGGGCTTTCTGAGTGACGTTTACTCATCACAATGTACATCCCTATCTGCTCACATGGTGAGCACTGTACTTTTTAGTTCAACTCTCAAAATAAGTTTTGTTGAAATGGTTAGGTAAAATAACATAGACATAATTACTTTGGTAATAATTTTTCTAATGATTCAAAGTAATGTGCCTTACATTTTTTAAAAAATGTAGTAATTATTTCAGCTGACACCTATTTTCTTGCAAATGCAAGAATCATTTTGTGATATGATCTGTAAGGATTTAGTTACTTACGATGATTGTTATATTTTCACATGCCCACAGGAATAAACTGGAGTCTGTTAAGTTTCAGAGATTGTTTAATAATTTATTGTTCCAATTTTCTGTACTTCAGCCCCTGATGTGTGATAGTAAATGGAGTTATTTCACTTTTCTCTTCAAAAGCAGTACAGAAAATACACTTTCTTCTTATTTTTTACAGCTGGCACTGTATGTGCTGTCATTCCTGGAACCCAGGGACCTTCTGCAGGCAGCCCAGACATGTCGTTACTGGAGAATTCTGGCTGAAGATAATCTTCTCTGGAGAGAGAAATGCAAAGAGGAAGGTAAGGCTGAGCAAAATGATGGATGTAATGGTCGAAGTGTTGCCATCATAAAAAGTGCAGTTCATTTATATAATAAGCTTAAAGTTTTACGAAAGCAATTAGTGTGACTTTAGATTTAGTGCAAGTTATGCTTTAAGCTACATGGTATGTATCTCTGTTGAAAGCAGGGAATAGAAATAATCCATGGAGTGCTGGAGTTTAGGCTTGAATATCTTGTTTATAAAGTATGCTAGTTGCATGTTTTTAGAAGACAATTGGGATTGCTTTTTGAGGATTGTGTTTATTCAAAATGCAACCAAAAGAAATAACAGCTGAGGTGTAAAAATGGTAGGAGTATAGCCTGGCAGTTGTAGCATGGAGGAAAAACTGTTTCAGTGGTTGGTAGAAGGGCTGCTGTAATTTCACATGACTTGTAGGATAATTAAGGCAGAGATGGCACACAGTAGTGGGAGAAGGTGCTAAGAGGTTTGCTTGGAGAGGGACACACAGTCCATTAGCCACATGGATATTATCCTGCTCATGCCAATTCAAGAAGATATGGTGCTCCAACACTGATATGAATGGGCAAAAAAAGGCTCCCATGAAAGTAGCCATGTATTTGTGCACATGGAGAATGCAAGCTCTTATTTTTAAGGATAATTATAGGAAGAAGAAGTCTGTTTGGGCCAGGGGGGAATGGGGGGGTAGAAGACCACATACATGTAATCCCAGAGCAGTCTCATCTTGGACACAGGACCATGTCCAGACTGCCTTGGATTATGGAGACAAGGACTTCTGAGGGGTTAATGCAAAGGCTTCAAAAAACAAAACAATGTCAGTTGTAGCTGGCTATTTGTGAGGGCACCGAATATGCTTTCTTTTGTGCTGGAAAGCAGGTGTCTGACCTCCTAAATCTTCTCTACAGATTCTCCTCTTAAAAATTTCAGTGAAAATGCATGAAAAGGAGAGAGTGATAAAAAAGAAGGTGAGAGGGGAATGAGCTTACATTTGTGAGATTACAAGTAAGAATAAATACATCCAGGTAGGAGAGCACAGGCAAGCAGGCCAGTATTGCAGCCTGCTTAGCCTCAGTGAGCTGCTTAGTAACATGAAGGGGCCCTTAATTCAAGATTGCAGAGAGAGACGGAGCTAAAGGCAGAAGAGTGAAATCCACATACTGGCAAGACACAAGACTCCTGCCAGTAATGAAATGCAGTGGAGAGAAGAGCTGCATAGAAAAGAGAGCAGGGTGAGAGAATTGTAAAAAAAGCTGTATCTGTAGTAGCAAGGGTAAAACAAAGCTCTGCTGCTTAAGTGTCAAGTCAGAAAGGGCATAGCTATACTTAAATTCCAGCCAAGAGAGGACAATGCCAAAAGCACTCAGCCTTTCAGATCAAGAAAGTAATTAAAAGCTCACTAATACCAGGAGTCACAGTGAACTTAAAGGTAATGAAGATGGGTGACCAGAGTGGAGAACCACAGACAGAAAGGTTGACTTCTCGAACTGTTCCAGAATAAGCGTGTAAGTGGTTAAGGATGTTTTTGGACAGTACGCGTTTGTAAAAAGCAATATTCTGCTGCATTGCCTCAGAAAGGGGGATCCAAACCCGAGCTAGGAGGTTGCCAGCAAGGAATGATGAACTAGAGCATTTTCAGTTGTGATTATGGTAATGATTATGCTGAACTGACAAGGACAGAGAGAGTATAAATCTCTGAGGAGCAGGATGGTGTCACTGACACACAAATGTTGGCATGCAGGAGATTGTTACATTTCTGCCATATTTTAATGTCAGGGGTCACGGTAAAGGTTTGGGAGGGAAAGTGTTTTCTGTGGGGTGGCCTCATCTCTTCCCCTCCCCCTCATTTTTTAAAATTCCATTTTAGGGATTGATGAACCATTGCATATCAAGAGGAGGAAAGTAATAAAACCAGGCTTTATACACAGTCCATGGAAAAGCGCCTACATCAGACAGCACAGGATTGATACCAACTGGCGGCGAGGAGAGCTGAAATCGCCCAAGGTGAGGTTCTGAGCTCTGTGCACGGGGCTGTGAACAAAGCAGGAGCAGCTCGTGCCTCGGCTTCTTTCCTTTGGACAAACAAGACTATCCATGCACAAAAAGCAGTGAATTGCTACAGAAAAAAATAATTTGTGTTGTAGCCCACCCTGGATTTAAATTATATTCTGGCCACCATTTTGGCAATGTGTTACGCTTCATACTGCAGAACCATTTCACTGCTCTTCTAAGAATTCCTGTACAATTTTGGGAATTCTTATAAATTGCCAGTCTCTTTGAGACAGGTAATCATGAAAATTGATTTGAAATACTTACATTTAAACATACAGACACATATATTGTACATATATAGGTGTATATGTATGTATTGGTAGAGCTGGGTCATGTTGCAACCTAAAATACTCCACAACTGTTCTGTGATTAATTCATGCTTTATTTTTAAATATATTCTTCTAAATTGAGCAGCACAAGACAATAACTTCATTCTGTGTTAAGATGTCTGTGGGGTTTTCTAAGTGTTAAAATTATTTTAATGACATTGATATATATCATTGCAACCTTTCCAAATGAAGACATGAAGCAATTTCAAACCATTTGTAAATAAAATAGCAACTCTCTAATCAAACCTGATAATGAACAAGCAGCCAGAAATGTCAAAAAACTCATATTCATGGCTTTTTAAGGTTTTAAGGCAATTTACCTGTTTTCTTAATTAAAAATAACAAAATAAAATAAGAACAAAAGAGTTCCCTTGGAAAACCTATGGCTATATCCTGCTGTTTATTTGGCTGTGACTTATGTACATCTCTGGCAACGGTTCTGTATTTCTTGCATTGATATGCCACATCAAGTTATCTTGGAATTATTATTAAAATTACAGCCTCTGGCATTATCCAAATGCCATTTCATTTCAACAAACATCTTAAAAATGTTTGTATATCTTAAATAAAAAATTATTCATCCTATGTATTCTACTAAGGATTTTTTTTTGCTGTATTGCAATAAAATATACAGAATTACAGTTTTTCCAAAATCAAGCATTGAAAATCCCACCTCTGTAAAGCAACATTCCAGTCCACATTCCCAGCACATGGAATTGTTGCTTTTGTTTCCATTTAATTGAGTTGATGGTTTTCCAGTTTTTGACTTTGGTGCTGACTGGCATTTAACAGAATACAATGCTTGGCTGATAAGGGAAAAAAATAGATGTAGTCAGCCTTGGCCACTGAAATACAAATACACAGCAAATAATCAGTCCATCCTTTTCATTCAAGATTGAAACAAAAGGTAACAGTAAATGGAAAATCAACTGAAAAATAAAGAGATGGAATAACTGCAGAGGAATAGAGCAGTGTCCAGTTACTAATTCAGCCCACTTTTGTTAGTCCTTTTTCCTGGTACTTTCAGGAGGCTTGCAGTAGCTGTAGTTCCCTGATAAGCAATGCATCATCACTCCATGGAAGGAGGGAAACACCTTCTTTGGTCCCAGCTGGCGGTAAATTAGACTTGACACGCGGGATTAAGGGGCCTTATTATTACTGAAGCAACTCTAGCATTTTGTAATTTATGAATCAGAAGAGCACTTTGTTTCTCCTGCTTCTCTAATCTCCTGCATTAAATTGTGACTGTTGCTTTTGTGTTCTTGGTTGCCAGGTGCTCAAGGGCCACGATGACCACGTGATCACGTGCCTGCAGTTCTGCGGGAACCGCATTGTGAGCGGCTCCGACGACAACACGCTCAAAGTGTGGTCAGCAGTGACAGGCAAGGTGAGGTGGCTGCTCTGCTGCATTCCCTGGGAAATGAGCCACAGGCAGGGCAGTGGCACAGCAAAAGTGCTGCTGGGCCATCAGACCGCGCTGCAGGGTGGCCTTGGGTGCTCTGGGGGAGGAATTGGAAGATGTGCCAGATAAACATGTGGGTTGCCTTTTCCCACACAGAAACTCCTCCAGTTCAAAAAAGTCACCTTGATGTGAAATTGCAATGCTGCTCATGTTACCACTGGCATATATCCTTGTTCTCTTGGCAATTCTGCTATTCTTGTGGAGTCGATTGTGACATGGATTTTAAAGAATTTGGACAGAAACATTACTTTATCTTCCTTAAAGCTTAACTTAGGCTGCATTTACCCCTCTGGATCTCTTTTTCTCACTTATCTTCTAGCATTCTTTGTATTGTTTTCAAGTTTTTGCAATGGAGTGTTCATTTTACTGGCTCAGATTTCAAATACAGCGTTTGTTTTTCTTTCCAAGCTCCTATATTGCTGAGCCACAAAAAAAAAAAAAATTAACTTGCTTTAGGTTTAAATATTTCCTATTAAATTAGATCCAGCTCAGGCAGGAATTTAATAAGCTTCAATAATTTAATTCTGGCTTAGAGGAGCAAAACAATATGTGCAATCAAAAAGACAGTTCTGAGCATTTCAGTCATGTTAGAACATCACAGCTACTCAGCCCACAGGTTTTTTTTTCCTGAGGTGACTGACCGACCAAGGGTGTAGAAAAGGCCTTGGGGAAACAGCACTTTTTCCTTTTAGACTGGTATTGTGTCCACTTAGCTTGGATTTAATGGTATAGATAACCACAGGACAGCTGCTGAGGATAACGTGTTTAAGATGTAAAAGGTATCCACTTCATAATGTGGAAGCTGAATGTATTCAGCATTTGTCATTGCATGCCCAGAAGTTCCTTGAAGGGATTGCTAATCCTACTGTGGGTAAGAATAAAATTAAGAGCCATAGGCAGCCTCACCCTGCTGCTGTTGGCTTCCCTACAACAAACTGTCTAATGAGGGATCCCATAATGAAATGTATGTCTATTTTAATTGAAAAGGGCAACCTAAACACAAATGAAAAATACTTTCTTTGTACATACCATACTCCCAAAAGCAAAATGTTCCCTTAAATATATCAAATTAAGCACAGTGGCAAGACTTAACAATTACTGTTCAGTAATTTTTTGAAAGTAATTGCAAAACCTAGTGTGGCCATTTACCCTAGACCTTTAAGAGAGCCAGAAATTGTCTCTGAAAGATGGAAGCATGCTGTATCAGCACTCATGCTTACTGATGCTGAAGAATTAATAAAATAAAGAAACCCTAAAGGTTGGTTTGTGCAAATGAACATGACTAAATAATTCCCTTGACAGATGTAAAGCCCAAAATAAGGATTCTGTGTTCTTGCTGCTTTAACAGGATGATTTCTTAAAAAATGAACACATTGGATGAAATAAGAAAAAAAGAGAACTGTAGAAATGAACATCAGCTATGAACTGAAAAAGATGGATTTGATAGCAGTGAATTAAGCCAGGAGCCAGTAATTGCAGAAAACTGGTTAAAAATTGTTAGAGAACAATAGAACAAAAAAGCAAATTATTTTCAAGGATAGAAAGAACAGGATATTAACAACAGGAATTACTATACTGTTACTGATGCAGAAAAAAAATTTTGGAAGAAAATTCATGTGATGGAAATACAGCATGCAGTGATAATAGAACATTTCAGCAGAAACTCATGCTTACTACTGAAGTTATGGTTTTTCTTATTAGAGTTGATCCAGATAACCGGTGTTTGATTTTTTTTTTCTCTGAAGTAACTTTTGGCTTAATATTAGTGCATTAAAGGTATGATCACAAGGAGAAGATGCAGGACAGAATAGTTAGGAGGCCAAAATGCATCAATGTTTAAATGGAGTAAACTGAAAGACTGGGTATTTAGGATACACTATCTCAGATAAAAAATATTGGACCGCGTCAAGAGGAGTCAACTAACAGTTAAAGGAAGGCCACAGCAATTAATGCCACTTAGCATTAGATTACAGAAAAAGAGATCCTCAAACTGCCTTGACCTCTTTTCTCGTGCAGTTACAGGTTTGACTGATAAAAATAATAGTGCAGAAGTAGATGGCTGTGTGCACTGAAAGACTCTATCCCCATGACAGAACTGAAGAAAATAGAATAATGCAAAAATCAACATGGCACATATTTAAATGGGTTAGAAAATGGGTAATTATAGAGATCATGTTGTTAAAGTAAATGCAGAATCTTCATGGAGTATCTTTCTAGAGGAGTCTTGCAAGGATGTTTCCTTGTCTGTACTAATTAGCATTTATTGCTGCCTGGTGGGAAAGCATATATAGTCATTACTTGTAGGGAAAACAGCCTGGGAGACAGAGACGAGCCATTGTTCCGGGCCGACAGGGGTTTTATAGAGGAAGGTGTGAGCAAACACTGTCTGTACATGGTGAGAAATCATGTCATCCATTTGGGATCAGAGAAGGGAGGCTCTGCTTATGTAGTGTGGGATTCTCTCCTGGGCAACAGGAAAGTCTGAAAAAGGTCTGAAATATGAGTTTGCAAGGAGGGATGCTATAGCTGTGGTTTACAGAGAGCAGTGTTTCTTGGATAAACAGACAAGAAAATACAGCAAAAATAAATGGTTTATAGATTGGTGGTTAAACTACGAAGTGTGTGCTCTCTCCACTTCTAACACACTTCAAAAAGCTATTGGAAATCCTGCAGTGACTCAGAAAAATGCCAGGAATATGACTCAGGGCTGCAAAACATGTCCTTGTATTGAGAAATGTGGAAAGACGGCTTAGTTTGTCAAGGGAAAGATTACAAGAAAAATTCCATATAGTTGAAGTACCAACAGTTGAGAGAGAAATTTGATGAATATTTTTTAAAAAGGGGAATTTTTTTGTTAGATCAGAATGAAGTTTCCAGGGGTCTTCCGGTTCTTGCTATGAGAGCCGACTCTTACCTCCAAGATTGCTTTTTCTTAAAGTATCCGTTCCCCTGTGTCAAAAGGGTAACTAAGGAAAATGTTTCTTTTCAGTGTTTGAGAACACTGGTTGGGCACACAGGAGGAGTGTGGTCATCACAGATGAGGGACAATATCATCATCAGTGGCTCCACAGACAGAACGTTGAAAGTCTGGAACGCTGAGACCGGGGAGTGCATCCACACCCTGTATGGGCACACCTCCACCGTGCGCTGCATGCATCTCCACGAGAAAAGGTGAGTGAGTCTTGCTGCAGAGCTCCAGCCACAGCCTGGCCCAGCATCTCTACACTCCTGCTCACAGAAAGTGCTCCTGAAACCTGGGGACCTCATCCAGCACCCAGTGAAACACAAACCAAGCAAAACATACATCAACACAAGGGAGGAGATGATTAATAGGAGCAGAAGCATGAGAATACTAAATGAAGAACTGGAAATTGAATCATGTACTTCAAAAAGTCACAGTCTGCATTATTTCAAAGCTAATTCTTTGTTACACCATGATCCAGTCTCCCCCACAGAATAATTTCTTCTTTTGTCAATGCTACAAACTTTTACTCATTTTACCAAATAACTTTCTAAGTATTTCACTGCAGTATTTTATTTAAATTTTAACTGATTATAACATAATTTTTGCAATAATCATGTCTTGATTCAACAAACATTAGCTGAGCTCTGTTATTTGGCTGTGGTATGGAGTTGTTGACAGATTGTTGGTTGCATTTCTTATTTTTTGAAGACTGATGAGGTTTTTCTATATAAATTCCATTAATGTTCATTCCATCTCATTTCTGTTATTGCCTAAAAAACCTTATAGAAGTATAAACTGAAAAAAAAAAGTCAAGCAGAATAGCTGTTACTTTGCTAAAAGTGAAATTTCTGAAGATCTTTTTTTATTTGTTATAAGTAGTCAACTCAGTTATTAAAACAGGATGCCGGTAGCACTGGCTGGAGCTCACCGTGTTCATAAGCTTTCATAGGTAGATACAAAAGCCCACAGAATTTCTCATGGCATTGTTTTGCTGTTCAGGAATGAAGTGCCTTTGTAAATGCTGATTGCTAATTATATCAAATAGACAGATCCTGAGGAGGTGAGTAGAGGAAGGAAGAAGGGCACTCCAGTCATTTAAGACCCCATTAAAATGTCACACCAAGCCAGAACTTTGGTGGCTGGTGCATCACCTCTATCTAATGTCCCAAATTAAAACTCAGAACCCATGTGTAGCCAAGTTTGATTGCTGTAGTGCTTCTATGTGCAGTGCTGAGTACAGGAGGGGCTCTCGTTGCTGCAGGGTGGTCAGTGGCTCTCGAGATGCGACGCTGCGAGTGTGGGACATAGAGACGGGCCAGTGCTTGCATGTCCTGATGGGCCACGTCGCCGCTGTTCGGTGCGTTCAGTATGATGGCAGAAGGGTTGTAAGTGGTGCATATGATTTTATGGTCAAAGTGTGGGATCCAGAGACAGAGACCTGTCTGCACACACTGCAAGGGCATACTAACAGAGTCTACTCGTTACAGGTATGTGCTTTTTATCTGCTGCTTTAGTTTCCTTAAGTAATGTTTAAAGTCAGTTTATTTCATCTTGTTTATTAAGTTGTGGGTACCTAGTACAGAATTATACAGACCACAAGCATACAGAGGCATCTATAATAAACCCCTCTTTCATTTTGTTACACTAGTTATATGTTGTCTTAATTTAGAAACAGAATTTTTTTTAGAGTAGCATTTTTTAAAGGATTCAGTATAATAAAGCCCAAGTCTCTATACCAGCAAGTTAGGTTGTTGTGGACGGATGGGTTGTTTGGTTGAGATTTTTTTTTTTTTTTTTTTAAGTCTTGCATGTATTTTGGAGTTATGTTTTTGCTTTTCTCAAGAAATTCCAAACTTACTGTTTAAATAAATCAGAGGATATAGCCATTGACAGTCTGCCAAAAACCCTATTGGATTAATGTTCTGATTTATGAAGTTCTATTTATCCTCATTTTCTCATCCCATCTTCCAATTCTAAACTATAATTCAGAGTAAGGCTGGACCTAAAATTTTAATGAATCTATGTAAATCTCTAGCTTTCTACTTCCTCTTCTCTAAGTACAGGCCAGATATACAAGTGTGAGACTGTTTCAACAGCAACATGTTAATGGAGGTGCGAGTTATTATGGTGCTGCTTTGTGGCATCTCTCTAGTGCCCACCAATTACCCACAAAGCTGGCAAAGATACACACAGACCTCATGTCTTGGTCTTCTTACCTTTTCTAACCCAAAACATCATCTTGTTCATTCATAGAGTCAAAGCATCACTTCCAGGCATTGAAAGGCAAAAGAAATTAATTTCATGCTTGTGCCTGTTCACACCACAGTCTGGCAGGACTTGAAAAAGAAATCAACAAAGACAGTTCAAAATTGGGAAATGGCATTCAGCATGTAACTGCTCTGGTTTGTGACTCAGAAAGTGAAGTTCAGTGCTAGAGACATTTTTCATTAAGTATTTCATATCTCCCCATAATATATTAAATATGAACAAAGTTCCTAATTGGTTTCCTTTCCCAAAAATATGTAGCAAAATCTATCAAAAACTCCAGCCCTTCTCTTCATATGCTGAGGAGTGCTCTCTAGACAAGCAGAAAGCAAAATGCTCTACTACCTATCTACCTACCTACCTACCTACCTACCTACCTACCTACCTACCTACCTCCCTACCTCCCTCTCAAAAATATTCTGAGGATTTATTTTGTGTGGGGCAGTTTGGGAACAGATGTTTTTCTGCCTTATCTTCACCACTGGCTCTTGTTTTGGCTTACAAATATTTATGTCTTGCTCTGGTGCTGTAGTAATAATGGCTCAAATGACTGGGTTGTGTTGCACATCAATATGTTCTGAAACAAGGGAGAAGGGGGTCGGGGAGGGCAAGCTGGAGGCTACAGGTGCTTACAGGTTTGGAACAGAAAGATTCTTTAAAATTGCCTAATGGGTCTTGTCTTTCAGCCTGAAGTAGCCCCAAAAAGCAAAACTCCCATAAATAGAATAATCAGATGGACTCTGCCAGTCCTTCATGGAAGGTTCTATTATATCTCAATATTTTCCCATGTGTAGACCTAGTATTTTCCAGAGATTCTTATGCAGCAGTAGAAGATCACTAACCATGCTGAGTTTTCTTACTCTTTCTTACGTGCCTTTGCAGTAACCCACAGATTCTCAAGGTTCATGGATAACTCACTGATCCAAACCATTGTTTCTTTCACTGCAGCACCATCAATTCCTCTGCATGCCCAGCCTTAAACCTTTCTTTCTGAATACCTTATGAACAGAGAATACAATTACTTTGCAGGAAAGGGGGGAAAGAATTCAAAATTTGTTACATCAATCAGGTTTAATTCTTCTTAGAATAAAAAAATATATTCTAGTGTTCCCAACTCTGTTGGGCTATCTGGCAATCCTTGTCTTTTTATCTGAAGTCAGATTATTTTCCATCCTCTTTTGAAAGCAGGGGACCCAAAAGAGGATCCAGTCAAAGTCTTATCAATGCTTGCTAGAAGTGAAAGGACATTTTTTATGCCTTCCATTCAGATACCAGAGGGTCTTTTTTAGTGTATTTTCACCAGGAATGCAGTGCATACAGCAGATAAGCAGTCTGTGTGCCAGTCACTCTCCATTTTTTTGAATGTAGGTGCCATGCCCAACCATGTCTGACTGCAGAGATCTAAGATACTCATTTTCTGCAGGTCTTATAAGAAGCAGCAGCCCCAAATAGTTGAGTTCCCTTAACTGGGTTTGTTCCTTGCCTTATCAGGTACCAGTCAGTCCACATGGACAAATAGGGTCAGATTGCCTTAAATATAACCAAGATTCCTGTCCAGCCTCCCTTCTCCCAGGCTGTAGCTGTACCTTCATTCATTCCCTGCCAAGTTCAAATCTTCACACTTTTCACTTGACTTCTGCAGTCTTTGCCTTTGGTCAGTTCTACTGTTTCAAATGTCACTCAAATCCTAATGAAAATAGTAAATGCCAGACCTCTCTGAAACTCTTTCTGGTATCTCTGATAGTACTCTGAACAAAGTAATAGTATCCCTGCCTCAATTTTGTCTCTCTCTTTGTGAAAATACAACCAAGACATTTGCTGTTTCACATGGCTTTTTACTCCGTCATGGAAAAAAATCATATTGGTTAAGGCAGTTTTCCCACAAATCTGTGTTTGCTGCTACTTACCACATTACAAAGGGCTAAAAAGTTCCTTGTGGAAATTGAAGTTAGGCTGATTGATCCATAATTCCCCTATCCCATCATTGTCAAAAAGGAAGGAATTGTATTTGCCATCTGAAACTTGTCTATCTTCCATGGGTTCTCAAAGATAGCAGCAGATGTCTCTGAGACTGTCTTAAAACAACTTGCCTTATGTGATTTTGTTCCCTCATTCTAGCAAAAGCTTGTACTCATTCGTCATTGGCATTAGGACTGTGAGCCTACGCTCACATGGCTGAGGACTGAGACAAAAAGAATTTAAATAGCTGGCCTCAATCAGTGTTTCCTTCCCACTGAGGATAAATGAGGGTTTTTTTGGCCTTCCTCTTGGTGTGGTTTTGTTTTGTTTTGTTATGTTTTTGGTTGGGACTTTTTTACACAATAGTGAAATGGCTCTTGCTAGTTTTATCTTGTGTTGTGCCCTGCCTTTCTGATTTTGTCCCAGTGTGCTCTTTTATACACATCTATTGATCTAGTTTCTACTTTTTGTACAATTCCTTGTGGTTCAGCCAAGTGGGTCTCAGTAATTTACAATCCTTCCTATCTTTCTTTTACACAAGATAGTTTGTGTCTTAAAGAAACTGCCAACTGTCCTGAACTCTTCTTCCCCTCAGAGAATATATACATAAAATCCTCATGGGAAGGAAGTCTAGAGTTTTTAAAGCATTTCTTCTTGAAGCCCACTGATTTTATTCTATGGCTTTTTCCTTTTTTTGAGAATTCTGGGCTCTTATGTCATTGTCACTATAGCTCAAGCTATTTTCCATGTTTCTGTTCTACATGGTCAGTCCTCTTGGTCTAAAGAATCTCATCTCTTAGCCTGTATGCTTTGCCTACAATGACTGGAAAGTTACACTTCCTTACTGTACACAATTAGGGTTACAAAAAGCAAAATTCCACATTTTTCAATTACATTTATGTTGTGACTTTTGTGTAGATGATTTTGGAATAACGTTGTTGTTGTTGTTCTCCTGCTTAAACTCCCTCGGACTTGTAAAAAGCAGGGTTGGCTTTTTAACATCTCCTTTAGGAAAAGTACTTTCTCTTACTGTTGCACACTGCAGGGTAGTCAGGATCTGCTGTGTTTAAAGGAGATGTATTGCATTTCAAAGACCAGTGGCTCAGAGGCTCTTTTCAAACCATGTCCCTCAAGAGCCCACATGTCTTGAACAGAAAATTGCACTGACCATGAAGCACCTGCTGTGGTATCAAACATGGCCATCTCTACTGAGTTCTTACTTTGTACTGCAGTTTCTGAATATATATAGTATCTAACCTTGCATTTAGTGAATTAAATGCTTAATAGCCTTCTTTGTAAGGTCCTAATGTAATTGTTTGTAATAGATTGACCTTTCTTGTAGTTTGATGGTATCCATGTGGTGAGTGGATCTCTTGACACTTCCATCCGAGTTTGGGATGTGGAGACAGGCAACTGCATTCACACTCTGACAGGCCACCAGTCACTCACAAGCGGAATGGAACTCAAGGACAATATACTTGTGTCTGGGAATGCTGATTCTACAGTCAAAATCTGGGACATTAAAACAGGACAATGTTTACAGACATTGCAAGGTAAGTTTAAACTACCTTCATGTCAATCAAGCAGCCTACAGTGATCTGTACTGCAAATTTTACATTAAAAAACTTTAAAATAATTACGTACAAAGAAACAAGCACTGACCACTTAAAACTTAAATATTTTTCTGATGACAGCTGTATGATCTTTTTCTGAACTAGAAGAACAAAATGTATTTAATCTAATCTATTCAAATCACTTGCCTATTATGAAAGGCAGATGGTCTGGACTGATAGCAATTTGCTATGGGTATATTAGCCTAATAAGCCACAGAAATACGTAGGAAATTACATCTCAAAATAGACAGTCTATGTATTTATTTAGGGGTCACTTGAATGTTTCAAAGCCTACAGTTTAATTGGATCACGAGGCAGAGTACAGTCTGTTGCAATAAATCAAGAGATGCAAGTGGAAGATGTTTTCTTTATTTCAGTAAAAAGAAAGATTTTTTTTCTCCATGTTGACAGTTACCACTTAGGCATCATGCACACAAACACAGGCTTTTGTTTCTCCCCACAAAAAAGGTCTTATATCATTTTCATATATCATATGCAGCAGTGCTGGCTGGAGCAGAAAATTAAATTTCCCTGTAAAGCAAACTCTGCTGCTTTAACATATATATTTATATGTCAGCATATAACTGTCAGTATTTACTGATGGAGTAATCTCATAATAACACATCAAAGGATCTTGGAGACAAAGTCTTACAGCAGTCACCTCATTGAGGATGGTTAAGTTCATGTTCATGGATGTCCAGTTTGCCCAGCTGCCAACATACAGCACAACAAGATCACTGAAACAAAGAAGAAGATACTGGGGAATTTTTTTATATCTGCTCTCACTTTTTGAAAGCATGGCAAGGCTTCTGCACCTTTTAATACACAAACCCAGGAGTTAAAGCAGATAGTTCTCTAATAGTTCTAATAGGTGGAAAGAGCTGGATGCAAATAGCGAGGTGTTTATTCCAGATGCAGCACTGCCTGACATTGCTTTCTAATTAATTACAAACAGAGATGTTTTTGTTTACTCTTATAGGTCCCAACAAGCATCAGAGTGCTGTGACCTGTTTACAGTTCAACAAGAACTTTGTAATTACCAGCTCAGATGATGGGACTGTAAAACTTTGGGACTTGAAAACGGGTGAATTTATCCGAAATCTAGTCACATTGGAGAGCGGGGGAAGCGGAGGCGTCGTGTGGCGAATCAGAGCTTCCAACACAAAGCTGGTGTGTGCAGTCGGGAGCCGCAATGGGACTGAGGAAACAAAGCTGCTGGTGTTGGACTTTGACGTCGATATGAAGTGAAGGGCAGAAAGATGAATTTGTCCAAACGTGTAGACGATGTTCTCCTTTCCCTCCCCCCTGAAAAAAAAAGAAAAAAGAAAAAAAAGAAAAAGGAAAAAAATCCCTTGTCCTTGGTGGTGCAGGATGTTGCCTTGGGGCAACAGATCCTAAAGACCTACAGACTACGAAGGAGAAGACAAAGATGACAAACTATAACTGACAAGAGAGGCTTTTGCTGTCTCGTCACATAAAAAGGCTACACTTTTGACCGGGGCAGCTTTGCAAAAATCCAACTTTAGAAATGAAACCAGGTGCAATTAATTTCTTTACTTTCCTCCAAATGCTCCCTGAGCAATTTGGAGTGGAAAAAAAAAAAAAAAGTTACAGTTCTTGTTAACAGGTTATTTTACCACAAAGATCTTGAACCGAGCTGCACAGGCGAGCCTGCTCGTGCACCCTGGGTCACCGTGGGTCCCAGCAGCCCCTCCGAGCAACGCGCTGTCCCCAGCCCCGCTCCGAGCAGGGGGTTGGACCGGACTCCCTCCAAGGTCCCTTCCAACCTCCACGAGCAGTCACTGGTTGACTTTCAAAAACTAGAGAGCATCTGCAATGAGAAAAAACAAACAAAAACAAAGAGTCCATTCCTGGTGTGGAAAAGCTAAAATATTACTGTGAATTGTTTTGTACAGTTTTATCAGAGCTTTTTCTTTTTTTTCTTTATTCCTCTTTTTTTTTTTTTTTTGCCAACCATTGCCAATGTCAATCACAGTATTAGCCTCTGTTTAATCTATTTACTGTTGCTTCCATCTACACTCTTCAATGCATAAGTTGCTCTGAGGTGGCAAGTTGTCCTGGATTTTGAGAGTCCTCTGATGGATTTAATTCGCAATGCTGGTGCTAGAAGTAGGTCTTCAATTACGGGATTGTTGTCCCACCCCTGTACTGTATTCCCAGTGGCCAAACTTATTTATGCTGCTAAATGAAAGAAAGAAAAGCAAATTATTTTTTTTTATTTTTTTTTCTGCTGTGACGTTTTAGTCCCAGACTGAATTCCAAATTTGCTCTAGTTTGGTTACAGAAAAAGACTTTTTGCCACTGAAACTTGAGCCAACTGTGCCTCTAAGAGGCTGAGAGTGGAAGAGTTTCAGACAATTAAGAGTGAAGTTTGCCTGCAAATAAAGAATTGAGTGTGTGTGCAAAGCTTATTTTCTTTTTTCTGGGCAAAAATTAAAACACATTCCTTGGAACAAAGCTATTGCAGCCTGTTCTGTGGGGAAATTTTTCTTTGTGAGGGCTGTGGTGAATGGAATGAACATACATTAAAAAAAAAACTGACAAAATTTTTTAAAAATATTATAAAATACAAAAATTAAAATAAAGTTGCTGGTCAGTCTTAGTGTTTTACAGTATTTGAGAAAAAACAACTGTTACAGTTATTGCTGGGAGGAACTGACAGAGCAAAAACTTAAGTTTTTGTAAAGATGTCACATGCAAACAAAATGAGAAAAGAAAGAGTCAAATGGTTTGCCTCATTCTCCAAGAGCCACAACTCAAGCTGAACTGTGAAAGTGGTTTAACACTGTATCCTAGGCGATCTTTTTTCCTCCTTTTTTTTTTGTTTTTGTTTTATTTATAGTCTGATTTAAAACAATCAGATTCCAGTTGGTTAATTTTAGTTATGTAACAACCTGACATGATGGAGGAAAACAACCTTTAAAGGGATTGTGTCTATGGTTTGATTCACTTAGAAATTTTATTTTCTTATAACTTAAGTGCAATAAAATGTGTTTTTTCATGTTAGTATGTCTTTTTTTTTACATTTTTTTGTTTTCTAGTTGTTAATTTATTATTATGTATCATGTGAGGGGTAAAGCAGGTCGAGTTGCTCATCTTACGGGTAGATGCTAAAATATGTCTTGGGACTTTTTCTATAACCCTTCCACAAACAGGTGTGTGAGTGTCCTCTCCTTCAGTTGCCATGTAGGATTTGTCACGTGGGTCTGGACAAACATGGGGGAAAAACATTTGCTCCTTCTCACAAGGAACGTGTCAGGACCTTGCTCTCGGGGGGAGGCAGCTATAAAAAGCTGCCAAAGTACGTAAAACTTCTTCCGATAGCATCTTGTTACTGCATCTTAAATTGAAACCTGATGGTTATTATTTATGGATTTTAATCAGTTGATTGCAGTTGACAGCAAAGAATAAATCCATAAATACAACCAAAATCAAAGTTAGGATTGTAGGAGAGCCTGAAATAAGGCTTCAGAACAAATATTAAAATAACATCATTCCACATCAGTCCAACAGCAGTTTTATCAGGGCCTGAAAACAAGGTAAGTAATCATCTCTCAGAAACTTAGCACTTGAGTGTCAGGTTCTGTCTCAAATCTCCTTGACCAAAATCGTTGTTTTCTTCTGCATAAGCTTTTCTTTCAGGGCATAGCATTTGCTTGTTTGTGACAGTTTTCCCCTGTAGAAAGCTGTCATTAAAAAAAAAAAAACCAAAACAAAACAGTTGAAGAGAAAATGCATGGATGGAAAGGAAAAATATTTATATACTTATACATCTATGACTATGTGCAAACAAAATTTAATTCCAATCCCTACATTATGCAAAACACGCAATGGTGAAGGATCATGCTTCCATCTGGCCTCTAGAGATTAAAAAGCCATCCGAATTGACTGAGCAGCTCCAAATTGCAAAAATCTGTTCCTTGGGTTGGTGCTTAAGGAAAAAAAGCTTGCAGCAAGCACTGACAATATAAAAGCTGTGATTGCCTATTATTTATGTAAAAAACAAAGAGTTAATCCTGTCCTAGAATGGCAGTGAAAGACTGCCAGGACATTGCATGGTTCTGCTGAGAGTGCAGGCCAGGACGCTGAGCCCCCCGATGGCAGAAGGTGCCCCAGTGTGGGCTGAAGCACTGGTGAGAGGGAATGGAAATAGAAGGGTAGAAACATGAATATTTAATGCAATGAGCAGAGCAATAGCTTTTAAGATTATGTAATTTTCTTCCATGATTTGTAGAAATTGCAACAACATGTTTTCAGAGAGGGAAGGCACCGGCCTGATGGAGCAGGAGGATGAGAGGTTTCTGAGTAATGTTGTGCTGGAGGGCAGGAATTCAAATCTGGGTGGAAGAGTGAGCTGACAGAAGAGGGAAACTAACAAATCCAGGTGTACAAGTCAGTTCAAGTACATTTTAGGCAGCCAATATGGCCAGGAGGAAAATGTGCTTAACCAAAATTGAGACGTTTTCCTGTTGACAGTGTAGGTCCAGCAGTATCTAAATGTTCAAATTAATACAGAAAAACTTGAACTTGTTAAGCAAATCATGTTTTCAGATTCCTTCATCACAGATTTAGGTTCAAATAAACTATTGGCTGCAAGGCCAAGATATGTCAAGACTGTCACCTTAAATACAAAAAACAACACAATACCTAAACATATTTTTAGAAAAGCTTTTCCCATTCAATAAAACAACTTTACAAAGTTAATTGTGTTAGTGCTTTAAGGACTTCTAATTTTGTGAAGTCTGTTTAGGTTTGTAGGAGTTGCTTATGAGCTATCTGAACAACACAGCTCAACAAGCAGAAATTTTGTGATTTAAGTGACAGAACTTCAAAGATGGCCCTGTAGTAAACACATCACATGTAGGAAACTGAGCAGTTTCTCTTTACACCCCCCCTTTTGTTGATGTACTTACCATAATATAGCTCACAATATGAACTCTTCTTCTTTGGCAGCACATGCTCCAAGTAGACTGCTGAGGAGACATCTTCCTTCCATGTAATTAGATTTTGATTTTAAGGTGGGTGGAGTGTTTGGGGCTTTTTTAAAATAAAAACATTTAAGAATACTTGTATAAGACTATAACATCTTTATGCTCTCAATACACAGGCACTTCTTGAATCCAGTGGCTTAGTCATCATGGGCTATGTCAAAATACTGCAGCTATCCAAGGGAGATAACTGCAGTGGTGTTACTGGCATTTCTGCTCTCTTCTTTTCATGCTGATTCCCCATTTTCTTTTAGTTTTAGTCCTAGAAAGAGCTTCCTTATTTTCTCCTGTATGCAAAACCACATCAACAACATTAAGGTGGTTTATTTATGTTATAATTTTTAATGGGCCTTGATCCAACAGTAAGTCAGAACTAGTATTGCCACTTCCTCCAAGAGCCTGTTCCTGTGGTCTCAGTTTACTTATTCAAGAGATAGGACCAGACATTTAACAGCTGTGTCTACAACAATTTTTAGTTCAGATCAGTAGCTTTCCCAATAGAGCACAGTGCTGCCTTGGAGACCACTAACAGGATTCCTTCTGGGTGTAACTAAATCTGGAGTAGCTCTCCAAGAGCACACTCCAGGCACTCAAGCTGCTGGAGGAACATGTGGGACCAAACCAGAACTAGTCCAACACCTCAGGAATACATTCATGTGGACATGAGGTCTTCAGCACCAGCATTTTGTAATTGGCATTACAATTCTGCTGCTACTGCACAGCACTAATTGCTGGTGTGTACATAACCATCAACAGATCCTCTCCCACAGCACCCAGCTCCTCACTCATAATCAGAACCAGCTCCCATCCCAACAGGATCCACCTGATACCACTTACAAGAGTTTGCTCAAAAAGCTCAGATGCCTTAAACTCTTTCAGCATTCCAATGGAGAGGTTCTTCTGATCAGCTTATGGAACACAGTAAAAAGAAATGTAAATCTCTTACAATCAGTCTGGTCAAAATCTACCAGTGAATCAACACCTGATCACTCATAGAAAGAAACAGTGAAGTTGTACAATTGTACAGAAGAGGCAAATAATTATCATAGTAATAATACTAAAGAAAAACTTGCCAGTAGTAACCTTCGGTCACTCTGACAAGTGGTTTATTACTTAAAGGGTAATATTCAAGCTATACCAACCACTGAATCCTTAATGAAAGTGGGAATAATACATTCTTTCCATGTCCTGCCATTCTATCCTTGATCCCTGTCACTGTGCAAAGATACACATGCTGTGGAATGATGTTTAGCATTTTATGATGATACATGATGTTTATGATTATACACGAAGTATATGATCTATATGATATACACCAGGATTTTCAAACTTCATCTAAAAATGGCATATACAATTTTTAAAGCACCTCTCTTCAAGCATTAGTACAGGTTTACAAATACAACAGATGTTTTTACATAAAAGCTCTTCCAGATTTTTTTCCGAGATAGAGAGTCTGACAAACAGGTTGTCACCAAAAAGTCAGCAGCCAGTCCAGGCTCTTGCTCCCTGTTCAAGCTGCCCTCTGGCCCAGGAGCTGCAGTGGTGCTTCAGGCCAAGGAAATGGTGCATTGTGCTACCAGGAGCATGAGCTGCTGAGGGGAAATACTGCAGCACTCTGTGAGACTGCGGTTGCCTAAGAACCAATGGCTTTATGCCCATGTACACTGCATTGCTCTAGCCCAGCTGGGACAGGAGAGTCCTATAAAATCATAACTGAGCTAGGCTAGAATCTCCCCAAGAACTAGAGATGGCAGAAATCATTAATCAGAGCAGCTGCCAATTCAGCAGTGGTTCTAAATTACAGACTGAGACTTGGCCAAAGTCATCCTTCAGTTCTCCTTTGTCCTCACCTCTGCCTCACTTAGATACAGCCTCAACTCCCTGATCCCCACTGACAAGCTGATCTTGTCCAAACTTCTGTAGTAGCAATACCTTTGGTGAAAGATAAGCTGAGCTTTTTGTCCTCTGTGCTGCTGGAATCTACCTTGTACATTTTGCCACTTAATGCACAGGGACAGCACAGCCTCGAGTCTAACACTGAATGCTCCAAGGTGTAGTGCATGGAGATGAGAGGACATCATTCATCCCAGACTGAAAGATTCATCATCAATATCACTAAAATGATCCCCAGCCTGAGTCTAGACTAAAAAAAGTGTTCTAAACTTGGTTCAATTAGGTAAATTTCAAGTTGATCTCAACTCCTTAGTTTTCCAGTCATGCCTGAAAAAATAGGCACGTCCTAAGAAGCTTTATGGTTAAAGCAGAATCCTAAGTGTTGTCTCCTGGAAGCTGGGAGAGGTCATGGTCTAAGGACAGTGAAAAAACATGTAAGGCCAATGTAAGCTGGATCAGAAGTGACCTATGGAATTCAGAGAAGGGCAGATGACAACAAATTGGGGCTTTTGGGGGGCAGGGTGGGGTGGGGAGGCCTTCCAAGAGATCATAGTTTTACATCCTACAGTGGCTACTGTGGGATATTTCATCACTGTCATCAACAAAGCAGAGGAGTCAGATTTTTAATGAAGCCGTTAGCTGGGCTGCCCTGTAATTGAGGATACAACCAACCCTGTTAGCTCTGGCTCACCTGAACTGCTCTTACCTGGGGCAGATTGTTTGATGGGAAGATGAATGAAATGCCCCCAGACCTCCTCCTTGTGTCTGGTTCCTCATGTCTGAGACGCAGGTTTCGCAGGCTGCTTGCAGTGCATTATTTGAGAGTGCTTTGTTCTTTTAATTTAAAACAGGAAACGTGGAATGTAGAAGATCCAAAAACTTCAAAGGCAGTTTCCATTGCCAAAGGAGTCACATTTAAACTCAAGTTCATTCTCTAGATTAAATATTCAAACCTGACAGTGTGAGAAGATGCTCACACCTTCAAGAGGATTGATGACTTCTAAGGCACAGAAGGATTCAGACTATGCTGTAAAGATCAGTGTGGTAAACTGAGCAGTACCACTCTTCCTAAACTGGAGTTTTATTTTGAGTTCCTCAGTTCGAAATGAATTTCTAACAGTACCACAGCTTTACAGATATACAAAGATTATAAAGCTTGTTTCCTTTACCCTGATATACAGAAAATCTGAGTACTGCATTCCCCTCTCTTTTCAAACTCCATTTTCTTTTCAGTTTCCTGATATGTTTCAGAGCTGATTCTAAATGTTCACATTATCGTTTGGAACAAGAAAGAGCTCAAAAGCTGTGGACTAGATAGGGCTCAAAAAATGTTCCTTCAGACAGTTTGCTGCTTTTTGTCTGCTTTGGTGTTCCTCCTGTCAGTTCTCAGTAGACAGAAATGAATGTTTCAATTAACTAACATCCACATTTTCCCAAATAAACAAGTTTTATATTTTTCTGTTGGTGTTTCTATTGCCCACTTAGCACACACTTTAGGTATGCACTGGATGGTCTTTACCATTCTGCTGACTACTGCAACAATTCAAGTGCTCAAATTTCATGCAAAACAACACAATAACAAGATGTTCCTTGTGTCCATCCTTCAGTCTCACAAGCAGTTTTAGATTTCAAGCCCAGAAACTGGTATGTGTAGATTTACCTGCTTATGGGCAGTCATTTCTGAGCAGAATCAGCTCTTGAGGCCTCACTGTTTATCACTGTTGGCCATATGGCACAATAGGGACAACCTGGGGCAGAGGAGGAGGAATGCTTTGTGTGAGATACCACTAATGTGTTCATCTTGTAAATGGGATATGGCTCCACTAAGCACATAAGTCTCCAATTTGATTTGAAAAATTCAACACTTCAGCCTAAATTTAAAAAGGCTCAAACTACATATTCATTTCTATATATACACATTCTCATCTTGGAATACTTAGAGCTTTACATATTTAAAAGAAGACTTGACAACGACATAATTTTTCTGTTTTCCTCTATTTACGCTTCTTATTTTCTCTTTTCTTTGACACTCACACTTCAATTTCCTTATGTTTCCTTTCCTCCTTTGTCCTGTTCCCTATGTTTTTCTTTTCATGTTTTACCATTCATGTCCCTATTTTCCAGATTTTTTATCTTCCTCCTCTTTCTCCATTTGTGAATATCTCTGCTTTGAACTGTCAGAGCCAGCTTTCCTCTCTTCCCTTATTCCAAGATCTGAGTTGGCGAGCTGGAGTCTTTTTCACACCCTCTGTACATACAAGATATACAGGAGATACATAAGCCAGATAAGAAGCAAATATAGAGCACTCAGAAAAATTCTTTTTTTTCCTGCATCTAATGTTTGTCTATCCACAGTCCACAAATAACTCAAATGGTTCAACAGCAATAGGATCATGCCCTCTTACACACAGACTGGTCTACCACCAATTTCACAAATGGCTGAGCAACAAGCATTGTCTAATTCAATACTCATCAAGCATTCCTTCTTCTACTTTCTGACAAAATATAACATTTTATTTAAAAACTATGTTTTCTTGTTCCTAAGGAAATCTAGTATGTAAAGGTAATTTTGAAAACACTCCTCATTATGAAGCATAGGTAATACATGATTTTCTAAATCTGTGCAGTGTTTGGAAGTTACTTTTGTTAACAAACTTTTAGAAGATTCACCTTTGGACAGAAATTGATCATCCTGACAGATACCCATTTTAAAAAGCCCTTTTATAAAGCTCTGTGTAGTAAACAAGAATTTGAGGCTGCAAATGAACCTATAGTCCAAACTCCACAGTAATGGCTGATATTCCTTCCAGTACTACCAACACAGCACAGCTGGGATAGCACGGTCTGTCAGGGGATGTTAGGAATAATATAGAAGCCATGTCTAAAACAATCTAGTGCACATTTCTCACTAATTCTTTATATGCACTGACAGCATAAGCAATAAAAGCTCTGGAGCCAGCATAGGATGTGACTGTGGACCAGGTACACTATCCTGGTGCTGCTGAGATTTTACTGTCCTAGTGATACAATATATCCCACTGGAAAAAGCCCCAGACATCCAGCACTCATCTGAGATTTGGCTTCTGCATTGTCTTAACCCAACAAAACTCAAAAGGATAAGCAGCTGTTAAGAAGGACACAGTGCCCAGAGCAACAAAGTCACAAATAAGACATCCTCATCTTTGCAGAACAAAAAACAGCAAAACCAACCAAACAAAACCCATGCAACAACAACAACAAGCCAAACCAACAAAACTCAAACCCAAATCCCTGAATCTTTTATCCCCTTGTTTCATTTTGTCTTAATGATAGAGTTAACAATTGTAGGTAACCTCCTCTCCCTGTAAATGTATTCCCACTCAATGCACAGCCCAAACTATGTATACCATACTCACAGATTGTATGGCTGCATTTACTCAGTGAGAAAGATAAATACTATTTGCTACACAAGATGTTTGTTTTTTTATTATTGCTTGTTCTATCCAAGCATTTTGCTCTTGTGTGTTGTTTTACAAACACAGCAGAACCGCAACCACTGTACTTCCCCCATGGCTTGAACCAGGCTGACAATGGATGAGTGTTCCTGCTAATCCTTTCCAGGCTGAAGGATCACTGGATCAGAAAAAATAAGTTAGAATTAGACAGAGGTTCAAAGTTCAAAAAGCAGGACACGTGACAAGCATTGTATCTCGAATGCCTGAGGTGCAGAAGCCTTTCCCACTGACAACCAGACAAATACCTTGCACAGCTAACAGGAGCCACCACATAGCAGACAAAGGCAGCTAAACCCGACAGGAAAGGGTGCAGAAGCTCTCCCATAGATATAATGAGTGCACCAGAGAAGAAAAAAACCTTGAGTCTAATAGCAGCATATTCTGATTTGCTCTTGGAAAATCCAAAAATCCACGACACCCCCGTTGTGCAATCTGATTTATCAGACAGCACAATGCAGACAAAATTGTTTTGACAGCAAGACAAGAGTTCCTTTAATCTTTGACTTTCCAGACAAATTACCTCTAATTAGTACCTGAGTCCAGTTATTTATGCACACAAACCAGAGCTTAAATCTTCTGCATCACAGAAGCACCCTGTTTCCAAACACCTGGCCAGCAGGAGCACCCATAAATGTTCCTTCAGCCACCAACCTTTCCCTCCAGGCTGGCCACAGCCACCACACACCCAACAGAGCCTCTATAAAAGGATCTCGATCTCTCTCTCCCCCTAGCTATTCTCTAAAAATTCAGGATTTTCCCATAAAGATTCTTCTTCCTACCACTTTGGCTTTTGGTAGAAGCAGTAAAGGTGAAACAAAACACACTGCTTCACAGGCAATGAGTAGCTATGTGATAAACAGGAAGAAATTACTCTAGTCATAAAACAAATGAAGTGACAGTAGTAATATCTCATGCTAAACCAAAATTTACCTTGCCTACATTTTAGGACACTTCTCCTGTACTTGGTAAGAGGGTGGAGACAACTAACCGTGAAGTTCATGCAGTATTTTTTCCTTTCCAGGAAGGATGGCTATTTCAACCTGCTCTTCTTACAAAACGTGGAAAACCTATTTTCAGTCTAACCCTTGTCTCTCTGCCAGCTAAGGATGTAAATTTTGCACTAATCTTGGAAAGCAACATGGTTTTCTGAGAGCCATTCCTATTTGGAAGCCTCCTGTGGGATGTGGCGCATCCTCTGACGTCTGTGTTTGGTAGCAAGAGCATCCCACTGCCTGGGTTTCCATCTCACATCCTCTTAGGCATTCTCCAGCATCCCAGTGTGCATTGAGCAGTGAGAAATTGAGAGTTCAAGCAAATAATATGGAGGAATGGATAATAAGCCCCTAGGAATGCATCCAGCTACAGTTATACTCCATGAAGGTTAGAGGCCCAGTTCTTCCTCATTTAAATCTGATGTTGAAGGAATTCATAGTGCTTTATCCAAGCTACTAATTTGCAATTTTACTGCAAACAATTTACAATCAAATGAAGTGAAAGCTAGAAGCAAAGAGTACATTAATGACCTAATTTTCCCTTTGCATTTCTCTTCATTTTATCTTTCAGTGAAGACCAATCTTAAAAAATTGGATAATTGGCCAGTAAATAAATACAAACTTTCTCTTTTAATTATTACTGCACAAAAGCTGAACTGTTGGTAAGAACTGCAGTGTTGTCTTCTGCTGAGGACAGCCCTGTATGACCAAACTCCTGCAACAGAAATTGGGATAACAACATCATTTTTTCAGACTGTAAATTCATACTCTAACAAGCTAGGACAAAAATGCATCACAGTGTCTGGATAAAAAATGTAGCATTCTGGGCTAGATATATGCAATTTGTAAATTATACAGCCATGTGCATGCTAAGATGCTTCTTAAAAATACAGTAACTATTCTGTCAAAAACATAGCAGGAATGTCAAAGCAGCTTTTGTAATACTCCACTGGAGCTTTCAATACACCAGGTGCAGCTAAATCAGTGAATTCTTGTTTTCCTAGGTTTAGAGGCAGTCTAAAGGCATTGATCAAGCACCAAACCTCAGCCTGGGGGAAGGAGCTAGGGAAGGTGGTTGTTTCACAGGGCAGTGGTCAGTCTGAGCCTTGCTCCTATGAGAGACTCCCTGCTGCCCTGTGGAACTGGCTCTAGTGGTGAGTTGATCTGCTGAGATAGCTGGAGAACTCACATTTTCAGAAACAGTTAATTTTCTGGAGGTTTAGGGAGGGGACCTGAGCTGGCTCAAGGGGGTCAGTTAGCTGCCAGCACAGGGGAAGCAAGTGGCCAGAAGCAAGGCAGGTCTGCCTCTCCCAGCATCCTGATGAGATGCTGAAGCCTCAGGAGACACTGAGTTAGGCTGATATGTCAAAAGGTGTCAGAGAAAGCAGAGATGCTGCACTCATCTCAACTCCTGCCCTTCCCACACCTCCTGTCTCACTTATTCCCATGCTCACCCAACACCCAGACCCCATCCAGATGGTTAAACCCCTGTGATAACCTCCATCAGCCAGGTCAGCTTACATGCCACATCCTCTGACCAGTTCAACCATCCCAGCAAACATCTGGGATGTAACACTGCACCAAACTGGACTGTATTCCTTAGAGAAGGGACCAGGTGTTTTGCCCCGACTTAGTTATCCATGTCTAGGCAGTTAGCACACCCTGAACAGTGAGCTATGTGCTGCTGGTAGGGAAAGAAAGAAAAGAAAGAAAAGAAAGAAAAGAAAGAAAAGAAAGAAAAGAAAGAAAAGAAAGAAAAGAAAGAAAAGAAAGAAAAGAAAGAAAAGAAAGAAAAGAAAGAAAAGAACATTTCTGGAGGAAATAGAGAGACTTATGCTCAAGACACCATCAGCTGTGCACCCTCAACACCACCTTCTGCAGAGGAGACAAAAATTCCAAGTCCATCTCTGTGCTCAGCCCTGCTCACTTCCATGATGCTGCTGGAAAAGCAGAAGGCTGCTGGAGGAGAAGAAACCCCACAATCTGCTGAGAAGGTGTTCAAATCTGTGGTGAACCCCACTTGTTTCACCTCCAGGTGTAGCTGCACCGTGTGTAGTCATTATGAACCCAAAGGAAATGCACAGCAAGAGCCTGCAGTTACAGAACTTGGTCCCAGCATGGAGGAACAGGTCTGAGCTCTGCTTAAGATGTGAAATTGAAAGACATTGAGACACTTAATTGGGCAGAAAGCTGGGCCTGGCCCAACTCCATTGAGCAAGGTAAATCAATATGCCATCAAGGAGAGAAATGCAACACGGTAAAAGGAAGTTTGGATTGCAAAGCACACTCTGTCCAATGGCTTGAAATTGAAATGCTTTCTTCCAGCTAAGCAAACACAGCACAAAGCATTCATTTGAACAGAAGCATATGACAAAAATCCAAGGTGCAACAAGAACTTCCCGTATGCATCCTCCTAGGCTGAGAAAAGAGGCAGTGAGAACCTGTACAGCTGAATCAAGCATTAGCACCCCGAAAGAAAAGTTTTATCCCAGGGCTGAGAAAAAAATTAACTGAATTCAGATAACTTGAGCAGTACATTAAACATTACACCACTGAACAGAGAACAGACATGACTTTCAACATCCAGATATCTGTCAAATAGGCCAAATTATTTTCTGGACTGAATCATAAAATGGTTTGGGTTGGAGAGGATCTTTGAATTTCATCTTGTCCAACCTCCCTGTGATAGGCAGGGACATTTTTCCCTAGATCAGGTGGCTCAAAGCCCCATCCAATCTGACTTTGAACATTCCCAACAAAGCTACATCCACAACTTCACTGGGCAATCTGTTTCAGCGTCTGACCACTCTCGTAAAAAAAAAAAAAAATTTCTTCTTTATGTCAAATCTAATCTACTCTTTTTAGTTTAAAACCATTGCTCCTTGTCTTGTCACTACAAGCCTTGGTAAAAAGCCTCTCAATCTTTCTTGTAAGTCCCCTTAATATTTTATCTCACTACTGTTCTTCCTGGAAAATGCCTTGAGGAATAGGCTAAGGAAACACAGACTGGTAAAATAACCCAAATGCCTTAGAGTAAAGCAAATCCCACACCAGGACTTAGGGAAGGCAGCAGCCTCAGCTAAAGATATAAAGAAGACACGACTTGAAAAGCATAAGCGAATGTAGGAGATAGCTATTAAGAAAAGGGACATATTGTATTGTGCAGGATCGGTCACCCTTGTGCAGAAGCAGCCAAGTGAACAGCAGCTGCAGGAAAGGCAGGCAGTGCTCTGCAGTCACAAAGGGTGTGTGAGCTGGGGCCTGTGCCCTCCTGGGGGGGAGCACTCAGGGAGGCAGCAATGCTGATCATTAGCTCTCACCACAAAATACTTGGCAAAGACAGGGAGGAAAAGGCAGCTGCAGTTTTAAATTAGCTTTTGCACTCTACTACTCTCATCTTGTAGCTGCTTCGTGGTGGTCCAGCCTTCCAGGGTAAGGCAGAGGAGCTGAAAGACGCCAACTGCCAGTGGCCCAGGGCTCATTACAGCAGTCACAGGCTACCACAGGGTTTTCCTTAGGTACAGAGATTACCCAGATATTCTTCTCTTCCCACTTTCCTTTCCTTCAATCACCTTTAAATGCAAAACAGTTAACCTGAAAGCTTTCCACCACCCCAGAAAATTTTCAATAATTTCTCTATGCTAATGTGTTTCAAGAGTTTAAATTAGCTAACTTGCATTTTGACACCAGAGTAAGGCAGAAAACTTTCAGCAATGACCTGCAAAATGTATTTGTAAAAGACAAATTTGCCAAGTGCTTTGGCAACAAATTACCAAATGAAAGATTAGGCTGCACAAGCAGAGGCATAAGCAGAAGATGTACAGAGGAAAGGATCATTTTAGGACTATGCATTCAGTGCCAATCATCTTAATGTGGGAAAATAAATAAAAGGATTCACAGGGCAGACATCCAAAGAGTCCAAGAGACCTAAAATAAAGAGGACATAAGAACAGATTACAAAAAAAGCTACAAATACTTGAAGATGTGAAACTAGGAAATCTCTGAGTTAAAATAAAGAGAAGAATCTGAGCATCTACTGGAGGAAATCAAGAAAAATCAGAATGCTGGGAAGAAGTTGCTTCACAGTAAAATTTAATAGGCAGTGGAGCAGTTTCCCTCAAGCAAGCAGCTGAAGTTTGGAGAATCTTGGCTTTGAAAGGACATTAAAAAAAAAACCAAACAAACAAACCAGAACAGCAATTTAGATTCAAAACTTGGAAAACATATAAGGCTGTAAATCATTGAGAATTGAAGTGAACAAGCTCTTAAAGGCTTCTGCAAGGAAGGAGAGAGAATATGCCATAGGACAGAAATAGGGGCCTGAAGCTTTTCCCAGTTGCAGTAAGCAATCCCCTTTCCTTTCCCTGCCAAGCCAATATCGACTCTTTGCTACCATGTGACAGCAAGGGACGTGTTCTAGTGATGTGCAATTACTCTTTGGAATGCAAACACCACTTCCGACAAGCTGCTGGAATCGCAGCGGTGGTCTCTAATGGAAGTTGTCTGCCTATTCCCATCTCCATCGGGACAGCAGCCCACGATGCAACTCCACTGCCAAGTCTGGCCTAGAATGCTCCCCTGAGATACCAGAACCATTCAGCATGTTGAAAAAGTCATTTTAAGAAACATAGAAACATAAGTGCTTTATCCCTGCTTGACTCCATGCCAAGGGAATCACACAGATACCTTGGGATGTTTCTGTGCTAAATATTATGTAACAGCTACTTCCCTCATTTGAAATCCTCAGTTGTTCAACAAAACAAAAAAACACACAACTTCCACCCCAGCCTCCTGATAATTAGAAAAACTTCCCTTTCACAGTCTACCAGAAACTGTCACAATGGAAGAAGATCTCTCAGTTTCTTCATCTTCCTCTCCTACAAAAGCAGGACTTTTGGTCTTCGAGCGAACTTGATTTCTTTTCTCCTTGTTTCTTACGTAATGGTGTAGTCAGAGCTGTTCCCTTCTGAACCATTATTCTATGTCATTAAGAACAGCTCTGTGCTATTTTTAAGTACCAACATCCTTTAATCCCTTCATTAATTTAAATATATTCTAAAAGACACTTAGTTCTCTACTGGGACTCCGAAAAAACGCTCTAGGAGGAGACTCCTATACAGGCTTCCCTTCCCAACTGCAAGAGAACTGTTGTGCTTGTTCCCTGCAAGCATCAAAACTGGTGGCTGTTTCTGCTGCAAAGCAAAAATACCAACCTTCTCTAGCTCAGCTGCAAGACCAAGGGCTGCAAAAGAAAGAGCCCAGTTCTCATGACTCATTTTTGGAAAAATCGCCCAGGTCTAGGAACATTGAAATCTGCAAGTGCCAGCACAAAAAGATGATTTTTAAAAATTTTTTTAATGGAAGCTTGAAAGGATTTCTGGAAAGTAAAGAAGGGCCACTTACAGAATGAAGCCAAAAGTTCTCAGCCAAAGATACCCAAAGGCTTTAAAAAAATACCAGTATCATTATCATCATTTTACAGATGGAAAAGAGAATAAATGAGAAGGTATTGCCAATGTCAAGGTCATCAATTCAACTCAGATTTCCTGAGATTGTTTGCTGAGACACAGATCCATTCTTTATCCAGATTTATTTAACATGTAATGAAATAGTTGCAGAGAACTTGGCCTTGTTCTGAAAACATAAAAATTAGCTTGTAACATTGGTTTTGGTTATACAAAATCAAGATTATATATGCTGCTTTCCTTATTCTCCACTTAGTTTTGACTGAAGAGTCATTAGAGAGAACAAGTGGGCTTAGTAAAATGAGAACATTACTTAAGGATTGCACAATGTAATTGTACTTTAAATTATAGGGTGAAATTTCTGACCTAACTGAAGCTTATCCTGATTTCATTCAGGCAAGATTTTCACCCGTAATGTGTGGTAAAAGGGAAGAAAGATAACTTTGTAAAGGCACTTTAAAGAAGTACTACATTCAAAGGGGAGAAAAGTTAAGTGAATGAAGTATTTCATGTAAACTCAGTGAGCTCATTTCCCAGATGAGCCAGATATCTGCTGAGCTTGCCTTGAAGGGCCAAAGGCAAAGATGGCTTCACCTCCTAAATGTGGCCTGGGGCACAGTTAGGATGATTTACCTTAAGACAGTTTAAATGCCCTTGCCTTATTCTGACTGAAGATCACGTCTCCTGACAGCCAAAGACACTGAGACATTGAGGTTAGGTCTGAACCAGCCCCAAGTCTCCAGTATAAAATAGAAAAGGCACCACAAACATCTGAAAAGAACAACAGTCTCTTCTCAAAAAATTATTAAAGAGCGGCTTTGCTAAATGTGAGGGGGCAGTAACTAATTAAAACAATCTATTAATTGAAAACCTGACATTTTCTTGTACAATATCTGACACCTACGAGCAAATAATTACAAGAAGGCATGAGTAAAAAGTGCCAGCGTGATATAAGCAATGACAACAACCTCATAGATGAGAAAAGTTTCCAAGAAAAGTCTTCAAGAACTTTTGGCAGACAAATAGGTACCTAAAGACTGGGGAAGGGCAACATGTAGTAGGAAAAGGAGAACACAGAGATTCAGATTCCAGTGCACCTAACTGTAATTGCTGGCAAGGATAGAAAGCAATGAAGATTTGTTATTCTACTGGCGTGGAAAAGATAGCAAGGTGATCAGTAGCAGTCAACACAAATGACAACAACCCAAACTCCTGTGGCATTATTAGAACCTATCAATGGTGCCCTGACCTATGTCAGTCATGCAGCTTTTCCACAGTGAACCAAAGGGAATGTGAGTGACATAAAGCATGCACATTCCTAGCTCCAAAACTGCATGTGAAAGATAATCACTAGCTCATTGTCTTACTGAAACTCACGGCAAGCAGTCATTTCACTAATGCCTTGGGTGATGTAATACAGCTGTGTGTACAGACAGGGAAAGTTGAAAAGGGCAAAAACTGATGGAGATCAGGTATAGAATCCCAAACAAATCTAAGAAAATGGAAAAGTGGTCTGAAATAAATAGGAGTGCCTCAGTAAAGACAAATACTAAGTGCTATACTTCACTTGTCAGTGAGCTGAAGGTCACAACAATCAACTGCACAAATACTGAATGACCAGCCAGGAGACAGAAGACAACCTGGGGGCTTAGAATGGCTCAGAAATCAAATATCAATAAACACTGTCACACTGTTAGGACAAAAAAAACCAAAACCCTCCTAAACATTACAGCATTAAGAGCTAACAAACCTCCCTCAAAGTAGTTTGTTCAGTTTGGTATTCCACATTTCAAAAAATATACTGACTGTACACCACTTAGAATTTAGAGGTGAGAAAACAAGGATGAGCAATGTCTGGACAGAAGACTCTTTGAGCAGATGCTGAAAGAATGAGAGAAACTCCATCTGGGGAAGAGAGACACTGAGAAATCAGCTAATATATATATAACATGTATATGAAGTGCTGCTGCAAAGAGGAAGAAGTAAAAGATCCTCCCTGTTCAGAGATAAAACAAACCATGAGCAAATTTATTATGCTTGCTTAATTTTCATAACAGAAATCCCTCTGAAAAGGTTAGATAAACATTAGTAGCAATGTTTGAGGTACAGCTGAACTGCCCTGGAGATAGGGATTTAACACAAACTTGAGGTCCCATCCTTTAAAATTATTTTTATGATAAATCCTGGTTTTTAGAACACTGCATATGATTCACTCACTAGGCATATGTGTCATTTACAAATGACTATTTTCAATGTGTTTTCTCTCTCTAGAAAACACAGCAATTTTCTTGACTCTGATTTGTGATATTCCCCCCACAGTTTCTATCTACAGAAGCATTTAATTTAGAACTTTGCACATCAGACATGCACATTTGAACAGTATGCAGTATTCATGACAGTACCCTGGCTGAGTGAGGCATGGAGCCAGTGATACTCTGGGAGCGTAGGCAAGGCAGAAACAGGAAGGAGCAGAGTCAGCAGTGCTTGTGGAGGGAGGGGAACGTAGGCTGGGAAGAGAAAAATGAAAAGGACCTAGGGCTAGCCAGAAGAGACCAGAGAGTAAAGAATTTCAAAGTTAGGGCAACTCTCCAAATTTAAAGGAAAAAGTGATCTATCCTGTTAAAACGCCCCACTGAACATGATGCTTTGCCTTTCCATGTTGTTTTATCCACTGCCCTCCTCTCCTCCCCTCCTCCCCAACGCTGGGCTGGGATAACTGGAGCACAGAACCATGTTTATACTTGTTCTACTTATTGAACAGGATCTTAAAATTGTGTGAGCTGGAGGTGGGACTGATGATGAGCTGTCAAAGAAACTGGAAACCAGAAATAATCCAATATGAGCTTTACTGGAAACCGATGTGAGAGCAGCTTTGAGGGTTTTACTTTTTGCAAGAGCCTTCAAACAGGAGCTTCACTGTAAACCAACATCTTGTTTAGAACTTCTTCCCAAATGGTAGATTTCCCATACCTCCTATTTTCCTAAGAGAAAGGTGGGAGAACACCATGAAAGTATTAAAATTTCCACTCCCTTCTTTAACACTTGCCAACTCTGCCTTCCAACATACTGCTTCTTATTTAATTACCACTTCAAACAAGGCTGCATTGTATCCACAGTCAATGCTTTGCTTTGCTTTCCAACAGGCAGTACAACATTGTAAAGAAGATTTAAGGTGCATCACTAACAGCCGTAGGAAGAGAATACGATGTCCTCCGCAGAAAGGCGTAGAACAATGAAAGTGTAATACCAAGTGTAATACCTTGCTCAAAGAGAGAGAGCAGGGGAATCAGAGAAATTGTTAGCAAGGACAGTGACAGAAGGCGGCACACATAGAAGGGAAGTGATGTGGAACTTGTCCCGTCAGCGTTTATGTTGAACATTGAAGGTGTACGATCTAAAACAATTCAAATTAATGCTACTATTTTATTCACATGGCCACAACACTTGGAGTACTGCAGTCACCAAACTGGAAAAACAGAACACAAGGCACTTGCTGTCTTTCTCTATTTTACTTAGTAAGCAGCAGCCACTGCCTTATCTGGCTGTCATTTCCCCCTATTTTTTTGTTATTGCATCAATAGTAGCGCTGCTGCCAGTACTCCACCAAAGGTTACCATTACTCCAAAGGAACAGAAGGGGCCTTAGGCAGTTTCTACTCTTTGCACCACTGCATTAGTGAAATCAGTGAAGGCTTGTTTGAGACACCTCATGCATCAGAAGGCACGAGGGCCTTCTCTGCACTGCACCACCCACCCCTCTTGCTTCTTCTGAAGCACTCAATGGATGTGCTATGAGTAGATGTGAAATCACCCCAGATAAGCAGAGAGAGAGAGAGAACATTTTTTCCAAGTATATATTTCTTATATTGAAAAGTGGCTATTTTTGCCTTGATGTCATATACATAATACACGGATTAAGTTGGGATGGTATTTTTCTGCCTGTTTATACTTGCATCTCTCCAACAGATGGAAAGAAATATCTGCAGCATTGGCCAAGCTGAGAATTATTCTAGTGTAGGCAACAATAATGATCACAAATGGTAAAATGAAGCAAAAGTTCAAATTTAGCTCATCAATACATGATTTTCTCCTTGCCACAGAAAACTTGGCAATTGCTGCTTCCTGCTTTTGATCCTTTTTGAATGCAGCCAGAGAAATCCACCTAAACAAAACTGAGATTTTAGCATGGGATTTCCAGGAGACATCTAAAGGACTTCGGAGCATAGCTGGGCAGCAATTCTCCTGTTTCTACTACACAAACAATGCCAACCTTCAGAACATACCTAGGGAACATTTGTTCCCTAAAGGAATAAAAATTTAAATTATCTGTGTTTCCTACCAAACAGGATTTTCAGGATTTCCTTTCAAGTAAACCAATGCTGCTAGACTACTCCATAGCTGAGAAGTGTGGGAACTGCAGCACTGAGAAGCTGGGAATTCAGGCTCATGAGGTGTCACAAGTCAGAAAAACATAAGTTTCAGCTGCCAACAAACAGGTGCAGAACAAAGAAGCTGGGATTTGGGAAAATGACAACTTGCCACACTGCCTTTAAAAGGCTAAGCAGACATGAAACCAACTCTCATGAGTTTTTTGAAAGTACACCTGGAGTTTGTTTGGAGGTTTTCTGGGTTGGTTTGGGTTGGTTTTTTGTTTGTTTGGGGTTTTTTGTTTGTTTGTTTATTTGCTTTTAAGAAAAAATGAGCCTTGAAATTTTATTCTGAATGAAATCTATGATCTTATGTCACTTAGGTCATTTAGAAAACCTGACTGTCCTGTAAGTAATATGAAAAAACACCTGCAGAGAGAGATTAATATAGGAGGCTCAATTATACTTAGAATAATTCTTTAACAGTATTTTATAGTACCAAAAGGAAATGCAATCCATTGTCAGCTTTTTTGTTCCAAGACAAGCATGGACAATTCAGCATCATATTATGAAGCTTATCTGGACCTCTAGGTACTTGGCAGACTGCAACAGTGCAGTACATTTTTGGGGTGCTCAGTGCTAACCCTTCCTTGTACATTAAAACCTTTTCAGAGGTTTACACAAAGGCTGCAAGGTCTACAGACAATTCATCTCCATTTTGCTTATTATTAGATAATTATAATTTGACTATCCATAAATGGAGCATGAGATCTGGCCAAGAAACAGTTAATGGCTGGTCACCTCTGAGGGGCACTAAAATAATGAATTTTGGGGGGCTGCCTTAAGAGAATTAGAAATCTTTCAAAAATAATTTTAAAAATGTTTTACATAGTTTTTTAATTCTCTTCTTCCTTAGGTACAAGACCCCAACAGATGAGAAGCTCCATGTCCATGGCAACACTTAGCTGCAAAGCCATGCAAATATTTAAACTGAGATGGAGATCCCTGAAAGACAAAACACCTTGTCAAGGCTTCAAAAATTTTATTAAACTACAGCTTTCTACACTATATGATCTTCTTATCTACTATAGAAAATGGTAGGTAAGGTACTGAATTAAACGAGCTGCACAGCCACAAGGCATCGTGCAATAAAGAATCCATTAGCTAAATAATTTTGTATCTAAGCTAAGGGAAAATGTAAAGACATTTACATTAGTGTCTGATATGAATGTAAACCCTGCATTTCTGACAGGGAAATGATAGTACAGATGTCCATTCTCTGTGTGATTGCAGTACTGGGCCATACATTTATCAAACTCTCCCTTCTATTTAAAAATATATTAAATATGTGTATGAATTCTGCATTATTACCTAGCAACAAAGCCAAGAAACATTTTTCTAATATTTTTTATTTGCCATCAATGCAGAATTGGGGTCTGAGAAGTTATTGCAAATAATTTTTTTTTCACTGAACTTCTACACAAAGTTTATGTGTTTCTGTTAGAAATGTTTATGATTACAGAGTCAAACACACAATGCAATTTAGATGATAACCATATTTATATTTTCTTTTTCTACCCTTTTTCAAAGCTCTGAAAAAGGAAAAACATGCAAATGCTGATCTGGACATTTTTTAAATGTGGAAATTTTCTGGCTCAAGGACATTTCTACAAGACACAATAAGTTGAAACAAAATGGGCCAAATTTTGCTTACTAAACCCACATGCACAGTTCAGCTGAAATAAGTCTGACTGCCTCTTACAGACCCCTTCATCTGAGAAATCCATAAGCAGCAAACTGAAAACAGAAATGGAAGATGGAGTGAAATCAAAGAATGTTCTTTGGTCCATAGTGGGACCATCTGGCAGTGACTTCCCTGATGTCAGCATGTTACCAAACACCTTCACGGATGGACTCCCAGTGACTCAGAACTACATTTCCTCTGCTCCTTGTTTGTTCCTGAACAGCAATTCCCTACCTAATACCATGGGAAACTAGTGTAGCAGCAGTATGAAAAAATTAATGTAATGCAGTTGTAATGCAGTGCTCCCCCACACTACCTTGGCTTATTAGAGAATTCACAGCTTTTTCTTAAAAAGAGAACAGGTCTTGTCTAAATGCTGTCCCTAATCTCAATTCAGAAGATGGCATTCTGCTTTTCTAAGGTTAAGTTCATCATCAAGCAAAGAAGAAGAGAATAAAAAAAAAGAAATTCCTATCAAAGTCATTAAATTAAACTGATATGGGGACTACATTCTGCTGACCACAATTTGTGAAGAAATACACAGCTGGCATAATTTATCATCATACTCCCTATGTTAATAAAGTACTCTAAAATTGTTATACATGTACTGGCATGTCAGGTCACATTCAAGATAGTTGATGAATGCTCAAAAACTGTTAAAATGCAAGGAAAAGACAGCACCATCAAAATGAGAACAGCCCTTTAAGAACATTATTTCAGTGCTTCTCAACTGCTATTACCAACTCAGCTGGTGAGAAGTGAGATACCAAAGTCATTTTCCTTTCTCATATAAAATGACAATGGTTGACTTTTTTATTTTTTAACAGAAACCACTGTATTATTCATTTTGTTTCCATTCTTATTCCAAGATGATCTGTTTTTGTAAGCAGCCACTGAAATGAAAACCCATGCATACATTAAAAAAAGACTAAAGGCTAAGTAAAAATAAACAGACGAGAATTCCTCACCCATATTTCACACAACTGAGCTCTCTCACCTTACCATGATTCAAAGTTTCTTTCAGAAAATAAAGCTAGACAGAACTACACCTTTCATTTTCACAGCTCCATTATAATGATACATCATAGAAATAATTGTCTGCTGTAGCCTTGTAGCAAGTATTTTTGTAATAGTCTATCCAGTAACAAGTCATGTCATTTGACTGGAGAACAGTAATGCTGGCATTAAGAATGAGAAAATAATATTAATTAATACAGTCCTGTAAGCTTGACCTCAGGAGTATGGAAGAATGTAGAACAAATTTTGAAAGGATGGGTAATGAGTGACATGGACCTAAATGCAAAATGGGCTAATATTTAAAGAGTTCTCCCTATTGACATGGAAAGATAATCTATATTTTAGACAGACAAAAGAAATTCAGTCAGTCTTATATTGGTAGATTTGAGTAAAGCATTATGTGGAGTGGAAACCATATGTCAATTTAGAAAGCTAATGGGTAGGCAGCCATGGTATGCAAAGGAAAAACAGCAACAAGAAGTACTAAGGGGAAGAATTTCAGACAGCAGTGAGCTTGGCTACTGGAATTTTTCAAGGATAAATCTAGTTTAGTATTTTCTTTAATAACCTTGGCATGAACAACTGGGCTAATGAGAGTCAGTGATGTAGGATGTTGTTGCCAATGTAAGAGGATTGCAACACCTCCCCCAAAAGAAATGGATTTCTTTGATGACAAGAACAATAGAAATTTGACATGAGTCCTACATGAACAAAAAATATTGTGATTCTGCACTTGGGAGCTAACTGCAAAAACTGCCACGAGAAGCTGAGAGCTCATCAATAAGAAATTACTAAGGTGGAGAATGAATGGTCTGTAAGATTCAGCTATGAAAGAGACAAATGTAATGCTAGGAAGCATCAATCAAGGTATTTTCTGTAGATAGAAAAGTATTTATGCCATTGTACGAGGGCTTTCTTTCAAAAACTGCACGTGAAAATGTCTTCAACATTTGACACAGATTCACAAACCAGAACAGGGCAGAGAAGTGCTGCCACATCCATTCAGAAGTGCACATCTTAAAAGAGAAGGACAGAGAAGATGAGATATTTAGACTGATAGACAACAGGGATGTTATCTGAAGGGGAAAAAAAAGCTGGCAAAAGAGTAAAAAATGGTATGAACTGGCCATGGGGCTGAACATTAGCAGTGGTTTCTCAGATATTAGGACAATTTGGTTGCAGAAGAACCAGTCACTGCTGCAGTGACAGAGAGCAAAAGAAGAAACTGCTCAAAGTGTCTTATCCATTAGAAAACAGAGTCACCACCTTAATGGTGGTGCTTGATATGTTATAGCTTGCAACAGCAAGGGACTCAAGCTGACACTTTCAATTGTATGTGTGTGAATGTGCTGGCCTCCATTTATTTACAAATAAAGTACATAATAACAATATCCATGAATTACAAGAGAAGCAAGGAAAGCCTACAATTTTATTTACTTTATCACATTTCAGCAATCACAAGCAGAAAAGAGCAATTGAGAAGAAATTAGTGGGTGCTAATGCTTTCCACTGCATTAGAGGACATTTTCACAGGAATACTGACAGCATGTCTTAGGGAACAACACTGATAGATAAAGACAGAGTCGTGAATCAAAAGACATGCAGATCTTCTCTAGAAGAATTCCAGGGTAATGAAGTAAATTACTTTTGTGTATAATGTCTTTTTTTTTTTTTAATAGTGTGCTTATTCCTAAAAAAATCCAAGGCACTAATGAGAACAGATGTAACAGACCTTCCCCTACAACTGCAGCTAACTAAGCACAGCACACACAATGCTGTCTATCTAGGATGTCTGGCTTATAAACTTTACAGCAAACAAATTCCTAAATTATCACATTTTTAACATATATTTGTCCATTAACATTGAATATTTTTATGAGTTAACTTTGTTAAGGAAAGTAGCTTCACGGTATCCATATTTCCATACTAGATATAAGCAGTAACATGTCTGTCTCTCCTCTACTTGTTATCAAGAAACACTTAGGAGTCATACAGCACATTATCAACTGGCATCAAATTTGGGCTAACTCTAACAGTATGTAGTGACTGTGCTGGGCATGGGTGGGTTTGCTTTGTTTCTCCTGGAGGGGAATTTCTGGCAGCTAGTACAGATGCTAGTCTGGCATCTCACACAGATGTAGATTTGCCAAACAGGACTGAAAAAAGGTGAAGAAAATTTGAAGGAAAAGAAAAGAAATCAGCTGTTTACCAGGAAGGACGTGTAACATTGACAGCAAATTCTGTGGTGTGTTTAGTTCAGCTTGTCTGAGCCTGGCATCACAATCTCACCTATGCAGAGCAGCTTGGTGCCCAAACCCAGTCCAAACCTAACCACTCAGCAGTATTACAGCCTTGAGAGTTGAGGGAGTTGGCATCAAGGAAGTACTACTAATTTCTGAGGTGAAAAACCAGAGATTGACACTCATGCTTATTTTGCACAATAAGTCCATTCAACAGCACTCAGGGACAAGCCAAACAAAAATGAGCCTTGGCCCCTTGAGTACCTATAGAGGGAAGATTACAATGCACACCATTTTGGGCATAAAACACGAATCATACCACACTGTGTGAATGTGTTTCTGGGATTCTCAGGAGGTTTGAGATTCCCTGGATGCACACAGGGACAGGAGAAGAACAGACTGATGAACAATCAGCTTTCTTCTCATTGAACAGCTTCCATGGCTCACACAAATCAATTTAACATGGCTGTTATGCTGCATTAAAAAAAATCCCAAAAAAAGTCCAGCACTGCTGAAACTCGATGCTTGCACAATACACACTCCCCTGAGTAATCTGCAGCAGCCAGACATTGCCACTGCATGAGTCCCATCCCTGCAAAGGGAGGTTAATACACATCACTGAGAGAAAGAATATTCATTTTTTTCTCACAGCTTTGGCTGGGACATGATGCAAAACAACAGCTTTCTTACCCTACCTAGAGAATTTCCTGGCCTCATTCTGAAAAACCATTCCATGAGCATTTGTTAACTCATTCAGCACCCCTGCTCTAGGCCTCCTTTCAAAGCCCTGCCTGAATAGTGTGATTATGCCATGGTACCATTTATTCTGAAGCTAGCAGAACCATGTGAGGTATCAGTCACAGCTTTCTGAAATGCAGTGGGAGCTGCTGTTGCCCTGGGATTGCTGCAGCTCTGCTGGACAGGTGGGCCAAGAGGCAACTGTTTTGGGCAGCTGAAAGATGCAATCACACAGTTGACTTCCAGCATCTCACTTCCACTGCAGAGCTGAACCCTGAGGTCAGTGGGAGCTGGGAGACCTCCCAACACCAACGACAAGAATTTGCTTCTGTGATAAGGAGGGGCTATTGAGTCAAAGTAGCCATGCTGAGGCCAACAGAGTCTAAAATACTGCATGGGAGCAAGCAAGCAAGATTTTTGTTCATCTTCATTTGCCTCAAGTTGGCCAGGATTTACTGAGGGGAGCTCAGCTTGGAAGACTTTCCTCAGCCTCTTGAACACACTGCTGGAAGCTCCCACAGCCCAGGGGAGTGCTCTGTCAAAGTGAAAGAAATGTGGCACGACTGGGTGCAGGGGAAGGCATGTCTTAATCCAGCTGTGCAAGTGCCACTGCAAGACATGCCTCCTCTGAGAGTTCAGCCATCCCACACACCTTTTCTTTTTGTCATCCAGCCATTTTACAAAAGCCCAGCCCGAGTGTGCCAAGGCTTACTACAAACCTGAACTGAGAGATTTGAAGAAGGTCCTGGATTCATATTAACCTCCTCACCCTTATTCAATTAAAAAAACCCCATGCTTTCTTCTTAAAACTATGGCCTGGGGATCTCTGAATTTTGCAACTTGTAAACAAACATAGAAAATCTAATTAAAATGAGAAGGAAGATGAGGCAGTTAAGAGTAAGGTAAAGTGTATCACAGAGCAAGTGGAAGACAAGAGCTTTGCAGAACTGTTGGATTTACTCAGTGAACAATTTGCATACTGAAGGCTTAAAAGTGTTTTTCTTGTTTGCATGAAACATTTGTCTACTACATCAATAACCACAGAACTGGTTTCCTCCTATTTCTTGTCTTTAATTCTTGTCTCTGCATCTCATCTTTAAACCACACCAAACTGATTTTTTTACCCCAAAGTACGCAGTCCACTGACTGCAGTGCCTTGGAATCACACCTAAGAACTATTTAAAATGTTTTGTGGACCTCTATGGAAGATCAAGAGTAAGGAAATCTGGGATTTGAGATTAAGCCAGCAGACTTTTCCCTTTCATCTGTTAGCATAAAAAACTTCATTTATCTTCTGAAAAAACTCACTACTTTCCCATTGTCAGATAGCATGGCTGCAAATGAACACTGTGCCTCTGCAGTTGTTGAGTGCAGAGACTGCTGTATCCAGATTTGCAGCTGCACAGCCAGATGGCTCCAAGTGAGATGCCCCATTGTGCAACCAATATGGGCTAGAAGAAAGGAAGAGTATTGGAGAAGAAAACCTAAAGGTTTCTTCAGAAGGAGTTTCACTTGAGTGGCTGCAGTCCTGTTTCCCGACTCAGAATGGGAAGTTGGGGTGAGAGGATATGACCATGCAAGCCCATGAGGAGCAGCCTTGCCAGTGGAAGTCCAGGATGACAGAAGCTTTTTCCAAACTTTAGGCTGCAGTGTATCACCACCACAAGCCCCTTCCTTCACAGGACAAAGAAGGATTTCCTCACTTAAGATACAAAATGTCATCACTTTGAGTGAGTATTCAACTGCTGCAGTGCTGGTAGAATTAGAATCTGCTGTGAAGGAGGAGGCACTGTGCCAGCTCATAAAGCCTGACAACTCAAGGACAATTCCTGCTGGATTCGATCAGCTGAGGTTCAGAGATTGGCCACATGACAACTGCCACTTACCAACCAACAAAATGGTTATTTTTTCATTCTGATTCAAAACCTAGATGATCCCTCCAGAAGATTCATAATCAGTAATACTGAAGGAGTTTAAAACAAATCGGAACCTCCTTCCTTCAGTGAGAAAGTGAATTTTTTCCTCCCAAAATTGTTATGATGCTCCACTATCATCCAGGATACCCTGATTCCCTGGCTTTGACTGGTCATCTGGCAAGGAGACCTGAGTGGTTTAATTATTTCTCAAGAAGGAACAAAATTACAGTGGAACACACATTTGGAAAGCAGAAAGGCAGGACCTAATGACAAGTTTGCAAGTTGCTGAGCAAAATCTGCTTCCTGTGATAACTGCTTGCTGCTTTTTTAATATTATCCGTGATGTCAGAGACTGATCTGCACCCTCAGAGGCAAAGACAAGGACAGCAATTGCATAAGTACTGTTGCAGATTCTTCTTACTCTGGATGGAGGGAGGGACTTGCTAAAAGGCAATGCACAAACCAGTAAGACATGCAGTGCTGTTCTCCACCAAACTAACTTGTACCCAAGGTCTTGAAGGGCAGCAGGATCAGTGCAGGCAGTTTCAAAGGCCTCTGCTGTTTTGCATTATGAATGACAGCCTAAAACGAGGTCAGCTTTTGTCTGCAACAACTATTTTACCAGACTCTGAGATAGCTCCTCTCAGACTACAGGGTTTTATTAGATGGGTGCACAGCAAATTAAATCTACCAAAGCTTACTATAAAGAACTTGTCTCTGCTTCTGTTACAGCTGAACCCAGGGTATTTTCATAAGTTTTGGTCTAAATGTCACATATTCACAGTAACAGAACAATATTCACTTCTCTAACAGCACCTTGCACTCCAGTGTAGGAATGTAGGAAGTGAAAGAACACTTTGAAGAGTCTCTCAAGGCTGCTGAGGTCAAGATTTTCAAGGTATAGTAATGTTCCAAACCCAATTTTGATCCTTTCAAGGCCACTGCAATAACACAAAACTGCTACAGCATCAGTTCCAGGCATAATCTTCAACTATTTCCATGACTAAGGCTCCTATACTCAGAATAGCAGAGATTTGACACAGGATGAGTCTAGTATCTGCTCTGCCCTACTGAAAAGTAATACTTTCAGTTTAACTAAAAGCATTGAACCAGCCTGTTATTAGTTAAAATACAATGTGTGTGACACATAAAATGGTGGCACAAGTTTTTGAGTTGCATTACTGCATCTGCTTAAAACAGCAAAGGTAAGAGCTTGAATCCAGCAGTAAGGAAGAGCGCTGTAATTCTCTGAAGGCCAGGTGAAGGGCAGGTTATGGACAACAAGGAGCAATCCAATTTGGTTACAGTAGCTAAGGTAGAATTTACAATGGCTATCAATCCTCATGCTTTAAGGCATAAACTGAGCACCATCTGGGGCCAGCAAGAAATTTCCCTCTGTGGTACACTATAACACAATTGGCTGCGTGTATTTCTTCCTCTGAATCATCACAGATTGGTTACTGTCAGAGACAAGATACAAGGCTGCACGGATCACTGGGCTGCTCCAAAGCAGCAATTGCTGTGTCGTTCGTTCTCCTGGCAGCCCTTCCGGACTGCAATAATGCCATTAATGCCACAGCAGTCATTTGCCAAGAGATGGTAATGGACTCGCTGAAACAAACACCGATAGAAACTTAAATGCCTCCAACAGCTAGTCAAAAGCACTAGTCTACATTTTTATGGAGTCTGAGTGATTTACCAGTTCTGTTTTGGAAAACAAATATCCCAATCTAATTATGTGTATTTTTGAATTACACATCAAGCACATTATCTTGCATTGAATTTAACAATAGCAGTAGTATGAAGAAAAAAACACCACTGATGTTTAAAAAAGTAATTTGGAATTCAGCTTTGAATTTACTTTAAAGGAAAGAAGTAAGTATTGTCTTCCTGACTGAGATTTATTAACACTCCCCCTTTCCATTATCTGAACATTTCACTTGCCCTAAAGCACATCTGTAAAGACAGTGAGAGACTGCATGCATTTTCTATATCCATAAATTACAGATGTTGCTCTGAGCTACTCATCTATCAAGACAATTTTGCATAAGAGTAAGACCAACCTGAAAAGTAACCATCTAACAGAGAATATAGAAAATAATTAGCAGAAGCACATTTTTGCTTCTGCTAATTTGCTTTACCAGGAAAATTCTTTTCCCAAAGCTTTATAATAGGGTGTGACAGAACACAGGGAAGCAAATCAAAGCCCAAACAACACTTCTGGGTGTCAAAACAAAGAAATCAATGCATCAGTAACATGCTGTTGTATACACACAGAGCTATAACAAACTCAGTAAAGATGATATGGATAATTTCAGGACACCTTCTGTGTTGAATAACTTACACCAGCTAATATTTTCCAACTAATAACGTTTTGTCATATATTTTATCTGTTACATATCTGCTGTAGTTTGCCTATATACATCAGTACTTTGTTTCCATGAACATGCTGTGTGCACCTAAAGAAGAACAGAAGACTTGTATGTATCATAATGTGTGATTATCCTAAAGCTGAAGTGTACAAAACAAAAAAGCAGATGACAAAATGCAAGCAGGAGTTTTACAAGGAAAGATTTTGCCATCCAAGAGCCCAGTTACTTCTCCTTAACCTTTCCACTTCTATAGGCAACTGAAAAATGAATAAATGCTGAGAGAGCAGATAACAAGATTAAGAACACAGAGACTCTTCTAGGCTGCATAAAATACACAACATGACTTAGCTGAACAGAAAGAGGGAAAACAGTACTTATAGGAGATAAAAGAAAGACACATGCTCAAACACTTAATGCCAATCACAAGGTTATCCTAAATAGAAGACAAATACTGCAGTGCTACGTTCAGAGCTGGCTGAATGGAAAAAAGACAGAGGGTTCACATCCAGAAAAATGTTCCTTCTTCCCTGCAATTTGCATTTCAGAAATCATAAAATATCCTGGGTTGCCCCAGGTTCTCTCTCTTGCACAATCTCAGCAAAATCCACTGTTTTCCTTTTTTTGTAAGATGTTTTTGTAAGGATGAAACTACAGGTTTCTCAGGCTATGACACAAGTTGCTGGTTTTCTTTTTCTCCTCAACAAAACAGAAATCTTCTCTGTAAAGAAGAGTACTTCAGTTCTGTTCTGACTTATGCAAATAGAAGAGAAAATGATATGGAAGCAGCTCTAACACATGATGCAACAATACTTTAGGTTTGATTTCCCCACAGTCAAATGAAGAATGTCTTATGAAGCAAGGGAAGGAAAATGAAACACACTAAAGTAGGAAATTATTAGCCACTTCTTATAAAATTATTTCCAGCTAGGAAAAAAGTGCTTTATATCAACAGTTCCCTCTCTCAGTTCCAAGGAACCCAATAAAAATTTCTTGACCACCCACACTGCACCCATTAGGCAAGACTTTCAAAACTGGGTGTCTGTCAGACTTACATCTGCATGTAGGTACTTACATGCTCTGATTTTCTTAAATGCTGAGCACCTAGGATAAGATATATAGGATATGTTCTATCCTATATAGATTAGAACAAAAACTGCTGGGTAACCAGAGAGACAATTAATAAAAAAAAGAAAAAAAAGAAAAAGCACTTATCTTTTTGTTTGTATCATTGCACTGTTTGAAGTCCATCTGCACAACTCTCAAGAGGTTGCAAAAACACCTGCTGAACAGGTACTGTCTGTTTCAAGTGTGAGCACATTTTACCCACCACAGTCCTTGTGGACATGGAGAACAAGGGACCAGAGTTAAAATCACACTTAATTCTCTGGAAATCAGACTTACATTTAACCTTCCATTTAAGACATCACTGTTTCTCACACAAGTGAACCACTCTTCTTTAGACTGCCATACAATCAGCCTAGCAAGTGGAAAAATTATGACCACTACATTTTTTTCATCATAACCACAAACATTTTTGCTTGATGATACAAATAGAAAAAAAAAACAATCCCGAACCTTCTTTTATTTTATCTCTCTCTTTTTTATTCTTGCATAGTAAGTAGATTTCACAAGAAGGTTAGTAATGAAACCCTAAAAATAACATCTCCAGGAATAAAGTCAAAACCTGGAAAGGTAACAAATAATCTCCTGTAAACACAAAGAAATTGAGGGCCATTTAATTGAGGCAACATCTTTGATCCACTGTCTCTCATCACCATTGAAATCTGAGAAAACACACAGAAATACATCGTGTGTCCCCTCAGGAAACTGAAATATAGTTAATTAAGAAACAGATTTTTGCCTTTTGATCCTTCTAATAATTCTCCCTCTTTCTCACTGACATGTACACAGAGCGATAAGAGAATGAAGGGTTTAGGTCATTGTTGCTAGAGGCAATATTTTCTACAACCCTTCCCTCCCATGGTACTACGGAGAGCTTTCAGCTCTTGTCTGTCCTCACTGCATATTAACTGTCTCATACACACACTAATACTTACAAATAAGGAATGTGGTTGACCTGGCAACAGGGTGTTTGTTTCCTATTTTATCCACCATTTCTTTTAATGACATTAGTCTCGGCTAACTAGAGAACAGGTCTAGCATTGCAGTGTTTTTGCATGTGCCTAGTTATACCAAGTACAAATAACAATCTCCAAACCACTCCATGTTGTAAGAGACACTTCATGTTTCTGCCAAACAGGAAAATAGAAAAGCATCACAAAACCTTCTGGCTAACGTATATTATTCAGTATTACTTTAGGACATTTTTTCCCCAATATCCTTACCAAGAATCAAAAGGATGGGGAATTATACTCTGCAAAGAAGTCTCTGGGCAGGCAGGGGTCTTGTGAGAGGAAGAAAAAAAGGAGGGGAACTAGACTAGGGGAAAGTTTAGGGGAAAGCAAGTGACCTATCTAGGACAGACTGATGTATGAGAAATCTCTGATCAATGCAAAGGCCCAAGGAGACTGATGTGATAGTGTTGTAAGTAAAGAAAGACCATATCCAATCTCTCCCAGCCTTGAAAAATAGGAGGAACACTGGTGTCTGGAAGTGTTCATTTGGGGTGTCTAACCTGAGGTAAATTTACAAGGCCTTGATTTTTCAGAAAGGATGACACGTATCATCTGAAAGTGTAAGCTCCTGAAAAACACAGCAAAACAGGAAGGTGAACTCATGTTCCCATTCTGCTAGGATGATTATTTTGTTCATGTTCTGTATCAATTCCTGGAGAAGAGGAAGCTTGAGGGGAGATCTCATGGAAGTCTGCAATTTCCTTGTGAGGGTAAGCAGAGGGGCAGGCACTGATCTCTCCTCTGTGGTGACCAGTAACAGAACCCAGGGGAAAGATGTGAAGTTGTGTCAAGGAAAGTTTAGGTTGGATATTAGGAAATGATTTTTCACCCAGAGGAAGAAAAGGTTTTTATGAAAAGGTTTTTCACCCAAACCTACCTAGAGGTTTGGAAACTGGAATGGGCTCCCCAGGGAAGTGGTCACAGCACATGTTCAAGAAACATTTGGACAACACTCTCAGGAAAATGGTGTGGTTACTGGAGTTGTCCTGTGCAGGCCCAGGAGTTGGACTTCGATGATACTTGTGTGTTCATTCCAACTCAGGACATTCTATGGTTCCATGATTTTGTACAGCTCTAATAACCCAGGTGAATTTGCCATATGACTCAATGGTCTCTGTGAGAAAGACAGCATCAAGATGCACTCAGTTGTATCACAGGCAGCCTGCCTCACATCTGCAGCTTAATTTCTCCAAATAAACAGCACTATAGATAAGCTCTGATTGCTATCACAAGTGCCACCCTGCTCACAGCACATTCAAACCCTTCCAGACTATATCTGCAAGGTTTAAGACAAAACCATGAAACTCATCGCAACTCTCCTCTTCTAAATAAAGACAGCAGCAATCCCCAAGGCTCTTTGTGGAAGCTGCTGTGGGGGTACCACAACCCAATGGTTGCCTACACAGTAACACAGCACCAGCATCTAACTTTGTACAAAATAGGTAAGAGTATTCAGTTCCTTTTTACATAAAGTGCTTAGCAATTAGAATAAACATTTTATTTTGCTTGATTACTTTCCCAACTCTTTCCAGTTAAACCAGGTTGTTATGCATGTCTTTGACATACATACCAAAGGAGGGTAAAACCCAACAACATATATTCCTTTAAACTGAAATTTTGCATCACCAGGTTCTTGAAAAAGACAGTTAATTTGAAGGAAATGTTTGCCAGTAAAGGCTGGAACACAGCCAGAAAGCTACGCTTTCCAAAGATTTTAATAGCTATGAAATGTTTGGTACTTTGTGCTGAAATTAGTGAACAGGCTAATTTTTTCTCTGTAGGAGACTACACTCAAAACCCTGCAGGTGTGAGACCTGAGTGTATGAGTATGCTTGCATACACCTGAAGCCATTTCCCCAGCACGCAGTTTGGGCAGCCCTGCACTGTTTAGGAGCATTGAGGAGTAGTGTGTCTGTAAGTCAGGAATTTCAGTAGTATCAGCATCACACTGTGATGAACGTGCACCACATCAGTTCACACTCCTGCCTGCCTCTAGACTAGAGCCTCTGCTCTTCTCAGAGATAATGATTGAATTTGATGGCTATATCCTCCAGAGTCTCCTCCCTCCAGCATTGCTTCACACCTGAACAAACCCAAGTGCGAAATGTTTCCACTCTGACTTGGTAGCAGTTAGAATGCCATCTTTACAGGATATAAAAAAAAATTCAAGACAGCAAAAGTTCAATTTCTGTACGTAGTGACTCAGTGGGTCCATAGCAACTACATAAAAACATCTTCAATTTTTGCATTAGCAACATTACTTTTAACACAATATCTACCAGACTACCCAAGGGCTTCCTTGCTAGATAGAGCTTTCCAAATAAGACACAAAGCTGGCAATAAGTAAGCCTGTGTGTTATCAAAACCAATCCTGAAATAGCTACAATGCATAGTCGGTAAATCGCTACCAACATTTATCAACAGAAATCTCCCATAGGAATTAATCCAAAAATGTTCACGATACACAAAACCTGTTAATTGATGAGGAAAATCAAACTTGCAATTACAGGCAAATTTTCCCTTAGCATGAAAGTTCATCTCTTACATTCATGTCAGTCCAGAAGCAAACTAATAGAGAAAAAAACCCTTGGAGATATCTCACCATCCATTCTGGACAGAAAAAAAAATTGTCTGTATGTTATTAACATAGGACATACCTTCACCAATCTGTATTTTTTTTCAGATCCTTATTAATAAAATTCTTTGCTAAAATGTCAAAACCCCATATTTGACTGAAAGGCATATCCAGTCCTTTCCCAACCTACTGTTGATGTCAAGATTGTCTGCTCAGCACCTTTATCACCATTTTAGCAGCAGCCTATGTTAGCACACAGGTTAAAAAATAATTTTTTATTCAGCTGAGTCAGATAAAGAGGCAGGGTTTATAGAAAAGCCTGGAGGGCTTCCTTGCAGCCAGAACAGTTGCCTAGCTATAGACTACTTGCCAGTGGGAGCGTCTGGGGTGGGGGTAAATCTGGGACAACACTTTTGGTATCCCCAACAGTGTCAGGTGCATTCTGTCCTTTGACTACTTCATAAGTGCACCCACATGTGCTACAAATGGCACTGTCACTCTGCACTGCCCCACTTAGTCTGTATACACTGTCAGACAGGTACTTACAGTCTTCAGGGTTCCCTTAAGAGCTCTCTGACATTCCTGTTGTATGATGGCATTTGTAGGTTGCCTGTACTAAGTCAAAACTTCTGCTGCCTCTCAAGGGTGGCTGCCAAATACAGAACTCAGTAATGCCCAAAGCTCACAAGGACCATCCAACTGGATACAACACAGGTACACTCACTGTGAACATGTCTGAAATACTTCTGACTGATCAGACATGTTCAGTGCTGCCTGTGAGAATGTTTTCTCTTGGCTCAGCACACTAAGAAATGGCAGGACTGCTGTTGCCACCCTAGAGATTCAGATGCTGCTGTGGATGGGGGAATAGGTGGTGCTGCACTGAAACTTCCCTTTCCAGTCCCTTCCTCATAGCTCAGCTCATGCCTTCCCACCCACCACCCCTTGCTGGAACAAGAAAAGGAGGGAGCATGCCACTCCCTCCCTCAGCTGCATTTCTTGACGAGGCAGCTCCTTTTCTCCTGCAGGGAAAATAAAGGAGTAAATGAGGCAAAACCATGGGCTCTCTCTCTGTGCTGGCCTGCTCATCTTGTTAGGGAAGGAGATGATGCAGCTGGGTCCCCCCAACGTCTCCTTTCATCCAGGTGTGGGAAAGAAAACTGGTTATCAGAGACATGGATCCCTACTGAGCAAGGGAAATTAATTCACCCATGTTTATACCTGGTTCACCTTTTTCCATATGTCCTCAGGAAAATCAAAGGGGAATTATTTCTATAGACTCCAATCAGTTATTACAATACTCTTAAACCACTGCTGCAGTTTTCAACAGCAGAAACCTCTCAGTTTTACCCATGACTGCCCCAAGAAATACTTAGCAGTCTGGAATCCTTGCTCCTGGACAGCAGCAGGTCCTGCTGAATGCAGAAATCAACTACAGAAACATGGCTGCCCAGGTCAGGAGAAAGTCCTTCTGAAATACTAGTATTTAGCAACAGACTAGAGAATTCAGAGTAGTTAACTACCATAGCAGAAGATATTTTTGTTTAGTCAATTACTAGCTAAGTGCAGCTAATCATGTATAAGCCTTTAGTACTATCTACTCCTATAAAATAATTTCTTTAAATGTGGTAGCTATCACTATCTGTAAATTTAGTACTTTTGCATGTCACTTCTTTTATGATTTTCCTACTTAGAGAAGGATTTGTATAGAATTTCTTAGGGCAAAGGGAGGGGAAGAGTGCTTCATAAATGGTCTCCATCCCTGCTATGATCTCCTCAATCAAAATGCAGGATTGAGCAGCATTTAGAGTAAGAGTCTCTTTAGCTCTTAGCCCTAAAGATGGTCTTTTTAATAGTCTCAAAATCTGTGGAGGAAACAGGTGAACTAGAATATTTAATGGTTGGCTTGCATTCTACTGAGTTCCACAGGGACGAGCTGGTTTTACATCCTATACCTAAACTTCTGTTGAAGGTGGTTTAGAATTTCCATTTCAATTAATGCATAGCTTTTATCAGTGCTCTTTCCAAAACAACATCCATTATATGGGGAAGCTAGATCATATAAACTTGATTTCAAATGTTAATCATTGTCTGGGAAAGGCAAGCCTCTATGAAGTTACACAGATTATTCTGTAGCATCAGTAACAGACTACTATGTAATCCTCACTATCATCTCCTATCTAAAATTTGTTTTTAAATAAATCACATTTTATGAGGAAGCTGGAACTGGAGATTTAGGGTAGTTTTATGCAACATTTCTGTTAAGGAAATTAACACCTTGGTGCTTTCTTTGTGGAGCTTTGGATTTGAAATCTCTCTAGAGAGAGAGTTTGGAAGGCTAGTCATTGCTTAATTAGTACTCATCTCAACCAGCATCTGGAGTTGAAGATTCACAAGTAGGTATATATTCAAGAAATTCTCAGAGGAATTTACTACCAGTAACTGAATATGCAAAGTTCAGAAAATTGCTCATCTTATCTCACTTCAGCTTTTTCAGAGATTTTCTTCTTTTAATTTGGCAAAAACAAATGCAAAGTAAGCAGGGGTGCATGCTCTTCTTCTACCTCCATGCCTAAAGAGAATAATCCAGAGGCATCTCTAAAATCACTTTCTTTTTCAGTTGCCAAACTCAACACAGGCACACTTAAGAACATACACAGGTAAGGTGTGCTCTGAAAACTGCAGTAATACCATTAGCTAAGGAAGTTCAGTAAGGTCCTACTTAGGAATGCATACACCTGGTCTGGCTATCAAAACTGCTTGGGACCAACATCTGCTCAGAACCCTGGAAAAATCAGGATCTTGCACACAGATTTGGAAGCAAAGCTTAAGTATCAGCTCAGACATGTGGAGTTTTTCTCAGCTCCAATAGAAACCACCCTCCCTAGCAGACTATGCTTGTTTAGTCAGCCCACAATTACTACTTGTTTGAACAGCATACAGACAACAGGCAGAAACAAACATTTAGTAGGGAGATTTGGGTGGAAAAAAGCAATTTGCCACTCACCAATTACTAGCTGTTCTGAACTATTACTACAAGGGCTTTAAAAGACTCCATTAGATTGATTTCTTAGAGATGTTAGGCAAAACTTAGCCAAAACACTGCACTAAAAATAACAGGTTACTTATTCTGACTTGCTGTTGCTTTAGAACAATTTTTTTTTTTAATAACTGGAGTTTTGCCTATGGATGGCTGTTTTAAACCATGGGAAAGCAAGCTGTTCTGTACAGGTTACCATATTGTTGGGAATAGCAATATGGGGCCAGCTCCTACTTCATCTCACCTTTGGCAAGGAGTTGTGCTGGCAAATACTCCTGCCCCACTGAGCAGGAAAAGAGCAAAGCCTGTAGGCAGCAGTTACCTGGAGGGGAAAGGAAGGGTTGCTTACACTGGGGCTTCTCCTCTCCCTACAGCAGCAATGGCATTCCTGTCCTGGCCTTCACCCTCAGAGCAGAGAATCACAACTTTGCCTTCACATCTGAGATGCCTTAAGCTGAGATGTGGCTCACAGCAAGACAGCTCAAAGGAAGCATACTGCAGGCATTAATTTTGGTATTTTTTTATTAATATATACAGGTACACAAACAGACCAACAATTTCTAGTTAAAAATCACCTATGGCACCTCACAAACTCATTGTTATGCTGGGAGCAGCCATGATGAGGAATCTTTCTCTTTAATTCATAACAATCCTGAAGAACAAAGTCATCCAACATCCAGGGAAACATCAGCCCAAATAATCTTAGCAAAATTAATTTATGTCAGTTGCAAGTAATTTTATTTCCTGGGAAAATAATTCCATTTGTATAATGCCAAAGATAATGGAAGGCCACAGGTACTCCTCAAGTAGACTGGTTCTTTCTCTTCTGAAATGAGATGAGTCAATAAGAAACTAATTAGAAAGCCAAGGAGAGTTGCCCAAATGGGGATACAGATTATAAACTGTATTTGCAGCATCACCTTCTGCCTCTTTGGATGTAAATACAGTATTCCAGGTCCCAGGCCACTTGCTGCCTAAGGAAATGTTGTTAAATCCTGAGTGACCACAGGAAAACTAAGAAGGGGAGACAGGAATGCCAGTTGCCTAGCTTTTAAACAAATCCTTATCAGATCACTCTCAGAGATTGTTGAGACTTGTTCTCTCTTGCTTTATAGCTGGAGGTAAGTTGAATTTACTGGGAGTTAGCTATGGATAAGTGGAAAATTTTGATAACAGAACAAAACATATAAAATCCTGGAGATTCAGCTGGTAGGGGTACCCAATCTACTTTTGTATTCAGCAAGCAGGAAGATTTTTCCTCCTACTCACACAAACTCTCCTCCCCAACCAACCCTCCATAGCAGGTATCAAATTAGGAATTCTGGCACTGGTGTGGAGGATGAGCCTGCCTCTGAGCTCAGCTCTGCCCCATGGCAGAGGCATGCTCTATTACTAAGGGAACAGTTGGTTGCTGACCATGAAATACAACAAGGCTTCATCTGGATGTATATGTACATCTTTATTAGTAGAAATAAAAACATCTATCAAAATCTACAGTTCTACACAAAGAGCCTCACACCTAAATACCAAAAAATGAACAGGAGATAAATTCAGTAATACTGTGGTGCAACTAGGAAATGGTAATGATAGTGTATTTATTCTCATGGAATAAAACATTAGTGTGCAAAAAGCATACACAATACTATGACAATCACAGTCAAGCAGAATCAGAGCCCTGAAGATCCTACATTCTAATAGAACCATGTATTTACAAATACATCATTAAACCAAACATTTAACCTGCACTTGAGAGATGTGACTGAAGTAAGCTTTGGTTTTCTTTCTCTCTGAAATTGTTACTTGCTGAGAAAAAAATGTATCCCAGGGCACAATTCTTGTTGTTCCCCTGTATTTCCATTCATGCTTACCCACGTCAGTTCCTGCCCCTTTCTTTATTCCATTCATCTTGCTTATTCCAGCTCTCTACTACCCTTGGCTCAATCTCAGCTCTGCTTGCCCCCATCCTGCCTGCTACCTCTTCTCCCATGCACCACTCATTGGTCCCCCTTCCTCCTGCAAAGACCCTTCCCTACTTTCTCTCCACTTTCCAGCTCCTACCCCTCCCTCCTTGCTCTCCCCAGTTCCCCAGGCCTCTCCTGGGGTTCCTGCACCCTGCCCCCCAACTCTGCATGCAGTCATGCCAGCTTTCCTTCAGGCTGCAATGGCACAAGCTTGGAGAAAACAAAGGGAAAATCAGTCCTGGCACTGCTCTGTGCTGGAATGGAAGAGATTCAAACAAAGAGCAAACAACTCAGATCCCAAAGTTCTACATGTACCCATATGAGCAGCACCAAAACCACCTGAAGGGACAGAGCTTGCTGTGTGGACACAGAACCTTTACAGCCCCAGAGCAATGTGCACAAACACACTGAGGCTTACAGCTCCTACTTAAACATGTTCTTCCCTGTCCCTCAAACCTAAACCTGGCCAGAAAACTGAGCTCTTCTGTGAATCCTGTGCTCAGCCATTAGGTTCTGACAAGTCTGCCTTGCTGTGCAGGCTAGCTTAGATTTTCAAAGGCTCACAAAGTGACCAAAAATGGAGAGCTTAACATAGCTCTCAATGTAGATTTGGATGGATGCCCTGACAAATTTCAAGTCTCTGCTTGAAAACTGGCTAGAGTTTCAAAAGCATAACAGGTATGCATTAATTTCAAGATAGGCAAAACATCTTTATTCTTTAACCTTATTCTCAGAAACGGGCAAACTTACCTGAAACTCTCCCACAAAACCACCTAACTGAGGCAGATGCTTGGCTTGAAGAAATTAATCTCAAATGCTTATAATTTGAAAATTTGTATACAATTTAAATGAGGTCATGCACACAAGCAAATCAAAAGAAGGAATTAATTCACTCCCTCCCATGGGCATGCAGGTGTTCAGCCACACCCAGGAGAGCAGGGCCCCATCACACATAGCAGTGACTTGGGCAGCCAAATGCCATTACTCCAAACGTGTCCCCTGCTTCCTCCTTCATTCCCCCACTTTATATACTGAGGCTATATGTCACATGGGCTAGAATACCCCTTTGGTCAGTTTGGATCACTTTCCTGGGTGTGTATCCTTCCAATGCACTCCCAACATCCTCACCAACATGTCTGTACAGAAAGCAGAAAAGGTCTTGACTCTGTGCAAGCTCCGCTCAGCAATAACAAAAACATCTCTACATTATCAACCTTTTTTCAGCACAAATCCAAAACACAGCTCTGTACTAGCCACTCTACCCCAGCTGAAAAGCAGCACAGTGGCATTTGCTTTCACTTTATCTCAATCCATGAGTTTTCTAGCTTTTACCCTCCTGATGTCCTCCAAGCAGCTGTGTGGGGCTTAGCTGATGGCTGGGGTTAATCCATGACAGGTCCCTATAACAGAAAGCACCAGATTACACTATCTTCACTCCTAATTAGAACACACATACTCATCTTTTTAATTGCATTTCCACTTCCTTGCTATTACATCTACTGTAAACCTCACCCTTAAAAATCCAGCCATTGGTTTTTGTCAACACTCTTGTGTCCTGCTGGGGGAACAGGCCAGCCCACCAGGTATTTAAACAGATTCAGTGACTAGCTTTTCAGGAAGCCAGAGACTGTGATTCCTATCAAAGATTCTCTGTATTTCTTCTCCCAGCTTTCTTCAAAATACTGAAAAAGGTTATTTAGAAGATAAAGCATGTAAAGATATCTGTATGTGGTCAAATTTAACAAACAACTTGAAAGAATAGGGAACTAAAAGAGGGTATGCTTCCTTCTTGTTCAATGTTCTTGTGACAATTCATTCTGAGGATTCTTGGCTCACTGCTGATGTTAGTATGATTTGATGGCCCTTAAAACAATGCACAAATGGCTTCTCCATTTCAAAGCTGAACCTGATTATTTTGCCCATCTCCCCTTCTGAGGTATGAACTTCAGAGAAAAGATGTAAAAACACTTTAAGAATTCATCTGTATATATTTCCTGCATATCTTTGTCATCCAGGCATCCACAGAGCAAGAACTCACATCAAGAGTTACTAGAATTGTGAGGTTATCCACCAACAAGGATTCTTTGGTGGAAAAGACATGTTACAGTAACACAAAATTTCCATTGGTTGTTTATTTTAATGTGAAAAGGCCTACCTTAGGTTTCTTTGCAAACAAGCAAAAAAAGATTAGCAGGCATGCTGCTGCTTCCAACCAGTCCTCCAGGACCTTCATATTATGATTGTTATTATTCCTAAGGATGATTTCCCTTGACTATCAGTAAAACCTGTGGTGCAAGGCAAAGCTGAACTGTCACACAACTTTTTCCATATGGGCTCTGCTATGCATTCCGAAGAATAGCACTGGAATATTTTAAAGATGTTACAACCTGGCCAGTATTGTTCTCCTTCAATAATGTCAGCATAAATTTCAAAAATCATGATTCAACGTCTGAAACAAATTGATGTTTTTACCAGAACAGAAAAGATACTTTAAAATGGGTCATATAGATCAATGCATCCATTAGAAGGGGTCACAAGAACCTGTTCATAACTTTCTGTGGTAAAGGATGTCACAAGATTAAACAGTCTAAGACCAAACAGAAATTACCAAAGATTTACCTTATTATCTTTCTAAGGCAGTTTCTGTTCAAATAATACAGGATATTTCAGTAACCTCTACAGTTCTCTGAAGGTTATGAAGATTCTGTGAAAGTACTGCAAATAAAAAAATAAATGAATAAAACATTTCCAGTAACACGGAATTCTCTCTACTCAAACTTTCCTTAGTCAAACTTTTTAAAAATAGGTTATAAAGTCTCCTAATTATAGAGTACTGAACCTCATTCAGTCAATCACAGCTCTGGATCCTCTCAGAATAAACACTACACTACTGATAAATGTACAATATTATTCTTAATATCATTTAGCTCCTTATATGAGCAAGGGCATAACTAAGGTGCTTGATGCTGATCTATGCAGAATACTCATGTTTAAAGAAGTCACTGTCAGTTTTTCACATTGCTGGATGAAGCATAACGAACACTAATGAAGAACTTTGTCATGGCTTTCTAAAGAAGTCTAACAGCCTGGGAATCCTGACTCTGAACACATTCGTTCATTCAAATCTTATTTTCCAGCCCTTCACCTCACCTACCCACCTTTGATTCTAGTCAGAAAAGTTAATCTATTTTTTTCCTCTATCAAATACATAATCATTCTACTCTCAGGAGTCTGTTGCATGAATCCAGACTCTTCATATACTCAGAAGTACCTATCTGGAGGAGGCAAAGCAACACAGACAAGATGCAGTACCATATTTGCACAATGGAGCAAGGAAACAGGACATTAAAATTACACCTTCTCATTTGTCCAAGACAGTAATTTTACATCCAACTATTAGTGTTTCCACATCCTGTAGTATAGTTATGTGTGCTTCTGTAATGCACATAATCCTCTTCCCTTTAGGAAGCTCCAGGAAACACACTTGTTGATTCACACCAGAGCAGAACATTATTAAATAAAACTAGTATTTGTGTGTGAATGTGCAACAAGAAGCAAGTAAAGTGGATCCCAAAAGAGCATCTGGCTTATTTTTGCATCTCTAATTTTGCTGAGTTTATTCAGAATGCTGCCCAGTTACAAGAGGTCTCACATCACAGCTATTAGACTTTGTGCAGGCATGCCATTCAAATTAGGTAATAAAACCTACTAAGTAGTAAGATTCTAAGTCTCGTTATTTGGTATTGCACAAAGACTCTAAAATAGCTTTTTAAGATACTTGAATGACATGAACAGAATAACCCCAATAAATATACAAAAGGGGTAGCTCTTAGTAGCTCTGTCCTACTTTTAATGCTTTTACTCTAAAAGCAATGCTATTCTCTACCTCCCCTGTAGCAGATTGCAGTTTTCTCCCTTCTTTGTAGCATGGCTAATAAGTTCTGGGTTAGAGCAGCTTAGACCTCAGGCTACTAGTATGTTGGAATCAATTATGCAAAGCCCATTCATTTTGATACAATGTACTAAACTGCTGCTGTCACCGCAGCAGAATGGCTGCTCAGATTGTTGTTTTGGATCTCTCCCCCCCCTTTTCTTTTTTGTCATTACAATGTCTTCAACCACTGGCAAAGTTGGCATTCTTTACTGAATATATTGCCTCCTACCTAGGATGCAATGTGCACTTCAAGATTATGAAAACCAACTTGAAATTCAGAAGCAATGAAAGCTTAAAACATAAATTCTGTATATAGCATGAATTCTGTGCACAATAACATTAAGAACCTGATTAATTCAGTGTATCAAATGACTAATTTGGTTAAAAATGACTATTCCAAAATTAAAGAATGAAAATTCTCTAAAAGTGTAAGAGTTGCAAAAATTAAGACCTTCTCTGGCTTTTGTTTTTAAATGGATAGACAGTGTGTGTATTAAAAACTGAGATACAATTATTTCCCTATAAATTTAGGATATAAATGGATACCTTACAGTTGAGAAAACTGAAAATGGCATTAGCTGTCTCAGATTGTAAAATTTTTTTCTAACAATCATCCATTTCAATGGAAATCATCATTCTTACATGAAAATATTATTTATAATGATAGAAAAAGGAACAATAGTAAAAAACCCAACCAACCAGACTCAAGAGACATTGTGACTACATACAGGAGGTTTTTTAAGACACCAGAACCAATCTATTAATTCAAAGGCACTGTAGGTGGACTTAAGGTACTTTTTGACTTGCAACATTGGTAAGAAATCCTTTTCTTTTTTGAAACAAGTGAACCTGTCTCTGTCAGTTTAGTATGCCAAGTCAGCTCAACATAGGGTCAGACAAGAACCAGAAAGGAGGAGGGAGCAGGACTACCCTTTTCAGCAATTGCAAAGCATTTCATTGGCACAGCCAACTCATGCAACCTTCACATCCTACCTTACTAAAGGCTCTGAAAAACAACATGAAAATACACTAAAGCCAGTAAACATAATGAATTTAAAATGCATTGATTCAACATTACATCTAACTCAGAAAATAACACCATTAGAACTCTATTTGACCCCCACAAAAGAAGTAAGAAGTTAGTAGCTAAAGGATCCCAAGTGGCTTAAATGTTGCCAGGGTGATAAATTCAGAGTGAAACAGGAAACAATGCTTCAGTCTATAAATGCGAGGTACTAATGTGGAAGGAGGAGCATAACTTTCAACATACAGATCCCGAGCTTACACAAAAGACCCCAAACAAAGGACACACAAGAACGCCTTAGGAGGTCTGCTGAAAATAAAGTACAAACTGAAACTGAGGAAACTGAGCGTGTATTTCCAGGTACATTATTTCTGACAGCAAACTCAATAGCAAAAGTATCTGACTTCCTGATCTATTCATCTGCTTTCCTTCACGTCTCCATATACAGCCCATTGTTCCCTGCAAGGTGCCAATGAAATATCCCAGATTAAAATAGACAAACCCCCCTGCTAATTAGATTCAATAACTGTGACATAAATACTTTCCAATAGTAAGAATGATACAGCACTTGAATGCAGAATAGGGAAATGCTCAAACTAAGTCATGCATCCCATAATAAAAGGCTGTAAAGTTAGAGAGTAATTTCCTCTCTAAGTGTACACTCCTGAGTTTCAAAGGCCACGTTTCTGAATGCCTCCTGGCCAGAGGAGCACACAGTGCAATTATCCTGAGCCTAGGTTACTCCTTCACAAGGCTTCTTGTGAACCAACAGAGAGCACGCAAACTAGGTGTAAAAGGGCACTGTCAGCTACAACCACCCTCAAAGTTCCGCAAAGTCTGGGAAAGAAAGAAGGTCCAAGAGGCCACAGGAGAGCTGTGCCCACTGCAAACACCGCGGGAGTGTAAACACAGAGCAGCCTAAATGCTGTGGGTGTTGGCACAATGCAGCTCTGCTGTTGGGGGCCAGCTTGCCAGCACTGCAAAACTTGTTCCTTTCCCATCTCCCAGCCTCCCCCCAACCCTTTCAATTCAATCTCAAACTGCAATGATCATTAAAAACAATGAGTACGTCTGGCGCAAGCAAACGTGCCTTGACTACCAACGATCCATTAAGTACCTGGCACTGGATCCATAATATGGGATTCTGACATGGAAAGAAAAGCTTTAGAGCTCATTCAAAAGTAGGAGGTTTACATATAAAAGACTTAAAAGGTGCGTGTTTGTCTAACAAGTAAGAGAAGGCTAAGTCCTTTATGGTGATGTTGATGGTTTCATCCCCTGCATAAGCTAATTTTCCTATTTAGATACCACCTTTTCCAAATCACAGATAAATTAAGTCAACTTTATTTAATGTGGTAATGATTTGTAGTGAGTGGCAGAAATTCCCCTGTAATTATGCATGAATTGATGTGTGATTTTCTAATAAGCTTAAGTGAAGAAATCATCATTTTGTGATAAATGCTTTATTTCTTAAAATGCTTGTAACACATTTCTAATAAATTTAATCAAGCAACTCGCACTCATGTAACATTTACAATTATTAAGTGTGCAGTCTTTTACACTGCCTTATCGCTTTGGCTGATTGCTGTGTGTTAAAGTTTAGCATTTCATAAACATGGTTATAACAACCATTATGTTATTTTTGCTCAGAACCATGAATTATTTCAATTTGAAGTTAATTTACATTCTGTACAAGCTTTGTGCCTCAAAGGCAAAATTCTTTTGCCATTTACAAATAGATGTGCACATTAAGAAATGAAATTAATTGCTTCTACCTTTCAGGACACACCTTGTCCTTCAACGTGTCATGAAAGGGACAGCAAAGTCCCACTATAGAAAGCCTATTACTGGACTCCAAATTTAAAAGAATTCCCAGAGTAAAAATGCTTCATGCCACTGAAACGTCCTTTATCAGCCAGCCCCAATCCGGCCAACTCTCCTGAACTGAAAACCAGCACGCATTCAACTTGGTGGCAGAGCTGCATTTCTGTGGATGTTGGAGAGTCAGAAAGCCTTCTAAAATGACCTGAAGGGACCTTATCCAGTGGTCTCTTTGCTAGGAATTTTAGCTCAGACCTTTCCACCTACAGCAAGTTGATACAGGGAATAGATGACCTAAGGGGAGTCGCAGTTCTAGAGATTTCTATGAGTTGCCTCATCTTTAAAGAGTGGAAATCGGATCCTTCCTGCAATTCCACACATTTAGGTGCTGGAACAGCTATCCCAAGTGTACCATATTAGCAACTTCCTAATAGATCTGCCTGACCAAGGGGAACCTCCAGCTCTGCTATGCTTACTCACACTCTCTTCAACAATCTCATATTAGAGCTTCTGAAGAAAAAGGTAAAAGAGGAAACCTTTCTCAGTAGTCCACATCTGAAACTAATTTTTTTTTCATTTCTCACTACAAATGAAAACCTCATATAAAAAGAATATTAAACTTGAGATATTGAAAGTGGCCAGTTTTAAATGCTGAATCAGTGTTATGTGGTACCAGTTGTAAATTTCAAACAAATTACTTACACAAGTGCTATCCATAGGGCTAGAAAATGTATTTCTAAGAACCAAACATTAGCACCTCAAAAGACAAGAAAATACCTAACAATTCTTACATGCATATAAAGGAATTTTTATTTTGATGAAAGGGTGGTCTGAAGCCATTTAAATTTCAATTGACATGAAGAATATAGCCTAAAAATAAACACATCCTGCTATCTCAAGAACAGTAAAAAAGAGGCTTGGAATAACTACTTTAGCACTTGAGTACTCTGGAACACATAATTAATGCATAAATATCAGTGAATACATTGATTTTGGTTTGAACTTACTAACTTATCAGTGAACCCAAGTCCCAGCGTTCTACATCCAAAAAGACTTTATTAGATGTTCAATTCCCTTAAAATATATAGAAGAATTGTAGCACAAGCATATCTTGGCAAGTTTCTCTCTTAAGAATTTCTGTATTACAGCTGTGATTAAATCCATCTGGATTATAATCTCTCTTTCTATCTTCCCATCTGTTCTCATGTGAGGGCAAAAAGGTGAGTGACACTGACAAACTCAAATCCTCTTCCTTGAGCAGGTATTTGCTCTTCCCTCATCCTCACAGGCATTTTTCAAGTTTTTCCCCCCACTGATATGAAGTTCAATCACAGAAGTCAGAATCAAGCTTCAGACTACTCTATTCTGCCAAATTTTGTCCCCCCACAACCTGAATGTATTTCCCAGTCTAATTCAGATAATTTCATCATTCTCCTTCAAATATCCAAGCTCCTCCTCATCTCAGTTACATTCCCTGATTGTTGTATTTCTTAAAGTTTTTATGTAACAATCAATAACACTGCCAAAGAATTAAAAAAAAAAAAAAAATAATAAAAGATGCTGTGGTCATGTAAGGCTGGAATTTTGAAAGGAGGAAGATACTGAACTTCCACTGGATTCCAGTGGGAGTTGGACTTCCATATGTTTTATGTGCCTCTGAATATCTCAGGTCTAACACACCAAACAGTGTGGGAAAGAAAGATGAAAGCAAAAGGTTTGAAAAATGCAGGAGCACTGGTTCTCCGCAGAAGAAGATTTAAAATAACTGTCAGCTAACTTAAATGCTCAGGCCTCAGCAAAACCAAACATCTCCTGATTCACTTGACTCACTTTAGGACTCAGTGCGTAGTCTTAATTCCACTGCTAACTCACAACAAAATACTAGAGTTCTGGTTTAAAGTTAACAAAGATTCAATTTATTGAACTTCAAATGTCAAAATTTGCATTATTTTCCTGCAGCTGTGTGTGTTATTCTAACTGGCTCACACTTAAATGTTACTTAAAAAGCCCATCAAAAAACAAACAATATGTGTACTATATTATTAAAAGCTGTTAAAATCCCACTTTTCTGTTGTAAAATTCTTCTGAATAAAGTTGCGTACATTTTCTCCACCTCTGAAATATTTATTTCATACAAAAAAGAAGTAATGCATTTGGAAGTATGTGTGAACAGAGCATTGCAATTTTCCTTTCCGAGGAAGCAAATAAATACTCACTATTTTTCACTTCAATAAAAAACACTCACTATACTTACACATTTTTAAATCCAGGCTAAGTCAGAGATTCTCTCTTAAAAAATTGTGTTTCATTCCTGTCTCCAAAAAGGTCCCATCTATGGAATTGTTTAAATAGTAATTTTCTTTATCAGGATTTTTATTCTATATGAATCTAGAGTAATATTTCTCAAATCTTGTATCCTATATATGGGATCAGTTATGACATTAGTGACCACTCCATATTTCAGTATAAAAACTATTTTGAAAGGTAAAATACTCTAAAATCATCAGGAAATTGTAATATTAGCATCGTGCTTTCTCAGCCTATACTCACATTCTGTAGTAAAACGAAAACATTGCATTCATCTGATCTGTATCTCAGGTTAATTTATCAATAATATTTTATAATTGTATCTGGCCATCAACATTTTATGAATGTTATTTGCACTTTCCACTGAACTGCAAAAATAATGAACAATATAAATTCTAATTTTTACATTTCATTGAAGCACTGAATAGTCAAACTTAAGCCAAAACATCTCTATAATGAACAAAAGAAGATGTACAATAAGACCATTTTTAGAGACTACTGCTGAGCTACACACTTTATTATAAACTTAGATTAGTTTTGTAAGATGAAAATGAAGTTTGATCTTCCTCCTTTCTACAGTCTGTACTGATACTGGTACACAATCTGTCAGGCAGTAAGATACACTTATATACATTGTTTATTGTTTACCTAGTAACACTGGCTAAGTAATTTTGGAGCAGTGCTATCCCTCATGGGCAGCAGACAGTGACAATAATAGGTATTTCACTTGAGCAAAAATCCTTGCAAATTCTGCCAAAATAAGGAGAGCAAATGGAGGAGCAGTGCAGCCATGAAGTGCTCTCTAACTGACTGGCACCATCCCTACAGTGAGCATCCCTACAAACAGGGATAAGCCATAGACATTGCAGCACACAGCTGTTCTCTACAGCTCCAGCTCACAAAGTGCTCTGGTACATAACTAAATCAAACACACTCTCAAATATCTTTCAAGACAGGTACCTTTTTCATCAACTGTCTTGTCTGTATTGGCACATTCAATTTTAACTGTAAAAGAGGACAAATAGATCAATACTAAAATATTTCAGCGGTAGGCCTGACATAAACCCAAATAGGTTTTAATATGATGGTAGCATTACCTGTGGCAGTGAATATTTTTATTTTAACTGAAAAATTTCACTTTATCTTGAATGATGTTGGCATAAACAAAATGCATGGAATGGATGAAATGGACAGAAAACAGGTAGACTATCCCCAAACCGATTTCCAAGAGTGAGAGGAGTTTCTTTGGATGAGTTAGTTGAGACTTTATATGAGTCACAGTTCCTAAAAATTTAGTTGTATTAAATGAATAGTAAATAGCACAGTTTACCCCCCAAAATAACAAACCCACTCAGCATCTGCCCGTGATATTTAGTTATTGAAACACACTGAAGATTAATGAGCACACTGAAATGTACCTACCCCACCTGTTTCAGTGCCACTTGTAGTCAAAATTACGGCATTAACTCACGGGCTCTGCATCCCAGGAACCAGCAAGCAGTGCCAAAGAATCCCTGTTAAGTTATAATTACAAGATTTCTGTTTTGCCATCCACTTCAGGGGCAGACACATGTGATCTCAACATGCCAGCTCTTCAGTATTAGATGGAAACAGAATGGGATCGCTAATTAAAACTGGTTAAATAATGAAAAAATTTAAATATTTTTCATGAACTGCTCTCATTTTCCAGTGCACAATACCTGCTGTCTTCCCTAAAAATACATCTACATGGTTTTGCAATTAAAGTTTTACTGAAAAAGAGGAAATATATTTCTAAGGAATATATTTCATGTGCCAAAAAAAAAAAAAATCAAAAAGATATATCAGAGTAGGTGTGGTTCAGCATCAGGTGAAGTATGGTTAAGCTAGATTTTTAGACTTAGTTTTGTTTTTGTCACATTACCTACTCTTTGTGAAATTTTAAATAAATGCAGAATTATGAGGGGAATAACTTCCCAGCCTCATGCAGTAATAGAAAGAAGGCTGATGGCAGTAACTTTTTTTTTCTTACATACTATAAAACCCTTGAGACGTTCCTATTAATAATCACAGACAAATTGCAGAGAAAAATAATAAAATAAAGACCTGAGTAAAGTTTTAGGAAGAAGGGGACTTATGAGTTGTGGTATTCATCTGGGTATGACACAGGTTGCTGCAGACATAAAGCCATTGAAAGTCCTTGCTTCAGGGTTCTGGAGTATAAAATATTCATGGTGTATAATTTTGCATAATTTGTTTAGCTACTGAAGCTAAAAAATGATTTAGCTCCTTGGTGCACAGATACAAAGAAAAGAATGAAGGAAAAAACAAAATATTTGACCAAAACTAAAGATTTGTTAGCATTCTCTTGTGCTGTGTTTGAAAACATCCACATGCACACAAACTAGTCTTGAGATACTACAAAGATAAATATATAAATACTAAACCATCTTTAATGTGTTTGGTGTTAGATTCTCAAGCTTTTGTTCATTTACTGAAGACACTGACTTCCCCCCAGCCACATGCTGTACTCTCAGAAATATATCTGAGCTGAGCACAGACAAACTCAGATTCAGAAAGGATCTTCATATTCACCAGCTCTAGGCTACTTCCTACTTGCTCAAATGCTCTGTATACAAAGAACAAACACAGCTATGAAGAACCCAAGCCTTGTTGTGGATAGGGGATTCAAAGGTATAGGTATTTCAGCCTGATTTCCCTTTGAGCTAAATCTAATGCAAAATGAATTCTGCACTTCAGAGCACAAGCCACATGCTCTACCCCAGGTTTGAGAATCAAGTGCAAATGCAGGGGTGCCCATGATAAATCCAAACCCTCTTTCTGACAGTGACTCTGCACCAAAGTCCCAGTGACTGAATTCAAGAGGACACCACAGTAAAAGAGCAGGTGCCCCTTCCTCTTTAACCACTCTTGTTTGTTTTCACATTTTCACTCAGTTGCATAATAAATCCAATTGGCCTATGCTTCCAGAGCTCACATTGAAAAATACAACCAAGAACACACAGGGAAGGGAAAGAGTGGCAACCAGGTAATGAGAGTCCATGTTAAACTTTCTGTTACTGAATTTGTGTCTTCCATTTTCCAAAAATTAATTACTTGAAATAGTTAATTAAACACTGTAAATTTTTTCCATATACAGAGTCAAAAAGATTACTGACAACATTGTGGTGAATCAGCCCGTTAATTGCTATTTCAACATACACTTATGCACTCTCTTGTAAACACCTAAGTAAACACATCTGGATATCAAGTTATCAGAATATTTATTTAAGATAAATACTTTGGGAGATTGGTTTTCCATTGTTACAATACTTTTACAACCATCTATAAATCATTATAGACTTTATAATTTAAATAACAGTTACATTTCTCTTCTTTCCTCTCTTACTCCAAACACATTTCTCTGGGAGTTTGGCCTAATCAAGAGATTTTGGATCAGGACACCACCAAATATGATGTGCAAATAAAGGTACAAACAGTAACATGAATTACATCTTAAGGAAGCTAGGCTCTCCATTTCTCTAAAAAAAATAGATCAAACAGAACATTTAACTGCATGTAGACCTTCTCAGCTATCCCACCTTAGGTCTCACGAAACTTGCATGGAAAAATATAGATGAAACACAGACTGACAGATGTATTGCTCTGCTCTTTCACTTTAGCCACTGATTAGCCATGGAGGCCACAGAGAGCTGCTCTTGCCTTTAACAGCACAACAGAGCCCAGCACTGGGGAAAAGAAAGGATTAAAATCACATGAGAAAGGCTACGTGCATCTGATTTTGAATGATGGTCTATTGAATTCTGAAGACTTTTGGTATGGGAAATAACTTCTATATGTTTATTTGCAATCTAATTTTCCCTACATAAAGAACACTATTTCTGTCCATGATACCAGTTTCAACATAACTAGTATGTCATAATCTGTGAGGCCAGATGAGGAGGAAAAAAATATCAATATTTGAAACGTGTTTTGACTTTACTGGTGTGTAAAAAAAATGTGAAACAGGAAACCATCTATTGAGTGCAACCCCAAATGAGCTTCTGCCCTGCTATTGCCAGAGGGAACATAATCTTTTCATGCAAAATTATTTTGCTATTTTTAATTAATGTACAATTCAACAAGTATGTAAATCAGATAGGAAGGGAAGACCAAAACAGTAAACACACAATAGAAATTCCTTAATGTTTCCTTCATAAACCCTCAGCAGCAGATCCAACTCCACCTTTTCCAAGTAACTTGTCAGTGCTGCCTTTGTACCTGGAGAAGCTCTAGGAGCAAGAATTAGTTGGGGTTGGTCCAGCAGCAGCAGCCTCTGCACCACCTGCCTTTTGCATCCGTTTGTGCAAGCAGAGAAGGACAGCACATAATATAACAGTTATTTAAGGTCCTTTGGAAAATCACATCAACATTGCTGAGTGTTTCCATACCTCAGGCTATAGGAAGACAAGTTAAGTCTTGCTGATTTCAAACTCTACCATTTTGTTTTATTTCACTGTGATGGGCAGGCTGGGAGTCACCCAAGACAATGAACGTAGCCATAGCCCTTCTTCATGGTAAACACATAATTTCCCCAGTGATCCAGTAAGCAATAACAAGAAGTTATGTGTAGTACATATAGTGTTTCTGTTCCCCTGGGTTTAATATTGCTCACAGTAAAATTGATTTTCTGGAATCTTGCAATAAACCTCATCAAAGTAAATGAAAGCCATGCTGTTTTTTTATAAAGTGATTGGATTTGCTGTGATAAATTAACCCTCACCATCAGAGAGACTCCCAATAATGTACTTGCTCAATTAAACTCCTCCAGACTCTGTTTAGATTTTAATTTTTCTATAGGACTTATTTAACTCACTCAAAGCTTCCAACTTAATGCTTGCAGAAAGGATAGCAGCTGAAAACCATTCTCTCTCTTCCCAGACTAAATAGATCAACCCGATTTATACTTGCTGAGTACCTGCTTGACACTATTCTCTAATCTATATTAAAAAAACCACTGATAGCTACTCATATGCTTTGGGAGCAAGCAGTAGGAAAAAAAATTACTATCTGCTTACTAAGAGCTCCTAACCAAACACCAGGAACTGAGAAGGATTTAATAATTTTAAACTTTTGTACACATATGAAATAACTTTTGTAAAAGATGCTAGGATGCTAATGGATATCCTGCAGAAACCTACAGAAGCTTGGCTCACACTGCACACTATCCCTTCCCAGTAGATTATTTTCATCTGAAATAACCACCTAGATTTACCTAGTCTTTTGCCAGTATTTCAGTTATTCCACTGTTCAGCAGCCATTTCAGAAGGAGTAAAATGTACCAAAAAAAAGAACATTTCAAAGTGACCTTCCCTAACACCCCTCAACAGCCTCCAGTGACTTTGTCAAATAAAAAAGTGTCTGATGTCTATTCACAGCTACTGGGCAATATGTATGAAAACTATTTTTGTTGTCATATTTATTCCTGGTTAAATGAAAAAAATTATTCATTTAACCAGGAGTAAAACCTCTGAGATCTTTTTTCTCATTTCCCAGACTGTCTGGGGAAAACATGCTGCAGTAAACAATCATGCCCTATTTTATTCCTACTTAAATGAATTATCATAATAATAATTACTAACAAAAACATCTGGTTTCTGCTTAGCAGACGGCAAATTCTTTGACACATTCTTTGCATTTCTCCTTCTTCTTAGTCTCCAGGCTGAGGGTCTCAGGCTTTTTTTAGACCAGTACACATGCCAACCACACAGCATGCCTGATGGAACAGATTTATGGAGAGACTCCTGATGACTATGAAATGCTTCCTCTGTTTTTTCTGCCTCCGGAAAATTATGCCTTTGTAATAATATCTTCTCTTTAGAGCATTTCCCTGCTTTTTATACAGATGACATTTGCATGTAAACAAGTTCTTGCTGTTTTTCTTCTCTACTAAACAACAGCCAGGAAAAGTAATGTTCCCTTTGACATCATATTGGCCTGTTACTTTAGAATGATCCTAATGCCACTATTTAAGATTTTGAATTAGAAAATGGGGCCAAGCAAAAGAAGTAATCTAACTTCCAATTTAACCTATTTTTACCATACAGAGTGGTCTTATTTTTTATGGAAAAGAGAAAGAAAAATTCAAATCAACTAATTTATCAATGTGACACTTTGAACAGTGCTAATATTAAGTACATTTACAGTACCAGATTTTGCATTTCTATAGTGCCTTTTACCAGAGGTTCTACAATCGTGGCACCTTGAGCTGCTCTGCCTCCACTGAGTAACTCTGAAATGGAAAGGAGAGCTCGAACAGATGCCATAGTCCAAACAGCACAGAAGCATGGAATAGTAGGGGATGGGGAGAGGACCACATGAAGAGAAATACTACCTGCTGCCATGATCTCTACACACTTTTTCTCAAGGTACCAGGGAATGTAAGGCCCCTGAGAGTCTGGGTTTTAAGGTGCAATATGCATGAAGAAGCCTAGACAAGGGTCCAAAAAAGGTTAAGAAACTGTCAGACAAGAAAGAGATTAACCTAGGAGCCATGAGATTTAAAATGCAAATCCCAACTTTGGGGAGCCATTCAGCATCTCTGGTCATGGCATTATGCAAAGCCTCTCAAAAGTAGCAGGCAGCTCAACTGGGGGGACAGGCATTTACTTTCACATTGTGGCTGCAGCCCAGTCTGCTCTGAACAAACTCTGCATGCAGCATGGCCTTTTCCAAGAGAGTCTGCCTGGGCAGTCACTGGCATTTCACCTTCATTTAATGGGCACATTTCTCACCTTTCATCTTGCCAAGCCCTTAGCCTGGGGAGGTGCCTTTTCCCGAGCAGAGCAGGTGGGCAGGGTGTCCCCAGCCGTGGTGGGGACACACAGATGCCTCTGTCCCTGGGGTGTTCAGTTGCCCAGAGCTGTCTCAGGGCTGCTCTGCACTGAAGGCTCTGTGCTGGTGGACACATTTCAGCTGTACAGCAGCCCTGAGCTCCCTCAGCACTACCACAGTACATCAGGTCACCAACCTCATGTCCTTGCCAGAGGGACTCCTATGCCAGAAGCACAAAGGGGATTTGCCAGAGCTTGGCTTGCAAACAATTTACTAATACCGAGCAATTTTTGGATCTCAAAGTGTTTGGAAAAGTAAATAAATATTAATCTCATTTCATAAATGGAAATGAGAAGCACTGAGACATTCAATAATATGTAAGGAGCCAAGAGCAGAGTTCAGGGGTCTGGACTTCTCTATCTGACCACTCCTGCAGTGGTCTTCTTTCTGTTTTTCAAATAATCTATTTATAGAGGCCATTGGTCTGCTGGCCAATTCCTGCTGAGCTCAGTGATGTAAATATTTGGTTTGGGTTCCCCATGATCCTGCCCTGCAATCTGTGTGGCATCACTCACAAAAAACAGCTTAGTCCTGTATGCACTGATATAATCAGTATCATCTGGTTTATGTCCCTGTTTGAACCACAGATGCTTTACCTTTCTTTCCCCTAAATTTAAGTTGATCACAATTGCCCATGATATGTTAGATTTGAAAGTTAATAATTATTAACTCAAGTTTATAAAATCCTTCTTACAGGAAAGAAGTAATTAAAATTAAGAATGTATTCACTTAATAATAAAAGGCCTACACTAACACATGGATCAATAGATTTAAATGCTTTCAGCAAATGACTATAAATCTTATTAAAATATTTTACATTCTTTATATCTTTTTTATAGCCTCCTGTGAACTTTCAAGGTTATTTCCTTGTCACTTTTTCAAATTTTATAATGCTGAAAAGTTATCTTTAACCTACCATTAAACATTTAAGAAACAAACAACCCATACCCTTCCAAACACAAAATGCTGTCAGAATTCTACCGTGTAGGAACATTTTTAAACCCAGGAAGGAAATATGAGAGAACTCTCATCTGTTATTTCTAATGTTACATGGACGAGTATATTTGCAGCTTACAATATCAAGAAATGAGATTCTTGTGACATCGTATTTGATGTGAATCTTTACCTAGAGAATAACCTCGGGTCTTGAGTATGAGCCAGCTGATTGAAATCTAACTGAAGTTTTGTCTAATAGGAAAAGCATGAAATATCTTTCTATTAAAGAATATGCTAAGCATATGAAAATAATAATTTTTAAACTATGATCAATTTGATTCCATTCTGGTTTAAGCTGCTAATCTGCAGGCCATAGTAACAGAAATAACCTCATGGATTCAACTGCATATGAGTGTCAAGGCTTTAGTATGAAATTATCTCTTCCAAGAAGAAATGAAAACCAAATCTTCATGATCCTAAAGGACAAATTAATAAGAGCCAAACAAGAATTTCAAAGGGAAAAAATTTAGGATTTGTCCTTGCCAATACCAGCTTCAGGTTGCTTTCATTTTCCAAAGGAAATTAAAGAAACCCACCATATTTTTAATTGCTGTTATGAAATATACAACATTTTACAATGTTGTCCTTCACAGAGACAGGACAAAGAGTCCTCTGTTGAGTGGTTTGATTTTGCTACTGCATTTCATAGATACAATTTCAGTGGCATTGACTTAAAAAAAAAATATATAGCATTCCCAGACACCCCAAAAATCTACTTCAGTGACTAAGCTTGGGGCCAAAACTTGTACTCAGGTAAATATGTCAATAACACCAGGTACACCTGAGACTGCATTCATTGTATTCATCAGTGCTTAGATCTGCCCCACCTGGTCCATTCACCATCCATGTTATTGCGTGGAGTGTACCTGTAAAAATACAGGTTCCTCACAGCAGCTTGCACACTGCATAAAATTTCTACAGAAATCTTCACAGAGATGACAGGGAGGAGATAGAAGAAAATCAGGGAAGACAACTGCTCTACTGTGAATTTTGCATAGAATCCATGTGAGAAAAGCAAAAACAAACAAAAGGTCCTTCTGGATGCAGATATTGGTATGCACAGGCTAAGGCTGCAATAATTTCACCTACATTTCTGTTGCACTCTTGCATTCCCTTAAGAAGGATGGCAGCTCTTCTATTGTAAAAATATTGTAAAAAGTAAAAATTCTGTGCATCCCAGCTTCTGTGAGAGTTGGAGACAACCACAGCATCCATATGGAAAGGCAACAGATATTTCATCTCTACAAAGCACATAACAGAGAGTGCAATACTAAGAAATTTGCAAAGACCTTCACTTTCTCATTCCAATCCCATGATAAAATTAGATTCAATTAGTGGACATAAATATCCAATAGCAACAGACACTACGTTTAAATCATATAATGAATAAAAACCATGGAAGATGGAGGCCAGAGATGAGTCAAGCCCAACTGACCCAAAGAAAATTACTCCAATTGTCTCTAAATAGCAATTCTTGAACCTCCACATTTTCTAATAATGCACTTCTGTACACAAAGCATTTTCTTCCTTACTGGCATCACCAGAGCACTCAGTATTGCTGAATATTGAACTGCTTCTATTTATATGCCTAAGCATCGATTTAGGAGCCTATTTTAAGCATCTCAGTCTGAAAAGGTTTCCATTTTCTCCATAAGAAAGGACTGAAAGCAGCATTAGGGCACTGTCAAAATGTATAGCTTGAGTAGATTAGTAAGCCCCAGTAAAACTCTATCCAGATGCCCACTCACTCTCTTTCTATCTTTCCCTGCTTCCTCAAAAGTTCCTTTGATTTCCAGATTCATGTGAAGCATTCAGTATTTACTCTAAGAGCCCAGAACAGAAAGGAGAAGAGGCTGGCAGTGGAGGGACCATCTCCTTCTCATACACAGAGGTGAGCCAGGCTGAGGTGCAGTCTGCTGGTTTTGTTATCTCTGCTCAGACATGGGCTACCCCTTCTGATGAAGCTGAGGCTGCCCACCTACACAAGCAGGGAGGACATACAGCTGCCCTGTGGGGAGCTGGGCTGTGCAGGGAGGGCTGCTCTTTTTCCTTTCCCAAGGACTGGTTAAGGCAACAGCCTTGAAGGCAAATAGCAAGTGGATAAGCCTTGGACATAGTACTTCCTGTGAGGAAATCAAGTGCAACATTTGATGAAGATTATGAAAGTGGGAAGCTAAGTATATATATATACACACACATATAATTTAAAGTAGGAAAGCTTGGAATACAGATAGTGATACATGGATGTAGTGAAGTTCAGATAATGGAAAGGCCAGTACAGGTGAAACTGGAGTAAAGGTGGCCTACAACAGCACAACTGACTGGCTAATAGACCAATGGACTTCTAACTGGAGTATAATAGAGGAAGGTTTCTCAGTCAAAAAGAAAAAAAAAAAAAAGTAGGTTGAAAGTGGCCTCAACTTAACTGGGAAGTGGAGGGAACATCTCTTTAAAAACAGAGACTCAGGAGGAGAAGAGTCCACTCAGTGAAAAAAATAGATGTTCTTCTGTCCTCAGACAGGGGCAAGACAGAAAAGCTGCCCACAGAAGAAGGCTTTGCTTCACATGCCGAAGGAAAAGGCACCACTGGGAATGCAGAACAAGCCCAGGGTTGCAATGCAGTGCCATCACTCTCCAATGGAAGAACCATACCCATCTGGCAGCAATGGTGAAGACAAACCCAAGCAATAAATGTCAGAGCTCATTTGTTACCAAACACACAGCAGCACTCCCAAGCACCTGTGACTGCAGCATGGGCCTGGTTCATACCTACAGAGCTGGGGGATAATGGAAACATTATTCACACTGAAGAATATCTAGGAACCTATTCACTGGGAACCTTATATTATCACTAGGCAAAATGCAGGAGCTTAAAAGAACCTTCTCCTGATGTGATTGCAGTGTGGAACATGATTTCTAGTGACGTTCAGAGCATAGCTCCTTCTTGAAATTCTCCCATTCTTTCAAAGAGAGTTGGCAGTGCAAAGGGACAAGAAAATTGATTCAAGTGTCTTGCCAGGAGACACCTAGATGGACCAGGAAAATGGTGTTACCTAATCAAGAAATTCAAATAATGAACCTGATTAATTAGTTTTGAAAATTCATTGTAAGGCTAATTCTAAAAACAATTTACTGGTTATTTTGAGAGAAGTCTGCCTGATTGCCTTCTAGGGAAGATATTTTTACTTGAATCATGTGATATACTAACTTTGAATTAGAAAATATTTCTAAATATATAAATAAATCACAAATCTCCTCCCTGCAATTGCTCTGACAGAGATTCCAGCAACTTTTCTCAAATGTCTGCAGCAGGGAAGACAAACTCTTCCCTCTCCCCTTCTCTTTCTTTTCTCTGTAATTTCAGCAGCTCCTGCCCAGACCAGGTAAGATACTGAACTGGACATTAGACTGTCCTATTTGGCATTCACTGTTCCAACTCATCACTGAGTAAATAATTTCTTTAGACCTGAATTTCTGACAATCTTGTCAAGAAACCTTGTCTTATGCATGCCACATTTTCTCCAACACCAATCTTCTATGTCACTGCTTTCTCTTCCTCTGTTTTTCATCTTTACTGTTACTCCTGTGCTTCCAGAGGGTAGAAGCACTCCCTTCCACTCACTCTTCTGCCTCCTACTTACACGAATTTTCCTACAATGTCTTTCCCAGACCCATCAAAACATCCCAGGCCTCACAGCCCTTTTTAACTCAGCTTTATGACCTGGCCTACAGTTCACCAGCTGCTCTGCCCCTCTAAAGCTGCCTCATTCCCAAGTATATAAACCACATGTCTGCATTCTCCTCTTTCCCTTGGTATTTTATTGATGTCAGAGTAGGTCTCCATCTCCTGACATTATGTGAAAGCTCTTTACCAAGAGAGCAGTGAAGATCCAGATGAGGGTCAAAAAAACGTGTGACCCCCTATCCCAAATGCAAATGCTCAAAGGAAAGTGTGCCCAGCTTGATTCAGCACAGCCCAGTTAAATGCTAAGGGGAAATAGCTGATGCCCTGAACAGAAAACATATCCACATTGATCTTGATTATGTCTAACACAGAAAGAAGTTAATAACTAACAATATCTCTTACCATGGGATTCATTATAATGTCAAAAGAGCTGGCATTTCTGGGACACTGGATGTATTAGTGTGACACATCTTGCTACACAAAAAGGAGGTGGATTGCCAGCACCAAAATGCAGGAGATAGTCTGCATTTTTAATGCACTGAACAATACAGGGGTCATGTTTTTTCACTTTTTACTCTGAGATTATCATCTTGAGAACATCTCCTGGAAAGAAGACCTTATCTGTCATCTTGAGAATTGACATAAACTGCCAATGAATTCATCTGCGCCTGCTAGAGCGTGCTCAAGTAATCACAGGATCAGGAGTTTACCTACATAAAAATAAACAAATTCAAATAAAGCATCTACCTAAGTCTCCTGACTAGCTTTATCAAATTCACAGCTGTATGGTTCCAGATGAAGAAGTAGAGATACTAGTTTTCTTATTAATTTTTCTATTTCAGAAAACGTGGAAGACTGAAGACTGTAACTTATCTCAAGATAGAGGGGAGGAGGGAGGAGAAAGTAGAAGGATAACATACCAATGAAATGTTGACAGTTTTCTATTTTTTGCCAATTGTTGCTAAATGACAGACAGTGATTTTTATGAAATGTATAATTCACAGCAAAATTGCCTAGATAACCAAGTTAAAAATGCTTTGTCTTTCCTAACAACATTATGCAGCAATCAGTAAAACCCAAAGTACATAATACAAACTGAAAATGCAAGAAAACAAATCTTTCCTTTTCCCCAAAGTCAACAAATTTTCTGAGCCCAAATAAAGTTCTTGGCTTTCTTTCAAACCTTCACAGCTTCTAATCAATAGTTTAGTCATACGATGAAAAATGATGTATCCATACTCTTCACCATTGACATTTGCTAACTGTCTCCAAGGTCGCATTGATTGTCAGTTGTTCAGTTTACCCAACTTCTGTTTTGAGCCAAATAATATGATCTTTGTTTCATTAATATTTAATAGTAATTTAGATTGTGCCAGATGATCTTAAAGCTCATTTAAATCAGCTTGAAGATAATATTAAGCTTTCTTCTAGTATAATCTATTACCATAAATGATTGTGTCATCTGCATATAAATGGTGAGTTGAATATGATAATGAAGTGCAAAGATTATCAATATAGAATGACAAATGCATCTGACTTAAAATAAATCCTTCAGGGACCCATTTATTATGTTTTTAGTGGTAAAAGATGCATTGTTTCACTTCAAGTATTCTACAGAAAACATAAAGGATTTAGATCATGAGTTATAATATTTATCCTGGGTGATAAAAAAAAATAAAAATTCCAAATTATACAAGATTCTCTTTTCAAGAGGGGCAATTACAGATTCTATAGGGTCTGTATAGTTTATGTGCTTTCATACATCAGGCTTTGGTCAATGATTAGGTTTTTTTGAAAGAGCAATTACAACAAAGAATGTGTTTTTATTCAGACCTGGTTTAGTTCATGTTTGTTTTTCACTAGTGGATCATTTAAATTAGTTCATTTCAATTACTGTTAAATGCCTTGCCCATTAAAGGAAAGTACCTGAATACAGAGACCCAAAACTGTTTCCTCTAAAAACAACATCTGTGAGGGCTGCAGGGAAGCCCTGTTTGGCAATAAGGCTGCATTTAAAATAATTAAATTGTCAAATTCTCTAGACTCACGGGTTTAACCAAAATGAGTGGACAATTTCAGGGTCAAAAGGAGCTATTAGAACAGTAAGAAATACTAATAAATACATTAAAAATTGTTTAAAACAGTTGAAGAGAATGTAAGCGCATTTGCCAGCAGATATTTTCTAAGGACATTATATAAAGTAGTCATGACATGACAATGAGGAAAATTCAGCGAGGTGAAAGGGACAGCTGAAACTCACACTTGGTGAGAGCTGGAAGAACAGATATGCTGGATCCACAAGCTCTCTCTTTTGCTTTTCAGTCCAAATCTTCCCACTCAAAATTTAAGGGTTTTTGATATCATTGTGACCTTAGTATTTGTAAAATTTTACATATTTCAACTAATCATTCAATTTGAATGGAAGTACTTATGGAAAAAGATCCATTTTGGTCTCCTAGCATCTCAGCTCAAAAGCCCTCAGCATTTGTTCTGGCAGATTCATCTGTTGCAATAAATTGGTCATAAACAAATCTGGACTAGAAAGTGGAAGTTTTATTTCTTCAAGAATAAATTCTGGAAAAGCCTTGTGAATGTGATCATGGGAGTAAGAAATGTGGGAAGCAAGACCAAGTTACAGAAAGGACTATAAATTAAACTAAGAGAACTCCTGAACCCAGAAAATTAATTCTGCAGTGAGGTCTCTATGGAATCCAGTCCTCAAGCATAGGTAAAGAGTTTTAGGAGCAGCAAACAGGATTTCTGGGTAGGTACACCACACTTAGGGATGGTTTCTGGTCCTTGTGTGGACCAGAAGGGAATTTTCTTTTCCTTCCTTCATCTATCATTTGCTTCTGGAACTTGGATGACACAAAGACCAGGATGTAAACAGACTACAGCTGTGTTTCTAGTGATGCAAAATTCTCAGATGAATGGTGTCCTGCTCACACACAAAGGATTAAGCTATTCATCCGATTTAGGATCAGGAGGACATCTGTTCTCCAAGCCAGATTAGCAGGGATCAGAGGGGTTTTATTTGTCCTAACAGTAATTTAGAACATGATCAGCTTCTTGGGATCACACAGAAGTTAATTTTATAAATATTTTGCTAGCGCACAGACCTGGAAGACTAGAAATATCCTCCACCCTCCACTCCTCCTTTCTACACATGACATGGTACAGGTGCAGCTTTTAGATTTTTACTACAGTTCTAAATTTCTCTCAGGAGTTGCGAATTATGATGTCTGGTGTTACAGGATGATTTATGGATGTTTCTGAGCTAGTATCTACGGTATGTTTGTCTGCCAGAACAAGCCAGGAAGGGTTCAGTTGCCCAGATGCTGCTGCTGATCCTGCATTCCTACTCACCTACGCATACGTACATCAAGTGCAGTGTGCTCAAATAAACTCCCTGTCATGCCATGGATGTCCAAGGTACAGGAAGTGATATCAAGCCACCTTTATAAATCAGATCCTACAGGAAAACTTCCCACTCATACACGCCATAAATTATAAGGCTACGTACATGTCAACAGTAACACTATTGTATAGTAGACATAAAAGCATGAGCACAGACAAATTCTTCCCTTTGTAGGGGACAAAGGCTGCACAACCCAATGTAGAGAGACGTTTTTTCAGTCCTTATCACTTTTTCTGTACCAATTTTTTCTGATTAAAAATTTGAATGCAGCTCAACATCAGCTGGAGCGCAAAGCAGTGTTAAGCAGAGTGAAAATGATGAATGATTATGAAAGCATTCTTATAAAGTAGAGCTATTTATTCTTTGGCTGAGATTTGGCATTAATGATTGATTTTTAGTCTTTTTAGCATGTAGAGATGTAGCATTTTGCTTCATTCAGGTTGTTCCCTTAAGAATCAGCTAGAACACTGATGTTAACTTTGAGGAAAAAAGTCACCAGACCAAGAAACTAGAATTTGTCTAAGCTCAAATGTAATCAATCAAATCAAAATGTAAAAGATTTTGATAGTAAAAACTGCAGAAAGGTCAAACCTTAAATTAGTAAGATTATCTTTCAAATTAAAAAAAGGCTCTCATTCCTGAAAGTATAGTATTAGCTCTTAAAAGAGAAAATACAACTAAACGAGCTTTTCTTTTGTTAGTTTCAAGCTCAAATCCAGACTACCTGGGTAGATAGTAAAATTGTTGTCATCTCATGGATACCTGGTGTCTCCCTAAATCAGTTCAGTAAATCTTGTCTCAAACTCACTGCAATCCTTTGCAGTCAATGACAGGAAGTACAGGCAACAAAAAACCTACATGGCTCCTGAAAGTCCACACTACTTCCTAACCTTCTGTAAGTAAGAAGGAAGAACTGCTCCTTTTTGGGAGTTGGTAAGCATACCTCCACCACAAAGTTAATCCAGGCTCTTGATCAAGCACCTGTAATCCACAAAGATAACCCATTGACACAAGTTACAAGCAATTTATAAGTCCAGACTGACTTTCACAGGCTGGAACAGTGTCACAGCTCAGACTCAGAGCTGAGTAACATACAATGAGAATGAAAAGGGAGCTGGAGAGGATGAGGAAGGGAAACACGTCAGTGTCCTTGACCTTCCTGCCCCATCTCCTGCAATACTTAAGGGATGAGGTGATGAACAATATGTACAAGACAGATTTCTAACATATTTCTAAGAGAGCAGCAACATTTTTTCCAGCTGCTGTCACCATCACATCCAACTGTGAGGGAAGGAGGATTTTAGTACTCGTGTTTTCTGTAGCACCAATAACTATGACCAAGAAGTCAAGGAGGTCAGAGAAGACAGTATTTCATTAATCGAGGTGAGTAAAGAGGTGTTCAAGTTTCAGTTCTCTGAACAAAAGTTGCGATTCTCTGAACAACATGAAAAAAGCCTGATTCTCATGGTAGTGGTCTGGAGACACATTAAAATTCAGAACCAATCTAGACGGCAAGGACAGGAAAAAGGAAAAGCTTGAGGCAATTTGCGGGCTACAAAAGCTGCAGTGACAAAAGGTTAGGGGTACTGGGACAGTCTACTAATCTGCCCATCAATGTACAGCTTCTATTTAATGCTCTGAATATCTTTTGTACTTTGATACTCAGCAATCCAGTATGGATTAGAAGTACTTTGTGGAGGAAAATTTGACCATGGTGGAGAGGGCAAAGCTGGGCCCTCAGCTGACATGGCCTTACTCTAACAGGCCACAGCTTTAGTCACTGACCTTAGTGACCACCTGGCAGCACTCTGAAGAGTCAGAACTCACAGCATTAAGAAAAATATGTAAAGTGGTTTAAACAAAAGCGTGTACTACGAAGGGTTTGACACATGCAGGTGCAGCAGGCTCTGCAAGGAGAAGTGAAGGCAGAAGCTCGGCTGGTTAGAGCCTGGTGCTAAAAATGCCAAGACTGTGGATTCAATCCCTCTATGGGCCGTTCACTTAAGAGCTGGACTTGATGGATCCCTTCCAACTCAGAATATTCTATGATTCTGTGACATTCTGGACTCTCTGAAAACACTGTCCAGAACTTAGAAGGCTTTCAAGAAATGAAAGAATCTCAAGGAGAGAATTCTTTTTCTACTACTACTACTACTCATATGTCAGCAATTCTCATGCTCTCTCTGTGTGACACAGATCTACTTATCTTGCACCTACCTGAACAGACCTGAATAGAAAGCAGTCACCATCAGTGTCCTTTTCCCTCCATTTCCCAGAGGAGAGTGCTTGCAGAGGTGAAGCTAGGGATGGTGCTTGAATGCTGCCAAAGCTCAGTTTTACTTTAGAAACAAAGAGGATCATCCGGGGCTGGGCCTAATGCGACTGAGAAAGAAAAAGGGACAAAGGACTGCAGAAAAAATACCTACAATTTTTCAATGTACTAACCTACACCCACTGCTACAAAAACACGTCTACCTCACAAAACAGGGGCATGAAGGAAAGACTTCAGGGGCTTAAGTTTAAGTGGCTGCTAAATGAAATGCAGATAGTATCACCGAAAGAAGGCAAAATGTGTTCTTGAACCTCCATTGACTTACTCTATTCCAAATTGTCTACAACAGGTGGCAGATCCTAGATGCAATGTATTTTGTACCTTGCAACAGCTGTGAAGAGGATACTGACTGAAATGTTAAAGAGATACTGCTTGTTGCAACTGTCTCACATGACCAAGAGTAGTTCCAGAATTCAAAATATTTCCTTGTTCTGAAGTTAAATTGGGCTACTGTGACATTCATTCTGCAATTTAATACTCAAAGGCTATGAGAGACAAACACATAGAAAGGAATGGGAGTAGAAACCTGCAACATTTTCCACATTTTGATAGATTTTTATACAGTATTAGTACAAGACCAGGTAAAGTGCTTTTTAATATCTCAGACTTCAGGGGCCAGTTCTTCAGCTAGCGCAAGGTGGTGTAGTTCTGTAGACTTCAGCTACGATTATTCACATCAGTCAATGGTTGCTGTACACACCCTTTGCATTCCCACGCTTATAGCTTCATCCAAACCAAATTAAAATGGCCAAATTAGAAATCTAGCTAAAACTTCTGTTAACTGACTTCCAAAGTAGAAGCCAAAACAGCTGAGTAACACTAGGCTAGACTATCTAAAACTACAGGGTTTTTTCCTTAAATAATCAGGGGGAAATCAAAAGGAGGAAGCAAGTGAATGAATGAATGATTGAATCAGTGAGCTTCATTTAGAGGCTTTCACAGAACCATCTCTTTTTGTGCAACTTGAACATAATATATGTACTTTCTCAGATTAAGACTGAAGGCTATCCACAGAAATGCACCAGTTCATTATCATCATCAGAAAACAAGGCAACATATATGACATCCTAGAGAAGATCATAAATACACATTACAGTAACTCCCTTTTTGTCTTTTTAAAGCTCTTCCAAATGCAAGGACCCAGAACCACAAGAGCTCAGGGATTTTGTGTTGTCCTTTTTTGTGTGCATGTGTGTGTTAAATAAACATTCTAAATCTGTTTTTCTTATTGGCAATGAAACTGTAAGAATCAATACATACATTCAAGAATATAAAGTTAATTTAAAATAGGGGATTATGTGTATATATAACAGTTTATCTGCCTTCTATATTATAAATAAGTCTGGGCAACCCTCCTAGTACCCATTAATGTTCAATATAACTGTTTGCAGAGATTAAACATCCTGCAACTTTATAAATTAAATACACTTATTACATTGTATATATATAAGATGCATGATACCATGGTCTGTGCATAAAAGATCAATGGATGCTTCTATATTAAATATAATTTTGAAGACAATTATAATTCATAATTTAATTTAATCCACCTTAAATTGGAAATGTTTATGCACTACCCAGAAATCAATCTCTTTAAAAAATGCGTGGATTCACATTTTGCTACAATAACTTATTTTCCTACTTCACCCTAATATTGAAATAAATGGATTTTAGAAAGCCTCATAGGCAAAAATAAATACACAGATATATCAAGATTTTTGTATCCATATCTTCCACCTGCATATACATTTACTATTTCTTCATTGATACAGCATTTTTATCCTTCAAAAATATACTTAACAACTTTTTCTCACCAAAAAAATGAGCAAAAGCGAAGGAAACCACTGAAATTCAGTCTTGTCAGCTGTAGTGCAGTGACAGTCAGAGAATCAGTGGTAAACAGTGGAAAGACTATGGGCTAAATTGTGGCCGCATGGTCTTCAGCAAACTCAACTCAAATAAGTTTGAAGCAGACTCTCTGAAATCATAGGAGCTGCCAGTAACATCTGTTGGCTCTGTCTCCATTTGATTTAAATAATGTGCTTGTTAGCACAGTTTCCCTGCAGCCTATGTTGTCCAGGCATCTTCAGACTTCCAGCAAACATTAACACACAAACGGCCAGGGGGACTCCTGATCTTCAGCTCACAGCCTGGTCTGCAGTGCACATGTGCCTGGCCCCCCTTAACAGCATTGCACTCTGCCATGGGACTGGTGCCTGTCCTTGGGCAGGGTCTGCTCTCCTCTCTGCACTCCAGAGGGAGGCCAGCACAGCAGCTCTGGCACCACTGGCTTGTTATGCTGCCATTAGAACCCAGACCTGACTTGTGGTCTGCTCACAAGCACCTTGCTCTGGTACCCTCTCCTGGGGAGAAGAGTCCATGTTCTCCCAGCCACCACAATGCACGTTCCCAAGGGCATGGCCCCCAGCATTGGGCTGGGAGAGAACAACAGCGAGGGCATTATCAGTCTGTAATAAAAGTGGAAACAGAATGGTGGTCATGGCAGACCAGGTTAAAGATTATTTGTTTTGATCCTATGTCCTTCTACTCTATATCCAATATGGTGCAGTTAATAAGCCACTTGAAGAATCTTGATGTGCAAAAGGCCTTCAAGTACCAGTACTTTCCCTTTTCCAAACAATCAAACTCCTCATGGATAAGGTCCCCTCCTCTCTGCAGCAAAACAGGACCAATTTCAAAATCTGTGAAACACCACTTCAAAGAGACCTTTAAAGTAGCCTTGCTGATTTATTGGTTGGACTCAGATCTCAAAGTTCCTCCATTTAGTAAGCTTTTCTTCAAAGTATTTGTGCTGCATTTACTGAATTATTTCATTTATGTGTTTAGATGAACTATTAAAAGACCAGAGAAAACATACTGAAGTTCCATTAAAATGACACGTCAGATTCAATCTTAATGTCTATGAAAAACCTCCAACATTTTATCAGTAGTGCACCATCAGTTTTGCACTTAGGCGACCGTTCAAAAAATCTTAACAGCATCCAGACATTCCACAAATCCCTCAAACCACACATGGGATCAGACCAAACAGACTCTTTCCTACAGATCAGCTCTCTCCATTTTGTAGCTTCCAAGACATGCAGCTTTCCCTGTGGACAAGGCTGCCCTCTCCACCCTGCTGCTTGCAACAAGAGCTTCACCATAGCAGGCTGCTTTGGGAAGCACTCTGCAGAGGTGCTGTGGTCACCACAGCTGGGTCACCAGAACATTTGACCTGACCCAAATTAAGGGCCCCATCCTGGTGTGTGATCCTTTCACACATTCCCTGTATATACATTACTGAAAAATGAGTAATACAGAGTTCTTCTTGTACCAGCAATAAGAATTCTCAGGGGGATTGAGAATTCTTGAGCTCACAGATCTTTTTCCAGTATAATTTACTGAAGGCTGAAAGCTGTCTACCCTAGAAGGTGACTGTGCTTAGCATCTTGAACCTTCAGAACCTCCAGCCATAAAATGAGAATAAAGCTATTTCCCTAATTCATGGGAATGTGAAAATCAAAACTGCAAGGCATCCAACTTACAAGGTGACAGGGATAATAAACATTCTATACAGGGCTGTGTGAAAAAATAATTTTGACAAATAAAATACTTTGGTTTAGCACTCCCTGGCTACTCACAAACATTCACTGAAAAAGTGTAAAATGCAAGGCCAAGAACCCCAAAGTTTTAACAGGCCTAATTGTATTTACTTCAGGCTTTTACTCCCCTAGCTGGGCAGCCCATTTAGGTTGCTGGTTGATCCTACATACATTAAAACATACTCTACAGGACAGTAAGTGGAATTTCAGATTAGAGTATCAGCTTCTGAATTCTCTATTGTTAAGTGGGTTTAAAAGTGAACTTTATTGTTAGGTGGTTTTAAGGTGGGTTTTTCTGTGTCTAATTTCTGAACTATTATGCACATGTACATTCTTCTAAAACTGACAGGTAACTTAGTTCACTTGTGAAACTGAAATGTAACCTTTAATTTTACAGCCTATGCTTTAGAAAATTATGCCTTTGAGTGGCTGAGACTTTTGGAAGGTGGGAGTGGTACACTAACCACATAAGAAGTGGAATGCCACAAGAGAATTCTTTGTGCTGTGAATAATGAGTCAGGAGTACAGTTATGAAAAGCACATAACTCACTCTTTCATCAACATGCAGACTCTTTCCTAAAGCTATTCTCATCTTCTGCAGCCACTGGTAAAATGCATAGACAGAAACGCAGATCCAGTATAAACAAATGAAATGTAAATGTCAGTGTGGTTGTAGCTACCTCCCCTAGAGCTGATTTTGCCACAGGATTAGGCTAAATGTAAATAAGAGGGAAAGTATAGCACTTTGAATGAAGCATATCAATTTAAATGAAATGAGGCCACTTATTTTATCTCACAAATCATGATTCAAATAAGATTATCTGGATTTCTGGGAAACAAGCCCTGAAGAGCAATGAGTATTTGCCTTTTGTGATACTTGAAAATCTTTGGACTAATTCACAGCCCATGATTTGCAGCCCAGCTCAACAACAGTCCGCTGCTGAGCTCTTGTGGCCTGTCCCTTTGGTGTCTGGGTTACCTTGCTAAACAGAGCATCCCCAGGAGCAGATCTCCCTGGGAGCACAGGCAAGTAGATACAGGATGACTGCCAGCCTCCTACGCACTAGGGATACTTAATCCAGTCTCTGTAAGCATGTACACAGACACTCTCCCCCTCCCCAGACACCACACCCTGCAACAGCTGAAGGAACAGGCCTTAACTCTGCTGTAACTTGTCCAGCAGGTTTGGTTTTGTAGCCTCCATTTGACTTAAACAAGGTTTAGTTCTGATTAAACCTGTCACAGCTGGTTTGCTTTCCTAAACAAGACAAAAAATTTATTGAAGCACCTCATTGGTGTTTTCTAAGACTTCAAAGACAACCTTGAACAAGCAGGACAAGTTTACACAGCTGTAAGTATAATTGCATTAATATAATCTTTCCATCTCCAGGAATAAAATACACAAGAACCATTATTTATAGTATGTGGTGGTGCAAGATGTTTTTAAATCACAGAAAACTTTGTACTTAATAGCCTGTTTTCCCTGAAATTAGCATAAGTACTCTTTTCCTTCAAAAATCTGGGCTAAGTAAGAGCCCGTACAAATCTTCTTTTAGATTTGGGTCTCAGCTCTTTAGGAATTTTTATTTGTGATTCTTGAAATATCTTTCAGCCTGATCCTTTTTCCTAGAATCTTTTCTGGGAAATATACACATAAAGAGTTTTCCAAATAGACTGTTTTAATTCTATTGTTATATACTGAACACAATACTGTCCAAAATACAGGTTTTTTGGGGAGGTGTGTTACAGATGGGCATTCTGGGCCATGGGCTGGTCTAGCTTGCTTTGACCCACTGGTGACAGACCAGGCACACCTCAGCCCCTTTCACAGGCTGACAGTGCAAAGATGGCCTTTGGACAGAGGATTCTGCAGCATCAGATTAGAAATAATCTCAAGTCTTATTTAAAGTAATTGTTTTATATAGGATATTATAAATAGTAATAACATTTATATTTAAAGAGCTAAGGTTCCAAATGACAAGATATCCATCTGATCAGTATATACTTTGTAACTCCACAGCAGTACAAGGGATGCTCTCTGAGCACATGTAAGCCATGATTAGAGCTTCACATTGCAATATTCATATTGAAGCCTATGACAGTTATCACACAACACACTGCCAGGACCTGACAGCTCTGACACTGCTAATACGGAGCCATCAGCATCAACAGAACAATATCTTCTTGTTTGATACTGGTTTATGGCAAGAGTATGACAATTATACAAGGAGAAGCACACAATAAAAAGAAGGCTCAGTGCAAACACCAGAGTGAGACAGTGTTTGGCCAGACCCATGAGGCTGAAGGAACTGCTGGCACTGGGGGTGAGCCTGCAGTACCCACCTTTCTTCTCTCAGTGTGAGGCAGCACTGGACATGAATGAACGAACACAGACCCATCCGGCAGGCAATAATAAAATAAGGAGTGAGATCAAATCAAAGAAAGAAAGCAGACATTTTATCCCATTTCACTAAGCACTTGATTGTTAAAGCTGCTGTGATTGCCTTAGGCAAAGTTTGACCCACTGACTGTCCTGAAATCAAATACAGTGGTACATTTTTGAAAATACAACCTCTATCCACACATCTCAGACATTTTTCAGGGACATTTAGTTCAAGTAAACTGCCATGGAATAAGCACAATTACATTTTCTTCTCCTACATTACCCTGCAACTCAGTCACATTCTGGTTTAAACTTTTGACTCACTTAATTTTTATGCTGGTTGTTCATTTTATAATCCAGTTGTTATATGTTTCATTCTCTTTACTTATTTCCTTTTGCAATCGTCCTAGGATAGGGACTAATTATTTTAATAGCTCTCATTACATCATGTTGGTGCATTAGCTTTTCTTTTTTAAATGGAGTTACATTTATACAACATCTTTATTTTTTTTATTCTCACTAAACCACAAGCAAAGTGGCAGACTCCCCTATGAGTTAGAGAAATAAACAGTGCTTTTAGCAAACTTTTCAACAACAAATCAGAAGAATGGGAGTGAGCATGATCACAGGTTTGGAAAGACTCATGCCCGAGGAATTAAAAGGATAGAAAATACTGCAACATCAGTGCATCTAAGACCCTAAGCAGGCTTTAAAATTAATAAATGCTTGAAAACAGGACCACTCTAAAACTACTTTATCAAATATACAAGCTTGAGAAGGACATGTGGAAACACTTTATGATAACAGTAAATGTTAAAAGGCAAAGTAAAATAACCCTCAGATTTCTGGGACTGGAAAAGAACTGTCTATTGGATCCTGTTTTGTCTATCAGCAAGAGGCAAAAGCTAAGGACTTGCCCATTCATCTTTACTGCTCTAAAATTTCTGCTGGAAGGTCCTAGAAGATTGATATTCTGATAAGGCTTCCTTTTCTTCATTCTACCTGGATCTTATCTCTGCTATCAACAGGTTTAGAATCTTGTCCCTGGCAATTATGTCACTGGCTTCTGCCCTGTTATGACTGAAGAGGTTTTTTCTCTTGTGTTCATAAGCATCCACAGAATGAATGTCAGAAGGAATTGGGGAAAATTTTGCATTGGGAGGGAACCTCTGAAAGTGTCTAATCATGGGACAACTCTGCAAATAATTATACTAAACACAGAAGCCTGAAAAGGATGTGTGGAAACACCTTATGGTAACTGTAAATGTTAAAAAGCAAAATAAAATAACCCCTGTGTGTATGCACACACATCTTCATGTATAATCATCTAAATCCCTCCTCTCCAAAGTGAGCAATTTTGATGATCAAACAGGTTTTCTCTTACCCACATCTTTGCTGCTTGCAGCAAACTGATTATAATTAGGCCCTTATGCAAATGGCATGTGAAGCCTTGGGAGGAGAAGCGTCTTGGAAACGGGAAGGAAGTTTCTTGAGAAAATGTCAGGAGGTGAAGAGAGGGGTCCAGATTCTTGGACATAACAGATATTTGCACTGCTGGCAGAGCTTCCAGATCTCCTCTGTCATGTGGATCCATTTGTTTATGCCAGTGCCTGCATCTGTCACAGACACACACAGCTCTCATTCCGAGAAAAAAGGGTCACAGGTTCCCCTGTCAACCCCACCCCATATTTGCTCACCCCCTTCAAGGCAAACAAACCAACCCAACGCAGCCTCAAGGAGGAATGCAGATTGGTAGGGACCATGAAAGTCTCTGCTCAGCCCCCTGCTCAAAGCAGGGCTGCCTCAAAATGGCACAGGGCCTTTTCCCATGAAGTCTTGAGGGTCTCCAGAGAAGGATTTTCTGCAGCCTCAGTTGCAACAGCCTGACTCAGGGCTTATCTATTCTCTTTGGAAAACCTTTTTTCCCCAATTCCCAGACAACTCTGCCCTTGCTCCACCTTGTTGGCTCCTTTCCTTTTCCTCTATGCACCTCTGAGAAGAGTCTGTCTTCTCTGTGGCTCCTGGCAGGTATTTGAAGGGAAAAATTCCATTGCCCCTGCCTGCTCTTTCCCATGCTGCACCACCCTTGGGCCCTGCTCTGGATTTTCTCCAAGCTGTCAAGAGTGCTCTTGTTCCAGGAGGTCCCAAATCTGAACACATGGAGATGTTCCAGATGAAGCCTGACGAGCTACTGGGCCGAGGGCCACCATCCTTTCCCTGTGCTTGGCAGCCACGCTCGTGCTCAGGACGTGGTTGGATCCAGCAGGGCAAGGATCCCCTCCTGACCCTGCTCTCCCTCTCCTGCAGGGCTGCCCCTGGCCTGCAGCCCCAGCCTGTGCCCTGAGTGTCCTGGCACCAGCTCCCTCTAAGTCATGTCACCTGAGAAGCTCCTCAGGGCAGGTCCTTTTGTGCTGTTGATCAGGTTCTTGCTGCAGATGTGAAGCAATGGCAGGCCCAGAAGTGACTCATGCCAAGAATGCTAGGCATAGTGAGCCTGCAGCTAAAGTATGATAGTACTGCTGGAATTTTAAGCCTGATACTTGAGCCTTTCTTTTTTTTTTTTTGCCCATTTTGTAATTCTGTCATTTATATTTCCTAAATTTGACTACAGGGATACTACAAGAGGCAGTGCTGAAAGCCTTGCTAAAATAAATCCACTGTTCTTCCCTCATTAAAAGACAGTTTTTTTCAACAGAGAAGGCATTCATGTTGATCACCTTCAGTTTGTCCTTCAAAATCTGCATTTTTTCCTGCCCCCATGTTATCCTCCACATGCCCGGAAATAGTGTCTAGGTCAAAATTTTCAGAGGTTAGGGGATGTAAGAGTGTCCAACCTGTAATTTGCCTGATGTCTTCTTTTGAGATAGAATGCACCATTTCAATCTTTCCAGTCAACAGAAACCTCCCCAGATTGCCACCTCTCAAGATAAGAACTTCGCTTTACAATGTCATGTGCCAGCTTCATCAGCATCCTTAGATGCAATCTGTCTTATCTGATGGATTTTATACATCCAATGTACTTAACATCGTCCTTAACTTGGTCTTTCCTACCTTGGATAGAAGCTCTCTTCCCAAAAATCTCCATTGCTGGGTGCAATCTTGAGATCTGGGAGGCCTGTACACACTGAGCTGCTGTAAATACACACACACAGACTCTGCATACAGAGTACTCAATCAAATGACAACTAAATATATATAAACCTGCCTACCTGTCAGTGGTAGTATACTAGACAATTAAATATAGCAAGAGACTTAATTGAAATTGTTTACAGGACATGAGGGGACTTTGCCAGTACAGGGATACTGGCCTAAAGGAGCACTGTTCACCTGAGAACAGAAAGATATGCCTACAACCCATCTGACACCAAGTGATTTCACACTAAGCTACTAATAAATGTGACATGGTATTTCATAGGGGGCACTGCTAATAGTGAATGCTTGCAATGAACTTATTGTCCAGTCAGTGCATCTCACACTGAGGAAATCAAACCAGATTTGGGCACCTGCCAGTACAAATTTCAGCTTGGATTCTGTGCCTTTTTCTTGTTTTCCAAACTCTGTTACCCTGCATGTGTGCGGTGTTTGAAGCATGTTGACACTCTGTCTTGATGCAGCTGGCACCCCAGATCAATTCCATCAATTCCTGGATGCCCAACTTGAAAGCACTTGTGAGGAAAACCACACGGTTGGCTCTCAAGCCTGCTGGATTTTGGCTGGCCCAGCATAGCTTCTTCCCAGCAGAGTTCCTTTATTTTGTATCTCTGCTCTAAAAACCATGGACATTTGCTAATATCCTGTGTACTAATTTGATTTTCCAGTAGCTATCACAACATCAACACAATAATTAAAAACATCCTTTCCTAAGAAGCACTCTGTATTTTGAAAGCAGCCCTTTTTTCTTTTTTTTTTTTGGTTCCTACAGTGTTCAGTCCAATCTGCCTCCAACACTCAGCTTCTTTGTGATCGTCCCCTGCAGAGGTGGCCAGAGTAGCATTACTGCATGTTGGTGATTCTGACCAGCAACTGAAAACACTGTCTGCACTCAGACATTATCTGGCTTTTGTTCTAGTTCCTCACAAGCTAGTTTGGATTAAGGCACAGCCCGCTGCATATACAGAAAGATTAAAAGATTCCCAGTTTTTGTACATCTTAGCCAAAAAAGCAAACAACCACCACTCCCTGCAGGAGTGACGGCTCTATTGAAGATGTGGTTTCCAGCACCAATTCTGCAAACAAATTCTGGGGCAGTCAAATATCTCCTGCTAAAAGCAGTTGATGAGCTTAGGCTGCTGCTATCCCTTACAGGCAGCAGCTCTGACATGGGTGTGCAAAGTAAAGCCCTGCTTTCCCCTCCAAGGGGGACAGACTCCCATACTTCTGATGTGTAAAGATAATAATATCCTGCTCTATCTCAACACCAAGTATAGCACTGGCAACAGCCCTTCTGAAGCCCCTTCTCACTGTTTGTCTGCTCTCCAGAGAGCCCCTCTTTAGATGCCAAGGTACACTAAAGTCCAGTGCCTGAAGCTTCATGTCAGTTCACAGTATTAATGAAGCCATTAGGGATTTTCATTTTAGAGAATGCTTTATGATTTTGATACCTGATCAGCTTCTAATCAGGTAAATCTAATGTGGGGAAAAATTTAAAAAGATGTTCTCTCTCACTGCTCTCACTGTTCATTTTGTCTGCATGTGGTCATGCAGGGTAGTCTTATCTTTACTTAAATGCTAATAAAAAGAGACAGTTACACATTATGAATATCTCCTCATTCTTCACGCACAGCCAACATTTTTACATATTCATAGCCAACTTGAAGGCAAACATAAGGACCTGGCTACTAACATTTTTTATTAAGAGATGAATGAGCATCCTTCTGCCCTTAGTATTAAGTTTTGTCATGATTTAAAGGACACTGAGTTAAGATGAACCATTTGTCACTACTGTGTCACTACAGGAGAAAAACCTGCTCCTTACATTTAAATACCTAATGGCACTTTTCATTAATATTGAGTCCTTTGTATTCACTTCTCTCTGGTTCTGGCAGCAATTCCCTATGACCACTGCATAAAGTTTCATTATGATACTTATCCTTGAGAAGCACTTTCATTTGCCATAGAAATGACTGGAAAGATAACGCCGTTGTTCAGTAGTGGGTTCTTTTCTCCCATCCCCTTCCTACTCCTTTTATTTAATTTAAGGAAAACAATAAGAGAGACTTAACTCCACTTCTTTCCTTCTCTTTCAGATATGATGAAAATAAGATAAAAAACCTGTCAGGTCTGTCACTGAAATTTCAGTTTATTTATTATGGAATAACACTGTTTTTCAAGGGAGCATGCTATTCAGCTTTGCTTGTCATCATTATATACTAAGAGGGAGGGAGGATCACCTGATTTTGATCTATAATTTCTTTTGTGACAATAAATGTGAAAATTTCAGGACAACAATTTGTAAACAACCTACTGACTGGCTTATTTTTTCCCTATAAGAACCTCTGTGCACTACTGCCATTGCTGATCAGAGAATTTTGAGGAGAGACAATAAAGAATCCTGACAACCATTTGGACATCTCTTCTTTCCTCCCCTCACCCCACATCTCTTTTTGCCTTTTCCTGTTTAAAAAAAGGTCCTCTTTTCCTTGGCTGTATTTTACATTCTGCTTTTTGTTTTCCTATCTGCCCCTGATTCTTTGTCCCCCTCCCCCACAAGAGCTCAGGGGCCTTCCTCCCTCCCTCAGTGTGAATACCATTACCCTAGGGACATCAGGAAATTTTTCAGATGTAAACAAAAACATAAATCCCTTTGCTTGTCTTTTCCTACTTTATTCTCTTCTCTATTTCCCTACCCCCCACTTCATAAGTACTTTTGTATGTTTTGCCACCTGCAGAGATTGAGGGTGGAAGACATGAAATCAGAAGCAAACAAAACCTCTGCTTGCTTCAGCTTAGTCATTAATAGCACCATTAGCTTATTGAACTCCAGGATATATCATGTCACAGTTCATGATTCAGGGTCTCTCAATTGCTCTTGCATTGTTTATATCCTGAGTCAGAGACTTTCAGATAATTTAGGCTTAATCATTCTTCTGCAACAACAGTCTTACAGGTGCCATTTAATCAAATCTATCAGTTATGCTCTGAGACATCTTGAGGTTTCAGAGGAATCACAAGACACTGCCTTAGCATTTATTTACTCACAGGAGTAAAAATGTCCTTTGTGCTTCAGCTTAGTGGAAATGCTAAATGCCGAGGAAGCGGAGTGACTGCTATGTCAGTGTGGGAACAGGGAGCCCTACCAGAGAGCAGAAATATGGCAACAAGAAAAGAACCCTGACCTCAAACAGCAGCATGAACCAACCACTCTGAGTTAGTGCACACATTTTGTTTGGCTCTCTTCTGTGACCGGACCGATGCAGACAGAAAACCAAGTACTTATTAAAGCTGTAAACAACAGAAAAAAGATCCTTATTCCAATGTGTTGCTACAGCATCTGTCACCTGAATGCTTCTGAGAAGTGTTTTACAACATGAATGCATTTATTCTTATGCTCACCCTTGCTCTTTAATTGAAAACCTCAACAGCCTGAACTTGAGTTTGTGTGTGATCTACAAGTCTACCTATTGCCACTGCAGTCTTGCAAAGTTATCAAAGCAAAATACTGGGGAAATGATCCAAGAACCCTTGCTGCAGGGAAGAGCTGTGCCCTTAATTTCAGCTTTTGTTTTCAGAGAATTGAGAATAAAAGGGAAGGCTCCATTCCTTCAATACAAATAGGGTTTTTGAGGTTTTTGTGGTTTTGGGTTTTTTTAAACATGCAGTCTTACTGTTGTTTTGTTGTAGGAAACATTACATTTATGCACAGGTTGGCAAGGAAACCAGGCTCTAATGTGTTGTGGGCCAATTCAGACACACGGTCAACACAGATATACATGTATACTCTGCAGCCCAAAATAATAAAACTGGAGAAAATTTAATCTTCCATTGTTATTTATGAAAACAGTACTTAAGGATTTTTTTTCTACTTTTGATTGGATGGAGGAGTATCGCATATAACCTGGCTCCTGGCAAAACTAGGAAGTTTACTTAATTTAGATGAGAATTAATAATTTCCCAAATCTCATTCATATCACTCAAACACTTTTTTAAAAATTGCTCAAATCTAATTCCTCCACAGGATTGTCAACTGACAACCCAGCTGACAACTTTTAGAGAAGTATTATTAAGCAAACAACATCCTTTTTCATACTCTTCACATATTACAGCAGGATGAGAAGCTTGCTCCCAAGAAAAGAATTTCTCAAGCTTTGTAGAACAAAATGTTCTACTTCTAAATCACATGAAACCTACAGACAGCTAAGCAATTTAATTCTCAAGTATTTGCAAATTTCTCTAAAGCATAGAGTACTATTAGTCTTTGGATTATGGACAGGGAAACCAACACAAAAATAATTAAGCTTCCCAATGTTCTCACAGCAAAACAAAGAACAGAACTAATAAAAGTAACAGCTACGTATCTGGAGCCTAAAAACACTCTCTGCTAAAGGGTCTCCGTGCTCCTGATTCATGGTGTTAGTAAGCACATGAAATAGTTTATGCAGTGCGTTACTCCTGAGAGACAAGTCCCTTTTCACTTTTTAGAGAATCTCATAGGTGACTGTTTCCTGCTCCACACTCTTGCCTGGTTCTTGGGAGCTTCTCAGCAGCTGTCTGCCCTGGGACCTTCCTTATCACTCTTTGAATTACAACAGTCATCTGATTTGCTTTCAAACCTTGTATGATATGAAAATATATCTGTATCATCCACTTCCTCCTTTAATCCTGCCCTAAGCCTCAGGTCTGTTTATCAACCACAGCATCCTGAGGTACCAGACTACATTGAGTGTTCTTTTCCACAGTCCATCAAGGATATGAATTGACAAATCCTCCCAAATATAAAGAACTAAAAGCATGCTGATGGCACAACTCTGTTCTCCAATGTTTGCTGCTTTTCAGCTAGACCATATTTGCCTGGAGTCTGTTAGGTTGTAGCTGCTGTTCAAAAGCTGCTGCATTTTCTTTGTGTTCTCATACAGTCCCACCTTGCCAATGGACTCGGTCAAGACAGTTGTCCACAATAGTAGCCAGGAGAGATTAAACAGATGAGAATGCTACCTTTAAGCAGAATTTCTTCAGGCTGAATCTCTGATCCTTTAAAAAGCAGAACAAACTGCTAGGGAGGGTGTCTGCTTCATGTACTCTCTAGGTGCCATTGTCCTGCTGCTGTGCATTAAAAGATGTTCTTGGTTTCCCGTTCTTTGTGTCCTGGAGTGAATGAAAGCAAGCCAGCAGTGCTTTATATCACCCCTAATCTAATTGGCCTTATCCTCTCTTTCACTTGCAGGTAGCTGACTATCACACACTAAGATGTTCCTAAAATGCGCACCTCAACATTTTCCTGGCATATTTCACTGTTTTTTTTTTTTTTTTTTCAAAGCTGTTTCCCTCTTCAGTAACAGAACTAAGAGAGCAGAACTTCCCAAACAGTAATATGAGTACCCAGAGGACCTCACAGGTGTTTTCCTAAACAGGGTTTGCCACATTTGCTTTGACTATGTTTTGCTGTTTGAAAAATAATTTGCTCACCATTATCTGAAGTGATGGAATGAAGTGGTTTTGAAGCAATTGGTCTGGGTGGGAAATAAAAAATACTATTTAAGAAACACACAAGGCACTACTTGTTTACACATCTGTTCAGAAACAAGCTTTCACTTGCTCATTCACACCACCAACCTTGACCCATTGCTTAGCAGTGCAGTTGAGCATAAGTAATTCAGCTACCTGACCAGCATGTTACTCACCATGAAAACATTCATGACAGTGCCTGCCACTTCTGTTGGCCACTAGGAAGTAACCAGCACTCGCAATTTCTATCTTAACTGTGGTGCAGGTGGTGCCTTAAATTTCTATTAATTTATTAGGATTTCAAGCAATGCTGAAAGCCTCATAACCTCCAGTTGTGTATGTATCTATTTAGTGATGGTTTATGGCAAGAATATATATATGTGTGTGTATATAAATACTCTTTGATTATTTAATGCTTTCAGTTAATAAAATGCACATTTTTTCTAAGATTCTATATTCTTGGAAACCTGTAATCTAGCTTTAGAAAATGTAATAGTTTGAAATATTGGGTTCATAAGTTCATTTGTCACAATGCCAGAAACAACGTGGCCCATTAACATCATGCCCATACACATCAAAGACACTGTCAAAGACTAGAATGACTTGAGTGAGATGCTGAAACATTGCAAACAAAGTGAGAGTATGCTGTGCTCTGACTACCATTACAGAAATAAAACACTTCTTTCAGAAGGCAATGGCACTAACAGTAAAGAGGCTGTGGACGGCATATCTGAGAAAACTTTAGGAATAACAGGGATAGTAAAGTAAGGAATAAGTTGCTTAAACTGTTCCCAAATGCCTACAACTATCATGCTACTTCCACAGGCAAATTCTTTTCAAGAATACTCAGATAAAGCTGAACCTGTTATGGAGAAGAGATAAAAAAATCCAACCATCTCCAGCCTTTTCTGGGATAAGTTCCAGTGTAAGCAACAGCAGCTCCTTGCCAGTTAACTCTGCCTGCCTTATGACTCCTTGTTCCCTGCTCCACCAGTCTGCACTATGTGTACCTTCTTTTGGTATTCATGCATCCCCAGTGTCATGCCCAAACTGCAGGCCGTGTCTCTCTGTGTCCTTCTGAAGGTACCTGCTCCCAGCAGTGCCTTAAAACTGGGATAGGACTATGGGGGGGGCAAAAAAAGTTAGCATTGATGCTGAGGTCTCCTACCTTTGAGGTATGGAGGAGATACGCTGCCACTTCAACTTGGTTTTCTTTCAGACTGTGTCCCTTTGTGACCTCCTGGTAGCACTGCCTTGCTCTGACAGTAGAGTCATGGATATTACCCCAAGCTAAAGTGGGAGGAATAACCTTTTACTTTGCCCTGTTGCATATCTTGGCTTTAGTTGGTGTTCCTCAGCAGGAAGAACTGATGGGCTATCTCTTAATATCCCATTCAGCCATATTTCCATTATTCTCTTCTTCTGTGATTTACTAACAATAAGTTAGATTAATAAAAAAAGAGACCAAATGGAAGGAAAAATCCCTAAAATAATTGTGTGGAGGAATTAAAAAGAGGAAAAGGAAGAAAATCATTATTATAAAGAAACACAGCGGCCCAAACATTTAAACATGCCTGTTGAAAATTTGCCTGGAATCCTGAATTTTTAAAGTACTGAGTACTTTTCATCTGCCAGTAACTGTTACCTTGGTACTTGCAAGTCCTGTCATTGAATTAACTGCTCTGAAAAACAAGACCTATTTCTTCTTTCCAGTGCCTGAAGTGACTGATGTGGATGCAGGTGTCTAAATTTAGGCACACAGACTTGAAAAATACAAGTGATTAGTTCCAGGGTTAGTTCCCAGATAGATTTACTATAGCTAGACAAAAATCCACAATCCATCTGCTTCACATTTTACTAGAAAAGTAGACAGTTAAGAAAAAGCTGGTTTAGTGAACTACTGGAGAGTCTTCACCCTGCAAAACCACCAGACCCTTGAACACCTCCCTGGTAACAGATATCTTGGCTTAAATAACATAGTACTACTCTGGTCTTCAATAGTAATATGAGGCATTTTTTATCCTTTTAATATCACATATCTACTCTCACCTGTGTATGAGAACCTGGGCAGAATTAGAAAGAGCTCTGACCACTGGATTCCCATTAAACAAAACTGTGGCTCCAGCCCCCTGTCTTTGAACCTTGCTTTCAACTATGTTCATAACATAGTTCACCTTGCTTTGAACTATGCACCAGACCTGTGCTACTGGCAAACTCTCCCCTAAAAACCTTGTTTCAGCCTTAGATTTAAGAGGTTCTTTTATGCTCTCTAGTTGTAAGGATCTGAGACATGCAGACCTTCTCCCTTCTAGAAACAGGCTTCAAGTGCTTTTAGATGCAGATTAACTTGGCAATGTTAACAAGTGTGGTGCATCTTGCATACTGCTATATTAATATAGCACTGCTGTGCTATATTAATTACCAATAACAATTTACAGCCCTTCAATAGGGAAAACTCTGACAGATCAAGCAACCCTGAAGCATTTGAGTGTGAAACCAACTGAACCTCTCCATGACAGCAAGATTATCTAGGGACCTGTCTGATTTATGAAAAAGTTACCTGTTAGAAATAGAATCCCACCTTTTTATTCAGATATAACTTTACTCTGTACTGCAGGGTGTCTGGCTTGTGTGCTCAGGAAATGAAAGAAGCCCTGGTGCATTTGCCTGTGCTCCACAGGAGAATATTCTGACTGAAGAATCTCCTCTTGTGGAGCTTCTGTCACTGACTCACTGATTCCAAAGTGCAATGGGAAACTCTGGATGGGGTCAAATGCCAAGTAGGAAAGCTTAGCAGCCTATTTTATGGTGCTATTTTTTCAGGAAAAAAACCAAAACAATAAGGGACATGAAGAGAAAGCAGCAATGACATAGGGAAGAAGCACGTTGAACTCTCTCGACTTTGAAGACAACATTTTTTAACCCTCTTGAGGGAATGCCTACTTTTTCCATCCCATTTAATAAAACTGATCACAGAGAACTAATTTCTGCTAGGTAAATAGCAACTGGTACATCAATTTCCTGCCAGCAGCTGCAGTTTCAACAGTTTCAGTCTTTCATTCAAATGTGTGAATGCTTTGTTTAAATTGCACATTTCTCATTTAGTGTACCTTGAAAATACATGCTGTCACTCATTCAATCTCTGAGAAGAGTTTGGCTGTGCTGTGGCTTGCATAAAGCAGCACTGGAGAGAATCACTCAAGCGGGTAAGAGGAGACATTAGAACACACACAGGTAGAGCTTCTTGGGAAAATTTAAAAAAAGCTTCTGCCTACAATTCTGGGGAGCAAATGAAGCAGAAGTTCTAAATCAGCTCACCAAATCCATCTGATTTCTCTCAAGGGTTAAAGGCCAACAACTCATGTTAAAAATAGATTATTGCATGGACTCAAGGGTCTTGAAAAGATAAAAGGTGTCTCTTAAAAAAAGTCCAAGCTGAAAGTCTTAAATGTAGCAATGAATTAGTAAAAATCTTCAGAAAATTATACCTTGCTGATCAGTTCCTGTAACTAACCTTTCTTTTTGTCCCCAACTGCTCGATTCTACTGACAGGAAGAAACTAGGATGCCATTTACTTAACCTAGCTAATATTTCTCATTTGTAATTCCCAGAATATCAGTTCTCCTCCCCTCCAGCCTGGGAACCATGTGATTTTGTGTGTTCATACCACGGGCTGCTCTGGGGATTCCAGACCTTCTCATGTACTATGCTGACATTTTGCAGTCAGCCTTTTTTTGGAGCCCAAGAACAACTTACAAGAGGGAATATCTCTTGGATAAAACTAGGGCTTTTCAAAAACTCCCAAATGAGGATTTTTATGGGTTTGTTGTTTTTTCCCCCACTAGGTAATACCTGCTCACGGATATTTCATCTTTTTACAGTAGTAGTAGTCCAATTGGAAAAACTATGCAGATTATGCTGCAAACCATTCTGTTTTCAAAACAGTTGCTCAATATAAAATAAAATTTAAAATTTAATTTACATCTGAGTTAAAAAATGCCTGGTTTCTCTATAATAACACTGTTTTAGGAAGGCATTTCACAGACTTTCTCCCCGAAGTCACAATTCTTATTTTTGCTTTGAGACAGGACAGACTTTAAAGACATGATACTTCTTACAAAATGAAAAATCCAGTTTCTGCACTTTCAGAATGAATCTAGTTATTAAAAATATGTGGTGTTTGCCTGCTCTTTTTCTCCTTTGATGTGTACTGTCAACATGTGTATCCACATTATGGCTGCAACACAATGCAAATCCTGGAAGCCAGGGACTTTGTTAACCTACCAGTATTGATAGCTTATCTGAAGTCATGGTTCATTAAGCATGGAGTTTGTGATCCTATGAAAGGGAGTAGCAGTTAAAAAGCGAGCATATAATTAGACACATCACCATGACAAAACCCTTCAGTACACATCCTTTTCCTTTTTTTCTTTCTAACATGTTAACTAATATCTAAGTGTTTTTCTAACATGTAGATTTACACTGTGTCTGATTTCAAGCAACACCCCAGCATTTACCTACCAGATGGCAGAGTTCCTGGGAAGAAATAAGACTGAAGATCTGATAATCTGACCTCCCAGAAGCAGCATCACTTCATGTTTCAGCAAGAGCACTGCACGCAATGCAAGTGTGAGTAGAGCTCGCATGGCAGCTATGGGTGCACTCTGCAAGGATGCCATCAGTGATGTTTCAGTTCCAGATGAGTAAGGAGGATGCTCCTTCCCAGCTACCTCACGATGTCTTTTCACACAATTGGTCATCCAGGGAGAAACCCTCCATATTGGAGCAGATGGTTCCTTAATCAGTTGGAAACAAACTCAAAAATACAAGTCTTCCTAAAGCATCTCTCACTGCTAGTATGAACCAATATAGACAATGTAAATCTCATGCTTTGAGCATGCAAAGCAGTCATGGATGGAGATGTGCAGCTCAGAAAATAACTGAAAACACAGCCAAATCAGTAGTTTTGCTTAGGAGAAATTACATTTAGTAAGAAATCAGAATTATTTCTGGGTCTGATTTTGTCCTTACAAGAGATTTAAGAGAATGTATGATTAGCTCAATCGTATATTCTCTTAAATTAAGAGAATTCTCTCAATTAAGTTCACTTTCCCTGCAAATGCCTATCTAGAAAGAGGTTTTTACAGGCCAACAGAAAAGGAAAATGTTTCTACAGATCCAAAGGTTCTTCCCAATAACAACATTAATGCCATGTTCACTGCTAGTTCAGAAGCATATGAGATGAGGGGACATGGAAAGTTAAACATTCAAAATTCTGCCACTAGTAGGTAGAAATAAATTCCTTTTAATGTATTTGGGGATGCTGGACAAAAGTAGCTGCCAAGTAGTTACTAAACTTCTACAGACACATAATTTTCACAAATTTAAGTAGTGATTCAGAATTACCATGGATTGAAAGTACCATTCTGTAAAGATCAATTGCTTAGCCCCATTGCTTAGTCTTTCCAGTCATTTGTTAACTGCTGCTAACAATTCACTAAACCTTAAAAAACCCTAACATATTCTAACATGAGAGTCAACAAACATCTACACAGAGAAACTAAAAACCCACAGGGCCAATCTAAAAAGGGAAAATGTTTTCTACAGATTCAAAGATTCTTTCCACTAACATTAATGTCAAGTTCAATACCATTGCTAAGACGCACATACTCTCTGTCCTCTGTGGGGAATTTCATTTGTGCACGTCAATAGGAAGAACCTTAGGAAAAAGTTTTAAGGAAAAATGTTTAGGAAAAATGTTTTTTTTTTTCTTAATTAAAGATGTTTGCTACTTCTGCAATGGGAGATGGGTGCTGCAGTGCCCTGTTACTCTTGGACAGCGGCATTAAACTCACTGGAAAGAAATCCTGGAATGACTGCAACAATTTTGCTCATTAGAAGAGGAACAGCTTCCATCACAAGAAATACATATTGGTAGTCAACTGGAAAAGCAGAAAGAAGATACTAATGCTTACCAAACTCACACTGGCAGGTTTTTTTCCAGTCAGGCTATACTAGCAGGTGTTGCAGAACACAGCAAAGAATTTATCTTCAATAAAATTTGTTTCAACAAAGTTAATTTGGTGTACAAGTACCCTAGCAACCTCAACAATCAACTGAGAAATCAGATTAATCTTTTTAATGATCAAAATTAAAAACCATGAAAAACTTACTTTTCTCATAATATTTTTCATTTGTATGGAACAAAGAACTGCTGAATGTGCAGATGTGTGAAGAAGGGAAAGGATTTTAATTTTCCAAAATTCCTAGCTGAGAAGTATTAACATGGTGTTACAAAAGCATGTCATGATCTCTAAAAGACTGGACTGAACCTCTCTGAAGAGAAGAAAAAATGTGGATATGAGTCTGACAACAAATTTTGGCAGCTGTCACAAGCCTAGGTAAAGCCCTCATATTGCCTTCATAGCTGACATTGCTAAATACATCTTGCTGCATGTAACATAACCAAATCATAAAACAAAAAGGTTTATTGTCAACAAAGCATTTTTTTGTCTAAAATGACATGCCATCATTAGCATCCATGCTGCTGGCTTTGAATGATGTGTTACCTACTGTTCTAGCTACTGAGCAGAGAGAAAAATGGGAGAGAAAAGGTTCCCTACAGTTCTGAATTGATCCTATAGTCTGCCCTGGCACACAGAAGGCAACCCTTTTCAGACATGAAAATTGATCAGGCCTTTCAGTCTTTAGTTTCAACCATCAGATGACTTCCACTTTGTCTGGAAGTCCCTTGGGCTGATTTAGAGGCTGAGGTGCTCATGTCTGCTGGAGATGGTTCCATTAGTAAGTGTCTCTTCAATATTAAGAATGACTCCTTCCAGATCAAGCTGTGTGTCTTGCCAGAGAGTGCTGTTGGCAGCAGCAAAGGACTGATTCAAAACCTAGGGGCCCTTAATAAAGTTTAAAAATAAAACTAAATACATACCTAAAATCCAAGAGGAAAAAACTCATCCCTTCTGGGCACTTAAATAAATGATTCTCTCATGCTACAACACCAAGTTGGAGTGTCAAACTAAACTGATTGCTACAGGCCTTTTATTCTCAAACACAGCACTACTTAGGATAAAAGAAATGGAAAACTCAGAGTATACATAAAAGTAAAGCCAACCCATTTTCTTACAGTTCTTAGAATCATGGTGTTTTGATTTATTTTTCCACCTAACTTTCTACTAAATCACTTAGTGGAAAAATACAATTTTCTATATCTCCTTTCTTTCTTTATGGCACACCCAGTCATGGCTTGCTGTCATCAGTAAAAAATTCCACTGGCCAGTGGTACTGAACAGCAGCTTTACTTGATAGGGGAAATAAGTACCTGTCTTCTGCAAAAGAGTCTCATTCTAGCTTCAAGCCATAAAATAACATGCATTTCTGAACTCTTTCCTCCAAACATAACATTGCCTTTCATATCATCCAGTCATGTGGTTGTCAAGCACAGAAGTCCTTTTCACTCTTTTGTCTTCCCCTACTGTTCACAAAAAGCCAAATATCTTTGCAATGAAAGATCTCACATTTGGCTGTATCCTGAGAGAGCTCTGTAATCTCTCACCAGCATCCTGGATTCAGGATGTCAGCTCTCACTGAACCATGAAGGCAGCTGAACAGCAAACTAGATTCTTCAAAATACTGTTTGCATATAAGCCCCCCCCCCAAAAAAAAAAATCAATGGTCTGCTATTCCTCAACAAGATATTTCTCTCTTAGGATGCAATAAGTACTGTCCTGTTCCTTTCTATCTGTAGAAAAAGTTTTATCTACAGTTCAGGCACAATAGATAGAGAAAGTAAGGCAAACTAGTATTTTTTTCCCAATTACCAAATCAAATTATCTTCTTTCTTTACTGGTTATGGTAGAGAAAACTACTTCTGATTCTGAACCCAGAGAATACAACCAATTGCACAGTGCAAGGAAGACTAGGTAAGAAAGGGCCTCTGTTCCCAAGAGACAATTTTTTTAGCCCTATTTATAAAACAATGAGGTTATAAATAAACTAGCAAGAAAAAAACCAGGAATTTTAATTATATTTGAATAAATATTCGGCTTCTCCTTTGGCAAAAGGTCTCTCAAGGAAAAAAAGAACATTCATAGATACAAAGCAGTAGCTTGTGCAGTGGGTTACATTCTGAGTTTCTTAGTTTTCAGGCCTCTCTGAAAGATTGCTTCCTCTTTGCCAGCCAGGCCTTTGATATGCTTATCATGCATTTAAAGCTATTTATGGATGGATATATAATCCTGTCTAAACCGATTAGAAAAAATTAAATCAATCCACCAGCATCTACTATATTAAATCATGTAGTCATTAGGAAACATTTCTGGAACACCAAACCCACCCATTAACAATCTTAGTTGGGGGAAAAAAGGCTGGGGTAGAATCCCAGACAAGTTGTCTTTCTCTCATTTCTGTGAGAGAATTTAACAAGCAACTGTTTTCCAGCCGTTGACCGTGAAATGGATCATGTTTTATTTATTCTGCACAAATGGCAAATCACAGCAAAGTGTAGCCTTGGGATTAATCAGTGGGCTTTTATCACTGGGGCACTGGTTGGACTTTGGTTCCTCTCAGAGTGCCTACAAATCACTCTGATTAGATGCCTGTCTGAAACATACATCATTTGACTTTGCTAGCTTCAGGCATAATAACTGGAAGACTGTATAAAGGAGATGAGCTTCTACAGGGTGGGTCACTAAGGCTTGATATAAAGGGTGAAAATTAGTGTGTCTGAGAGAAGGCTAATGAATAACAGCCAGCAATGCTGTGAAAGTCTAATATAGAGGAAAAAAAAGTTACAGAGCCTTGAAACATTTAACTGTCCCATTTCCTGGAAAAAAGGCCTGGCACATTTACAGCTGAGTGCTGGTGGTAGCGCTGGGGGTCTCACAAATTGCAGCTTTCCCATCTCCACTCAGCAGAAGAAAAAGAACTACTATGGAGATGAATCAAAATTCAACACAAACATTACTGGAAAATTGATATTGGTTAAGATAATTTCTAATTTATGTAATGATACCAGCTCACTTCTGTATGGCAGGGAGGAGCACCTGGCCTAATGACCTGGGGACATTCAAGCTTGCAGCTTCAGTCATATGTCAGTGACTTGGTCTTTCTGGGAATGTAGGCAGAAGAGGACCTTAACACGTACCAGACCTGAAAAGAATATGTGCATTTTCTGCTCCCATTAAAATATGCCCAAATTTGACCCAATTCAAACACATGAAACATCCTCTTTCAGAGATGCTGAAGTTCCACTACAGAATTTAAGTTTTTTTACATTCCATTTACATTGTACATCTCTCTCTCCACTGAGATAACATGGGAGGTTCAAATCTCAGTTGCTTAATTTTCCAGTTCCCAAATCCAGAAGCATCTCTACATTACCTGCAGAATAGATATCCCTGCTGGGGTTCTGTGCAGCTCTCCATGATGACTCTTCACACAGAGTAATGATTTACTGCTGCTACTGTCAGCAAAAGCAATACTAGTTGCAATCTGATAGTAACTGCATCAACACAAAACAACAAAGGCTGTAAATCTAGCCCTGAAGCTTTGGATTCAAACCCTACATAGCAGGCCATGCATCAAAATGGTTTATTGAAATAGTATGTACTTAATTATCTGAAATGTACTTCATTTGATTGCTACATGATACACAAATTTGCAGAGTCCATTTCTGGCATTTGGGTTTCCTGACTTGGCTGTATATGTTTTTCCTGCTTACACATACAGATCCAACACTGTCTATGAATTTAAAAAAAATACCTTGGGCTCAATCTGGATATAAGGTATATATTAATGTAAACCATTTTCATTTGGAAAAGTAACTATTGCAGCAATATTACTTATTACCTCCTGCGTGAACATGACAGAAGTGCTTTCTGTTCCCTTTGCATATTACTCATTTGATTCCTTTAGCCTCTTGTCAATACCCAGATTCACAGCAGCTGCTTCTGTTCACTGAGCAGAAAGGAAAAGTATTTTTCTTTGAGGATGATGTGAACACTGTTTAATGAATCATTCAACAAGTACTTCTGCAGCTCAGTCATCCTACAGGCCATATTAGACTCAGGACCCTTGAATCTATAGCCAAAATAAGCCTTAGTATAGAATGTCTTCTGTAGTTAAGATAAGCAGTAGCTTGCAAAGTATTAAGGGAAAATCCTGTACTCTGATCTGAGGTATATTATAATAGGATCTACTTAATATTCAATAGAGCGCTTTCAACACACTTTCATTTTAAATACAATTAATGCATTGCAATCTCATATTTATCTCTCTGGAGAGCCTAAGAATATTTTCTCCATTGTACTGTAAATGGAAAAGAATCCTTCGGTGTCCTGACACATTCCTTTGGAGATTTTCAGTGCTTTAAATCAAAGCACCAAAACAAGAGTTTATTGTAGCAACCCAGAGGGAAGCATCATCTCCAATATCCTGATTCTCTGCAGCTGCTCATTCAGCATGGATGCAATCTGGCTATTAACACTAACAAATGTGGATTTCCTTTGGAAGAAAGACTACCTATATGTCCACTCTGCATATTCTTTGCATGTAAGAGGTATCCATAAAAATTTAGGAGAATTTATATCCACATGCACACCTACTCATATATTCTCAAATTTTATATGTATGAAGTTTTCATTACAGGGAAAAAAAGTATGAAAGGTGAAAAAAGGCCATCAAGTTGAAGAGTCAAGGGTTCAGAACAGGCAATAACAGAAGTCTTAATTCAATTCCCCTGTACATAGAGGTTATGATATTGTTATCAATTATTTGTATAGAATTTTTAAATTGGACTCCTGTCTCATTTGCACTCGGGATAGATAGAGTTCAGGGAGTGAGTTGTTATAACCCTTTGGTCACTTTTACCCTAATTTTGGCCCTTGGCCTTATTACTTACCCAACAGTCTTTCCAATGCTGGCTATAGAGTAGCTAATTTTCTCTTGGTTTTTCCTACAGTATTCTCCCCTAAACACCTCAGCTAGTCCAGTCAATTTTGTTACTGTCTCCATTTTTCAGACAAAGCAACCAAGGTACAGCAGCAGAAGCGAAAACCGCAAGAATTTATATCCTAAATTGATAACATAAACTTTTATTTGTCTGCTTATATAGCCTTTTAAAAAAACTTTGTATTTCAAAGCAAAACTCCAGTAGACATCAGCTGTGGTTGTGAGAGCTCAGCACTTTTAGAGCACTGAGTTAGGTTTGTAGAAAGTAAGATCTATAATAAGTGACAACTTATAAAAATTTAAGAAACTTCCTCAAATTATTTTGTGGCAGATGCAGGAAAAAACTACAAGGGAGAAGAATGCCATTTATTTGCTTTTTCCATGACATCATTCTCCTAATAAACCCTTCATTCTTTCACCACACACCTTATTTTGCAACAGTGAATGATAACATTTTTATTCTATGTATTTAATGAGGCTAGAGCCTTTTGGAGGAAAAAAACATGTAATAAAATAGTGCATTATGGTGTTTATGCACATGAATATCAATTTAAGATTGCAGAGAATACCAACTGCAGTATTTCTTAACTTTTGGCTTCCTAAGTTTTACAACATTACCATTGGTTTAATGTATGAAATCACAGTAAAAGTGCCTAGGCTATTAATATACATTTCTTTATACAGAACAATACTTAATAGTGAGAGCTCTAGATATAGTTTAGTACAAGCTTCTGCTGCTTGAATTTTAATGATGGTAGCAGGCCATTATTTCTCAGGAGACCAAGTTGTAAGTGTGTTTAGAAGACCTTTAAAGTAGATTTCATAACCATTTACTAGTACTAGAGGATGCTAAAATTGAGAACTCTCCAGTATTTTTCACATGTCTCAGGTTTCAGGAGGAATATACTCTAATTTATTGCTTCCTTCTGTACTTTTTAATCTTTCTTTCACACTTGGCATGATGCATTATATGTGTGAGGGGAAATTTCAAGAGAAGTTCTGATCAATCAGTGTAATCCTGGGACTGCACATATTCAAGGACATTGGGGCAGACTGAATTAATGCAGCTTGAGTAGTGCATCTTTCACAAAATTAAAAATTTTAGATCTTCCTACAGAAAACAGAATAACAGATTTTTCCAGCAGTACTACCTGTAAAGAATCAAACATTCTACTTATTCTACAAAAATTAAGAAATCCAATGTAGGAAAACAGAGAGGCATGTTTTAGTGTACCCAGACTTAGTTATTTTGGGATTTCATCAGAGATGACATGAGGTACCTTTGCTTTTCATCCATGTGATTTACTTCTGTTTCCAAAGTAGCACTACATCTTAGATCCTGGAAGAAAACCTAGATAGCAATAACAAAACACCTTGCAGAAGAATTCCTTTGAGAGAGAGAGAGAGCAGGAGAAAGAAAGTAAAAGGGAGCAAGGCTTGTCCATACCTCTCATAAAACATACCAGAATTAATTCAAAATTTCTGCAGTTTATTCATTGCTGTTCAGGATAGATTTATCAAGAGTATAGGCATTCTTAGCTCTTGCAAAAAAATGACTTTTCAGGTACGTATCTATGCTGAATGAAGAATATGGATGGTGCCATATTTTAGCTCTGGTACGCCAAAAAACATATTAGATTATCACAACTTAACTGAAATCAGAACAAACAGGATATTTGATGGATTGTTAGAACATAATTCAAATGCTTCTGTTCAGAAAAGCGTAGAACTTCACGTAATGAGACGCATGAGTTTTCAAATAAAACCATACATCTCACACAGAAAACAATCCACCTCTACTTCCACGTACATAAAACACCCATCTTAGCAGTTGGAGAATGCTGCCAGGCAGTGATGTGGGCCATAAGGAGCTTAGCAGTCGCATTCCTTTCCTGCCTCTCCCTGCAAATACTCTTGGACCCAGATAAGCAGGGGAAAACAGGCAGATTGTAAGATAAGCCATGGGGCAGTTAAGTTATTTCTGATGTAGAAGTATGCCTTTAACAAATGGAAACTAGTGGTATGATACTCGATACAACTTTATTTTCCTTTCTAAGTTATGGAAGTATCCAAAGTAGGATTACAAAAAAAATCACAAGAATGTGATAGTAGCCCTCATCCCAATGAACAGCAATGGGGAAATTACCCATTCCACTCAAAGGCACTGAGTGGAATACTCTGCCATGCATTACTATGTTCCCTGAAACCTGTAGTCTGCAGATTTGTGTATTTAAGATGGAGACACAATCCCAAACCCAGCAGGGGCACTGTCTCTTGCAGAGACAAAATGCAGCCCACCAGGCCCCCTACTAAGGCAAAAGCTTCCTGCTTACTTAAAGTTATCTGGCTGCTCTGTGCAGGGGCTGTTCCTACTCCCTATGAGCTTGCTTCCAGCACCCTCAGGAGCTGGCTGAAGCAGGAAGGGCTGCCCTGCTTGGAGTGCCTGATCAGTACAAGCTGCTCCTGCCCCAGCAGCCGCAGCAGCTCCCACAGCTCCCCTTGCAGAGCCACTGCCTGCCAGGGGACAGGGGTAGAATGAAGCTTTTCAGGACAGAAGAATGGTGCCCTGGTGTAGAGCTTCCCATGCCTCATTTGAAATGCTACTTACAGCCAAGTTCAGCTGACCCTGAGTCTCCCTGTCCCTCCAGATGGTGATTATTGCCCACGCGTTGGTCTCGAGCCATAAGGCAGCACGATCAAGGCAGGCCTGCAGCGAGATGCTCGCAGTGGAAAAGAAGCAGAGGCAATCATTGCAGAAGGAGCAGACAGCTGAGAGAGCAGCATGAAGCTGTGCTCCATGGGCTGAGCAGTGCTACCCGTACAATTAAGCAGCTTCCAACAAATCTGACCTCTGTTCAACTGACTGCAGAAAGCAGACAAAAAATATCCTCCCCAGGACTAACTGCTCTGTTCTGCTACAACAATGCAGAAATTGGCTCTACCTTAGGGGTTGTTCCACCACTGAAACCTGCTCACCTTTATAAAGCACAGCAGAAGACTTCACAGTAGTTTTTACTCAAAATCTAACCCAACTGGAAACGTGCTTATTAATAGAATGACCCTCCATGGATAGCTATAATGTGTAAAAAGAACTGATCATGGTCAGACACTGGACTGGCATGGACAAGGCTAAGGAGTAAGTGAAGCATTGTCACAGTTGCTAATGTCCATATCACAGGAAAGGCAGGCAGCCATGTGGGTTTAAACACAAAGGTTTGTAAGTACTCTGATCACAGCCCAGAGGACTTTATCCATCTCCCACAAACACCATTTCCACTTCAACGCTTCCAAGTTCCATTGTTCAGGTAGAATACCATTGACATCACGACTCTGTTCAAGACATTTCTTATGAATCCATTTAATTTTAAATTAAGTGCAGGGGCAAAAACTTGAATTCAACCTATAACTAAATAACTAAAGAAAGAAACTAATCCAGATTGGATTTTTTAAAAGTTCGCATCACAGAAAAAGTGCACAGCATTTTGCACTTAGTATATCTTCAGCCAAGTGCTGATCTCAAGTACTGTGGGTAATTTGCAGCGCCTACTGCTTGTTCTGGATGTAAAAAAAAAAGTTATATTTTGTCCATCATAGCCATTTTAGTCCACATTGCATCAAAACTGCTGCTCGTGGCGTAGAAAGAACCAGGAGAGAAGAGACAGATGATGGTGGCTGTGAAGGCTGACAGCAGGTGACAACTGAGAGAAAAGAACAGAGCTATGTTACCCTACCAAGACATTAAATGCCACAAGACATGAAGGTCCACCCAAATAAAAAAAAGAAAGAAAAAATTCCCCCAAAGCATGAAAAATTAGTGAAAAAGAGAAAAAAGAAAAGTGTGACAAATCAAAAAGACACTAAGAATGGCCCAAAATAAATTCCAGCAAAACAAAAGTGGTTTAATTTCACATTTGAATTCTTAAATCAGAAGTAATTTTGAGTACTGATGAAGTGAGTTCATTAATACTGTATGCACTCCATGCCTTTGATTATCAGGACATTTTTAACCACACACAAAATTTTAGACTATCATTTGCCTCTGTTTAAGCAATTAGGACTGGATTCCCATCCATGTTCAAAGTTTGTTCAGATCTGACTGTTACACAGGGGAAAAAAATGAAACTTCCTAATATCTATACTTCCTTTATTATACAACTTATGCCCTTTCCTCAGAAAACAAGACAGAGAGCTGCTGATAAGCCCTACTTTCCAGAGTCAGGTATATCTGAAGTTGTCTGGTGCTCTATTTAAGGACTCCATCAGCTAACAGCCCCACGCCACCTGCCATCAATCACCAGAAAACAGTTTACAGAGCAAGGATGGCTTAGACATTTTAAAAGTGACTAGAATATTTTCCAACATTTAATGTATTTTATGCCACAGTTTATTCTATGATTCTTGCTGTACTTTGTATCTAAAAAAAGATAAGCATCTCAAATAAAGTTCACTTACTCTAGGAAGGCCCTGGTGGGGCCATAAACTGAGTGGTGACCACTGAATATACACCTCCTTATCTGATGCATTATGTTCAGTACGTGATGCAGTATGATTCAACAGAAGCTTTTCTCACTGCAAGACACAGTATCTGTTTCTATGGAATCAGATTCCAGTCTGTGCAGACTTCATTTCAAAATACAGTTTGTGCTTTTCTGAATAAATAGGTTTGAATTAGGTCCATAACTCAGCCTTTATAAATTTAACTATAGCACATAATAGGATTATTTACCACTTTTATAAAGTGACAAGTGTCTGCTACACAAAATTTGGGGAATTATACAGTTTGAATGCCTTCAGTTAAAAGCAAGCCTCCAGCCTCCATATTTTTGTAAGATCAAAGCTAATATTTCTCTGTTTATCCCCCATTCAGAAAGATGATGTCAAATCTCAGCCAGAGGTTTTTTTGCATTCAGACTTTAACAGCCACTGATTATCGCCTATCACAGATAGAACTGCTGGAAGCTGCTTGGAAAAATCCTCATGTAGCTTTCATTCCCTGTGCCTTCTTCAAAATGCTGTGAAGGATGCCAAGATAACTCCCAACCCAGAAGGGAGCTCAGGACAAGGCTGCCCCACAACCTCCAATTCTTATAGCTGTGATGGAGTTATTCTGCAACAATTCATACACCATAAATCTGAATTTGTTTCTGCAAGGATTCTCTGCAAGTGCAAATCAAAGATGTGAAGCAGGTTAAGTGTGATCCTATATTTTTGCCTTTGAATTACTACCCTTTACTCCCCCATAGATTCTAGAAACACAGTACTCCAGCTGGGGGGACTAATAAAGGATGGGGAGAAGGGCAGGTGCTGGAATGAAATACCTTTTTATCTCTATACTCCATGCAGAAGGGGATCATCATTTTTCCTTGTACGAGTCAAAGGAGAGGTGGTAGCATTCCATGTCAGGTAAATTTTAGCTGAACAAATCTCCCATAAGGGTGGAAAAATCCCTTAGCCCACTAAGACTAGACTCCCACAACCATGGGCAAGAGTACTATAGATATCTTATTCACAACATCTGTTCCAGGCAACACCATAAATCATGTATTTCACACACATAAAAACACCCCCACAGAAATTTAATATGCAAAAGGAACAGAGTAGAAGAGACTAAGGTCCATGAAATGGAACTGGAGTATTTAGATAACACTTTGAGTAAATCTGTGAAAGCTCATGACTTATATTACAGAGCACTGCAAAAACCAAACCAAACAGCTAAAAAACCCAAACAAAAAAATCCACAAAAATCAAACAACAAACAGGTGTACCATTTTCAGAGCAAATTTCCTGCTGAGCCCAAATAAGACAATGACAAACTAAGCAAAAGCACACCAATCAGGTAATAATTTGGTGTCACAGGGAGCAGCCATGTATCCTGTTTTCAGCTCCTCTCTAGCTGAAACCATTTTAGTTGACTCAGGGTACAACAAAAACAAGCCTCAAGACAGGCACCCACTGCAACAGCCCTGTGCCTCACCGAGAAAGGGGCAGGAGAAATCCCTCCTGAGCCACAGAAAAACATCAAGAGCCCCTGGTTCCCTGATGCACAGGGATAATAAAACATAAATCCTCAAAATTATTCCAGTTATTCAGATTCCTTTCAGGGAAGATAACCCTTCAATACAGGATGATAAGCTCTCTTTTTCAAGGGAAAACAAACAAACAAAATCAGATAAACAGGGACCCACAACAAATTTGTTGTGTCAGAAATGTTCTCTTCTGGTTATACAATTATATTTCCATAAGATGATGAAGACTAATTTAAAATATTTGCCTTCAGAGTACTGTGTGAAAATGTTGATTTGCTGGAGGGTAGGAAGGCTCTGGAAATGGATCTGGAAAGACTGGATCCATGCCCCAAGGCCAAATGCATGAGGTTCAACAAAGTAAAGTGCCAGGTCCTGCCCTTGGGTCACAACAACCCCAAGAACCCTGGCTTTAATCAGGAATAGTGTGGCCAACAGGACCAGGGCAATGATTGTCCCTCTGTACTCAGCACTGGTGAGGCTGCACCTCAAATGCTGTGTCCAGTTCTGGGCCCCTCACTTTAAAAAGGACATTGAGGTGCCAAAGCGAGCCCAGAGAAGGGCAATGGAGCTGGTGAAGGGTCTGGAGCACAACTCTTGTAAGGAGCAGCTGGGGGTGTTTAGCCTGGAGAAAAGAAAGTTCAGTAGTTATTGCTCGCTTCAACCACCTGAAAGGAGGCTGTAGCCAGGTCAGGGTTGGCCTCTTCTCCCAGGTAACCAGTGACAGGATGAGAGGAAATGGCCTCAAGCTGCACCAGGAAGAATGCTGGACATTAGGAAGAATTCCTTCACTGAAAGGGTGCTCAGCCTTTGAAACAGGCTGCCCAGAGAAGTGGTGGAATTGCCATGCATGCAAGTGGTGTAAAAGGTGTGTGGATGTGACACTTGGGGACACAGTTTGTTGGTGTCAGGTTAATGGTTGGACTTGATGATTTTAGAGTTCTTTTCCTAACTTAAGAATTCTCTTATTCAGATGGCCAGGTCTCAAGAGTCTCCAAGTTTTGCTTTTTCAATAGTTTGCAGGATTTTGGCCAGAATCATTATAATAATTTTTATCATGTACTAGCAAATATTTTACCAAATTTCTTGGAACTTGAAATATGCTCAAATCCATTTACAAAGGTGCAGGGAAACAACAAAATGGACTACTGAAAGTTAGACAAAATTAATTCCTTCCTAGGGCTTTGGTGGTAAAATAACCCTGAGATTAGCAAGTCTTCTGATGAAACTGTCATTACAGCTCCCTACACATATAAAATATTCCCTGTAAAAAACCCCCAAGTTTCTAAAAATTAGTTACGTACTTGTAGATAGAACAAAAAGTATAAATGTCACTTCATATAGTCATTTTAACACAGAATATGGTGTACTGATTTTAATGTCTTGAAATATGCAAAGTAAATGGATTTTTTCTAACTATACATCACAGACATGCAAGATATGTAACAGCTGTACAAATCAATGAAATGTCAGCTAAGATCTGATCTGTGTGCAGTGAAGTTTGTGACAAATATTAAAATAATGGTACTCCTGCCTTTATACATTGCATTAGGCAGATAGGTAGATTATCTGTTTTGGTATAATTTAATGTACAGAATTAAAATGTGAAAAATTAACCACATTTTAATGCTGCTGCTGAAAAGATGAGCCTTTACTTTCCCTGCCTGCTTGATCCCACTGCCTGCTTATCGCTGGCAACAGTTTGTTTATTTGGGCATGGCATCATCTAGATTCAAAAACTGAACTGACAAAAAAAAAAAAGGAACAGTTCTGAAGGGGAGAAAAATAAAGTAAATCCAACACAAATCAATAACAAATCCATTAGGTTTTGACTAAATGAGCTCCCTGACCCTAGGTGCTATTACCAGGACATGTAGGGGAGTAAAAGATCACCATCTCTCAGTACCTGTGTGAACATAGAGTACCTTAAACAGATCATAGAAGTCACACTCACTTGTGTGTGGAATGAAAATGTTTATTGGTGTAAGCTGGACAATTTATAAGACTGTTAAAGAACCCCCACCATTTTATCTAGCCAAGAATATGTAACATGTTCAGTGAAACTTATACAAGGAAACAGAAAAAGCTATACTAACAGTAGGGTCTTGCATTATTTAAGTTCCTTTCTTCACTTGTATCAGGGTCAGCATTATAAGAAAAAATGCTACATTCATCACTGAAGCTGCACTTAGTCTTATTTTCATATTACAGTAAAGCATTTAAGAAAACAAAAAAGATCCTGTATGAAAACATGCCCATTAATCCAATCTCTTGTAAAATGTTCTATGTTTTGCACTTGCATCTCTCATTCTTGCTAAAAGCACAGTAGAGAATACACACTAGTCAGCATTCAACAACTAGGTACTGTTAAATGTTAACTGTACATGGTAGCATAAAATTACAAATGGTCAAAGATCCTGTGTTTTGGCCAGAAGGAAGGAAAATGATACAAATGTTAATAAGAGATTTTTAAGGTCATACTTGTAAAATTATCCCTGTGCAAAGAAAATGCGGTTAATATTCTTACCTAATGCCTCATTCCCTCATCTCCCTGCTACTTCAGTTGTGTAGATCTTGGCCAATTTTTGAACTTAACTATTTGTGAAGCTCTTTGTGGACTCTTTTCTCTCCTTATATTGCTTTTTAAAGGAAGCAAAATATACTTAAATTAACCCCTGTTGCAACTGCAGCTGAGTCAGTCAAATTACAGCAGGGATTGATTTGCCTGTGTCTAACCGTGCTCTGAACAGAGATCTCCAGTCTGCTCAGATAAACTTTTGCAGACTTGTTTTGTGTTTGGGATTTTTTAGGTGAAACAGCACCTGTATTTAGGTGTCAAGGTCCACAGACAGCTGGAACCATCCAAATGTAAGGTAGATCTAAAGGGTTTAGGGGTAGGACACTCATAGTTTTCAAATGCAGAACTCCCTTGGCTACAGAAATCAGAGCTCATTCACCACGGGAAACACAAGACCTTCCCTCTGCAAAAGCTCTTCTGCAATGACATTATATTATGGGTTGACAACAACTCCCCTGAGGTAAACAATCACAAATATTTCAGAACTTCTAATAACTAAGCAAACAAGAAGCAAACAATGATTCAAGTATGCCAGCTGTGAAAATACAAGAGAAAGATGGAGATCAGAGCTTTCCAGGTCTATAGAAAGTATATTATTAAAAATTATAAAATAAAATTTATTATTATAAAATATATATTATCTGTCTATAGAAAAATTAGGAAGACCTGAAATTCATAAACATGGAACCAGAATCCAAAAAGGAAGGATAAAGTAATAAAAAGTGGATATAACATGCACAAGATTTATTTGTGTTTGTTTGAAACACAGATTTTAACTTGTAAATCGTATTGACATGCAAGAAACAGCATTTCTATCAAAAACCCCACCCAGGTGAATTATGTTAGTATTGCTGGCATATAGCACAGTGAAGAACTGAGCAGTGATTCCCACAAGTGCTGGCACATAGAAGAATTCCAAGCCTCAGGGCTGATGTGTTAAGTCCTTTCAATGCTTAGTGACAGTAATATACATTAGTTGCATACTCGTATCCATTAGGATACAAATACCAGAAATTAATCAAGTGATCTGAAAACAATTTTTGGTGGTGGCAAACAAGCACAGTTGGATCCAGGAACCAAAGCCTGAAATTGCACATAGAAAGCTGAAAGGTGATGTCTAAGGGGAATGCATAATACAAGAAGGTTAAATGTGGGAAAAAAAAAAAGGGAGGAAAATGCACTGCCTAGACAGAATGGTGGTAAATTACATGTCTCACAATGCTTCCCATAGTCCCATATTCATAAAGTGCCTTTTGCATTCTCACTACAAGCTCTTTCAATATATGTCCTTTCAAAATTAATTTCTTTCAAAAGACTTATGCATGAACTGTTCTTGTTAAACTGTTTAACGCTCCAATTAAAACAGTATGAATAAAAGAACATTTTGTAACTCAAGGTGACTGAAATCCCAAATGACTGTCTGATCTTAACTTCTGGTTCTTGCCTTTTTTTTTAACAGTTCTGCTTTCTTTTCTGCGATCCCTTCTTGTTCTGTAATTTAAAACCTGGTCTGTCAACCTTCCCTATGATATCAATTGTCACTAAGGTACTACGTGGTACAAATGAGTGTCAGATGAAACCCTTAAAGAAAAAAGTTCCTGTTTTGAGAAGAGCTCTACATGCACATAGTAAAAAGCATACAGTACTAAAAAGAGGAACCCAGGACTATATTTTTTTGTAGCTTATCTGATTATCAGCTTTAAATGAAGAAATTGTTCCTTTCTGACAGTATGTTGTAACAGATCCTATTCAGCATTCTCAATCCCTTAATCCAGTGGACTGCATCACTTGCAGAATTACTTTAATAGAAAGGACATCAAATTCAATCATAAGATATATAAATTAGGACATTTCACAATACTGTGTATGTGAAATAAATCCAGTGAGGTTGTGTTTGGGCCAAAACCACTCTCTCATTCTTGAAAAGAAAAACATAATAAACGTTTATCTGAATTAATAGATTATCCACTCAGTCCCTGAGGTCCTTCCAGAGAATCTCATTATAGAAGACATTGAAAACACTGAAAGGAATTTCATACAGAAGCAGTATACATCACCAGAATGATCTTCCTAGAATATTAATGGGATTAAACAAAAACCACACCAATAAAATAAATCCAGATCCATATATACATGGCTACAATTATAAAAACACTTTCATGCTTATAGCATGGAATTAATCACAATTGTCTGTCTCTAATAAATTAATAATTGGAAGGCAGATTTGGCATTTAATTTATTTCCACATTTCAGCATGACATACTACCTATACCTGAGATCATCACCTTTATTTTCCTCCTCCTTACTGTGCAAAATATTTCTTCTTCCCTTTTCTGATCAACACTGCCATCCTATCACGACCCCCTTACGCTTCATAAATGTCTTCTTTCACCTGACTTTAGAACTCCATGTCTCCTTTCTGCTCTCTAATCCCTGATTCCCATGCAGCATCTCCACCTACGGAAAGTGCAACCTCTTCTTGTTCATTGGGTTCATCTTCTCTCTTCCTCCCCTTTTCACAACCAGACTTCCACCCCATGATCAGCACTTCTAGTTAGGCCATAACTCCTGGTCAGCTGTCACAATTCAGAGAGCAGTTAAGCAGCTTAACCTTCTGGAAAACAACCCAGAGCAGTGTCAGACAGCAGGGCTTAAAAAATACTGGAATGTCTATGAAGGCTTCACTTGGAATCACTAGGCTTGCCAGGCCCCAAGCTCCTCCAGGATTCCAATGATTCATCTTCAACCTTTGGAGGAGGTGTGGAGGAAGAAATCTCAGCAATTACAGTCCCAATGCTCCATTTGCAAGGCTAATTTTGGAAACAAAATGAAAAGCAGGGAAATGCTTGTGGTTTTACAAAAACCAGATTAATTCTTAGTGCAATAGTTAGTAAAATGGCCTTCTTGGACTCCAAAGCCTGGCACCAAACCATAGTGAACTGAATACTAGAGGCTTAAAGCAAAGAAAGTAAAACTGGATAAGATAAAAGGATTCAAGATCTGTGTAAAAATATTAACAGGTTTTAAAGTTAGCATGCACATCAACACCAGAGAAAAATCTAAAAAGAGAATAAGAAATTACTTGCTAACCTTTACTCTGTCTGGGTCTCACTTTTGCTCCTACTTTTCTGAAATGTGGAGTCCATGCTATCGGTGACAGTTTTTTGTGGGAAGGAAGAGAAAGATTGTTATCAACAAGAAATGCCATTGCCATGCTAGAACAAGTATAGCTGAGTATTAATCATGCTGAAAGACACAGCTCCCTGCATCTAGACAGATCATTACTGAAAACAATGACTTAATCTTAAAATGGCAAGGAAACATTTAGAATGCATGGGCTTGATACTGGAAAGTTGAACTGTTTCACTTGCATTGCTACCAGAAAGTGTGAGCAATGCAAGTGAAACATGTCTGCATGTGGAATTGGTCCTGCCAGTGGCACATCTCTGCTCCACTGCAACTAAATACCCTCCACATGCAATGGAAACAAAGCAGGTCTTGCATCAGTTGTACAATATGACTGCTAGTAGAAACTAGGAGTTCATATAAGCAATAAGTACCTTAAGTTGAACTATTTAACATCAAAAAGTTGGATTTTTGTCACCTCACTCTTTCCTTTACTGTTCCTCTGTTAACAGAGAAGTCAGTTGTCATTTAAGGCTCCTTAAAGGAACATGAATAAATACTGAAATGTTATTGCCTTCTGCCTGGTCCTAGAATTAACCACAGAAGGTAGCAGCCACCAACTGCCCAGTACTTCAGTAAGATTTGCTGAAGGGTCAGAAAGGTAGCAGGAATTTCGATCAAAGGCTAGACAAACTATCTCCTGTCCCCAAAGACCTTCAAAAGTAAACACACTACTGCATTTACAATTTTCCTTCTGAGAAGACAATCAGAAAGATAACAAACCATGTATGTCAGATATTATGCACATCACGTGGCATCCTCTGGAAAGCATTCAGAGAAACTATGTTGATGAGTAAGGTATAAAAGCCTATATAAACTTTTTTAAAATCACAAAGATAGTAGTGGCAAAATCTTGCTTGAAGGGTGCTTTCTTGTGGTTTATTTCCAGAAAGGTTTATTCCAGAACAGAAACAAAAAATGATAAAATTAAATCAGATTTAAATGAAAATGGCATTTTCTATGAAGGAAAGACATTTTTTTCTTATTCTCCTGGAGTTAGCCACGTTGCTCTTTAATAAAGAGCAATTTCTGACAGAATTGCCTGTATTAATCCTTAAGCTCCTTAAGAGATGCTTTACTCTCAACTCTACAGATCTGTATAAGAATGATGAGACAGTGATTGCTTGCAGAAAATAAAGTCCATTTACAGCAAGACACTGTTTGGAACCAAGAAAGCCTTCCACAACATGAATATGTGTCTGGTATGACAGCTTGAGACAGCAACATCAACCTAAACTAACCTAGCACATAAACAAAGCTCCAGTTTTGGTTGGGTTTCTTTAAAAGCATCTTTTGACTTCCCTAGAGAAAGGCTCTGCCTACAAGTGATGACCATGCATGATATGCAACTACTGGTGTTCATGGAATGCAGTTAAATAAATTCATATGCCATTTAATAAAGATGTAAATGAGGGGAAAAAAGAGAGAATACCATAATGTTAGCCAAGGCACTCTAGTATGAAAGGTTCCACTCCCAACAAAACATCAAATCTAACAGAAATAAATGATTGGTGACACTAAAAAGAGTGCAAGTGAAATTGTTACACTGACCTCAAAAGACCTTAAATTATAACCTAGTGAACGTATAGTAAGTTACTTTGCCTCTGCAGTTAACTGTGAGGGTAAGTTTCACATGAGTTTTGAAGCCAACTTTTCAAATCATAAGTTGATCCAGGAATAACTATCAATACATCTACCTTAACTCAAAAAAAGCCTCCAAAACACCAAGGCATTCAAGAGAAGTTTGATTATAGCTGTTTTATAGAGATTTGAAGATAAACTGTAATTAGGAGATAGTAGGGGTTCAAGAAGATCCTAGTAGATGAGGCTTTGAAATTTTAACCAGGAGGGAATTGACAGATGAAACAAAATTCAAATATCATTATCAAACAAATAATTAGCCATCAAGCAAGATTCTCCCTGCAGATTGTCTTGCTAAAATAGGTCAAACAACCAAAACAGTAACAAAAAAACCCCAAAAAACTAAACAAAAAACCAAACCCCAAACAAAACCCACAAACAAACAAACAAACAAAAAGCAACAAGTAGAAGTCTGCAACAGTTCCAGAGATTAAACAATTTTCCTCAGCTGAAATGCTTTATACAAAACTATGTATATACCCAACAGAGTACACTGGGAACTGTCACTGAGCAAACTTATCATTCAAAGCCTCTCGAACTGGAAAACACCCACAGGACTACTGAGGCAGGGCACATGCCAGAATCTGTATGGGAAAAGTAAGGGTTCCATGAAAGATTCACAGGCACTGGCCTAGCCAGTTTCTCCCACACAGGAGACAGCAGGGTCAAAATGCAGTGAGGCATTATCCAAAGTAAAGAGTGGGAGCTGCTCTTTAGGAAGAGCAGGATCCTGCTCAAGGAGATTATCAAACAAGGAACTCATACTTAGAGACCTGCACCAATTCATGATGGGACCTGAGGTCAGGGACACAGTGCAAGGTATTATATCAGTGCCAGGTATTATACTTCATCCATTACACCTCACTCCTGCATCAGGGGTTAGCCTCAAGCTAGTATAACAGTAAACTGATCCTGTTTACTTTTAGACAAGTAATAGCTGCATCTGGCCATGCCAGAAGGACATAGGGTTTTCCAAAACTAGGGAACATAACCTAGCAGAACAGTAAAAACTGCTCCTTGATTATGACTAAGAAACAGTAAGTCCAAGTGGCTCTCATAAACAACTCTGTGCTATAAAAAGAAATTGGGGTGCTAATGTGAGTCAAAGAGAGACATAATTTTCATTTCTTGTCTGTTTAGTCATCTCTCCAAGCTTTACAATTGCCTTGAGTTTCCTAAATAAACATTATTAGTTTCTTTCATCTACCATCGGAAATGCAAAGTAAAGGACAACAATTGTTCATAATCATCTTATTGGCAAGGTGAACCCGTAATCAGGATTCTGGTCTCAGTAGAATCCAGTGAATCCATTTTCTTCATGCTGTGAACATAGTACTAAATCTAAACACTGCACAGATAAAGGTGGTACCCACTAAAGACCTCAGAGGAAACATTTCCAGGAATTCTGGTGATGACAACCATCATCTTTGCTGATGAGTGCAAGGAAGTGCCTAAGGTGTCTGAAAAGCTGTCTGACCATTGGGCTCAAAGGCTCTTGGCCAACAGTTCAAAGTCCTACTGACTGGCCGAAAGAAGTGCCATTGCTCATGAGTCACTTCTGGGCCTGCCATTGCTTCACATCTGCAGCAAGAACCTGATCAACAGCAAAAAAGGACCTGCCCTGAGGAGCTTCTCAGGTGACACTGACTTGGAGGAAGCTGGTGGCTGCGGGAAGGTGCCAGCCCTGCAGAGGGACTGCTGGCACTGGTCCCTCCCTGTCACTCAGAGGGCCCTGCTGGCTGCAGGGTCACCTGCCAGGAAGCCCAGGACACTCAGGGCACAGGCTGGGGCTGCAGGCCAGGGGCAGCCCTGCAAGAGAGGGAGAGCAGGGTCAGGAGGGGATCCTTGCCGTGCTGGATCCAACCACGTCCTGAGCACGAGCGTGGCTGCCGAGCACAGGGAAAGGATGGTGGCCCTCGGCCCAGTAGCTCGTCAGGCTTCATCTGGAACATCTCCATGCGTTCAGATTTGGGACCTCCTGGAACAAGACCAGCTTGGAGAAAATCCAGAGCAGGGCCCAAGGGTGGTGCAGCATGGGAAAGAGCAGGCAGGGGCAATGGAATTTTTCCCTTCAGATACCTGCCAGGAGCCACAGAGAAGACAGACTCTTCTCAGAGGTGCATAGAGGAAAAGGAAAGGAGCCAACAAGGTGGAGCAAGGGCAGAGTTGTCTGGGAACTGGGGAAAAAAGTTTTTCCAAAGAGAATAGATAAGCCCTGAGTCAGGCTGTTGCAACTGAGGCTGCAGAAAATCCTTCTCTGGAGACCCTCAAGACTTCATGGGAAAAGGTCCTGTGCCATTTTGAGGCAGCCCTGCTTTGAGCAGGGGGCTGAGCAGAGACTTTCATGGTCCCTACCAATCTGCATTCCTCCTTGAGGCTGCGTTGGGTTGGTTTGTTTGCCTTGAAGGGGGTGAGCAAATATGGGGTGGGGTTGACAGGGGAACCTGTGACCCTTTTTTCTCGGAATGAGAGCTGTGTGTGTCTGTGACAGATGCAGGCACTGGCATAAACAAGTGGATCCACATGACAGAGGAGGTCTGGAAGCTCTGCCAGCAGTGCAAATATCTGTTATGTCCAAGAATCTGGACCCCTCTCTTCACCTCCTGACATTTTCTCAAGAAACTTCCTTCCCGTTTCCAAGACGCTTCTCCTCCCAAGGCTTCACATGCCATTTGCATAAGGGCCTAATTATAATCAGTTTGCTGCAAGCAGCAAAGATGTGGGTAAGAGAAAACCTGTTTGATCATCAAAATTGCTCACTTTGGAGAGGAGGGATTTAGATGATTATACATGAAGATGTGTGTGCATACACACAGGGGTTATTTTATTTTGCTTTTTAACATTTACAGTTACCATAAGGTGTTTTCACACATCCTTTTCAGGCTTCTGTGTTTAGTATAATTATTTGCAGAGTTGTCCCATGAATAGACACTTTCAGAGGTTCCCTCCCAATGCAAAACTTTCCCCAATTCCTTCTGACATTCATTCTGTGGATGCTTATGAGCACAAGAGAAAAAACCTCTTCAGTCATAACAGGGCAGAAGCCAGTGACATAATTGCCAGGGACAAGATTCTAAACCTGTTGATAGCAGAGATAAGGTCCAGGCAGAATGAAGAAAAGGAAGCCTTATGAGAGTATCAATCTTCTAGGACCTTCCAGTAGAAATTTTAGAGCAGTAAAGATGAATGGGCAAGTCCTTAGCTTTTGCTTCCTGCTGATAGACAAAATAGGATCCACTAGACAGTTCTTTTCCAGTCCCAGAAATCATAAGAACACATGAAATACTAAAACATTTACATTGGAAAGGCAAGGAGATTAAACAAGCCTCAGTTACTTCAACAGTATAACATTTTGCAAGAACATCCAGAGTTTCTCCCTGTATAGCCTCAATTGACAAGGACTGACTTTGGAAAATTTCCCTGAATCCTTCTAATCCCACATATAATTCTCATCCCTTTGAGAAAATGAACATGGATACAATTAGCCTGTTCAAGAAGAATTTAGCAGAATATCAGACTGAGTACATTAATAAATAGCTTCTCCCATTTCACCGAGGCCCTATCCTTACATCTCATAAAGGCCAAGGTAATAGCTGGCAGAAACAATTTTTCCAGTTTGCAATACCCAAGAAGAAAGCCAGACAATGAAGGGCCAAGTTTCACAACAAAACCCAGGCATGAACTTTATTGTTTACATGGATCAAGTTGCTGAATGCTATAGTTTACCATTTCAAACAAATGACTTGGTCCAGTGATTAAGCCAGACTTGATAACAGATCCTGAAAAAACCCATCAGCTATGTCACAAAATCTTAGACCAGCAGCTGCTGTCTGCCTTATTTAACAATGAGGATTGCTACCAAAATCCACATGCTTCTCCCTGGTCACATTTCTCTGCAACCACCAAGATGTAGGCATCTTAAACCCAGTAAAGTCCAGCTATGACAAGTTGTCCTTGACACCACACCATGTCCTAGATTTAACATAAAAGATAAAAGACATGGTGAGTCAGGCCCAAGAGAGCCTGCTAGGAACCAGCCTGATTAGCAGAAACAATATGACACAGCAGCCTAATTGACAGAGGCTTGAAGCACTGCTGTTATTTCATTCAGCAAAACTGTTTTCAAATATAATAGTTGAATAACTGGGTTAAGTGCATTGCCTATGTTATGAACCTGACAAGAGGAACCAGCTGGAAACTGAGCTGGAGCTGAAGCTCTTTATCATCACAAGTGAAAAAGTCTGGATACCATAGGAGGCAAACTGTCACAACAACAGAGGGACTAAGAAGATCAGATAGTAAAAATGTTTGCAGGTGTCTTTTGGCTACAATCCAGAAGATTCAATCAGATTCAGCATGGAAACTAAAATAAATCCATAAACTTACCTGCAACTCTCTGCAGTGGGTACACTAGAAACTAAGGATTATCGTTGAAAAAGAGGGGAAAACCAATATTAGTAAGAAGATACAACTGGAAAATGTTAATGCTCCCTCATACTGAACTGGAATGGAGCAACCCTGAATGTACATACAGACTGGGGAACAAGAGGCTGGAGCAGCACTGCAGAAAGGGAGCTGGGGGTCCTGGTCCATGGCATTGAATGGGAGTCACTGAGCCCTGGCAGCCAGGAGGGCCAGCCCTGTCCTGGGGGGCAGCAGGCACAGCCAGGCAAGGGAGGGATTGTCCCGCTCTGCTCTGAGCTGGGGCAGCCTCACCTCCAGTGCTGGGGGCAGCTCTGGGTGCCACAAGATCAGAAAGACACTGAGCTGTTGGAGAGTGTCCAGAGGGCAACAAGGATGGCAAAGGGCTTGAGGGGAAGCTGTGTGAGGAGTGGCTGAGGTCACTGGGGCTGTTCAGCCTGGAGGAGACTGAGGAGGCCTCACCGCAGTTACAACTTCCTGGTGAGGAGCACAGGAGGGGCAGACACTGATCTCTGCTCTGTGGTGACAGTGACAGGACCTGAGGGAATGGCCTGAAGCTGTGTCAGGGGCAGTTTGGGGTCGATATCAGGAAAAGGCTCTTCACCCAGAGGGTGTTTGGGCACTGGAACAGCTCCCCAGAGGAGTGGTCACAGCACCAAACCTGGCAGAGTTCAAGAAGCATTTGGACAATGCTCTCAGGCACAGGGTGTGACTCTTGGGGTGTCCTGTGCAGAGCCAGGAGTTGGATTCAATGATCCTGAAGGTCCTTTCCAACTCAGGATATTCTGTAATTTGGGATGTGCACACCAGGTGACAGTTCAGCTCCTTTCCTATGACACGTGTTGAAAAGGGCTGAGGGAAAGTTTAAGTAAACCAGTTTCTATCGTGTATTGACAAACTGGTTGAAGTGATTCCAGGACTCCAGAAATTTTTAAGATTTTATCATTCTCAAGGCCTAAGGAAGTTAAATAGGAAGTCATCTGAGCTTCAACCACTTTTAAGAGGATTAATACACTTTTATCCTCAGAGTCTGTATGTTGCTCTATAATTAAGACGTCATAATTTATAGTTAATTCACATTCAGTTTTGAGTTCTGTGATATGAACATAAACACCTCCAATACTAACAAACCATAATAAACATGCTTAAGTTTAAGACTCTCTCAGGTGGAAAACAAACCTGAGAACAACATGTAGCAGAGCTAATGGAGATGCAGTTTTGCTATTTGAACAAAGCTGCCGTCTTTAATAAATCTTGTAACTTCACAGAGAGTTATACTGATTTATTATTTTTAAATAGTGCCTGGAAACGAAGACAGATATTTTATTAATTTTTCTTACAGGAAACTGTGTGTGGTCTGTATTACAGTTACGAGTCACCATTGCAAAACAGACCACTACATCTCCATATGAATCAGCAATAAAACCAATCATTGCTGCAAGAAGCTAAAATCTGAGAAACAGCATCAAAACTGAAGAGAGAGACTCCAACATTCTCAGTGCATGCTGTCAAAGTACAAAATAGTTGCCCAGCTGTGTTCTGTAGAGGTTGTGTACATAAAGACAATGCAAAAATTATATTCAAAGATCTTCCTTAAGTTGAATAGCTCACTGCATGAGCAGAAAAATCAGTAGAAAACAGCACAAACTACTACTTACAGGAGTAAGTTCAAGTACCCAGAATTCAGACAAGGAACAAAGTAATGCCCACAAAAGGACAAAAAGGGATTTGTACTTTGAAACAAGCCCCTAAGACACAGTGAAGTTTTTATTTTTGTTTGATACTTTGCAGAAGTCCCTGAAACTAGGATATTCTCACAGTTGTGCTGAAACATATGAAAACAGAGACTCTTTAAAAAAATCCCACTGAGCAAGAACATGCAATCGGAGACTTAAGTTTGGAGGCATTTTCCAAGCACTTTGCCAACCAGCACAGTCTCCATTCATGCCTCTAGTCTACAAACAGTCTCTGTGCTGTGGTAATCAGCAACTGAAGACTACATAACTCTATCAACCCAAGAGGCCAAGCAGGCCCAGATGAGGTGAACACCACCATGCAGCTTGGTGCAACACCTACCGTACACAAACTCTTCTCCATCTGATCTTTCACAAATTATCTGTCTGAATTTACATTACTGAAACACGAATGACTCAGCAAGTGTGTACTTTAGTATAATATAATTTCAGGTTTCTCTGTTCAGCAAAAATTCTGGCAGAGGGGCATCATATGGAAAGGCGGACAGAGAAAAGTACATTTGTATCAAGTGTTTACGGAGTTTGTCTCCTTACTTCAGGAGAAGTAATCTGAAGTAAGGAGATAAACTTCGTAAACACTTGATACATAATCTCTATGAAACACCAACTAATTGAAGCATAAAATACCAAATACCTCCCCTTTAAAAGCCATTTCTTGAATTAAAACTGTTCCATGACCCAAGAGAATGATCTATTACTCTTGGAGTTACCAGTCTTAGATATCTCACTGTGCCTCAGTCATTAAAATCAGGCAGGTGTTTGGGTTTTTTCCTGAGTTCATGCCATCCACTTGTTCACCTCAATTTTTTGCCATAAGCAGAAGCCATAAGAATACTGAACTACTCAGAACTGTTTGTAGATTGAATATGCACCTATTTACCAACAACCTTTGTTACATTTGCCAGGTATCTAGCAATGTTACAGAAGAAAAACCTGCTAATGCACTGCAGACTGACTGCATGGGAGAAAAGCAGCAAAGAAAAATCCACAAGTGACATCTATCATCTAGGTATGATTTCTCTCTGTGTAAAGCTAACGGAATCATAAGCTACTATTGACACTGAGCCAGCTGAAAATGTGAACTGCAGCAAGAGACATAATACAGATAAATGTCCCCTTTTTGTGCTTTAAAGAGTTCCATAGGCTCTTTCTTCTAAATCCTTTCATTAATTACACTGTCTAGTAGAATCCGGCATTTATTGCAGAGGCTAAATTTTTCTTCATGCACATTGAGCCTGCTTTCCCCTTCCCCAGCCCCATCAGCTTAAAGAGAAAGTGGCTATTCTGTGATAGAATGTGGAACCTCCATCCAGAAACGTGCTCTGGGCAGACAACAAAATTACTATGGGCGACAAGTTGTACCTATAGTTACACACACGGGAATTATTTCAAACTTCTCAGCACTCAAATATGCAATTTTATGTGGCAGTACACTGACTACAGGTACTATCTCCTTCTAGAGCTAGATTTCCTGCTATTTTAAGGTCTAGTTGTATGGCTACATCTTCTGACACAATAACATCATCACCACCCAGTTCTTTCAGGCATACACGTTACAGGAAGGTACAGTAAGTACAACTAGGAATCATTTGTATAATTATTGAGGATTTCTGGCATGGAGGTTTAGATACAGTTTCTAAGAGAGGCACAGTACCATTGGGAAGAAATATTCCTCCACCATCAAATTTGTTTTTAAATGAAGATAAGTGCAATACCATGGACAAGTGCATGTTCACATGGAGAGTTTTGCTCAGTTGTAGAAAAAAAGTGATGACAACTTTTGCAAGCAGAGGTGGCTAATTGTGATTTGAGCTGGGTGTACTACAACACTCAGTTATAAGCAGACTTTGCTGAGGTGAATGCCACTATTGCTGTGGCACAGGACTGACTTTGTGCTCACTGGAGCAGAAGTTTTTCTGGGAAGGGAACGGTGAATTCTGGGGAACCAATTTGTTAAACACTGCTGAAGGAACACGGCAGAGATGTGGGTGTTCAGTGCTCTGATTTAACAGTCATTTGAAATGAGTATGAATAGACAGCATTACAAATCAGCAGGCTGTGCCTCAACTGAGGAATTAATCAGTGTGTCGTGATTTCTGGAAAGCAGTGCTTACTTCAGTGGACAGAGAACTGCCCCAAAACAAAAGGACATAAGAGGAAGAGACGGCAGAACCTCTGTAGACTAGTTATGTCTGTCTTGTCGGTCACAGAGGAAAATTAATGTTATTTTTATTCCTTTAGAACTATTTCAAGCAATTATATCTCATTTACTTTGGTGCCAGACAGTGCTTGCTCAAGTCAGGTCTCCTCTTCTGCCAACAGCAGTTCTCTTTAGCCTGCAAGTTTCAAGGTCAGGCAGTATTAAACTTGCAAAGGCATTGGCACAAAGAAGGTAATAGATGTTGTCAACAATACTGACATCTCTTCCTGAAATAATCCATCTTTTAATTTTCATATTCATTAGAAAATTCAAATGATTTTTAAATGTGCCATGACACAAAACAGAGCCTATAAACCTACACGTTTCTCAGTTAGGGAGAAGTTATTCTTATCTGAAAGCTACTTAGAAATCTGATAACAACTAAAATAAGTACTGTCATTTGACAGAAAAAGGAATCCAAGACATACAAATGAAAAAATCTTCTGCCTTAAATAGACAGAAGGGATGCTTGAACTGTACAGTGTTCTGGGATCTGCACAGTATGCACACACATACTGTCTTAGAGGGTCCAGTGCACAAAGTTCAGTACTGGTGCATCAGCACACCAGTCAGTTCTACACAGTCTCACTCAAGTAGTCATGGTTTAAACACAGATGTACATAAATTTTTAATGTAAATCTTTTAATGTACATTCAATACTTCCTTCTTCTGTACTTTCCATGCCCCTTGTGGTACAAGTAAATCTAAATAAACCCATCTTCCTTTTTGTGGCATTGTGAGGTCAGAGACTATATGAACTCAAATCAATTATTAACAATTATTCTTGAAGTGAAACAAATCTATTTCAATAATTATAGCTCACAGAATTCAGTAAATTTTTCCTGACCCTTTTCAGTGCAGTTGATACACTTTTGCTTCTGTTTTCATTTCAAAATAAATTGTTTTGATTATATACATTTGGGGTTTTTTCCTTTATCAAGTGAATTGCAGGTATATAGAAGTCATTGCATCTTGAATCTGTAAAAACACAAACCAATGGATCCCTATCTCAGTATCCAATTGCTTTTCAGAACTATTAAAAATTACTTGTTTTGATTTAGATGTTCAGTATGTTAAATTAGCACTTTGTTCCACAGGAATAGAGGCCACTGGACAGAGGGAAACTTTTTTTGCTTATGCAATTTGTTGGATATCTAAAGCATTTCAAAAGATCTCCTTGCCCAGGAGGTCGGGAATAAAAAGTTACTTCTTATAAATATGTACATTTAACCTTAAAGTGTCATGGATGAGAAGTGTATGCAACAGTAAAAGCAGGAAAAACAGTTTCCCACTTTTAATCTGGATAAGAAAAAAATCTCACTTGGTCTCCAGAAAGTGAAGTTATCCGATTTTTACTTACATTGCTCTCTCAGGGACTTCTGTATCCCAGAACTCACTACTGGGCTGTAGTCTGGGGAAAGAACTCCTCCAGAAAATCCCAAAGGACAGAGTGAAAAAGGCAGCAAAATTGTAACCAAATAGAAAACACTGAACACTGCAAGAAGCATCACAAATACATACAGCTGGGTTTATGTTTTTAATAAATTAGGGCTGGCCACTTTGTCTGCTTTGCTCAGTTCCTTTTTCATCCTCTCTCACTGCAGCTTTGGCTCTTTTCCTATCTACTCCCCAAACTAAGGCTGAATGCCAGTGATATTTGATAGCTGAATTGCAGTTACCAAGGGCAGTCTGGATATAAATTCAGATCCAAAATCCAACGCAAAATAATAAAAATCTTTCAGAAGTCTCACAGAAATAACTCTGGTTATTTCAATGTCTTTCCTTTCTAATGCCACTCTTGTAAATTGTTTTTGTAGATTCATTTATGCTTACCACTACTCCACTATTACCATCATCTTTTGTTGAAGTCTCACACAACCTAGATTCCTCACAGAAAAGCGTCAGTTACTATTTTCCATACAACATGTGGGTAGTAAGTAAAATGATCATTACTCTGAGGTCTTAGAGACAGAAAGGTCTTAAAGGGAAGGATACTCATGAACATTATACACAGGAGAAAAGCAGGCCAAGATTTCTCACTACTAATTATACAGTTACAACCTGGAGTTGTCTTCTAAAACCTGGACTCTTCACATTCCTTAACAATCGGACTACAAACACAGTTCTTCCAAATCTGATACACAAAGGCTAGTATAAAGGGCTGAGAAAGGGAAACACAATCATTTCTAAGAAAGACCCACCCCAGGCAGGAAAAAATGTAAGGAGGAGTTTTCCTGCAGTAGCTTTGGGCATTTTTGTTTTGTGTTTTGCACATTTTCTTTGATTCATCTGTTCTAGGAGGATGGTGCACCATACAAGCAATGCCAATGTTTTGTTTGCCCAATATTAGGTCAAACAAATGTGCCTGCATGGAATTTTTATTGAAAATCTAACGTAACTAAAATGTTTGCATGGCAGCACAAAGATACAAGGCTGAATATAGAGACACACTACAGTTTATTCTGCCTTACAAACCAACCACAACAAGTAGATTAGGGAAGGATTGTAATATAAAAATATGTTATTCTCTTTTAGTAACTGTCCAAAGCTACATTTCAAAATTATAAAAACAAATAGTTTAGCAAGAGACTCAGAAAATTACCTAGTTTATCCTAATAGACCAGCTTACTTTTTAACTATAAAAAAACCCCAGAAAAAATAGAAGACAACAATTGGATCAAATAAGTTGATTACTCAGTAGTTGGTAAAGGACTGAAGAATAGTTTTTGTAATTTGCCATTTTGAGCCTGGGCTAGACACTTCAACTATTTGGGTTCAGATATTACTTGTCCCTCAAATAAATCCTTAAGGAATTTCCCCCATCTTTATATTTTCAGCTCCCATTTCTTAACCTTTTTTTTCTCTCTCATTGCTACTTTTTATACAGCAAAGTATAAAAGCCATAATAACAGAACAAATAATAACAAAGCCATAATAACAGAACAAATTTTGGCAGACTCATTCTCTATCATTTCATTTTAGGTCATCATTTGATGGCTGTTTTCTATAAATACCCTCAACTCATGCACACAGCATCTCCCCTGATTTCAACTCACTCAAATTACTGAACTTTAAAATCAGGACTCTGATCTGGGACAGTCTAGCTGCAGCAGAAAAATCATCACTTCTTCTTGAATAAAGACATTGCACAACATAAAGAGTTAGATTGCTCTTGATATCTGTTGGAAACAGAACCCAGTACCAAGTCCATGACTGGGCTCTGCACTGAACTAACGACTAGAAACAGAGAAGTTCCAGCCTAAAAATGATATTCACTGATGCTTTATCAGAAGGAGTATTATAAATAGAAGGCACTAAACAAGATGGCAAGACATTAAATCCTTGCTAAATTTCTCTTAAGGAAAAATGTTGAGCTTCAGTAAGATTTATGAACAAGCACAGACACAGAAAAACCTAAATGAAACTTCCAAATTGAACTACGCACTGATTTTCATTTTGATGAGGACTGAAAATATCAACCTTGCCTCTCACTAAGATGTCAGTTGCTATTTTGTCAACAACATAGATGCTCTGCAGAACCAATTGTACAGTCAATGGTATTACACCAAGCCCATGATTATTTTTTTTTTGTGGGCTCCTGATTTAAGCAGAGAGAACTGCAAAATGTGGCAAGAAGCAGATTCGTATTTGTGAATATTCCTGTAAAAGTTTTGATAGCATTCAAAAAACATTTTTAAAAGAACTTGTGCTTTATGTCTGATACAAATCATGTTATTAAGTTAGCAATTTTGTATGGGAATCTTGAATGGTCTCTGTGCATGTCGGGATTGCTTCTTTCATGGGGTACATTCGGTGCCTTTGAGGAATGCCTCATTCACTTGAGAATATAGTTCTAGAAACAATGTTTTGTTTGCTGCTCTGCCCCTTGTCATGTTGCATTAGAAGTAGAGGAGGAGAGCTGATTCAGATAAGGATAGCTTCCTAGTGCATTTACTTTTGATTAAAGACAATATTATTCTGTTTTATGCAGTAGGCAAAAAATTCTGCTCTATTAAGAGTCTATAGCACCCTAATGAAATCTGGCAGAACACAGGAGGAAAACTGGGTCCCTACTGAGTTCTCTGAAGGAGCCTGAGTCAAAGAGAGGAAAAACACAGGCAAGATGTTAAGCAGGAGAGCTCAGACACAAACCTGACCACAAAGAAAAATGAAAAGCTTATTCAAAGGGGTAAAAGTTTTCTGTTATAAATAATATTAGGACACTTTCAGTAGAGTCTTATTAAACATATTTTCTTCTGCACCATTTGTGAGTCAGATTCTCTTGTCTATTACTTTAAACATAGTGTCACCAGTTAGTTTTGCCTAAGTAGCCCCCACTGGCTTGTTTAAACTGGAGCATTCCTTTTTAAAGACTCATTTCTTTTTTAGTTACTTTGCATGCAGTGCGAAACAGTGCACGCTCTGCTAAAACAGAGCTGCACAGGAGGAGGCCAACTGCATAATAATTCTTGAAGAGACTGACAATAGCTTGAATTAAATTATGCTTTCATTTTTCTTATGGGTTTCAACCTGATTTGTCTTAATAGCATGTTTGCAACACGTTAATTATAAGGACTTGACACTGTACAGTTGGTATTTAGTAGAAGAATGATTTGACTAGGGAAGTAAAATCTAAATAACTTATATGCACACAAATGTTTGGCAAAAAATTAGACTGGCAATTAAGCAATCCTTCCTGTATTACCTACAAACTCAGCATTTCTAAAAATGACCATCATAAACCAGCACGTTTCAGATATCCTTTCATTTGTCCAGTGGTCCTACAAAGTCACTAGAGAGAACCTACACTGCACAAAATTCTACCCATTACATAAAAGCCAAACAAATAGTAAACACAAAAAATCCACAGAGAAACCTCCGAGCTGAGCTGAGCTGTTACTGTGTTGTGTGAGTCCTGCCATTGGCCTGTCAATGGGAGAGAGACCCCACACCAAAAGCAGCACCAGCGTTTCTCTGAAGTCAGGGAGGCTGTACCTCTTAGAGCAGCTCTGAATTTGGCTCACTTAGGTAGAGAATGCACCAAGGAGGGAACAGGAGCAAATCTCAAGTGCTGAACATAACATATTCATGCATTCCTCAGGTAATCAGAAGTTAGACTAAAATGTTATTTAAAAAAAGAAGTGAGAAAGAACTTGCTGACATCAATTTGTCTTTGAAATATCTTTCAGTAATATAAAAGGCTTCCCATGATACTTCTATGAATTGTCTCTCCCACCCAGATCCCAGGTGTCAACTAGCCTCAGTTGCAAATATATTCCAAATGAAACACTTTGCACATCCTCCCCGAATGTGTTCTTTTCGGGGGTGGGTGTGCTGGACAGTTTGGCAGAAAGCATTTGCTGTAATTAGACAAACACTTCGGGAGAAACAGTTGAACAGATTTTCACTGAACTGCTGTACCTAGTTAGATTTGTGCTTCTGCTAATAACAACCTCTACCAGTTTCAACCCTAAAGATCTGAGATGCAAAAGACAGCATGAATAATTCAGTGAGCATGAGGTCCTGAACCTACTCTTCCTTTCATAAAGAGAGAAGTAATGCACCTCAGGTATAAAGTTTTACTCTAACAGGGCTTAATCTTTCTTTCTCTTTCAGTGCTTTGTTACTAAGTGCTGTGTAGGTGTGAAAAGCTGTATTACCATGTAATTTTGTTGGGATCAGACTTCCAACTACCTGCTTTGCTTCGTGTTCATTTACACAGAATGATCAAAATCTGTTTTATTTCCTAACAATAGCAAATTTTGCTATAATTATTTTTAAATGGCAAATTCAAGGAATAGTCTCCTGGTTAATTCACACATGGCACCTATCCACACACGAATAAAATACCATATTATTTATTACCTTTCTCATAATGAACTTTGTAATAAACAACTGAAAAACTAATTTGTTTTTTGACAATGGCAAACCTTTGAATAGAGAAAATCACAGAGTCGAACACAGAGTGCAGTCCTGTGTGGTAAGTGGTCTCCATAGCAACCAATAGATTTTATGCTAAGTCTGGCCTTTAAAAACATTTCACGTTTACCACCGAGAAAAAGATGGCCTTGATTTAAAAATGATACAACAAGTATCTTGAATGTGCATGCTTTCTCTTCTCTCTTGCAAATAAAATTAGCAGACGTCCCTTTAACACTAAATCCCCTGAGAGCTGCATGTCATCATTGACGTATGTGTGGGCCTCCTTTAGGCTTGGAAATTTTTTTTCCTTGCATATCATTGCAAGACTTGAAGCCCTTTCCCCCCATTTACCCCTCCTTGTTTTTCTCTATCCAGAATAAAAATAGAACATCAAGTTCTTATCTCAGCCAGTGATCATGGTGACAGTGAAAATATTATTGCATGCTTATCTATAGCAGTTTCAATCATACAAGCTTATAATAACTTGCAATAGTGGAAGAAGTAGTAACTATAGCTGCAACGCCTGCTACAGCCTAATTTATTTTCACTCCACATTCAAGTGACTGAAGCCCCTAAAAGGAAATGTATTTTTAATAAAGAAAGATTCCAACTTAAGAACATGTGTATGTAATTATTGACAATGATATGCCATAAAGAGTTGTATGATTATAATCATTAGCACTTAATGAGAATTTTGTTTGCAACACTGGAATTTGAGTAACAGGACATGAGGGTAGACGTAGAGAATTATAACTCAATTTATCATTATGTTTTCAACTCTTATAACCTGACAATATAGGGTGCATGGCTTTAACATTTAATCCAAAGCAGAGCTTGCATGCTCAGGTTATTCCTCTTGGCATGGGTGTGGGATGCCTGCTTTTCGTTGATTAGGAATGCAGCCTTGAGAGCTTTGGATGAGTAGGAGGGGAAGATACAGAGATCATTTGTTGCTATTCCTGTAAAGGTAATTTCAACATGCATTCAGTCATCATGGTGACAGTAATAGCACTTCATGCATAGCCTTTCACATCATCGAATGTTTGGTCTCTGTATTCCATTCCATCACAAATGCCATAAAAGCATCACTCTCCTACCACACTGATTGCTTTCTACACTATTTCCTCTGTGCCAAGTACACTTTCTTTTCACTCTGACTTTAGAAAGGTCCTGTGTTGAGCCTCAGTGAGGAAGGCATCAGAATCAAGTTCTGTTTGCCATGAAATAGGACAATATAACAAAAATTATTACCCTTTTTGTTTCTTTCTACTATGCCCTAATAGACTTTGTTTCTCCAAAGATGCAGCAACAAAAATTAGAGCCACCACAGTGAAGGAAACAGACAACAAAACAGAAGCTAAAAACTTCTGTATGAAGAAGCATGATCCCCAGTACATCTCTAGAGAAGACATCTCTAGGTTTGCCCCCGTATAAAAGAAATATGCTACAAATCTAGCAAACATACAGACAGCACAGCCACAACAGGGCCAGAGAATTCTCAGGTAAAAGCAAGGTAAACACCCCATGTCATTCCTTTTATTTCTTGCATCAGGATACACCGAGCAGACTGAGGGGAATAATTAATCCCAATAACAATGTGTGATGGTGTGCCAAGGAGATCTTGCTTACGGTGAACTCTGCAGCATCAGTGTATCCTCACCACCACCCCCACCCCCTCCTCCCATTCTCTTTTCTTCCACACAGATGGAGAAACACCATGCTAGAGTTATGATTAGCATAGGGCTGGAGTTATCAGAAACAACTGAGCAGTTCCTGACAAACCACTTCTCTTACTTAGAAGAGAAATCAGAAAGACACGTACTGCATCTTCATTGCGAAAGGATGGAAGATGGAAGCAGGATGCTCCAAGGGAGGGTCCTACCTGTCAAATTCTTCCCTTGGCTCCTGGTGTGCAGACAGAACCAGTAAGAACCACAGTGAGAACCTAAGATCTGCATTCCTGATCAAACAGCACCACAACTTCCCTGGGAGCTGGGCTATTAAAGCTTGCCTTCATGCCCTGCTTTGAAGGCAAAAGGTGAGTATTAATATTATGGGATGCAGCAGCATCTCCAACAAGCTTACAGGGATACCACTGCAAAAAGGCATCTTATGGAAAACGTAGGATAAAGATGATGGTACTGTATTAGCATGCCTCCTACCCAGAATCTCTTTCCTTCACATACTCCTAAAAGCTAATTCATTTCATTTTTGGCTTTTTTTTTTTTTTAAAGCACTTCCTCTCTTATCATCATATGTACTTTTAGCAACTCTGTTTTGATTGTACAGACCTTTCATTTTCCTTAGTTCTCTAAGAGAAAAAAGTTTCAAATGACCAATTCTAAAATGGAAGAGAATTTATGTGTTCTGAATTAAATATCTGCTCTTGTTTTGTATTATTTGGAGAGACATACATACCTAGAGAACTGATCCCCTAACGCAGGATTTTCTAATATTGATTCATAGCTATTCTAGTGAATAAGCCTGAAGGTCTGTGTTTGGGGAAAATGAAACAGGTAAAATACCTGAAACTCTCATGAGGCAGATTCAACAGCCTTTTTCTTCTTGTTTCTAAGTGGAGATGCAGCAATGAGATATTTTCTCAAGTACTGATTGTATTTGAAAGTGGCAACTTGTCATTAAATAACTGTCAAATATTCCAGCTTCCACAGTTAATTACAATATAACATTCACTGCCTTGAGACAAAAAAATGTCAACATAAATTTGAATTGGGGTGTGAGAGGAAGCAAGACAGCAGGCCCAGGCACTAACCATCAAGCCTACATGCTATGTAGGCAGACCAAAGGTCCACCAGCTGCTGTCTAAGATAAAAATAGTCACTCAGAACTATTTTTATAGAGATCATAAAAACTTGTAAATGGGCCCAACTTAGATGTTCTATTCTATTATGTCACTGCCTCTTCCACACAGAGAATATGTGGTTGTTCTAGGAAAAACAGTTGATTGTCTTACATAATGAAATATCCTAGACCCTATTAATTTCTACATATAAACTGTTTTAATGTAGATGTGTCAGGAATCTGAAAATAATGCCTAGTGACAGCCATAGGATTAAGCTCTTCTCACTCAGTTAGAATTGCTAACTTTGATTGTAAATTGCTTTTAAAGAGCAAAGCATATACTGTAAGTCCTCCCAATGCCTCCTACTAACTGACATCAACAAGGCATCTGGGACAAGTGTATGCTAGTAATTCATCTTAATAATCTGTCAGCAAAGCTGTCCTAATAGGATGTGTCTTTCATTTTGATTAAAATGACCCTCTGAAATGTGGTTCTCATAGAAAGTTGACAAGCAGAGGCAAATTTTGAACAGTCTGGCACTTCTAATTTTATCTCTGGAAAATGAAAGTGCTGTTAAATACTCTTACATAACTACTCCCTCTGTTTGGCTGTCTTTTCTTAGCTTCCACATGAAGAACCTGTCTATATCCCTTTGATGATCAATAATAAATAGTCCTCTTTGGTCCATGTGACATTCTTTTATTTTTTTGTTTTCTTCCTCCATTGCATGATTTCCAGTACTGCTTGGAAATATCAGTAATTCAATACTGCAGTTAAATGAACTACATGTTTTCTTAAACATATAGCCATGCTATGAAAACTCTTCTTATGCCATCTGGAAGGTTATAATCTTGGGATTTTTTTTAATGCATGAGCTGATGGGGTACATCCTGTTATCCCAATACTCATATACATTAAACTCTTCAATTTTGGTTTCTATTTTGCTGCCATGACATGGTATTTCTTTAGGAATCTCGTTTATCCTATGTCCTAGGACTAATCATCTTGAATTGGTAACAAAAGCAGATCTAACATTTACCGTAAGGATGGAAGACCACAGATTTGATACTAAAGTTGTCAAAAGAGACTTCCATGAGTTTTCTCATTAGACCATAAATACCTTTCACTTTATGATTCCTGCCATGCATAAAATGCAATTTCAGTGTTATTATTCTAGGTCAAGTTGCATGTACATTAGAAACATTGATAGTACCTTTAGGAGCTGGTTTCAGGCATCAGGTAGACCAAAAGTTGCATCAAGAAAAGAGCCCTGACTTGGAAAGGCAGTTGGAGAAAGAAAATGTTGCCAGTAGGCTGTCAGTAGGAAAACAATCGCTGAGTAAATAGTAACACCAGTTGAAAAATCCACTAAAAGAGTCCACCAATTTTTTGCTTTTCAGCTACCTCTCACAAATTGTTAGAAAACGCAGGTTCTATCACTTCAGCTAGCTAAAATGAAAAAAAAAAAAAAAAACAAACCAAAAACAAGATACACAAGTATTTTGGAGAGGTTTATGCAAATTTCTTCCTCCACAATTTTGGAAGGGCTAGTTGGTAATTTCATTCATGCTCTACTTGATATAATGGGAGAGTCTGGACCCATTCCAAGACCATGTGATATAATGCATAACATATGTTTTGTCTTGAACATATGCGTGCTCTATTCCCTTCTTACTTTTCTAATCCCATACCTACATCCTGTCAGCATCAGCCTTAAAAATAAAAACGATGAGACAAAATATTATCCCACAAATTCTGATTTACTGTCTTTGCACATGAAGACTAATGATTAATAAGGTTTTGAATAATAATTCAATACCATGAGTGTGGAAATATTGGACAGAAAAAGAGAAGAAATATGAAAGTTCAGGTAGCAGTTTTAGTACAATTTACCTTCCTAGGTAAAATTCAGCTAAAGCCAGCTTGAAACATTTTTTTCTCCTTCTTCCTGTGGTAAAACTTGAGTTGTTCTCTCTAATGCGCAAGACAACTCCTTGAGCATCATTTCATCTTTGGGTTAACTGGAGAGAAAGGGTTCATATGTATCAAACACAAGAAGTTCCAAATTCCTCTACTCTGTGTTGGGTAATGACATGTGAGTGCCAGAATATATTGATTGTATACCTCAATCTTATACCACAATAGTAATATGTTACCACTCTTCCACAGTGTAGCTTTCCCTGGTAAAGGGCTGGAATCTTGGACTGTAGTTCTACATAACCATGCAGCATAACGTGGGATTTTTGTCAGAAAGCAAAGGAAAAACATATTTCCTTCCATCTCCTCCAGACTCACCTTCTTGTTGTAGCCTCCCCTCTGCCCCTTCCTTTTGGCCAGCCTTTCAGGATCTGAGCCAGAATATGCCACAGAGCGGTGGAGCATGTGTGTGTGTCTTTGGAGGGGGGCTAGTTCTAAGGACAAACATGGATGTTCAGCACCTCCTAGTCAGAGATGCAGCAATTAAAGGAAAAAAAGCTGGGAACACACAGCCAACGTGAAAGGAAAAGCAGGGACCACAACATGTCACAGGAATATGCACAAAACTGCACCGAAGACAGAATTAGCAAAAGAATGGAGGAGAAAATGGCATAACGTTTCCTTTTTCTATGTTTTGGGGTTTTTAATAGAGGCAGCAGCCTGATATTAAGCTGGATTCTCACATCCGTTTCCAGTCTTCCAATTCTGAATGAGTGCTAGGATCAGATTTTGGATGAATACCTAGAGTATTCAATGCAATGTTCTACCCCTGCATAGATTCCACTTCTTTTGTCTGGCTTAGGATATCAAAACCATCCTGAACACCATTTCTTGTCATACATCTCACATGGATACTTGAAGCAGTAAACCAATACTGTTCCTACCCTGTGCAAGGGGAAGAGGAGGCTTACACAACCTGCAGAGCAGAAGGGGAAACCTGCCTGCCTGCCTGAACAGGACTCCCAGGCATCAGATTCACAGTCCCTGCAAGTTCTTCACTTGGCAGAAACAAAAAAAAAGTTTAAAATGCTACTTCTACTGACCCTTTCCCTCTCCACAGAAATCAATTGTGTTTGTAGCATGTAACTTTCACAGACTGGCATCAACATTCCTGCTCTTCAGAGAAAAAGACAGGTTGAAGAAAGAAATAGATCACTGAAGGAGCAAGGGTGAAGCCAAGCATGCCCTGCTCTGAAAGGGAGTTTAAAAAAATAATTAATTTTTTAAAAAATGAGCCACTGATTCCACCTTCACAGGTAAACTATAAGTGGTTGTTGTCACAATCATTCCACAATAATAAAAAATTTATTAGGGAACAGGCAAAGCAGCAGAATTTATGTTCTCTGAAGTACCCAGTCCTCCAAGCATCATGCCAGTAACTTAAGCAGAACTGTGTGAAATTGTACACTCCAGGTGATATTAAGCAACACTGCAGCATTTTTCATTCTAAATTCATCAAATAGCTTGAGGGGAAAAAAGCACCTAAAAAAAAAAAATCAAAGCTCATCTGTTAAAACAACATTTCCTAAATGTGTTTTTAATTATTATTCTGATTGACTATTTTGAATTTTTCTTCAATTTATATTAAAGAAGACCTTCAAATATTAAAAACCAATCAAATAATAAATAAAACAATTTACTAAAGTCTCATTTAACCCCCTAAATAAGTGAGATAGATTTCAAAATTGCAAAGAGATCAAACATTTGTCATCATTCCAGTTCCAGCACTGACAGACTCACAATTTCTTTCTTTCTACCACAGAAAATCTAGGATCATTAATCCCTGAGTTGTCTGAGCAAGAAGGTGCTTGGTCCCCAAACCCAAAAGCACAGAAACAAGTTGTCCTTTACACTTGAGAGGCTGAATCCTAGGAGAAATATTGGCTCTTAGAGCATAGCATGTGAGGGGAGAAACAATTCATGTTTACTTCAGAACAAAGCATGTAAAGAGGAAAGGAAAACCTTTTCATCAAATAGAATGAGCCACACTAGAGTTCAGAAATCAGTTTTCTGGTTTTGGCTCTACCTTCATGCACTCTGGGAATACCAGCAAGTTCTTCGAATTTCTGTCTGCTTTGATTTTCCCCTATTAAAAAAAAATAGCATCCCCTTACAAAACAATTCAAGATATATAGATGAAAAACTCTGTAACAGATATTAGAAGATTTTCTGCATTTTGCCTAAGATCTGGAGTCTTAAAACCTTCTTTAATTCACAGTTCAGTGAATTATCATGAAACATAAGTGTCTTTGGATAAAAACATTTGCATTTAGATACATTTAACCTTACATTAAAACCAAAAGATGAATAATCCTTTAATGCTCCTGTCATATTTATTAGCTCTGCTCAAGGTGAGCAAAAGCTCTTGGGAACAGCTGTGCCAGACATTCTTTCCCTTCACCCATTCACTATTTTTTCCCTTCTTTAACAGCAGGAGTTCAGTTCTAACACTGTTTTTTCATACTAGTTTTTCCCTCCTGGCACAAAAATCAGAATGCAGCAAAGACATAAGGGATGAAGAATAAAAGAAATAAGACTTACACTAAATTAACTGTATACAGAGTGAAAGAGACACAAAGCTCGTTGTTCATAGATAAATTCTGACCTATCATTAATCCAAAGGTTCTCTCCAAAGATCAACCTAATTATTGTTTCTGTTTTTGTTCCCAGAATCATTTAGGTTGGAAAGGGGCTCGAGAGCATCTAGTCCAACCCACTGCTCAAGCAGGATTACCTAGAGCAAGTTGCTCAGGGATGAGGCCAGCAAGGTTTTGAGTATCAACAAGAGACTCCACAATCCCTCTAGACAACCTACTCCAATGCTGGACCACATGTACAATGAGAGGTGCTTTTTTGTGCCATTTTCACTTCTACCACTGAGAAGTTTGACTCCCTCATCTGCATTCCCTTCCATAAAGGCATTTATATAGTTTTTTATATAAATGAGCCCACTCAAGCCTTCTGTTCCACAGGCTAAACAGTCCTGACTTTCTCAGGCTCTCCACACAGTGGATGGGCTCCAGTCCCTCAAGCACCTTCACAGTTCTTGCTCTGCTCACTCCTGGAAGTCTGTGTCTTTCTTGTGTGGGCAAGCCCAGAACTGGACACAGCATTCCAGCTCTGCAGAGGGGAAGCCTCACCACCCTTGGCTCTCTGGCAAGAACCCTCCCAGCACAGCCCAGGATTCTGTTGGCTTTCTTTGCCCCAGGGGTGCACTGCTGGCTGTCACCCCACAATCTGTCAGGACCCCAAGGTCCACTCCACTGCAGAGCTGCTTTTCAGCCAGTCAGACCCTGCATGTTCTGGTGCCTAAGGCTGTTCCTTCTCAGATGTAGGACTTGGCACTTCCCTCTGCTGATCACAGCCCATTTCACCAGCCCACTGAGGCTCATCTGAATGACAGCACCATCATCTGGTGTATCAACCACTCCTCCCAATTTTGTATAACCTTCTAATTTGGAAAGGGTGCAAAATTGTCCTATCATCCAGGTTCTAAAAGAGATGTTAAATGGCATGGACCTCCATACTATATCATAAAAGTAATTGAGAAACCATCTATGGAGAATACATAGACACACAGGTTAACTTTATTTCCTCTCACAAGCCTCAGAATTTATTCTATGGAAAAGAGTCTGCTTTTTCCATAATATTTACCTGAATCCTTGCAAAGCTTTATGCTTGTCAGTACAGACAGAAGGGAAGGAAACACAGTAAAAGAAACAATTATGAGATTATACTAGATTGACTTATTGGTGGGCAACAAATCTATTTATAAAAAAGAAGTAGAAGTAATGAGGAAAAACATTATGAAGGGAATGAGAGCAGGAAACAAAATGAGCAAAAACTGTGATGGAAGATGGAAAAGTGAGCATGTCACCAGCATGAGAAAGGAACAAGGACAACTTGCCATCAGCACAGACTGTCTTCTGTGGCTGTCTTCTGTGATCTGCTAAGGTCTTACAGCTCAATAACTTTCCAAAAATCTGATTGTTACAGCTATTTCATTCTTTTATAGCTCAGTGATGACAGCTACAGAGTACTGCTAAGACAATATCTACACCAAAAAGCCCTCAAAATACTCCTCATTCCTTCTCATTTTTCTCTTCTGTTTTGATGATTAGAGAGAGATGCACTCAGAGTTTCACAGCATGAATGCCATTGGCAAAGTGGGATCCCATTCCTGACTGCAGAGAACACACAATCTTCAACTGAAAGTTTTTCATCAGCTACAGCACAGTAACATCCATTGTGACTAATTTGTTTCTTTGTGTCAGTACTGCAATCAGGGCTAAAATAGCCCAGAGCTTAACTGTTTAACTACCAACTGAGCCAGTGGTCTGGGGTACTGACTCCCATCTCAGAAGTCCATCTGCCTCTAATCTATTAGCAAAAACACTAATAATTGAATGCTTAACTCTACCTACCAAGATATGTTAATTGAACACTGATCATCTTCAGGCTGGTCATCATAGTCCCTACCTCCTTGCCACCATCTCCCTTGGCTGAAGGTACAACATTTCAAGATCTGTTGGCACAGCTGTACCTTGAGTTGCTTTCTAACAAGGCTGTTCCAGAATTATTTGAGTTCATTTGGATACACTCTAAATTATTTTTTTCTATTTTGAATAATTTTGACTGAAAACCACATTTACCTGTTAAATCATGGAAACTGATCAGACAGGACTGAACCTATTAACCTGTCCCACATTCAGAAAGAGCATTATGCCTAACTGCAATCTCACTAGCAGCAGTAACATTCTAGATTACTTCAACCTTGCCATCTTGTAGACAAAATAAAAAAATAACTTTTCTAACAGTATTTTTGTATGATGGATAATGGACATTTAACTCTTGCATTCCCCTTAAAAGCTCATCCTCCGTATAATGAGCCTAACTTCAGCATCTGATTTGCATATCTAGGTTTACTATGGGTACTCACCATAACAGATCTGTTTTAGAAGTAAGGTGATTTCACCTGTAAACCTAAGATGGAGCAAGTGGTGGCATACTGGATGTATTCACATAGCAAGGTACTCTGTCTTTATCTCAAAACCTTGAGTACTTTCATCCTGCTGCTGAGAATGGGGACAGAATATTTGGGTGGGCAGCTGGCTAAGGTCAACCTGGCACTGAGCCAGAATGGCATGGAAAAAACAATGATGATGATGAAGATGATACCTGAATTTGTAATTCATACCAAAAAACCACCAGCCATACAGCTTAACCTTGCTTATATGCATTCCAAAGTATTATGGAATATAAACAATATTCTTTATTACAGCTGTACTGCAGATCTGTTGTTTCACATGGCAGAATTCAGAGCTTGCTCTTTGGTGGGCACATTTGTTTGGATAGCATCATGAACCCCAACTCATTGGGAAGCACTTTTAAAAATTCACATTTGATATGAATTTATTTCCATAAAAATCTTAAGGTTCACTTCTGTTCTGATCAAAGAAGCCAAAAACCAAAATTGAGCAACATGACTAAGACCTACCCTGAGGCATAAAATACTTTACAGCAAAGAATTCATATTGAAAAAAAAATATATTTAAAAGTTTCTGCTGCAATGGCAAGCGCGAAGAAAACAAAACATGTGAAGCTTGCCTTTTACATAATAAACATTTATTCTGCTCTCAGTTATGTTCCTTTAAAACCAAACTAATCCAATGGACTAGCAATGTTTCCCTGGCATGTACTGGAACAAGAGGGATGGAGGGGAAGAGCACAAAGAAATGCAGAGAGATGGCCAAACAATGTCATAGGACTTAATGCCAACTCTGTCCTCCCTGCACAGAATAAGATTAAGAAATAGAATTTTTATGTCACCTGGCACTAGGCCCTTTATAATTTGGAAGTAGCCTTGCCAGCTGTATTATATGAAAGAAACTCTTTCAAGAATATTCCAGAATGAGACATTCCAAGTTTGCCTGTCCCAAGTTTACCAGTTCTTTTTTCCATTTTAATGTCAAGAGGAAAACAAGGCGCACACAAAACGCACCAAATGAAAATAACCCTGACACAAACCCAAAACTCAAATCCCAATCTAAAATATTGTCATAAAACCCCAGGTCCAAGGGATTCTGCCCCCACCACCCATGTCTTTTTCAAGAGAATGAAGCATCTTTGACGGTTTTACTGTTGCTTCCATTAAAATTAATGTTTTGAGTTGCATCAAGCTGATCTCAAGAGAGATGACGTCAGGATTTCTTTTCACATTTTGAATGCTACATGTAGCCATCTCTGTCAAGCACTCTAACAAAAAAGAGACTTTCAGAGGAAAGACCTCAGTCTTATGCTTAGAAAAATCTTTGAGGTTGACCCAGTATTCTGTGGCACAGCATTCTGTTTTACATCTGAGACCTAGAATATTGGAAGGATGTAAACTAATATATTAGATCTTATAAGTGATCTCTTCTCCCGAGCAAAAAATGTGGTTTTCATGGTATTCTTCCACCCTGGAATGTTTATGTTTTACAGGTGTTAAAATGCAGGAAAATGAAAGGTGTCTCCCTTTCTTTATCCCACATACACAAAATAATCTATTCATAAATACATACACAAAATATTTCCTTCCCTCTGTTCACTGAAGGCTGTGAATAGGAAAACAAGCCTTACAATAGGGAAGAACAGGATATATTGAAGAGACCTAATGAAAATGAAGAGCTGCAGCCAGAGGGCTGCAGTTGCTGAGCACAGACTCCACTGCACACATATCACTGGTAGTTCTTATGTTCCCCTACTCAGAAAGCACCTCCAGCATCAAACAGGAGGCATGGAGCCTGCTGCCCCTGCAGTGGCAGTCCTAGCAAATGGCTCACATCATAAAATTACCTTTGCTGGTACAGAAAATAACGCCCCATTCTGAATGTATTTTCAGGGGTTTCTAGGTGCATTATATCTCAAAATACACTGAATGTCTTGGCTTACTGACAGACATACACACTTAGCTTAGGGTTTGAAAGTCTTGCTAAAAGCATGTTAATTGTAAGAATAAGGTGCTTTAAGTAGGGGCAAGCTGTCACCTGGAAACCTGTCTGCATTCAGTTGTAACCCTGGTGAGCCACATAAATATTCAGTTGATCATCAGGATACAGGACACTGAACATACCCCATAAAAGCCCTAGTGAACAGCCAGGAAAATTCTACATTTATTTCTACACACTCTCTGAATATTGCTGAGACTCAGTTACGCTATCACTAAATGAACTCTGCACCTGAAGAATTTACTGTGCTATAGGGAATGGTATCTACACAAACACATGATCATGTCAATCAGCACCCTAACATATGCCAGACCACAACATTCCAGTATTGTAATAATTATTTCATTGGTATTAAAATAATTATTTCATTTGACCATACCAACCAACAGTTTCTAAAGCTGTTAATAACATTATATAGCAAAAAGTAGAGACTTTCTATTTCAGGTGACATGGTCTAAAAGGTGAAGTATAGATAATTCCTTTTCTTAGTTTAAATCCAAGAAAGAAAACTGTTTACCTTTTTTTTTTAAATAGCACCTTATGAGATAGTAGCATTTCCTAGGGATTAGTAACATTTTTATGGTGACAGATAAACACATACAAGATTAATTTACTAAGATATTTTGTAACATGGACATTGAATTAATCTGTTACAACTGATTTTTCACCTTATCATATATTTAGCAGTCGAATCCATTTGTAACCTGATGAAATATTATCCAAACATTGAATGCTGCTTTGGTGGATGTTTTGGCTAAATAGCTAAGGATACTGTAGCACAAAATTGTATCATATGTCCTGTTTACTACAGCCAAAGACAAAATTACAGGTTCTGGTATTTCAGTTATCTGGTATTCCTGTGCTCAGGAATTTTCCCATGGCTGTTTCTAATACAGAGAGGTTTAAAAGACAGTCTTTAGCAAGTTTGCCATACATTACTCTGGGCTTAACTATGCCACATCTACAACTCTGGCACAAGAACTTAGAGTATTTCCATGGCCAAACTTTGGCCAAATTCTGCGTGTAATCACTTTAATTTACCAGAAGCCTGATATAACAACAGAATCCTCATACTTGGGTAATTACTCAGCAAGCCTGAGCAAATTAATCTAGTTGAGATGAAGGATTCTTGTTTTTCTATCAATTGCCAGATATGTTATTCTACAAGTCCTCACACCCTTATACACAAATACATTGAGTGCTCTGCAGAAAGTTACACATTATTGCAAGAGGAAAAGGCATGTTCTGAGACATTTCAGACAGGTTAGTTTCAATTCCCCTTCATAAACACAGTGAAATAAAGAATTAGCCTTAGCAGTGGAAGAAGAGAGAATTTCTATAATATTTTTCTGTTTCATGTTCTTTTATCATGGATCAGCTGTGGTCTATGATCTTTCAGAAGTATTTCACACATGCTGTGTGGGTATTAATATTGAGGCCAACAACAGAGAAATGCAAACTGGGTGCATACTTCACCCTGTGTGTCAAGCCAATCTAGCACATGCCATGTTAGCAAAACAGCAGTTTCATGAGATTTAAATTGTCTACGTTCTATAATTGCACACACAGTTACTTAATTTTAAAATAAAGTCCTACACAGAAGAAATCAAGGCTTAGCTGTGAGTATAACATGTATTTTGAATCATTCAGGCAGGGCTGAATTCATCTGTATTTGCTAGAATTCATCAATATCAGGAATTTGCAATACTTCCACATTCAAAGCAGAAATGGCAAGAAAATCAGAATAGTCAGACATGTAAAGACACAGCAGCCATACTGTTGCCCACAAAGTAACCATGAATGCAAAAAGTATTTGATTCAAGCCTCAGTTGTACCAAATGATATAATAAATTTCTTTGTTCTTGACAAAACCATCAGGCTAAAAGATCTGTGATGGACAAAATCCCTTTCTTAACTAACTAGCAATGTGGCTTGTCACTTTGTGTGGGAGGAGTTTGAAATCATGATGCATTGTAGCTTCCAAAGGACTTAGGCATTTAGCATAGGAGACAAAGCAAGGAACACTGTAGAAATTTGGATTACTTTTAGACAGTTATACTGTCATACTGCTATAAAACTCTGTTAATAAACAAAGAAATGCTACATATTGCACAAAGCTTTCATGTTTAGGAATTGCAGTCTAGAAGACAAGAAGCAATGATCAGGGAATTATAAGACTGGTAAAACCCCAGTTTAATAAACAGTGCTCTTGGTTCTGTGAAAAAAATGTTACCTCTTTCTTTTACAGGCATCCTGACAGAGAACTTAAGACAGGGTTTGAAATATGATTATAAGGTAGCTTTATAGATAATTACATGAAGTACCTTCTAATCATGAGAGACACTCAGAGAAAGCAGAAAGGTACTTGTGTAGAAATGAATGAGTGACAAGGCAGACCAGCAGCACCAGACAACAGGTGCCTCAAAAACCAAATTAAATACAGTAGATAGGGAAGTGGATAGCCCTGAAGGTCTTGAAAGCAACAACTTTTGGGAACAATCTGGAAAATTATTCTCTAACTTGGTTCTACCAAGAAAGTAAAGTGTTATTTTTTAGGAAATTACTACTTCAGCTGTACACAATTCCATGAGTATCACATAGCTTTTTCTTTCCACACATCTCTCTTCTTTAAGAGGCTTAGAAAAGAGAGATAGCCACGAGTCACTCTCTTTATTGGACTCAAATGTTTATGATTTAAAGGACAGATAAATGGAAGAAGGCAAAAAGTAAAGAATTCTCTCCTGCCTCTAATGACAGCAGTTAGCACTTTGGAACAGCTCAGGTTGCTGTGGCCTCCAAAATGCACTTTCACAATCACCTGGCTTGACAAGATATGGGGTTGGTTCTTTTAGAAAAAAAGAAGTGGGAAAGCTTAGCAAGACCATTCTCTGAATTTCTTTTGTGGCTGAAAGCATAGACAACAACAACAACCATCACCTTCACTCCTGCAGCACATGTGTTGCAACAAGGACAAGACGTTATGGCAGAGTTCAACTGTGTTGAGTTGTAAGGATGCACAGATCTCCTTACAAAACATTTGCAATAAGATTTTATTTATTAATATCTTACCCATATTCCAGCTAGGGTAGTCTAAGCCTACAGTGGGACAGTATCTAGCACAACAAATCTTCCACTGTACCAAGTAATGGCACTTCATTAATCAAACTAGCTTTAATAAGTCTTGGGGAAAGTTTGGGGGTTTTATGGTTTTAGAGATTTTTGGGGTATTTTGTTTGCTGTTTTTTGCTTGGGTTTTGTATGTATGGTTGGTTTTTGTTGTTGGGTGTTTTCCATAATTTTAAATTTATTGAAATTACTATTTTATTTTCACCGCCATTGCTAGTTTTATATTTTGTTTTCTTCAAGAACAGAAGAACTGATGGAAGACTCAAGGTACTAACAGCAGACACAATCCTTATCCAAATGAACAGGAAGCAGGCATGAAATATATCTGCAAACACACCATGGGGGATGGCAGTGTGTGCCCACTTCTCATGAAATAATGTCTGAGGAACAACATTTGAAAGCTAAAAACCCTGCCACTACTGCTCTGCACCCCGACACCTGCAAAGAGATGCATTGCTGAGATTACCTCTGAGGTTTGCTCCCAGTAATTACACCAAGTATTAAAGAACTTCCAAAGGATTAGCAAAAATCATCTATTCTGTTTGGGTCTTATTTTTCTTAAAAAAACTTGTTTTACTACCCTTAGAAAGTAGGCTAGCAGCAATGCCTCCAGATGGGAATAACAGTAATTCACACACTTTTCTGTTTATCAGTAGAACATTCTTTATATTAATGCCAAAAGATTTCAGGACAAAATATATTTCCAAGGAATTAATTATTCCTCAAGTATACAGGCTGAATTAAGAGGTATCACAAGTTTCAGTACTGCCAGCCTGGTGAAAACCAATGGTCACAATATTTTCCCTTGCTTATCAGCTCTCGAGAAAGCCCCCACAGCAGTACCCTTCTTATGTATTAATGGTTTCCTGTTTTATACTGTTCCTTAATGTGACCAATGTGAAAGCACCTATGCTGGAGTCTTAATTGCTTTGCTTCAAAGCTGAGAACAGATCTGGAAGCTTACTGTTCCTAAAAATTTGCCAGAAATTCCTTGGCACAGATGGGCAGGAGAAGACATGGCTGATCGATCATTATTATTGCTAAATAGGAAAGGAGCAATTTAATTTTAAAATGTATTATACAGGTCATTTCTCTGTACTGCAGTTCCAAACTCCTGAGTCACTTAATAGCTAGAGATGTGTGTATGTGTGTGTGTATTATTTGCATTTTATTCAAACATCCCAAAAGGAGAAGGACTAAAACAACCCTCAAAAATCAACTAAACAAAAGCACCCCACCAAAATAGCTTGAAACCTAAAAAAAAATAGGCTTAAATAAATGTGCAGTTATTGACCCACATATAAATGTGTATTAAGTTTTGCTGTCCTGATCAGTACCAATTTTCTAAGTGTAACAAGGACACTCAGAAATGAAAAGACCAAAACAGAGAAATAAGTAATATTTTTACAACTATTAAGGGAATTATTTACCTTCCAGGGTCCATAGCTAGTTAAAAAGCTCACTAAATGTTTAGAGAATAAACCCAAACACCTGAAAAAGCACTAAACCTCTATCTGGAACAGCCTCCTTCCCTTAACACAGATTACAGATACCTATAGAGTGGGATAGGTGAATAATATCCACTGCACCTATTCTTACATAGGTAATTCCTAAGCCATAGGCATTTTTAGGCTGACATTCACATTTCCCTAGTTCTATATTGAAGATATGCTTCTGTGAATAATATAATGTTAATTTAATGAGAGAATCTAAATTCACCTTCTATCTTTGCCGGAACTGATTATCTTCAAACACACATAATAAGCCAGAACTAAACACGGAGAGATTGACTTGTGCTTTGTTGACACCTTTTCTTCTATCACTCGAGATGAAGATAAATGCATCTTCATTTGGCTGTTTCTTTGCACAGTATTTTGCCACTTCTGCACTGTTCTGAAATGCACCCTGTGAGATTCAAATATCTTCATTGTCTCCATTTTCAAGTCTTGACAGATAGGTATATATGGATTATTAAATTACTACAAAACCACCAAACACTTTGAGTCCAGATTATTAGACACATTCCAGTTTCTTTGTATTTTTTGTAAATTGTAAATCTCCTGGTATCTGGCCCCTGGAATTTCCTTTGTTTAGCAGAAGATTACTGGTGGCAAGACACACCTAGGATTGTGCTTGTGATGTATTTTGCTTTTCAGAACCAGTGTGGAAAAACACCCCAAGTACCTATCTACATATTACGCTCATTTTGACTCCATCTGCATCACACTGAGCACTTGTTCCTGGGAAGCAAAACTATGTGGGTGACTCCAAATACCTTACTGCATTGAGATAGCACATTTCCCACAGCATTAAGAGATACGAACTCCTTCAAGATAGATAAAAACCCAATCTTGTCTTCTTGCTGCATGTTCCATGCATTGCCTTCACAAAAGGCAGCATTGCTGTTGGGCACTTTCTCCAAAGCCAGGCCTCTGAAACTATTGAGAGATGCAAATAAATAGTTCACCCTGAATGTACAGCTGTACCAACAAGTTAAGAACATGACACTGCCACAGCATCCTCACATCAAAGAGAGTAATATGCAGGCAAAGGTAATCCTGAGGATACGCTAACAAGACAATATCATGAGAAACAGCAGAAACAAACACGATGTAACAACCAAACTTATGGGAATCATTACCAGCTTATGGGAATTGTTAACCCTGGCAGAAATTACCTGGGCAATGATATCTGAAATACCAAAGATGTCAAACCCATAAAAATCAGGACCAATGGGAAAAGAGTGAATATTTACTTTGGAGGAGACAAAAGTGGTAGGGAGAGAATTGGCAAGTGGAAGAGGGGTAAGATGACTACAAGAGCAAAATCACTCGGTCATAATTGACCACAGTACCTGACAAGCAGTCATGTGCTTGATCACCACAGTTTGCATGGGCCATTAAAATCACTGCTTCCATCATACCTGCCTCTGATTTACTTGCAGGCTCAAGAAAACACACCTATTTTCCTTGGCATCAGTTCTTGAAGCACTCTACCTAACATCAGCATAGAAACACCTCACCTTTTCCTCTCTTTCAGGGAATATTTGTAAACAAGTTAACATATTGTAAACAACTTGACAAATCAAGGCCAAATTCACTACGTTACAACAATTTTAAACCATATTTTTGCAAATCTAGTGCCTAGCAAAAATAAAAAAAAATTGACCACTCTACATACAGTAGTCCTCTACAATTCTCAGTGCATGAAACCTACAAAAAATGTGTAAGTTTTGTTATAAAGGAAGTTTTGGGAAGCTTTTTTTATAAAAAAAAATTACCCATGATAAGGATAATGTTCATTATATTTCATAAAAAGAGAGCTGCTTCTGATGAGGGAGAGGAAATGGATTACAAATTATATGCTTAGCAGCAGACCTGTCACAGACAACAACACCGGTCTCAAAATACTGACACTGAATCCATCTCAAAAGGAAGCATTTTCTGTAGGATAAGAACTCATAAAAACTCAGGACCCAAGCTAAATGTGACTGTAACATTCTAAACACCTCAGATGCACAAAAAGCAGGTTTTTAAATCTCAACTTGCTCTTCCCTGTGACCTTTTCAGCTTTCTTGGCTGGAGAAAACCTTTAGACGGAATGATTTGATCTTCAGGGATTCTAGACCCTTCTGATTTTAGATAACTGTAATTCTTCCATTTTCTTCCAGGGAGGTAATTTCCAGCCCAATGCACACATTAGGCACTTTAAAGCTTACATGGGCCTAAGTCAACACTTTCAGCAGAAGGACCATGCACAGCCTCTTGTGTCACCTTCCTGTGCAGCTGCCTCTCTTCTGGCACTCACACTCAGGGAGCAGGATATGGGAGCTGTCCTAAAATAACGTAAACAACTTAGGATATTTGTCAAGATTTTAAATCCCCATCAACTCCTAGATGTCATCTGCTCCATAGCTCCACAAATATTTGTTTATGCATGGAGAAGTGGCTCATGTTCTTCCAGTCCAGCGACAGGTTATGTCAAATTTTAACGTCTGAGAAGCCAAGAATCAAGAGTTGCTCTAAAATCCCAAATAAAAACTCCTCTCTAAAAAAACCCTACAACTCCTCCCTCCCAAAACCCCACCTCCCTCAATAAACAACACCAAAAAAAACCCAAAAACCCCAAAAACAAAACCAAAAAAAAACCCCAAACACAGCCAAAAAAAACCCCAAAACACACAAAACCCCACAAACAACCAAATCTCTTTAAAGTTAGTTATTCTCAAGAGATTTGAGACCTACTTGTGCAGATTAAAGAGTTTTGCACTAGCTTGAACTGCTTAGTCTGCGTTCTTTAAGCCTTTTTGGGTGTGAATTAGCAAGAGCTCAGCAGTAGCAAGTTTGCCACATTGTATTAAAATTAGTTGAATTTATGCCACTTTAAGGCTGAAATAACCATAACTAGGACAGATGATCTTCTTGCCTACCTTAAAGGTTTTCAGCACAATAGCTCTTACCAATGGCTCCAAATCAGTACAGCTACACCGAATAAGGAACCCAAATAACCTCATGTTCAGGATATACACCTGAACTTCAACTGCAATCTGTTTTCTCTTTTAATCAAAGGCTTTTCAGGTATTCCTGCTTATAGCACATCTAAGAATCTTTGAGACCTGTTTTTCAAAGGTTTGACACTAAGAGTTTCACAGGGAAAAGGTGAAGAGACTTCAGAAGAGAAAACCCAATTCTTGGACCCCTGACTTTTATCCCTGGAGAATTAGTTAAGCATAAAAGACTCATTTCTGAATACTTTTTAATACCTCTACATCTAAAATTAAAAAAAAAAATTAAAAACAATCCAGATTTGTTTACATAATCAAATCAGAGGCTAAGCATCTTCTCAGCAAAGACAAGGAATTTTCTGTATATAATCTAGTCCTATATTTCTTGTAACTTAACCTCATAGTATGTAAAACTGAATGCTCACAGAAAAAAATATTTGGCACAGCAAATAAAACCCTGAAAATTCTTAAATACTTTATATTTTCTGCCATATTGTGGAGAATATCAGATGGAAAGGCCATAAATAGCAGATTTCAGTTTATAAATTTGTCCCAAAAGCCACAGATGACTTTTTTATTCTGACTTAGTACAGAGGAACTGAAGGCCTTTGACTTTGTATCAGGAAATACTGAGAGCATGTACAAGAACCTCTTGTAACACATCTCTCTGGAAAAAGTGGTTTCTTATTTGATCAATGTGTCATAATAGTAGGCAAAAAAAAAAAAAAGAGTTTAATTCAGTTTGCACTATCATACCCAGAAATATCTTTCCAAACGTGTGGCTAAAAGTTCCCAGACCAAAGCAGCTTTGTGCAGTTCAGCTCTTGCCATAAATGACAGCAGAACTGTGACCATTCTCACCTGTGTACAGCTGCTACGTGTAGCTTGAACACATTACATGGATCCCTGGCTTTTTTCCCTTTTCCAGTTACTAATCATCTACAGGAACAGTGATGGAAAAAGGAAATCTGTGGTCTTCAGATCCAGCAATTCTGTCACTTCTTTCTCAGAGAAAAAGAGGTCTGTCTCTTCTGGACAGAAATAATGGTAACATTGCTCAGAGAAAGAAGAAGGCAACAGAGCAAAACTTGACATGAAAAGGACAATTACTCAACAGTGTCAAAGGAGGAAAGTGAAAAGCCCCAATCAAATCCTGAGGGAGGAGTTGGGACAGTAAATCTTAAGCATTTCCGTACTCAGTTCTTGGCTGACCCCTGCACATTCAGAAGAGTAGCCTCTCTCACCACTGTGCAAAACACACAAATCCAGCCATTTTCATGCCCAACCTATACCACTACATCAACAGAAGTTCACATTTTAGGACTCCTTAAGGTAACATTAAAAATACACAAATCTCTAAAATACAATACCCCTTCTGTACCAGGGCAGTACAATTGTGAAACAAAACTCATTCAACTGAATTTTTGCAATAAACCACCTTCTCAGAAACAGATGCTATTTCATACACAGTGAAAATGTTTCTTAATAGTGCCCTCTAGTAAAGCATCACCTCTTCTAAATCAGCAATAGCACTGTGCATTGGTGCAATATCTAACTTTTGGTTGAAAATAGTTATTAAATCTCTATTTTCAAACACATACAATTTTTAACTGGCCTTTAGAATTGATTCCTAAGCACTAACCTACAGGAATAAAACACTCTCCCACACAAGGCAAATACTGCAGCCTCTTGACTAATGCTAATAGATGCTTCACTGAAGAATGTCAGCCATGACTCAGACTCACTTCTTTTAAATAGGAGATCACAAGTTTGGGCATTTTTGAAGCCCTGCAGTCATTAAACTAGGTATTTTTTACATACACACACTCCTTTTTTTCCCCCTGCCCTGTGCTCGGAATTGGAAAAACAATCTCTCATCATCAGCAGCTTTCAGATGGAGCTGGGCCTTAAAAAATGAGATCATCTAAGACATAATAATAATAAAAAAAAAACAAGAAAAAAAGCAAGAACTGGTAGAAGACAAACTGCAAGCATTGTTTCTGTGACTAATATTTTAACATGGTTAGAGTATACAAAGGACAGTAACAACCTGCAAGAATTACAGTACCAGTAAACTCAGAGAAGTCATTGTTCATGGTGGGAGCCTCACAGCCAGCTCCAGCCTTCTCAGCAAGAAATTGCCAGATTCCTCATGCTGAGTTGAAAGGAATTTTCATATTCTAAACGACCTAATTATGACAATCAAAATATAGTGATTACATGCCCTTTAAACAGCAAATACACACCTGCACAAAGAAGAATAGGTTACAGGTGCACAGAAACGAGCGAGTGTCAGGATGTGTGCCAGCTACACCTCTCTGGTCAGAACCTTAAACATGGAAAGACACATTAAAAAACTGTCTGGAAAAGAACAAGAGCCCATCTTCAATCCCATTGCCCAGGCTGAGATAAGACAATCAGCAATTTTAACTACTTGCTTGACATAAAATGCATAAAAGTCAGCTAATTAGACCTAACCAAAATTCGGACATCCTGCAGCTGCAGAAATAGAGAAAAGCCATTTTCCACAGGCTGAGAGTGCTACCACTGCAGGGAGGCTGAGCTCAGCTCAGCTGACAGTGTTGCTCAGTGCTGCTGCAGAGACCTTTTATATTGGAGAAATTTAGGACAACGCTTAGAGTCGTGTCAGCTCTCTTTATTAAGGTCCTCGCAGAGATTTGTTTGATACAATATATTTTTACCAGATCAAAGTATACTATATGTATGGTAGGCAAAGCAGAGAGCACGCTGTACTTCCCTCTCCCCTCTCAGAGTTTGAAACAAAGCATTAAGAACCAAGGTGTGAGCCATTTATCTGTCAAATAAAGATCAAGGATGATTAAGAGCCTCTGGCAAATAAAGATCAAGGATCGTTAAGGGCCTCTGACAAAGCTGATGGTGCAGTGTGTCCCCATCCAGGTTTAAAAAGCATTGATACAGAAGCCCTTGCTGCTATTACAAACTGGAATTGTTTGGAAGTTTGAAGTCATTCCCTTCAAGATTCATGAAGTTCAATACCTGTTCTTCGTGCTATGGAACTTTTGCTTTTCCTTTTCTCTGATCTTCTGTAATATACGAATTAAAGTGTCTGTAATGGCTGATGACTGGTAGGCTGACATTAATAACCATATTGCTACTCTGAAATATTGTATTCTTGTTATTAAAACAAAATAAGCAAAATGCCACAAAAAAAACCAAACAAACCTGAATAAAAGAATTTACACTTCTGCCTGCTTCCTTACATTTACAACCTGATCCTAACTCAAATTCATACTTGGAAGGTGTTTAAGAAATCATGAATCCAGCTCTGTAGATACAGGTAAGTAAAAGCTGATCAGAAAGAGTCAGTCAAAGGGAAACAAACATAAAGCCCATCAACTTTCTTTTTTACTGAACACTTGGATTACGCTAGAAAATAAACACTACAGGAATGTCTCTGGAGACTGCAGTTTGGGGACTCTTCATTATGGCCTGGGATGCTTTAACAGATGACAATTAGTAGATTAGAAGTTACCCAGTTGAACACTTTGGCTGTCAGAAAATGTCATCAGTGAAAAGTGAAATGGGTTGTAACTGACACTTTTTTCTAAGAGAAAAATATCAAAACAAACAGGGAAAAGGGTTTTGTTTCCAATGTTTTAAAAGATAAATCTCTTAGGGGATGCTTGTGAGAATTCTAGGATTCACTGGTGCTGTAGAGCTGTAGCTGTGGTCTGCAGGAGGGTGGAAGCACAAGAACTTCCAGTCATGACAAGACACCAAGAAGTGCACCTCAGATTTAAGATTCCAATACTTCAAGGCACATCTTCAATTTAAAAAAAAAAAAAAAAAAAAAATCCTTCAGTATCCAGACCTTTTCTCTGAGATTTCTTACTTCACCACTTGCTTCTACTGGATGATATGGAGTGCGATTTCAGCCAAATCAAATTTCTTTATACAAAGACAAGCACAAAACCTAGGACATCTCCATATAACTACATTCAGACAATTCTTCATGCCTGTAGAACAAAGTCTTTTTCATTTGAAGGCAATATAGTCACTGCTGCTAAAAAAAAAGATAAAGAACCATCCAGTTAACAAGTCTGTATCAAAGTCACGAGCAGCAGTGCTCCTCAGCACAGCAAAGTGCTGGTTACTCCATGCTAGAGGAGGAGAACATTTAATTCCTTTTAATTAATTCCATTAAAACTGATTGTAGTGTTTACTGCTATTATTACCAAAACATCTGCCATTGCCTCTCACTTCAGACATTTCTTCTTGTTTAGCACCTTTCATAGGAACTATATGCTCTTGAATGTTGTCTTTCACAGAGGCTTCTTTTTTGGAAATCTATCATAGGCATGACCATACATTGCAAGAAACATGGGCATCTGAGCAACAATTGTCTTTGTATTTGACCCAATGAACCTTGTTCAATATTCCCAAAATGCCACTAAATGACAGTTTCAGACTGAATATAGTGAGAACTGCAGATGAGGTACTCACATCCTGTAAAATTAAAGTAGTAAAGGTGCAGAAATTGAGTAGTAAGGTTCTGCTTTACACAGATGCAATCTTCACTGGTTCAGCTAGTCATGACCTGAACTAGCACCTCAAATATATTTACTATGGAGTGGCTCTGTATTTGTTTGAATTCCTTTTTCCTCTGCTTTTGATTGTTTCAGGCTTGATTTTTTTTTCCATCTGTCCCAGTCCTTGTTTTCTTTTTACCTCTAGTCTCAAGTAGTACTCACAGGAGGAATCACACATGGGAACCTGCCTTTAAAAACATTGCTCAGCAAAATCTGCAATGACAGTGTCTTTATGGACTCAGGTGTGGAAATTAAATTTTGGCATGAATTGCAGAATACCAAAGTACATTGGAGTAGACCATGTGAATCATAATTCAGATTATTCATATTGTAACATATTGTGCACTAGTATGAAAACTAAATTACAGAGCAAGTAAAGGTCTTGAAACTGTGGAAAGAAATAGAAGTAAATGGGCATTTTGTTCATTCTCAAAGAGAACAAAACTGTTTTCATGATGTGGACTGTTCTTCAGAGATTTATAAGGTAAATACATTTATATCAAACATGTAAATACAGTAAAAATGAAAAACTTTAAATTAATTATTGTTAATACTAACCTTTCAGGCTTTGTGTACCCTTATTTACCTTAGTTAAACCAATAGCATAATGTTCAGAAATGCCTGGGGGTATACCAGGTTCTTTTCACGTTTTTTGTTTGGGTTTTTGTTTGGATTTTTTAATGTGGCATTTTGTGCCAGAGCTACAAAGCTTTTAAGGCACCTAAAAATATAATCATCCAATTGAAATTAAAAAAAAAAAAAAGAAAATAAAAAATTGAATCTGTGGATTTCCAATTCCTATCCTAAACTCCCAAAATGTTACTTTTTCTACTTTCTGAAATGAAACAAATCAAACTGGCAGGAACCATTTCATTAAAAAAAAAATGTATTTTGAGATAACAGACAGCAAACCATCTCTTTTGGAGCTGGTGAGGCAGCTATACTCTAGAGGAGGGCAGAGATTAAGAGAAAGTAGAAATAAAGACAGAAGACACCACAGTGGTTTCTATTTGCTCTAGATTGCTCCTTCTACTGCATGCAAGTTTCTTTGCATTGCTTTTCAGAGATGCTCTCTTCCTCCCTGTTTTCTGCACCCTTTTTTGGTGACTTAAGCAGCTCATTCTAAATTCTGTTTCCAGTACCAGATGTCTAAAAATTAGGCCCCACAGAACATGATTCAGAAGCTCTTATTCAAACAATCCATATTTTGTAAAAACACCCTTTTAAGTGGCAGCAGAGGAGCTACATTTAGGAAGATGGAGAAGAAAAGGAGAAAGCTATTTAGTAATAAAGCAGACAGTATATATCAACACTTTGTACATTAGAAGTGACAATACATCTTTCTTTACCTACAAAAAGAACAGAGTCAATGATTTAGCTCTTTATCCAGAGGCAAAAATGATTTAAAAAAATCTGGACACTGCTTAAGTGAAGTAACATTTCACACAGAGATCATATATATTTATAATGACTCAGTCAAGTTTCACAAAAGGCATGTACATGTACACAACTACCACTGTCAAGCAATGATAAATTTCTACAATTCCTTTGGTAATTCACCAAAACAAAACAAAAACACCTTAAGACACCTAAAATACTCTCCCAATAAATACTGAAGGTTCACATTACACCTCTGAGATGCCATTTTGTGGAATCAAATAAATCCTAAATCTCAGAGGCAAATTGAAACTTGGGAATAAGTGCAGATGCCTGGGACATTCTTAGATTTAAAAGGTTTTAAAGTAATTTAGAAAATCACAAGTGCTTGTATGCAATACTGCTGCAGTGTCCAAACTGAGCTTGAGAGGAAGTGAATCACAGTATTTTCGTTCAGAAGCCTCTCAAAACACCAGCAGTATCCATAAAACTCAAAAGACATTAACTCCTTTTAGAAAATGGGGCTATACAACTGCAGTAAGATCCATCTCCTAATCAGATAATCTAGTTATTGCCACAATGACTCCATTCATCCCAAGATATGAAATTACATCGAACAGAAAGCCTTGTTTCTTTAATTTGCTTCCTGCCTGCAGGCTGAGGTCCTGCACACACAGAGTACCAGTGACCTCTCTTGAGCCAAGGCTTTTGGGCTGCTCTCTGGTGACAGGCCATAAGACAGCGCTTCTGAAGCTTTCAAGTTGCCCTATGGTGAATGTAACAGTAAAAGAGGATGTTTCTGGTTAGTGCAAATCTAATAAACTAATAGTATTCTGCTTCTGTAAAATTTAGACACATATAAATAACAAACCATTACAGTGACAACTACCAAATTTCTCTGTCTATAGAAAACTGGCAGTTCATAAATATTAAAGTATGCTGTTAGCAACAAAGTACAACATATAGCTGTTATTTTTCCCAAAGATAAGGAAACAGTAACCATTGCTGAAAAAATTTATTATTTATAGACCTTTGAATTTTAAAGCCTCATCTCCGCACTGTAATTTTTTCATTAAAATTCAAAAAAGTATCTGTTTGTTATCCCTTTGATGAATGTGCTGAAGGCATGGAAACAAGTAACTATTGCTGACAGATTTCCTAATGATATAATGGTATTTGCCACTTAACCATCAATACAGTGCTTTAAATGAGCCTTAATGTTGCCAAATAACTATCATGTAGATTCATTAAAGCTAAAACTTAGAAATGCTGTCACAATTGGACATTGCAATCATGCATTAATAATTTGCATCATGGAAGTGTTACAGGGAAGAAACACACTCCAAGGCAAACTTCCCTTAGGGCTTACTGCAGGGAATTTCTAAAGCCTTCAGGGTTAGGAAGGATAACAAACAAATTTTCTACCTAGACAAAACATGCCTTGGAAGTATTATGATGGGTCCCAGAGACCCATCATGTGAGTGTATGACTTCTGCAGTCAGAATATTTTCCTTTCCAAATTCAGTGGGTACTACCCACCTTAACTCTTCTTCAAAATAATTTCCTTCTTGTAATGCTATTGCAAGTCAGAAAGAGCCTGACAGTAAACCAGGAATGGACTAATAAAATAATTACCCAAAGTAGTCAAACTAACTTATGCAGAAGAACCAAGCTGGAAAACTAAATATATTTTCCATAGACTATCTTCCATTGATATAATGATTTTGGATGTTATAACAGACTCTGGTCATACTGGAGACTTTTCTTCTCTTCAAACTGTAGGTGATTCTCACGTGAGTTTTTAAAATAAGAAGTTGGGAGGAAGAATTTCTTTTACCAAGGTTTGTTAAAACAAGAATTTTCCATCTTATTTCAAAAATGACCTCTCCATCAAACCCCAAGTAGAGTTTTCTTGAGAGATTTAATGATATTATAGAGATCAGGACTAATTACAAGATTCTAAAGACATATTTTAGAAGTTTTATTGGTAGGTAAGTCACACTAAGGCTACTTCATGAGGCCTAAACAGCCCTCCAAGCTGAAGCTCTGGATAGCCACGGGCTAAGATTACAGCCACAGCTGCCAAATAGTCCAAGCTGGTTTGCTGGGTCAGTAACTACAACACTCTTGGATGAACTGGCAAGGCACAACTTAAAATATTCTCTGAGGTTTGAATCTCAGAACAGAAGTCATTCATAATCTCTCCTGCATGGAAAGCAGAATCTGGACACAGGGGGAACTGAAGGGGCTGCTTGGTTTTTGGTCACATGAGGCATCCAGAAATCACCCTCGCTACAGAGAACGTGTACATGTTCTGTGGCTTCCACTGTAGTAACAAAACTTTTTTTCCCCACACATACCAGGAGAAAAATGCAGAGGAAGGGAGCTCTTCCAGGAGAAATAACAGGGAAAATCCCCTACTGCTCCTAATAGTTACTCTAGTTACTCTCCTGTATTTTCACCTGGTGACTTTTTTGTTTGTTTTGTTTTAGTAAGAGTAGCAGTAATGTCCAGCTAATAACGAAAATAAATTTGCTTCTAGCAAAAAAATATGACAGCAAAAAAGGTGAAAATTCTCATTAACCTCTCAACACAGTTGAAACTTGGAAAATACAGCTTATACAGTCCTTTATGTAAAATACATATGAAGTGTGTGCATCTTCAGAAGTGCTTAGAATGTTCTTTTCAAAATATCAAACCTTGCCAAAACTTAACAATTTCAGATTTTACAGTAACCTTGAATCCTAGTCTGGGCTGTCAAAAATTTTTAACCCAGTTCTGAGAAGATCTATGTTATGTTAAAAACCTAAGCTGTTGGTTTTTGGGGTTGGGAATTAGGTGTTGGGGTTTTTTTGGCTCTTTTTTTTTTTTTTTTTTTTTTTTTTTTTTTAGTGCTGGGGGGGAGGTGGGGGAGAGGGAGGTTTACTTGGTTTTGCTTGTTTGTTTTAATAAAGCTAGAGTTCAACTCCAAGTTCTATATATGTGATTCTAAAACATAATCTATAAATTATTCAAAACTGCCAGAGAATAATTCATAACAGGAATCTAGAAGCAAAATCAGCAGCTTGTGGTATATTCAAATGGTGCATTTTGGGGAATATCCTCTAGTGAAATTTCTGAAGTACTGGAATATTTGAACCTAGCACAGCGCATGTTGTCCATGTCCAGATGTACTGTGTACAGATAGACAGCTACAGAGAAGGGCAGAGGAAGAACTATAGCCAATGTAGTAGTTCTTCATCATCCTGTTTCATGGAATGTCCTCAGATTCACAGAGACCTCAGCAGATCACTTTGAGGGCACACATTCCTTTATCTTTCTGAAGGAGGGGGTGGTAAGGCCTCTGTGTGTAAGCATTTTTATGCTAAAAACTGGTGAAGCTCTTTGACTTCTTCATAGGAGGTAGTGATGTTTTTCAATAGCAAGCATGAAAAATTCTGTCAGAATATGGATTTGTGCTGAACTGCAGCCAATATAAGGAAGATTTACTTCTACAAAAGGCAACTCATAGCTACTACGAGAAAGTGTGGTGCCAGTTGTAGCACACTTCCAGTACAGAACAGAGCACGTTAGCATTTAAACATCTCAAAGGAATTTCCATAATCAAAAGCAAGAATAAACTGCAGAGTGCACTCAGGAGGCTGCAGTCACTTAATGAAAGCAAGAAAAGCTTCTGAATTACACTGCAAGCCAGTGACAGCCTCAAAACCCCCGAGGAAAAAATAAAAATGGTGCAACACAAATGCTTCTCCACTTTTCTTGGTGAGAAATATTCAAGATATTGAGTCATATCTGTAGCCTGCATTATAAGAGCTAAATATCATTTTAGCAGCCTAGACTGTTAGATTTGAATGGATGTATCCTTTCCCACTGTTCAGACCAGCAGCTGATTAACTCACAGCTCTGTTTCCCCTAAATCAGATGCAAAGACAAAAACATGAGAACGGCAGGGGTTTTTTTCTCTTAGCTCTGTCACCTTCCTTTAAAATCACACAATATATTGCAGTACACTATATATTGCACAACGTACTTGCAGCATGAAAGCATTTAACCACTGACAAGCTGAAAAACCAAATACCATACAAGGTTTACTTCACCCCCCCCTTAGTTCTTGCAGAGGTATGTTTGAGCAAAGTCTCTCAGTCTTGTTCCTTGGTTTACTAAAGTTCAAGAAAAGTCAGAACAAGAACTTTTGTCCTGAAGACATCTCTGATTTATCTATTTTGAAATTTCTTCCAAATAATTGGCTTTTTCCTCAACCTCTGCGTGCCAGCTAAAACCACCAAAAAAACCACCTGCAATCTTTCAATTCCTTACTGAATCCCACAACACCCTGTTGTAAGGGAAGACCTAAAAACCTCTGAAGCCACAGATCAGTTAATGCCAGCACAGAGACAAGCAGCAAGATACCCAACAATATTGAGGTTGAAGCTGAAGCTGACAGCTTCCCCCAGCTGAAGAAGGCACACTCTCAGAGAGTAGTTAAGACCTAGACTGTGTTTGCACAGGCACACAAGGAGCCTCCCTTCTTGGAGATGCTCAGCACTACTGAACAAAGCCCTTAGCAATCTGATCTAGCCTTTGCATTGGCTCTGGACTGACCAGGGGGTTTGTCCATTTGACCTCCAGAGGCGCCTCCCAATCTGAATATTTTTAAAATGTATTTAATGGATGTTCATGCATTGAGAAAATATAAGGGCAAACCTGAATGGTGCTGGATGACTCAAGATGCATTCACATACTCACCAGTTCCACTCCCTGTCAAGATTTTGTGCATTAAGAGCCTTGCCAGGTACTCCATAGCTGACAACTCACAACAGACCACAACGTACAAAGAATATTTTTGTGATTTTAGAGAAGCTACAGGATAACCTATAGCTACATCTAATAGTGATTATATGAATATTACTAATATCTTACCTCTGCAGAGTCAGAACAACTTAGAATGCTTATTGTCAACCCTGATTTCAGAGGACCTTCACTGCCTACAGGAAAATCTGCATTTATGTACCCATGCAAAATTAGCATTCAGAAGACACCTGAGACTCTCCTAGCTATTTACTAGCTAACTGCCTTTTCTTGATTCATCATGTTGTTGCACCAGAGCTTCCCTGACTGTGGAAAATATCTGGTCTGGGCAAATGCAGATTCTTTGCTTTTCTCAAGGCCAAGCCTGAATTCTGCACCCTAATCTCAAAACACTATATGGCATAAAAGAAACATAGTTTGAAAATCATCCCTAAGGAGGGGAGAAATCAATAACTTTTGATTAATATTTTTACAGAACTTGTGTAAATTTATGTCAGTTAATGATGATGAGCTGGTCTAAATCAGATAAGGAAAATCCGGTCCCAAGAGTCTCACTTTCAGAATGTAATGTACCATCTATTTATCAGAGCAGGACTCCATTTTGCTAATGTTTGTTTATTCTGTTACCACAGTGTTTAGCAAACTATTTTCATGTACAAAATATTTAGTGTTATTGCTTGCTAGGGTGTATGTATATGGAGCTCTAAGGGAGCTCAGAGTTTGCCAAAACTAGTTAGGCATGCTCTGTAATTTTATCATGGATGTCTCATACAGCAGCCAGGCTGCAGCTTGTAAGCTTGATTCAAAGAAAGGAATAACTGTGTAACATTAAAACACTGTAGAATTCTGGACAGGTGCTCAGAAACTGCAGCTCCACACAGTGTTATGGCCTTGGGAAAACATCGCTGATGGATTTAATGACATTGTCCCTGGTTATCTATTTTTCCTCTAAGATCTGTCCTAATCGATTTTGCTCTAGATTTTTTTAGGTTGGGTCTCTCACAAGAGGTCCTTTCAAAGGCCAGCTCTTTATGCCACAACTTTCCCAAGTCCTCTAATTGGAAAATCTGCTAGACAATGGTCCATCAGCATGGAGGCATTTTGATTCCACATCACTTCAGATGTCCATCTCCCCATTGCACACATACACACTTCACTTACTCTCCTAGTAGCTTCCATAGTTTGTGACTACCTTTGGAAGCACAGTCTCCCCTTCACCTCCAGGGGAAGATTTTAAAGAATATATTGCTTTTTCAAGCATTTACCAGCATGTAATGAACAGTACCTGCAACCCCTACTATTTGTCAGGCTCATACAGAATCCCAAACTCAGAAGACAGCTGACTACCAGGTTGTAAAGTGAGGGAAGGGGGCCTGAAAGGCACTAGGCTGCTCATTCTTCCCAAACATAAGGGACGATCAATCACTGTCTACTGGAACTTAGAATACTCTTAAGAAAGGGAAAACACTACCTATGTACCCATGGCCCATTTTGGCGGCTTCCTACATCAGCTATTTGTGCTGTCTCCCCTTGCATAATTCTTCCACCCCTATTAGCATTTTTTAAGGCCTACTAAGACTATTATAATGGAAAAAGAAGAATCATCTTATAATTTAAGACATATAAGTTGCTCTGTTTTTGGAAACCAAATAGAATTCATTAGAGACATGCATTAACCACTACCTTCTGATCTTCCTGCAATTACCTCTTCTTCAGAAAACCGTAATAAGGGTTTTAATAAAAACTGGTTCCTATATGCTAAAGCATTAATACTTGTGAAATGGAAATCACCTTATCCAAAAGAAGATGAATAAAGAGTAGGAGAGCATGAATTACCTTTGGTAGAAAAAGTCTCTTGCAAAAACATCAGGCAACTAAGGTGCCTGATATAGCAACTGCTATAATTTTTTATGAATGGACTTAATTCTCTTGGTTTCATTTTTTTCTCCCCCGTTTCTTTTATAGCATGGAGCCCAATCCAATCGGAAGATGACATATATGCTGCAGGTTTCTGAAATTGCTTCAGCTTTTCTTCAGCTTAAAACAAACAATAATTAATGTTCCAGCACATCTTAGTGTTCATTTGCATTCTTCCAAGGAAAATCCCATGTATATTTTCAGCATTGTGCCAATCATTGTGTGGAACACCAGGAAGTTAAAAACATGAGAGAAGCCTGAATGAAAAGTCCAATGCCAGATTTCTTTTAAGTCTGAATATATGTTCAAATTTTTAAAATCATCGTACCTTTTTGACTAATTAAAATAAATCCTACAGTAAATTCATGGCAATTCCAAATTGTTACAATTTGCAATTCCAGATGGTCAGTGATTGAGGGGACAACCTCACGTTCATGTACTGCACTTGTTTTCAGAGCACAGTCAGGACTTTCTGATCGCAAATAGGACATGTAAAACTCAGGGACAAATTTGAAAAAACAGAAAATCAGTTGTGCAATTCTACACCATTATTAAAAACCTGTGAAGCAACCAAAACTAAACCCATGCATGCAGCAATTTAAAAGCATGTGCAACAAGTGTTTCACACAGAAAACTGCATACTCCCTTTGCGCTTGTGATTTGAAGGTAGTTTACAGTCTGCTGTGGAGCACAAATAACTAGTGAGTACATTGTCTGTTTAGGGTTCAAAGTTATGGGTGTTTAGAAACATAATTTTCAAAGTCACATTGCTTTATGACTGTTCATATGTCTAAAGACTAATTAACTGTGACAAGCTGACCATTAGGGAAAAGCATTCATACACAAGATGACAGATGTTTTAACACAAATATAATGCCAACTTAGTAATATATTAAAAAAAAAAAGATATGACAGGTTTAAGTTTCAATTCATTGGAGATGTTTCAGACTACAATAATCGCTTTCAAACTGATGAAGCCTGTTAAACTAGGAACACAGTATTCCTTATTTAAACAGTGATTCCATTCTCAAAATCGAGTGATATAAAGATTTTACTTCTGTGCACTGTGACCTATTCCCTATCTCTATTCAGCCATGACTGAACAAAGGTTTTACTGCCTTTACTTTAATTTTCCCTAGAAAAATGAGAGACAACAGGAAAGAAAAACATAGGATGTAATTTCAAATATTTTTTTGACCAGCCACCTACAATAGTCCCCAACTTTATAATCCTTAATTCTAATGCCCCACAAAATTGACCTTATATTTTGATTTCAGAAATAAAACCTGGAATATTTGAGTGGAGAAAAAAACAAGCAAACTACACCATATATTTTCCTTTCATTTTGTATCCTTAATACCAAGAAAATGAAGGTTTTCCATAGTATTCAGCTATCCTGTCTTACTCTTCTACATTAGGGAAGTTTTGCAAATGTGAGTTATTCCAAACTGCAGACTATTCTGGAAGCATGAGAGCTGTTGGGACAGCCTGGTGGGTATGTTTTTAAGATGCCTCTGACCTGACTGTCACAGCTTGGCGTCTGAGCTACCACAAGCCCAGCTCATGCCACAAATTCCAATAGCTTTCTAAGGAAGTATTACAGCATCCAGGATTTATTGTAAGAAAGCCATAGTTGAATATTTTTCTTTCAATGCAGCAGCTAAGCTCATGTCCAGAAACTACAGGCATGACTGCAAAAATGTCATGAGTAGCCGAGGCAGCATTACACTTCTGTAAAGCACAGGGAGGAGCACTTTATGGCTAGTGCTTCTTGTGTGCAGCACATTCTCTCAGGATTTTGATTTGGAGGGGGATTTTTTTGAGGATTGAGATATGTTTATTTTGTTGATTTTATTTTTTTAAGATTAAATGTTTTTGTGGCCAACTAAATGGCAGTTTTCCAATGGGAAAGACTGCCCTCACCTTTTGTCCGGGGCAAGGAAAATAAAATATAACAATCAAGTTTCAGTTATTGGACCTCATGAATAGATGCCCAGCACTGGTCTGTTACCATGCCTCAGAACATAATCTGAATCTAAAAAAATTAAATTCCAGATTAATATTTATCCATCCAGATAGTATTCAAACACCTCAAGCCTTGGACATACAAGCATTCTATAAGATTTCTAGTCACAAGATTGTACCACAAAAATCAAATTTTGTAAAGCTCCCCTTCTTGCAACTGTTCAGACTCGACAAGAGCTCACAACACCCCTACAAGTGCAAAAAGAAGAGCTTGGTTGCCACAGCATTTCTCTTACAGCCCCTGAGCCATGTCAGATATAGATTAAATTTCAATACAACCCAATGGTTTGGGGTTTTTTTAATATTTATTTTACCAAACACCTCTGAGATGCAATCCCAGCATCATCTCCTGTATGGATCAATGTGCAAAGCACAGAACAGGAGAGAATAACTTGCACTGTGTGAAGACTGACACCGTGGAATATATTCTTATACCACTTTGTGGTCAAGGAGAGTAATCCTTCATATTGTTTTCTTGCATTGAGATTACTCTAAGGCAAAAGGAAAGGACATTGCTTTTCTTAATTGCTCTACCCCAAATGCACATTTTGCTCAATGCAATAGCTCCTGCTTTTTTCCCCCCATTAAGGGCAGACTCAACCCAAAAACATTCATGTCCATGAATTTGTTAGCTCCATATATGTTCCTTTTGTGGAATCTGGCATCTATATAATAATCAGAGACTATCTTAAGTACTGCACAACAGTAAGTATCAACCATATTATACAGCAATAATGACAGTAACAACTGCTTACAGAGGCTTAAACAATTTTTTAAACCCCTTTTACACTGTGTAGTAGCTCCAAACAGTGGAAAGCTGAGGTAACTTGACAACTTCCATACATTGCAGCAGTGCTGAGACTCTGAACTTCTCCTGAAGGGAGGAAGACATGAGTGAGAAGGAGAGTGCAAAAAGTACAGCAGCAGGGTATAAAAACAGCCCCCCTGGAATATTTATTATAAATAGGAGTTAGCTATGGGACCTCTCTGTGTAGTTTATTTTCTCCAGATCATCAAGTTTAATAGCACTCAATGGACAGTCCTTCCTAAATTCTCTCAACTTTTTTTTTTAACCATTCTATAGCTTTTCTGAATGTTAAAAAATCCTTTAAGAATTGATGGAATCTAAAAATGCAACCAATCATAGTGTAAAAAAAGCAAAAAAACCTCACTTCCTTTTGTTTAAGTTTTCAAATCAACAATTTTCTAATTTGTATGCCATGGAAAATAGTGAGTGATCTTTCCCTGGCAGGTTTTTATCTTCTTGTTTTACAGGTCTTTGTCACATTCTCATTGACTCTTTTCTAACAGGTGCAGCTTTAGTCTCTGCTCATGTAAAAACTATTCCATATCCCTCTTCATTTATTCCTCTCCTACTGCATGTTTTTCAGTTAAGCACAGTTAAGTACACTTTTACTTCATCCCATTTGCAGCTCATTCATAAATATGTTAAATGGCAAACCCTCAGACTCAAAATGCTAGAAGGAAGATTCTCAGTTACCTCTCTGCATTGTGAAAGCTGACTATTTTTACTTCAGCTTCATTTTCTGTCAAGTAACTATTCATCCACAGGAAGACATTTCCACTTACTTCATCAAGCTTAATTTCTTCAAGAGTTGTTTATGAGGGCTCTTTTCAGGAGACCTTCGAAGAATCTCAGCATACTGCACTAAGCAGAGCACACACATTCATGCTCATTGACAAGTCTAAAACTCTAGGGAAAAAAAATCTAGTTGATTAGTGAGGTATAATTTTTCTTCAAGGTGTGCATGGGATAAAACAAATAAGAAATTTCTTTTATAAGCATCTTTAAGCCATGCTTATAAAACAAAATTTGATTTCTTTTCTACCAATATGACCAGAGGAGAAGTCAGATCTTCTGGGGAGTATTTTGCTACAAGCCCTTAAAAATTTGCATAAACTTTCAATTCCATGTTCTGAGGCCACTTTAAGTAACAGATTTCACCTCTTCACTCATTAATTTCATGACTGAGAGATCTCTTAAAACTCATTATTGGATTGTGTCCACCCTTGAGATTTGTAAATATTAATTTTATCTTTTCTTAATTTCTAAAATTACATATTACTGCTAAAATCTCTCTCAATGACAGTTCAACAGAAGTAGTTCCTCAACCTGCCTCATGGAGACAAAAACTCCAGTGTGAGAACATGCTCCTCAACCTGACTACAGGCACTGGAAACTGAATGTGATCATGCTGTATCTTAGACTAAAGCAGACTGCACCTCTACATCCTCTTACTTATTGCACCTTGTTCTCTTTGACCCAAATGCCAGACTTGTTCAATTTTCAGTAGGATTTTTTGGGTATATACAGGTTTGGATGGGTTTGGGTTCTTTATGGAAAGCTGATGTTTGGGTTTTTGGCTGGCTTTTTTGGGGAGTTTTGTTTTAGTTGGAGGAGAAGGGGTTTGTATATTTGTTTCTTTTTTTTTTTTTTTTTTTTTTTTTTGCTTTTAGACAGCATACTGTATATGCATAATGCAAGCAAAATAACAAGAATAATTGTAGCCACATCTCCTGACCTCAGTGCCAGGTGTATAGTTTCAGAACAATACTAACTCCAGTAGCATTTCTCTAAATTTTCACTGGTATAATTAAGACCAAAATTAAAGTAAAATAAAAATAAAATAAATTTTAAAAGAGCAAACCCAGAACAAAAACCAAAACCAAACAGCAGTCATACAATGAATTTCAAATTTTACACAATATAATAAATTTATCTTTGTAGTAAGAGGATAGTTCTGGCCTTTTGATTTTAAAATTATAAACCAACCTGGCCTTGAACATTTTGAGGGATAGGATATCCACAACTTGTCTGGGCAACTTGTGCCAATGTCCAACTATTCTGACAGTACAGAATTTCTTCCTTATATGTTTCCTTCCTTTTATCTGAGGTTTATATGTACCCTCACTTTTTCAGAGAATGCATCCCAAGATGATGGCCATTCAGCTACAATTCTTTCTATTTTGCACAGAATTAAGGATAAAGAGGAAAGAAAGTCTTGCATACCTAATTCTTGAATGACCAATATAAAAAAAGTTATAAACCCAATAGTAGTTGCAGGGGTTCTCACTCCTGGGACCAGAACTTTGGCTGTGACAAAAACATAAGAATGATCTCTGACATATATGAGGCACTTTCTTCTTCCTTTAATCTTTGTTAGAATTTCCTCCAATGCAAGAGTACTGTGCCCTCAGAGCATAATTATTTCAATACTCCTTTTAAATCCCTGCAGTTGTACATCTTTTACTACACTGAGCTTCAGACAAACACTCAGCTGCTACCTTTGCATAGACTGCATTAGGAGCAAAATTCTTTGCTAGGATCTTTATTAAGGAACATCTGAAATTATTGTCAAAGCATTCAAAAGAGGCTGTTTGACAAATTTCTGAATCACTGCATTTACAAACTGCATACTTATTTCTGTTTCTTACCCATTGCTGTTTATATTTTCTAATTCTACCAATTACATGTACTTAAAAACATTGTAGTTTTAAAATACAATTACTTAAATTCAATTGCATCAGCAGCTGAATGATCTCTCAAAATTCTGGAGTCAGAGGTAACCAAGTTTAGGTATTTTTCAGACAAATTGGCAAGGGATTAATTAAATTTCCAACATTTTGTTTTGCTTGTTTTGAACCCAGATAAACTTTTGTTCTTTTCAGTTGACTTGCCTTCTAGCACTCACAAATGCAAAAAGAGAGATCAACATCATTAGCATTCTTTGCACCCCAACAATATATTAACACATTTTCCTTACAGTGTGTACAGAATTATTCTGTACATCTTGAGGACTATATAGTAGTACATGATATTTCTGCAAGAGTTTTATGAAGGCAAAAGCAAATAAGGGGGAGTGAACATGACTTTTATCATCGCACAGCATCTTAGGCAATTTTTTTTTTTGTCTTAAATTTCATTACAAAAATTGGTAATAGGCCAGATCCACATCCTATTGCAACAAAGGCAATTGCCACTAATATCAACAGGAATTGAAATGTTGAATATTGTTTAATAATATTTTATGAACGATCCTTGCTTATAAACATCCTTTAAAATTGTTTCTTATGTATTAATGCTAAAACTTGGATAAGATTTTATCTATTTATTTATTAGAAACTACCTAACCTGTGTGGCTTTTCTAGTCTGGAATATTTGGAACATCTTGTTCAAATCAGTACCCCATTTTGCTGCAGTAGCTCGAAATATTTCACTCTGACCACTACACATATTGTGAGGTCACAGCAATAGGACAGACAGAAGGAAAGGAGAAATTTATGGCTCCCTACTACTATTTCCCTACTACTGTTTAGTTAAAAATGTAGCTTATTCTGCTTTTGCAGAGTTGCTTGTGCCTCCCATCCTCAGGGGATAATTTTTTGTTTTTCTCAGAAACTAATACCAATCCTCAAAACTACAGAACCGTCTGAATTGCATGATGCCTGTTCCTTTTCAGGACCTTTTCCTCTGTATGTGCAATAGATAAAAGCTTTTCACCCCTTTCTCTGACAAGGCAGACATTAATAGGCAATGCTGAACAATTCCTCATATTGTACAGCTAAGCTTTTTAGCAAAAGGAAAGGCATAAGCAGCTCACAAAATAAAACCTATAAGGCTAGTGTCTCACTGACTTGATTTAAAACTGCAGAGTGACAAAGGTTCTCACTGCAGAACTTTTTTTACAATAGTGTGTATGTGTATATAAATACAGACAAGGCAGAAATGAATGCTCTAAAAATAGTGAACTAGAATATTTGGAAAAATAAACTACATGCAGGGTGTGCTCTGAGTATCCAAGCACTTCATCACAATATAACACAAGGTTAGCTGAAATAAAGACAATGGTCCTCAGCAGTTTTCCCTACAGACCAATAATTTGTCAGCACAAATGACATTACTGCTCAGAGGATGCTGAGGTTGATATTCGTCATTCCCCAATGGGCAAAGAAGACAAGGTTAATTCCTGGGATCTCGTCTTCCACATAAGAACTCCATGCTCCCTCCACAATACACTGCCTTAACCAATGGAGTTTATGACCATGTTTGTCATCTGTTTCTGAGCTTGAGCCTTTTAATCTTGAAGCTAAAAGAATCCTCTTGCCTGCAATATCTGAGGCACATATATTCCCATGCTATAAAAACCAAAATTTACTGCTAAACTTACTCCAGTGTCTGTGAGGAAAAACTCTGCTTGGAGGTGGCTGGCTCCATGGACCTGTTGGCTGTCTCCATGATCTTGTTGGAGAAAGTCCATAGGAAAGCCACAAAGATGATCAGAGGACTGAAGCACCTCTCCTATGGAAGCACACTGAAATTGTTCAGCCTGGAGAAGAGCAGGCTCCAGGAAGATCTTACAGCAGCCTTTCAGTTCCTAAAGAGGCCTACAAGAAAGCCAGAGAGAGTCTTTTTATAAGGGCTTATAGGACAATAATAAGGGGACTGGATTTACACTGAGAGAGGGTCAGTTTAGCTTAAACATTGGGAATAAGTTCTTCATGGTGAGGATGGTGACCTGGAACAGGTTCTCCAGAGAAATTGTAGATGCCCCATCCTTGAAAGTGCTCAAGGCCAGACTGGATTGAGTTTTGGGCTACCCAAAGTACAGTGGAAAGCTCCCTGCCAGTGGTGGGGGTAGTTTGAACCAGAAGGTTTTTAAGGTCCCTTCCAGTCCAAACCATTTAAAAAAATTCAAAAATATAATAAAGGAACAAATGGATGGAGTTAGGGAGGACATCTTCAAAATAACTGAATCTGAGCATTCAGTCTGAAGCCTCCCCATCACCAGAAAGATTGCTGAGCACAGGGGATATACTAACATAGCAGAAGTAGTCCATAGCTTCTTATCCAATAGCATTTAGTAGTCACCATGTCAATGCTGTACAGTTTTCATATGTTCATTAGAGACAAAAAGTGAATGCTACATCACAAGCAAAGCAGGATGACTTTCAGGACCACAAACGGAGTCAGTGTTTCAGAAGATGCATACAGGACCCCTTTTTCTGCTGCATGTGAGAATTCTTAAAAACATTACTATTAATATTCAGCATATATTCCCAAGGAGTGTCAGCAAAATGAGGATCTCTCCCCTCTTTCAGCCTTTACATCAAGAAAAGCCATAGCAGACAAAATTCACACAAGAATTCTGTCAGTCGGGTGCTGAAAAATCTCTCCTGAATCTCAGCATGACATGGGAATGAAGTAACTCCAGGTCACAATCTGGAATGGATTCTCTCACTGATCAGGAGTGAAAGGGGCTAAAAGGCAAAATAGTATTGGGCAAAGTCAGACTGCTTTGTACTCACTCTGAGCTCTTAGAGGATACTTGTGGCTACAGACAGTTAAACTAAAGAATATTTTCCATTGCTGATAGTGCCCTTTTCCAGTGCTGTTCAAATCCTTTAAGATTTCACAGTTTAGCTAATCCTATTTCTTTTTAAATCACATTAAGCCCTTCCATGTGTCTTATGGATAGTGAAAAGAATGAACACATACCTTGCAAAGACAGCAGAGTAAGTCTCTCACATGAGGAGAAATGAGCTGGCTAAAATTCAAAACTACTTTTACCTTCAATACCCAGCAGTGAAAGCCATGGTTAAAGGATTGGGCAGTCTCCAAAATACTTTCCAACTCCATTACTACAGCTCTTGAATATGCTAGGTCCCATCAACTGCCTAAACAATAGACTTTGCACAACACCTTTTTTCCAGTGTTTTGACATCAGACATAATAATTCCTTTACCAGCCAGAACACAAACATGCCAAATGCCATTGCTGCTGAAAACTAAAAAGAAAAAAAAAATTTAAAACACAGAACACTTGTGGGTGTGCTAACAGGGTTTGACTGAAGACAGTTTTGCCCTGCCATTCTATTCCAAAGCCGTACACTGCTACAACCAGACTATCCCTAATTTTTTTTTTCTTACATTTGAGCAAGATTTTGTGAACAGCAAATACCTGGAGTTTAAAAGCCACTAAGACAGAATTTAATTGAGAAGCTGAAAGATAGCCATACTCCATTTCCAAGTTCCTGAACTCTTAAACCTACCATTTTTGTTTTTGCTATAGAAAGTAATACCTATTGTAACTGACATAAGTGACTGAACCCTGTTAGACTTTTCCTGCATACAGCCATATCCTCAAATCTGATGCTTTACCTGCTGAAAAATGCTGAGTTTCTGTACATGAAACTTGACTGCATATCCCAATATGCTATTAGCTTTTCAAATACCACAGAAAACTAATTTTCTAGAGATCATTATGCCCTCCCAGACCATAAACCTTGTTCTTTCTGAGCCACTTAATGGATATGTTTCTCACAGCTCTATTCAAAGCAAAATTGCTGTACATTTCAAGATTGTAAACGTCTTCTTTTTATACCACGAATCATCTCAGAAAAGTTTAGTATGCTATATACTGGGACAGGTCTCTCTATTATCTCTTATAACAGTTGAACTCTACTGTGAAATGCTCTGACTGCTAAATTCCAATGATAATCAAGTATGAGTTGTAGAAAAAGGATGCTCTGTCATTAACACTGCACTGACCAACGCAAAACAATGCTTTTTAATAATTGCTTGTGTTAAAAACAAACCCTACCTACAATCTGTTCTTTCTGGGTTTGTGTGCTTATTTATGTTGTCTATTGTCATTATTGTATGGGAAGACATATTAGTTGAACAAACACATTTGAAGCCACACTTCAAGTTTGCCACAATTCTATTCCTTCAATTTTAGAAATTCCTATTCTCAGAATTACAGGAGGAAAAAAAAAGACCCTAGGAATTGTAACATGGATAGCAGTTCTCTATGGGCCTGACTCCTCTTAGACCTCAATAATTCTATTAGTACAAAAGAAATTAAATCTACAGAAAGTTTGATCTGAATTATCTACGCTTATACCTATACATTTAATTAAAAATTTAAGACACTCAGCACCTTGCATAAGACATTCTATATTTATCCTGAAGGATGAGGCATTTATCTGTAAACTGAAACTAAATGTCTCCTGGTGAGAAATCCTAGTTAAGTGTACCTACCACAAACAAACTGCTAAGAAAGCGATGTCCAGTTATACCTGGAATAAACAATTTAGTCTAGCTAGAATGAAGACAATCCAGAAAAGACTACCTCAAATGAACATATATAGGAGTGGCTGGGATTCAGACAGCCTACACCAAGGCAGGCAATTTTATAATTGATACACATGATCAATGGAACAGAGATGAAATAGAAAATGGTTTGTTGAATAATTACCTTCACCATCAGCATGTTTGAAAAACAACCATGATTTCAGAGATGCCAAGAAGAGACTGACTATATGGAGTATGATTTATAAACAACAGCCATGGAATAGGTTTTGTTTGCCTGGGCATTATTTGTTTAGAATTTATAGGACCAGACTTTTATCCCTCTAAGAAAAGGAGCAAGGAGGTAACAAAATAAATACGTAAATAAGCCAACAATCACATTTATTGTCCATTTACTGTCTGATGCTCAGTGATGTGCTCTCCTATAGATAACACAAAACTTGTGTCCATCCTGAGTTTAGGCTGTACAGTCACATTTTCTTCTCTTTTGCCAAACTTTACTATTTTAAAAGACTCCTGCAATGAGAGAAAGCCCTACCCACTAAAGTGAAGACAGAGGTATTATCTGTATTTGAAGTTTACAGAGCACTATGCATTTCAGTTTTACTTCCTTATTAAATTGCTCGTCTAGAATGATGTGGGGAAAATCATAATTTAAAAAAAAACATAAATGAGGCATTTATTTGAAGCAGAAATCTGTGCAGGAGGAAGATGACGAGCTAAGCTATGTGTTTTTCTCTCACTACTGTCTTGAAAAAATTTAGACATAGAAAATATAGAAAAAATTTAGACATAGAAAATACATCCTAAAAAAAAGGAAGGGCTGCTGTCCCAAGAGTCCCTTTGGGTTCCTCCTGCCCCCAGATTGCTAAGGATTAAAAGAAAGATTAAGACAAAGTCAAACTATGTTAATAAATATCAGAAATAGGGGTTAAATAGTAACAGTCTGTGTACCCTCAAGTACCAAAAAAAAAAAAAAAAAATCACACTTTCTTTTGAAAAAATTTCAGTCACTCTAATTAGCTACCAGTCTCTGGCTGCCAAAGAAGGAAGTAGAACTGTGGGCCATTTTTCTGAGTACAAAAGGCCAAACTGGAGGGCTACTCTCTATGCCTAAATTCAGCCAGAGAGGGATTGTGTTGTTCCCCCTAGAGATGAGACGCCACCGTGTCACCTGATGGCTGTGCTTAAGAGAAGGTGAAGAGGGAAGGGCTCTGCCACTGTGACCACAACCTTTGGCAGCCTGCTGGTTCCACCTGGAGCACACTGGAGTCCTGAAGGAAGAGACTGCAGGTCAGATATGCACCGTAATGAGCTCATAAATATAAAACCAGCTAAAATAACATTCCCAAATTGCCTAAGCTTTGAAAAACTTCTTCATTTTAGGGCTTTCAGCAAATACCCCAAGTCACTGTGGTGAAAATGAGCAAAACCAATACTACTCTATGTCAATATTAAATCCAGAGGTGGAATGAAAGGGGAAAAGAAAATAAGGAAAGAAAAAGAAGAGCAACCCAGGAAGAAAGCAATTTGTTCTAGAGATTGAATGCACTGCCAATCAAATCTAAGAGCTCTTCAATCTGAAAATTACTATCTAATAACATAAAAAATGCAGAATTCATTTAATTTTTACAAGTTATTATGAACAAAGTGATATTTACTTTTTTTCTTTGAAATATATGTAGTAGCTTAAGTTCCATGCATTAATCAATAAAAGTTGAGAATTCAATTTTGAAGTGCAATAAGCTCCATCCAATTATTTGAAAAAGTTTCTCCACTAAAGCTTAATGTTTTGCAAACATTTCATGATATTGACAGGCAGGCATAACTCCACTATGAGTATATGGTATGTACCATGTCCAGTGTCACCTTTTTCAGCTCCATTTCAGCAGTAGCAGAATTGCAAACCTTATCTCACCTACACAAACCAAGTCTGACACCCCCTCAGTTGCCTATAAAAGCACATTTATTACCACAGAGTAAGTGAGAGATTTAAACCACATCTGGCAAAAGACACTAACAATGCTTCTCCGATTTAGAGTAGCAGATGGTGATAGCATAGCTGAAAACACATTTGGCAGGACAAAGAGTCATCTGTCCAGCTATTGAAGCCCCACCATTAGTGGCTAGCAAAATTCAGTTTGATTGTGTGAAATGAAATCAAAACAACTAATGCTTGGGAATAGTTTGACTGCTGGACTTACTGATTATATGATAGCAATTCTGACTGTCTAAAATTCTCCATAGTATCCCTCTAAATCCTTCTTTTCTTCAAGATATTGGTTTTCTTTCTGCAGTTTATTTGCTTTATAAGTGATAGGCTTGGATGTTCACTCTTGTTATTTTATATCCACTGCAGCAACTTATAAAGGCCCCATTTTACAAAACCAACATTTTTCTACATTGGCACCATGCTTATATTAAGCTTCATTGTACAATTATAAAGAAATTATTGTTTATATAATAAATTGTTTCTAGAATAAAAATCTGCTTCCTGTGCTGTCATGATGCCTAGGGAAGCTATAATGTACAAAATTCTTTTAAGGGATTCATAGTACCATGAAAACAATGGAAGAGTTTTCCTGTTAGACAGTATAGATCAGCATGATCAAACAATCTGTAGAGGTGTGCAGTTTGTTGCATATTGTGTTTGACTTGGCTGTACTTATTTCCACGTAAAAATCACTATTTCATCAACAGCAGCTGTCATTTTAAATTAAAATTGAAACTTGTCTTGTTTACAGTCTAACCCATTTTCTCTATATTAAAGAGGATGCACAGTTGTCAGCGAGATTATGTGAATTTCCATCAATACACAGGGTGCAGAAGTTGTAAGTATAGTATTCCAAATCTACATAAAACGAAACATAAACCTTCTGAAATAGCAATGTTATTTACATGCAAGTTCACCCCAAGGATGTCTCTCTTCACAGCACCTCTCATTCTGAATGCCTGTTGTCTCCCCCTCTTCCCTGTCCCTGCATACAACTTCCTCTGCTCCCCCTTAATCACTTTCTCTGCTTCAGTAGTTTACCTTCTCTCTGGATTGCTTGAAGATGAAGCTTTTAAAATATAGCACTTACATGAAGTATTCTTAAGCACAGCTCTCCTTTAATAAACGGCAACAAAGCTCTCATTAAATAAAAGGAAAATCTTTTTCTTTGTAACATAGACAGACTCAAGTACAAGCACATTCCCAAAATGTAAAGTATGGCCAAGAAATTATAAATTCTCAGACATTAACACAAATCTGAACCTAAAAGATATGGATAATATGTCCAATCTGGACAAGAATACCACTAAGGATTTACTTTTATAGCTATTACATGACTAATACAGCACAGCCAGGCTAGACTGCTGATATTCCTTGCCAACATCTTCCTGGGCATGCTCATGAAGAAAGAATGTGAAAATATTTGGCAATGCTGCTACAATTTTAGCACATCTCCAGTTTCCTACTTGTTTTGGTATAACTTTTGATACAAATGACTGAGTCAAAATTCCTATATTAAAATTAGGATAAACACTTGAAAATGTGCATGTCCTGTTTGATGTGATATGCAATCCATCCTTAGAACGAAACTCTCCCACTCATAAAAGCATACCTTGGTAGTGAATAAAACACTCCCCTCTTCCCACACATGCACAACTGGACATCGACTTTCAAAGCCAGGAACACTCTTTGCAGCAAGGATCAAAGGAACCATGTGAACTAAAAAGCAGGAGATGGAATGAAAAAAATTCTCCATGGATTTGAGCAAGAAATATGAGTGTTCCATCCCTATACTTCTGAAAGCACTTTACTTGGGGCACTCAGAAAAAGCCTCTTTGACCTTCTATAATCCAGAACACTAATTGTTGGTTTCGTTTTCAAAAAACACCTTGTCCAGCTTGAGCTCAGCACTAGCTGTGTGACCTCACTTAATGACACACCTATCATAGACATCTACATCATGGGAAATGGAGACAAGCAAGGGTGCTGGCCTACTGAGCCAGTCCCACAGCCAGGGCAGCTGGGAATAGCAGTGTCCTTAAGAAGCTGTGCCAACATTGCCTTTGAGACATATTTGGGAAGTGAAAAGGCAGAAAAGCCTCAGCAGACATCTGGAATTCCTGCGTGGATATATAATCACAAAACCTGAATCAGAGACCAAATCAAGTGGACCTGAAGGTTCTAGCCACGTATGCTTAACCTGATTTATCAGGTTTCCAAATCGTATCCTTGTGCTGTTTTATCTTACACTGCAGAATCTTCAAGTACACAGCTGGCTTAAAACACAGTCAAAGAATCAAACCACTAATCCACTGTTTATTTCTGCCATCCAAAAACTGAAAAATAACTCACTTGAATGGTCTAGAAAGCTCCATGATTTGCTGGACAGTTTATTATTTCATATAGATGTCTTTTCTGGTTTGTTCAGAGCACATAAAACATGCATAAGCCCTTAGTGTCTATATGCACTCATTAGATAACATAACACCAATCAGCCTTCTCATGAGCAACTAGAAACCTAGCTGGATTTCCAGGGTGAACATCCAATACTGCTAAATGAGAAATCAATACAGCTCAATAGCGTATTTTGCAAGACAAGTGCTGCTTTTACTCCTGACCCCATGCATGGAGCTTAACACAAAGATATCCTACCCGAGCAGAGAATGTCTCACCTACAGTCACAGCAGAGAACATGCTGTACAAGCAGGATAAAATGTCAACTCAGTCAGATATTTGATTGCATGTACTTGATAGAAAAACAGAGTTTAATTTCCCTGTAGCAAACAAGATATTCTTGGGAAACTTGAATATGCACTTGAGTATCAGCTAGCAAAGATACTGTAGCTTATACAAAATGAATCACAGTACAACAATTTCAAACAGGAACATTCATAATTTTAAAGCCAAAGTCAGTATTGTACATAGTAGTTGTTGAAGAAATATTCCTGGAAGATAGTACAGCCAGAAATAGAAGTATATACATTATATATAAAGCCTACATTGATCAAAGACTGCACAAAAGAGTTTGTCAGATGGAAGAGAATCACAGTGGTGCAAAGCTACTGATTTTAATATATCTTTAGAAAAGATACTTTTTTTCTTTCGTCTATATTATCAATGTGATGTTCTGCTCTTGAGATTCAGTGGGCAATGTAGCAGGGAGCCCACAGAACACACCTACACGGCACATCCAGTCTGTGATGCAAGGCTTTCTCACTGTTTCCACAGCCCCAGCATTGGCAGCTGCTTCTTGCTGTGCTGTGCTGACTAAGAGCATCTCAGGCTGCAGCAGAGGAAAACACTCATCTCAATACTGACTTCACAGCATGTTCAAGAGGGTTTTCTACCTCTACAGAGGACACTGCAAAGGGGAGAGACTGGTTTTATTATACATTATAGTCTCTCAAAAATTACTAGACTCTTACAAAATAAAAGGCCTTCAGAAATATCTTTTATTTGTGGTTTGTCTAAAGTTATGTGTAACAAATACAGTACTGGAACCCTCACAGTTATAGCCTGAGTAATGCAATTTTTGACCCTTTTTGCAACCCTCTTGACATGAACCTCAATGGAGATGACAACACATGTAGTTATTTCTATGTGTATACATTCCCTCACAGGTTTTTCCCAAAAATCTTAACTACAGCCTCTCTGGCCTAATATAATACACATTCTTGTCCCAGTTCAACAGTAACATGCATATGCCAAACCCATGTAAATTCTGCACTCATCAGTAAAGTTTTGTATCCGCAGCCATTATCTCCAGGCAGTCAGGCAACATCAACAGCGCCACTGCCCTGCCTTTCATTGCTCATGGTGTGACCTCGTGCTTGCCCCCTTGCATTCTGCCACACGTGGGCTTACTTAATGCAATTTTCACACACTCATCTTACTTTTCTAAGTCTGGCAAAATGCAGTTTCAAGGGGTCTTACACTCTTGGGATTTTCATGGGCGAAACTTCACCAACATACTTCCTTTTTTAGAGTTTACTGTTACATATCTAGAAGAAAAGTCTGGGGGAAAAAGAGGACTAAGGGGCAGACCTGTTTTTAATCCATTAAGTATGGGGAGAGAAAAACTCAAGCTTTTAGACTTGCTTAAGTGCCCCTGTTGTAGCACAATGGAAGTTCTGAAAATTTCAGAGAAGAAGAGTCAAAGAATGGTGATGGTTTTCTTAAGTTTCTTGGATGAAGGACTTTTCTCTGCCAGGGGGCAGACAGGTAGAGAATGGGGGTCTCCTGCAACCTCAGGTCCCTACAAAAATAGTACATTGAAGGCTGTAATCACTTTACTAAACTGGGACCACTCACCAAGCTTTCTTTGAAAGCAAGAAGATAGGTAGCCAACTCATCAAATTAAAATCCAAAATTATAAAGACTGATCAACCCACTTGCTCAGTAAAGCTCTAATAGGTATGAGTTCAAGAACATCTAAGCTTTTTATGATATAACACAAGGGTATATCCCAAGAAGGGTCAATTTCATCACAAAATCACTATCAGATTAACCCAAGTCAGCTTTTCCCCAGAAGATTTTCTATTCCTGAGGCCACATCCTTCCTCAAAGATCTAACACTGAGCACTTCAATCACAAAGAGAGATGCACACAGGCATGCAAACAGTACAAGTGCTGCTCTGCACTGGAGATCTGGGCTTTGCTCTTCTAAATTCAGACTCCTCCTCATGCAGGGTCACAAACAAAGGCTCTGCAGTTTATCAGCAGGCAATATTCAGTGTCTAATGCCTTGAAAACTTCAAGAAATGCATAACAAGGTAGAAAAAGGAAAGAAAGAAAGGAGGGTCATCTTCAGTCACAAAACATCTTCATGTTATAAAGACATATCTGGAATATGTTCTTGAATAACTCAGAAAATTGTGTCCAGTCTTTAGAACTGTTCTGGCTGCAATAGATAAAAATTTCACTCAAATCTGCAAGTGGTCCTGAGATGAAATTTAATTTTAAAAATATCTAGGGACTTGAGGTGAGGATTTTTAGAAGTGGGTTTGCTTTTGGGTTTTTTTCTTTTTTTTTCCCCTAATAGAAAACTCCTACATTTAACATTGAATACTCAAAGCAAATAAATACATCAATTACATATCATAAAATACTATCTACCTATTAAATAATCAGTTATCTTCAAACTTCATCAATTTATTTTCCATGTTTTTTGAAAGCTACTTGAATGTGACTCTAGGGCAAATAACAATGAAAAGCTGGCAGTATGGAAATGCTTTCACTGTCTTACTTAGCATCACAGTCAAGAAATAGCTACACTGGCATCCTTGCCAACTAGGTTCATATGTCAACTGCTACTCAGATTATTTGGAGGCAATAGTCCAAAGAAGCTGTCTTAGTGAGGACTGCAAATTACTGGATCCTTATTCCCCACTTCAAAAATACTTAGGAGTACTGTATGAAGCATCAAATGAAATAAAATTTAGGAAATACCACTACTATATGGGCCTGGAGCAATGCAGCTCTAGAGTTATTAGATTTATTGAAATTATTTTATCTGAAAACCATACACAAAGGATCCAATTAAAAATCTACATTAAGAACAAAAACTACAAGGTTTGTGTCTCAGCTTCAGCTCCCCTTCACAGCTCCAGCATACATAGAGATGTTCTCTGTTCATGGTTAAAAAACAAATGTGCAGGTTCCATTTTTCTGACCTGTTTACAAAAAAACATATAGAGCTATGTAAACTCTTCCACAAAAACTGTTTAAGAGAGAGGACACTTTTATTTAGAACCAAATCAAGCTCATGTGTGGCCAGCTCTGACAATGAACAGGGCAAACCTGAGTCCGTTTGTACCTTGCATCTGTCCCAAAGGATGGCAGAGAAAGGATCAGAAGAAATGTTGTGCCAGCTCCCCCCAGTCTCAGTTCACTGCTTTCCTCCTGTCCTTCACAGGATCAAAAAGATGCTATTTCAGATTTGACAAAAAGATATGTATATCCTTCTTTTGATCTCTTTGGATTCTAGCTTTCAGTTCCTGTCCTCCCACACACACCATTTCTGCACGGTGAAACCATGCCAATACCACTCAGAAGACTCCTGCACTCCTACGACCAGAAGTTAGACGTGCATTTCATAAAGGTTAAAATACTGATGCTGAACTGATCTGAGTGGTAGCAAGACAAATACAGTATTCCCTACCAGATTTACTAAAAATTTTGAGAACAAATGAAACCCAGTTCCATCCCACCAGGGAAAATAGGAATGGATGTTCTGGGACAAAACCCAGCAAGGGCACTCTTCTAAATTGATGGTGTTATGCTACAATATATTAGAAGAGTAGCAAGAAACCCAAATACTCTACACAATTGAAACACATGCAAAATATTCCAGCTGAATTTGTCTCAGTATTTAAAGATCAAAGATAAAATTATTTCAGACAGGATGCTTCGTTTCCAGACAACATGCTTAAGACTAAAAAAAAAAAGCCTGTTTTAATTAAGATTTTGGCACTGGCTTTTGAACATCACAAGTTTGTTAATTTTATGTAAAGCAAAATAAAATTATATTCTCAATGGACTTCAGCAAATTAAATGAAAATATTTCCAGCAGCTAACTTGAAAAAGGATATCATTAAAGCACTGAATTCAATCTTATCTGTAGTTACCACTTAAACTTCTAGTCACGACACATTCATTCAAAACAAAATAGCAGATTGTAATGTGGGCTGATATCTGAAGGCATTTCATAAGCATACTCATGCTGAAGTCTAAATTTTACATGATCACTAGAGAGATTACCTTTGAACTACTTACAAAAATGTTTAAATGCTTTTGTTCTGTCTCTGAATTAGCATGTGGCATTGG